>NW_026913488.1:1365833-2022500 GCF_034315485.1 Pezoporus occidentalis | reverse complement strand
TGCAGAGAGTGTGATTATCATGAACTAAAAACACCCTATAGAAGATATGCAGCACAGATTGGAGATGACCTAAAGTGAGACTATGGTTCATGTGGCTAGCACTGCACTTGACCAATCACTGTCCCATTTTGACCATGCTATCCCAAAGTGCTGCTACATTTTAATATTCTCTCCCCCGTCACAGAAATTTCCACAGAGGGAGCCCATTTATCATTGTGGGTTTCTTCTTTATGCAATGGCTTGTAGCACACGAGCTAAAATGAATGCCATGTTTTAATTCATGGCTCTGTGAGCTCTGTTCATGCACCAGCTCACACTGCCTGTAGTATTTTCACAGCATCGCACATCTAAAAGAAACAGAAGGGAAGCTCAGCTGGTCTCTTTTTAGTGATACTCTAGCTCTGCAGAGGTGATGACTGTACCTTCTAATGGGAGAGAGGGGTTGCCTGGTGGTTAAAATATACAGCTGGCTGTTAACCAAATCGTATTTGCTCCATACATTTTCATAGGCTTGTGTGACCAGTGACTTCATGCCTCACTCACGCTGCCTGTGAAGGGGATCAAGCCTCACTCTGTTCTTTCACATGGTTTACGCCAGCACACATCTCAGTACTGGTGCTTGAATACCTGCAGAGGAGGGATTTGGGATATATACTCCACAATATTCTTATCATAGAAGGCAGTCCCACTGAAGACAATTGCATGTGCTTTGAAACAATGAAAAATCAGTCCAAAAGTCCCAAATCTGGTGTTACTGGGAGGGAATGAATGGGAACACAGAAACAGTAATTTAATAGAAGTCCATCCCTCAATTACAGCTTCACATAATATCCCTCAGACAAATATTCACATTGTATGGAAGTCACATGAACTACATAATCTCCTCTCATCAGGAAAGAAGCCAGAAAATTTCTATTGCTATTGTTGAAATGCCCTTTAATTGTACCCACCCCTGTAATGACTTTATCTCCTCTATGATGGGTGTTTGATGACCAGAAAATAGCTGCAGAGATACAGAGCAGTCTTCTATGACAGGAACTTTTAATCTTCAGTTGAGTGTTGATATCCATGTTACTGGTAAATGCTTCTTGATAGTGCTGTGCAGCAAGAAAGCACAGGTAGCTCTAATCTTCGAGTTTTCAGTCTGAAATTCAACCTATTATAGGGTTTTATGATACTCTTTGGGGCAGCTTCTGTAATCTTGGTATTAGAGGTCTAAAATCATGCTGAGTAAAAGACAGCAGTCACAGAGGAAAGACTAGCCACATCTTGACGTAAAGAAGACAGATCTGTGCTCTGATCCTCCTCAGCCATCCATGCACCCTAAAGAACAGACCAATAATGGTCTGTTTCTTTGCAGTAGTCTTGGTAGTGCCCCATTAAAAAATTCTGTGTTTTACTGGAAGTTAAATATAAACTGAAATAGGGGCTAGATCTGGTTTGCATATATTTTCCACTTGAATTGGGAAGTTTTATTTTTTAGGGAGAGAAGTGGCTTAAACAACCTAATGTGCCTGCCATGTTCATTTTCCTAAAAGTTTCATTTGAGTAATTTTGAGGCAACTTAAAAAATGAAGGGGTAGATTTAGCCAGAGAATATTTGCCTTATACCCAATATTTTCACATCTTGTTTGTAAGTATTTTACAGTTTTGAGTTAAAGCAAGCTTTGATTTATATCAGAAGGATAAAGAGTTATTAATCCTTTCTGCTGATGTTACTACACCTTGTAAGGACTATTGAAGTATCTATAAAACAAGACTTGGAGCTGTGGTAAGGTGGGGACTTGACTCAGCCTTAAAAGCAGTGTGATATAATGTAAGAAATAAATAATGCAGAAGCTAAGTGAAATTATATAATTCAGAGTGCGAGGTGTTAAGCCAATCCCAAACTTACTGCAGTGGGAACAGATTGTCAGTCCCTGAGGGAAGGAAGCAAAGGAAGCAACTGTATGCAAATTAGTATGATCATTTATGCAAATTATAGTTATAGTTGGTCACAGGATTTTGTGGGACCAGATGATTTCTGTAGGAAGCAAACAGCAGGATCCAGGTTAAATTAATATACTAGACTAGTCGGATTATTTTTGTCCCCATAACACAAAGATGTAAGATATGGATCAGGACAAACATTCATCAGGACAGTGTTTCCAATAGTAGCTACAACAGATGCCCAGAAGAGTGTAAGAACAGCCTACAGGTGTGAGAAAAAGGCATCGTGATTCCCTGGGACAACTTTCCACTTTCCAGCAGTAAATACTATAAGGATATTGGGCTGTCAACCGCATATGGGCTGCTGTGTTTAATAGCTGCTGGATGTGCAGACTTCCATGGATGTCTAATCTACTCTTTGAACTCGTGTAGTTCTTGACTGCTGGAAAATTATGTGGCAGAGTTTCATAGTTCAATGTGCAGTATAGAAAAAAAAAAAAAAAAAGCCTGCACAAATACAAATCAAAACCAACCAACCAACTGGAACAAGCAATAAAACTCCCCAACTTTTATGTTTCCTGTCTGATCATTTCCTTGGGTCTTTTGCAGATATTGTACCATGAAAAGCTGAATTATTTCCCCTCTTCAGTTTCTTTGCACCATTCCTGATTCCACAGATCTCTGTTATGTCCACCATAACTGTTTCTTTTAATTTTCTAGAGGGTGTTTCATGTCTTTATCTTTGCCACCTTCTCTCTATTTCTTCCATTTCTACTATATCCTTTCCAAGAGAGTGTGATCAGAATTGAACATGCTATTCAGAATGCATGAATGAAGTAGTTATACAAAGATTATTTGAAGCCATTGCTATGTACAGGTTTATTTTTCCACATGTGCTTTATTCTTTCTTAGTAGAAATTAAATTTTCTCAACCATTCTATTACCTAGTCAGACAGTAGTGCAAGATAATCCCATGACTCTTTGCAGCCAGTATTAGATTTGACTATACTGAATAATTTTTAACACCTGTGAATGTTGTTCCCTTTTCAGACTACATGTGGATACTGTGAAGAATAGCAGGATCAGTATGTGGCTCACAAACCATCTGCTAGCTTTCCCCCACTGCAAAATTAAGTGATGTGTGGTTTCTTTATCTCAGCCATCCCTAAAATGAATCTTTTTTGTACCATGTCAGACCATGACAACGGGTTCCTTGCAAGAGCAGCTCTTTGATGTGCAAAGAAATTATTGTGTTGCAATTTGGCACAGTGTGTCTTCACCTCATGATTCTGCCTAGGGAGAGCAGAAGTCTCTCTCCATCAGTGCCTGCTGCCCATTCTACCCATTCTACCCGTGCTGCCCATGCTGCCAATTCTGCCCCAGCTGCCCACAGTAACATAATGAGCCGATGCCTTAAGCAGCGCTGCCCTCTGGTGTCTGCTCCGCACAGCAAGCCGCCAACCCGCCTGCGATGGAGGTGACGCAAGCAGCAGGGCCTCATACCCTGGGAAGGGGTCAGCAAAGAAACAGAAGCAAGAGCAGAATTATGTGTGACAGGGCAGGAGACAGCTCGCACCATTTACTGTTAGGTCTTCTGGTGCACAGTAGGTCTTCTGTCACCCTGACATAGGAGGGATGGCAGAAATGTTACCTGAGTTGGTCAATACTCGTCTTTTCATCTTATATCCTTACCATTAGTTGTGTATGTATACTAGCTAATGCATAGGGGATGAGATGACCTCCCTCACCCAGCTGTAAATGAGTATTGAAGCTGGCCAGAAATTGGTTGCCCCTGAAAAGTTCTTAAGTAGCACTTGAGAAACTGATAAAAGATCAGACTGGACTTGATACCGTGATGTGAAATCAGTTCAGAAAGGACAAGTTTCAAGCTTCAGATTTTTCAAGTCTTCCAAGCCAGAAGACACATTTTTATGCATTATGGCAGTATGCAGAGGTGTTTAATATGGTGTTAATTTTGTACTAGAGCTGCAGACTAGTGTCTTGTCTGAGAGAGCTTTACCTGAGCTGCAGAATATGTGCATTTGAGTCAGCTATGAGATTTCACTGATTAGTCCATTTGCAGGAGGGCCTAAGGACACGGTCAGCTCTGCTTGGCTTTCAGCAGAGCAGTCTTCTCCTCAATCCTGGAGTAAGCTAGCCCCCTTAGCTTCAATCAATACCAGCAGTCCCACTGATATGCAAGAAAAATATTCCTAGCTCCTGAATACCTAAATCCATGTCTGCCCACTCTATTTCTCAATTACTTTCACATTAGAGTGCTTACATAAAAATGCACCATACAGGGATGATTCTTTATTTTCATCTAGATGGGAGCTGCTACTCATAAAAAGAATAATTCGTATGTTAACAGTCATATGCTGGTATAAAAGCAAGGAAAACAAGGCCAACATATACTCTTGGCTGCATTTTGCTATCCCATGAGGAAGAATGTATTAGATCTTTACCACATGATGGACAGAGAAATGGCATTATGTTGACTGAAGCTGCTCCTGATTTACACCAGGGAAGAGAGAAAACAGCTGCTCTCAAAGCTGGCAAGGAGAAAACCGAAATACAAAACAGTTGGAGCTGACAACAGCAATGCTTTGTTTCAGGTCAGCATAATCAGATAGTGACTGCTTCAGGGCTGTGTTCTCCCTTTTTGAAGAAAACACATAGCATTCACAAGCTGCAACAGATCCCAGCAGGCTAAACAGAGAAGTAGCAGACTCTCTGATTCTTCTCTTTGGTGTTTGCTGATCCATAAGTGCTGATCTTATTCTGGGTTAATTATGTCATATTTATGCATCCATCAGAACCTCTTCATGTTTAACATCTTTTCTAAATCTGGCTGTGCATCTTTTTTTTCTTTGTGGTATATTCTGGTTGCCTTTGTGTGGTAGACTCTGCAGATTTCTCTTTTTTTTTTTTTCTGCCTGAATTACCTCAAGGACCAGCTGAACAATATCTTCTGTGCACTTTTTCAATGAAAAACATTTGCCAAGCACACATAATGTATATACCAGGCTTATGGGAGCAGGGATATGCAGCCGTACAGATAAGCCAAAAATAATCAGTAAATGTTTGTTGAAAACACCAATTGAAAAGTGGTTTTGACTAAAATGAGCAAAATGAAATGTAGACAGAAGATATTTATTTCAGTTGAACATTTTTGGTGTTTAGATAAAAAGTTCTCTTCTGGGAAACTTCTAAAAAGATCAGGGGAGTCTGTGGGTTTTTTTGCCTTTTTTTTTTCTCTATTTAAAAAATATATAAAAATTATAATCTGTTTCCTTATCTTCTGCAGGATCAATAACCAAATTGTGGCTGGAGATGCAGGGGATGGGATGGGATTTCTCAGTTTTATGTCATGTGACTGAGACTTTGTCCATCATACAGTAGAAGTGAGCGAGAAGAAAATAATTGTATGCTCATCTCTTATCTCCTGAAACCCTGGAAGATGCCATCTACTTCTTTCTTAGAGGCATGAGGAAAGGGATTGTCGTTGTCTCCCCTGACTGGAAAATTACGTAGAAGCATCACCCAAAAGACAGAGGGCTATGTGGTGCCCATAGCTGAAATTAGAACAATGTTATGAACAGTTGTGTTTCAAAACGTGATAAGGATATTGTACTAGTTTGTTGAGTTTCGGCAGTTTTAGATGAATTTCTGGCAAAAGTGTTGAAAGTGGGATCCTAGTTGAGTGTCCTTTCCTTAATCTGTATGGGAAGTGCTCCGAGAAGAAAAGAAAATTCATTGTGATCTGTGGGAAACACCCACTTATTGACATCATTAAGCTTACCTTTAGGGCACTGGCTTCAAATAAATTCATAGTAACAATGATGATCTTTAAACATGGGCTGGTCCCTGGAAGGACTGGAGCAACTGCTGTGGGTATATCATCAGCACAGCTTTACCACAAGTCCTTCATTAAGTGGAAGATTGTGGTGGGAGAATTTCACCCAAAAGGACCCATGGGAGAGGTTTGAACAAATTTAAGAAAACCATCAAACCACAGTGTGCCATTGCATAAGGGAAGGGAAAGGAATTGTAAAAACAGCTTTAAATTTCATTGGTGACTGTCAGAAGTGGGATCTGGCTGAAACAGAGACAGGATTTACTCCACTTCTTAATTTACTTGTTAATAATTCATTAGCTATGACAGTGGCAATTAAGCCCAAGACTAGATTTTTCTGTCCTTTCATCTTTCAGCCTGGAAAGATGGACTTTGGCTAATCCATTGACTGAGACCTTCTGCATAATTTTAATTTCTTTCCCCCTTTCATTCACTGCAGCTCTATTTCTACTTTCAATTATATTCAATTCTTCACAGCTTCCATTCCTGGCAACTACTATTGCTCTTCTATTTTCTAGTGTGATTCTCCTAGTGCCTTCCTGACATTATCACCCACTGTTGTAAGAATCCTTGTCCTTGCTCCATCACGTTGTAACTGGTTTTTGTCATTCCCACACCACTTTGTCTTGCCTGTTTGCAATCTTACCTTCCCCACACCATTCTATGCTCCATGTTTCACATTCTATTTTCCCTCACTTCAGTGGTCTTCCTTATCATTTATTGCCTTCCTGGAATCCCCTCTACTCATCTTAATCTTGACCCCTTTTTAGAAGGAAAGGCTATTTTTCTGAGTTTGAATATGCAAATGCATTCATTTCACCACTCCTTCACAAAGTTAAAAGTTGGCATTGTACAGTAATGAGAAGATGCATTAGAAATGCAGTGGTTTTGCTGTACTTTCTGAGATGGGTTTTGTAGACCTGATGTGATAATTAGTCCTTAGGTCTTAGCCCATAACCTGTTAATTTAGCTACATATGCGGTATGATCCCAGAAGAGGATAATGAAGAAAATCAGTGTAACATGTTAAAAAAAAACAACAAACAAACCAACAAGAAAAACAAAAACAAAAACCAAACAACCAAAACCAAACAACCAACCAAACAAAAAGCCATAAAAGAGGAGAACTCATCAACTCCGTAAAACAACTCTGAATATTTCCATGGAACTAGAAATAATTCTTGGCTATCTTTCACACCATTTGCCAATTTTCCTATGTTTTCTTCACTTATATGCAGACATGAAAGATTGTTTCAACTCTACTGTGCTCTTTCTATATCTGTTCATAATCAGAAATACAAGCAACTTGTGGTTCTCCTCTTGGCTGGATCACACAAGCAACATCTCGGGTGGTATAGATCAAGCTAGCACCAGTGACACAGAGATTTATTTATTTATAACACTTGAGAGCTAGACATCAGGACTTTTTCTGCCAATGGGGAAAAAGTAACACTGACTTTCTCCTACATCAAGTGAAGCTGGACAATAGCAGGTTCAGGAATTGCCTATTCTAATTTTCCAGGACAGGATCTTCCTGTCTGGATATTTATACAGCAGCTACCACTGTGGTATCTAAACCCCCTATTGATTTATTAAAGTGCACTCATAAAGCTCTCTGTACTTTTTTTCCTTGCTCTGTTATTTTATGTGGTGTTATTGTGGGAAAGCGAGGTCAATGGAAGAATGTTTTACATTTTGTTCTGAAAGTGCTGAGGTTTACATTGCTGATGTGTTCCAGAAGCAACTATCACAATGTGGACCAGTAGCCAGGAAAACTCTGCCTCCTGCTTTCACAAGTTTCCTTCTAGCAGTTGTTCATAAGGAGTGGAGCTCCCCTGCACGATCTCTGAGATAACATGGGTAAATAAAACTGGGAATCTTGGAAACTATGGAGCAAATTTTTGATTTTATGTAAGAAGTCATCAACGTCAACTGTTGGCAAAGACTGGGTTACTTTCAGCAGTTGCTTATTCAGCAGATGGCCTGTTGTGCTTTCCACCAGCTGGAGGGTGTGTTTTGTTTTGGGTTTTTGTTTTTAAGCTTGGCAGTAGCTTACCTATCTACAGTTTGATTTAGTCACCAAAGCCAGAAGGTGTGGAGGTCAGTAAGCAGATGTATCACTCTTTGAAGGTGCAGCCAGAGCTCAGAAGACTAAATGCAATAATACCCTGGTTGAGCCTAAAACATGTAGGTCACTTTGTAGGCCCACAGTGTACATGGGAAGTATGATGAAACACTGTCTTTTTAGACATGTGGATAATACCAGTAATCTTCAGTGGAATGGGAATGCCATTGGAAAGGAAGTATTGCCTCCATTTTTTTCTCATCCCTGGCCAGAACGAATTGTCTTTGTTTAACTGTGAAGCTGAGAAACTAAACAGTTACTGAAGTATATTTAGGAAATGGTAGTATTTGAATAAAGCTGTCCAGAGGGAAAACTGGTTGTCCTGGGTTCAGAAGTAGCAGTCATTTTTCTCCTTAGTAGTTGGTGCAGTGCTCTGTTTTTGACTTTAGTCTGGGAACAACGCTGATAACACTGATGTTATTAGTCGTTGCTAAGTAATCTTTACTCCCATCAAGGACTTTCTCAGTCTTATGCTCTGCTAGGGACAAGGGGAAGTCAGGAGGAAGAAGAGACAGGACACCTAACCCAAACTAGCCAAAGGGGTATCCCATACCACAGCATGTCATGCCCAGTATAGAAACTGGGGGGAGGTACCTGGAAAGCTGAAATCTCTGCTTGGGTTGGGCTGGGTATCGGCCAGCGGGTGGTGATCGATTGTATTCTCTTCCTTTGCTATTTCCCTTATCATTATTATTATTGGTGGTAGCAGTAGTGGTTTGGTGTTATACCTTAGTTACTGGACTGTTCTTATCTCAACCCATGGGAGTTACATTCTTTCAATTCTCCTCTCCATCCTTCTGGGAGCCAGGGAAGGAAGAAGGAGTGGAGTGAGAGAGCGGCTGCATGGTTCTGAGTTACTGCTGGGCTTAAACCACGACATTGGTTCATGTGTTTCTGGCAGTCTTGTCCACGATATCTGAGAGTCTTCACAGGCTGAATGTTGAACAGGATGTCACTGAAAGTAGACCCGAAGTGCAAGTGTGCCCAGATGTTGTGTGGAAAGAAAGAGGCAAACAGCAGTTATGAGAAGGCATGAGGAGTGGCCAAGTTATGGTCTTCTACCATCTAAGGTAAGAGCAGAATCTCAGCTCAGTTACACCATGCAGAGATGCAGACAATGTAAGTGTATATATCAGGTCCCTGGAAGAACAGATGTTAAGCCTCAGGCTTTCCATCACAATTGCTGATAGCAATCACTACCAGCTACAGTGCCACTCCAAAGACTTGCAGTAAGTCCCAGGCACCACATAGCTGTGCAATAACTGATTGCCATCCATGACTTGCCATAAGAAAGGGGAAACAATTATCAATGATACAACTAATTTCCATAGGCATTCCTGTCTGTCTTCCAAGCCAGAATCCTGACTTGACTGGTAAATTTTCTGCCGTGGTGGTGAGGACAGGATGGGGTATCTGTAGGGAAAGAACTTTATTACTGGGCAGAGTTGGTTGTAGCACTGGAAAAGATTTCTAAATGATGTACATGGGCAAGATTATTATGCACATGGGCAACATGAACATTTTGTATGGACTGGGGCAGCAGGACTAGGTAATCCAGAATTTTTGCCTAAAACTTGCATACTTAACAAAGCAAACCAGTGATATTAAAAATCCATAAATATTTTTTGATATTTTAAATAAAATTGAATTTAAACTGGTATCTCCACAAACCAATATGTTGTGAATTAAAACCTTCATGAGGAAAAATATGCCAGCACTTCCTTTTTTTTTTTTTAAATTAATGTGTATTAGCTGCAGCCAGCACTTGTTCATCACTGGGCTGTGCTCATACTGGAACAGACATAAATATAAACAAACCCAAGTCTCTTTCTTTCTCTCTCCTTCTTTTCATTCTGACCAACACATTTTAATTCAGTCCATATGAATGAAGTTCAACTATTAATTTTATATAACCTGATCTATGCCACAGAAATAAATAATACAGTATCTGCTGCCAAATTAGAACAGTCTAACTGAAATAGATATGTGCATTTAGTGAAGCCAAGACATAATTTGCTTGAAACAATATTAGTACAGCAGCCAACATATGGGATTTTAAACCCAAAGTACATTTGTATATTGGCTTTTATAGTGCAAATGGATATATGTTTTTCCAAACCAGTGTATATTCAATAAAACCCACCAGCTTCCTGAGTGTCAGTAGTGGGTAACATGCTTTCTTTCCTCCGTTTATTTTCATTTTTAATGAGTATCCTTCTAAACATGTTTGCTTTGATTTATTTCTTTCTGGCAGAAATGTTCTGAAAAGCAGAATTTTTCCCCACGATTCCAAAATCATTCTTCCATTTCTCAGTAGCAGTCCAATGTCATAACTTTATCTGGAAAGAAAGGCAAATTTCCAGTACCTGACTAATTATTTTTCATTCCAATCCATACTTGGATGTGTGCATTCTGAAATAATCATGGAGTTGGACTGTCCAAAGGAAGAGTTTTCAGAAAAAAACGGCACTGAGCCAGATCTACCTCAGTTGCTCTAAATAGGGTAACTTATTCTGAGCATCAATCTGCATAAACAAAAAATATTATTATCTTTGTTGAATATAATAGTGCAGAAAAGTGCTTTTATAATTCAAATTTTCAGCCGCTGAAAAGAGAGTTCTATTAACGCATCTTTTGCAGCTTGTGCTACTATATGAAGTAACTTCAGGTTGAACTGTTTTGGTGTGGTTCACCAAACCCAGGAATCTGTAACTGATGGTGACTGTGGAGGAGGTGAGAACTGATGTCAGTGACAATAAACTGTGTAATTGTAAGGCTGCTTAGAGAAATTTTTTCCTAGCTCCAGATGTTAGTGTTTGGCTTATGTTTCTGGTGAGAATAAGCGACCCTCCCTGCAGAAGTGTTACTGAGTGTGTACAATATGATCAGCCCCTTTGTGCTCAAAGAGAGCTTTGGAGTATCTTCCTGGAATTATCTTACTTGGCTAAAATAAACACAGAAAATTGAGCACTAAAACACTGGAATGCTTGTGCTTCAGAACTTTCTCCAAAAGTCTCCTAGTGAAGTAAAATGTGAGTCCTCCAACCAGCCTTGACTCTTCGCCAGATTTTGCTGTCTGGCTTTACATCACAACAGAGATAGAAAATCTTATGGGTAGGATATCTTATGGATAGAAAAGACCCAAACTTAGTTGAGGTACAGATATGTATTCCAGATGCTAAATTATGTTACAATGTTCTCCCACTTTTGAATATTGTAGAGATTTTATTTCTAGGGTATAAAGCCTGCTGATACTTTTCATTAATCATGTCTTGGAGAAATGTTAAAAAGAGTATTTAACTTTAAGGCCACAAATTAAAAGCTTGTGGGGGGTGATGCTGGTTGCAAGATTTGATTGGTTGCAAGGCTTACTTTGCAGAGCTTGCTTGAAGATAACTGCTACTTTGACAGTACAATACATCAATACATCTATATAAAGTCCAACATAAATCTTGTTTATAAACATAAATACATGTTATTCCAATATGATCTTTTTCCCTCCTAATCATTGTTTTTACCCAAAATAACAACGTACTTAGAAACCTGAAAGTTTTAATTACAGTCACCACAAGCTTAAACTATGTCCTGTACTAGTACAGGCTAGTCTTCTGGTCACTGAAGGATCAAATTCAATTTGTATGTTTCTGTTTTGCAATATTATTGGGAAATGAGAACATTAATTGTTTAAATAAAAGGCAGGCTAACTAGTCTGTAAAGATTAGGGTAAAATCTTGACTTCATGGTAGCTTGAAGTGAAATCTGTACTTACTTTATTTCCAAGGAATTCTTTAGTTCTCTGGAAACCACATTTTCTTGCTCAGCAGTGTTACACTGACACTGTTGGGACTATGCTACTAAGTACCATAGGAGCATTTGGCCCTGTCTTAGACATTTAGAGCAGGAGGGCAAGTAGTAATAGTACAGATCCACATTAAAGAAGGACTTTCATTCCTTATGAAATCAGTTAACAGTGGTGAAAACCCCTTGAAATTAATAGAAACTAGTTGAAAGTAATGAAGAATTACCTGAAAATGTAGCACAAGCAGACAAAATTAATTGAAGATAATTGATATTGACTGGAATTAATAAAAAATTGAAATAAATTGAGCTTAATTGAAATTTATTGCAATTGAATTAAACTCAATAACACAAAACCTATTAAATTTAATAGAATCTAATTGACATTAATTTTATGCAATGTTTAATAGTAACATAACATTCTTAAAGGGGATTTTTGAAAGATGTTTTATTTGTGTAACACTATTTTCATATCATAGTAAGAATAAATTTTAGCAGGGAAAAATAATATGTAGAGCAAGAAACTTCAGGCTCCTTTTGGAATAGTTATGTGATACTGATAAAAAAAGCTCCTGACAAGATGCAGTAAGATAAAAAAAAAAAAAAGTCATGGATTTTGTGTCATGGTTGAGGCTTTTATTAGAGTTTTATGAGAACACTTTACCCTTTAAGATGTTGCCTTTGACTTGATAAATAACTCCTTGACTAAATATTGAATCCAGCATCTGTTTTCCTTAAGAGTACACTGTGAGAACCCTTGTTGTCTTAACTATGAGGCATTTTAAGTCTTATGAGCATCCATACAGATTTCTTCTGTACTATTTCCACCTCTCTCAAGCTTTGTCAGTTGAAGGAACTAAATACTTCCTCACATAACCTCTTTAATAGACATATTCACATCAATGTTTTAATTATATTTTCCATGGATGTGTGTTCTTGCAGTAAGTAATTTGCAAAAAGCTGAAAAATAATGCAAAATAATTTCTACTAAACTGGCACTGATACCCTCTTTTTTCAAGAACACGAAAGATAAAGGAATCAGAGAAAAAATGCATTAGAAAATGTAAATGTTTTATCTTCAGGCTCTAGTTCTTATTAAGACCAAGTGTGTAGGTGTATGTGCAAGACCAGTACATTTCAGGAAAGCTGAAAAAACAGAGGAGTGTTAAATTTTGTAAAACGACTGATAGATAAATAGGTACAAATACTTAATACATGCCTGCAATTATTAGTGGTGTCAAATGAATCTGGTCTTCCTACTCACACAAGTGCAAATACCCACTGTTTGTGTATATCTACCAATTTGCTAGAAAAATTAGCTGAAGGTAAGAGAATTAAATTCCTTTACTTCATATGTGAGGGGGGCTGATGTCAACCTTATGAAGTTTAACCATGCCAAGTACAAGGTCCTACACCTGGGTCTGAGCAATCCCAGGCACAGCTACAGGTTGAGCAGAGAAGATATTCAGAGCAGCCCTGTGGAGAAGGACTTGGGGGTGTTGGTTGATGAGAAAATGAACATGAGCTGGCTTCAGTGTGTGCTTGCAGCCCAGAAAGCCTGGAGGTCAGATTGATCTCTAGTTTCTATGGAATATTTTGGGGCTTGATTCTGTCCTGTACATAGCACCAATTTCTATTCAAAACATGCTGAGCATCCGATTTATTCATGCCAGACATTACACAGGATCTATAGGATACTCCTGGTTGTGAAGGATGCCTTAGGACATCTCAAAGAACACTCAGTGCTTATGTTAAGGCTACTGAATCATGCCCTGATAGCAACAGGAACTTGCACACTTAGGTCACATTGAGTCATCTATATGCCAATGTCTATGTACTTTAACCAATAAGTTGAATCATACCACTAGTTGGACCCACTAATTAAAATCAGAGTAGAGGGTAATCAATCTGTGCCTTTCAATGTGCTTAGCACTCAGCAAGCATTAGTGGATTTTGTTACCATTTCTAGAAATAATTTTGTTTCGGGAAGATATTTGTTTAGGATAAAGTGCAGGGATACTTTCTAACCAAAAAGGACAAATAAAAAAGGAAGAAGTTGGAAGAACTGGGGGAATAAAGAGGAGGCATGAAAAAGAGGAAAAAGAAAATAGAAGACAGAAGAAAAAAATGAAAGAAGGATCAAGAAGGAAGGAGAACTGGATGAATATAAACTACGAAATTCCTCTTTTAACATACAACCACAGATTTCATGTGTTTTCACACAAATCCCTGAGAGCTTTATGTGACACTCATAACTGGTCATGTAGCTCTGATGCTGCACAGAAACTTGGCTAAACCGCTTCAGAATTAAAGTTCCTGAAGTGCAAATAGCTTTAGTAGTAGTTGTCAGGGAAGTTCTGATGGGAAACAAAGCACTCTGTGAAACTCTGGAGACAGCTGTGAAATGCATCTCGTGAATGAAAACTGAAACTGAAATCCATCTATCCCCATTTGTCATTTTGAGTAAGTTAATGGCATGCTCTGCCTGATGCACAGAAGCAGACAAGCCTCTCTGATTTACTGTTTATCTGGGTGATGTCTGAACAACACACACTGCTAGGTAACACTATGGATTCTCCCTTCCCCCCTCCAGCCTATTTACCTACTTTTGGCTTCCTGCTGATGCATGATTTCCTCTAATTAAGCACTTCAGTTCAATTGTAAAATGGAAACAGAAACATAAGACACATAAACCTTTTGAGCTGAGAGAAAACACAGTCTATATTTGGTGGGAAATGGCACAAAATTGATTTCTATGTCCTGTGCTTTTTGACTTCAGCCAGAAGCGTGTGGAACACTAGAGGAAGAAGACAGAAAAATGAGTCCTTGGGGAATTTAAATTGGTCTGCACAGCCTGTTCAAGTGCTGCAGTACTTTCCTGCACCACAACCTGTGGCTAACTTAGCATTTGCTGCCTCTGGAAAGAGTATAGCAGCATCATCTTTGTAACTCACATCAAATAGGCTGCTGCTGGATACCCTTTCAGCCTCCTCTTTGCCAAAATAAGCAAGCCCAGCTACTAAGCTTGTTGTAGGCCATGTAACCTAAGACTCTGATCATCATGCTAACTCCCCAGTGGAACTTCTTTAGCTTTTCAACATGGAGAATGGAGGATAATTGGAGGGACCTCTGAGTATAACAGATGCCAGAGATCTCTTTAGAAAGAGTTTGCACAAGAAATAAACCAGAGACAAATAACTTGCTATATACTAATGACAGAAAAGGTTTTTTTCCTCCATTGTTTTCTGGGAGAAAAAAAACAAACCAAACCAAACCAGAACAAAACAAAAGAAACTGTAGCAGGTTTATCATATGCCCAGGATTCCATTAACAGGCCTGTAAGAACATTAGGAAGGAGGGAGAAACCTTGAAGTAAGAACCATGAATGTGCTAAATCACCTAGAAATATATTCTGCAACAATTCATGAGTAATAAAAGCATGTTGCAGTTTTAATGTATTTCTCAGACCAGTCTGATTATTTACAAAATCACTTTGATTGACCAACGAGATTTTTTGAGGAGAGGGGTTAACTTCTGTGATTAGCTTTGCTCATTCAAAGTTGCTGTTTAGATATTCGAACTGTCACATCATATCCTAGCATGAAATCACACTTTGCGCTTTCTTATAAATCTTGAATTACATTATAACACAGCTCAACACTATTCAGTGTCAGCTTTTTCGTCCTTCTTCTTCTTTCCATTGTATTTATTTATTTATATCCTGATAATAACATCCTTGGGGGCACTGTATAAGTAAGACATGTATTTTGGCCTCCTTCTTTCCCTAGGAGTGTAATTGCCTTGTGGTAATTATAAGATGTCATATGTTATTATGAAGGTGCCTTATTGCTCAAACACATCAGGGATATCTGATAATGTAATTACTTCACCTTATCAAACTATTATAAATAATGCGTGAGGAGTGTTTTTTCCACAGCAAAGCTGTCTGAAGGCTTATCACATTGCACAGAATGGGAATGTCATGGTATGACTAGCGCTATGTTCCCTAAGCCCATGGAAAGCAATGGCAGTGTTAAAATAAAACATTTAACCTGAATTCTTAAAGAAAACACATTCAGAAAGTATGGCTTTTTTCTAAAGGTCCAGTAGAATGCATTATTATCTAAGTGAGCCTTCCAAGACATGAATAGCAGCTGCAGATTTGCTGTTTCTCTTTTTTTTTCCCTTGACTTTAATTCTTCTTCCTCCTCCTTCCCAGCTTGCCTGAGTGCAACAAAATTGTTGTAATAGCAAATCAATAAGCACTCGAAACATTGGCCATTTTGCAAAGAAATGTGCTTCTATTGGCCATCACTTTAATAACACCTAATGATTATTTCTCACTCTTTCAGCCTCTGAGGTTTCCCGTCACTTTATTGATCAAAGCTTGTGAGAGAGTTCTGATTATAATTAAAAATCATCAATGGGCAAACAGAATGCAGTACTACTTAGAAATAAATGCAACAGATAATCACCAGGTTAGGTGATGCTATCACAAAATATTTCCAATAGTACCAGGCAGAGAATAATTGAAAGTCACTTGAGGAGTCACAATTCAGTAGGACTTTACTGAATCTTAGATAAAGGCTTTTGTGTCCTAAATGAATAGGTACCGTTATTGCTCTAAATCAAACTCTTTCACACTCATGGTTTCCGATTATGATAGAGGATTAATTTTGAGATTTTTGTCCTGAAGGTGGCAATATACCCCTCCAGGATTCACTCAGAAATGCTAGACTAGATCTGATAATGTGACAGGGAAACATGTAAGACAGGAAAAAAGGGGAGAGGACCTCCTCCTGAGTTTCCTGATAGTGCATCTGCTTCTGGAGTTGTGACCTTGTGGTCAGCCCAGCATTCACCTATTATCTGCATCCAGTTGTGCACATTACTGAAAAAGTACCTGATTCTCAGAAGATTGAATGTGAAATGGCTTCTATGAAACTTTCCAGTGGAGTTAGGATCAAGTAAGGTAGAAACAGGAAGAAAAACTACCAGGCTGTTGTTAGATAGGGAGGACAAGAACAACCATCAGTCCAAATACTTGAATTTGAAACATGAACACCTCTAGAAGGGTTCTGAACAAATTCAGCTACAAGTTTAGCTGATAAACTGATACACACTAGGTAAATGGAAGCAATCTATTTTAAGGAAAAGGAGTGCATAAAGAATCTAGATACTTAAACTCTTTTTCTCACCTGTTGCTTTGTGATCTGAGAGCTTCTTTCTTTACTCATTAACATTGCCCATAATATGTACCCACATTTGAGAAAATAAATTTTGGGTACCTTAATGTCTATTAAGTTTTTTATACCAAAGAGCTATTTTGCTTTCATACATTTCAGAGGCTGCATTTTAAGAACTGGAAGCTTTAAATATTCTCCACCTTTTTATCTAGAGTTCCACAGAAACTGATATGTAAGATGCACTTACATAATTGCTAAATGGCTTCAGCTTTGTCATAATATGCTGAAAAGCCCATTTATATTCCTTTCAATTGTTAAACTTGCATCAAACTCAATCAGTAAACAAATATGAAGGAAAATGGTGCTTAAATCTTATGGCCTCTCTACAGTACTGTAAGTCCTCTCCAGTTTGGAGGATTGCTCTAGGCAAGCCTGCAGAACCGGCCAGAGAAAATCCCATTTTTCTCACAATACATGTGACCACTCCAGCAAATCGTGCTGTATGCGTCCATCTGAATTCACCAAACCAGTCACCTTGACTTAGCTCAATATTGTGCTTCACCTTAAAAACTACACAAAACGAATTCTTAAAAGCTAGGACAGTTGTCTTGCTATAAGGGCACGGTATCAGTCTTCATATAACCTTTCCCAGCTTGCATAAATTATTTACAGAGTCATTTTCAGTCACAGAAAAAAGAGTCAGTAACCTACTAAATTTGAATTTACTTAATCCATGTTGTTTACCATGCATTGGCTGGAATCAATAGCCTGGTACCCTTATGCTTTCAGCATGCTTCTTCTACCTTGGTGTGTCCAATTCACCCGGAATGCAGAAGCCATACCCTAGCAGCAGAGCCTCCCTGATATTGTGGGAGTCTCTACGTATTTGAACTGTACTGAAGTTACCATCATTACCTTCATCGTCATTATAAAAAAATGGATGAAAAATGCTACACAGTAAGACACCTAGACCTTTTAATTGTTACAGATATATAAAAATGTGCAATCATTGTCTGTGTTCTCAAATTCTGCAAAATCATCACATTTTTTCTGTTTTAGACTCCTCAGTGCACAATTAGGTATGAAGAGCACGGCATTTCTTTGCTATTGCAGTATTTTAGAAGTGTTACACTGAGGAATTTCTTGTCCTGGTGACAGGGATATGTGTGCAGGTTGGCTTGAAATCTGCCTCAAGGGGCCTCCTCTTTGTCCAAGCAACGGGTAGAAGGATTAATATGCAAGTGCTTCTCCTTAAATGGTTGCTGCACTCTGCTGGTCAGCCTTAACATGCCACAGGAAGCTTGCATTTATTTGGAAGTCAAGGCAGACAGATACGTGTGCAAATGTATACATGGGAACACAGTAAACAGCACCAGTTCTAGGAGCCATTTAATTTTCTGTAGAATTAAAATTTACTATGAGTCTGTAAATCCAGCTAAGAAGGGAAGTGTTCCATGTCCCATGGCAACAGAAAAGATGCCACAGTGTGTACTGCTTTGTAAAGCAGAACATTGCACTTGTATCTATCCAAGATGAAGTCACCAACTTCACAAACAAATGAATGGCAGGACAGCCACACTCAATGTGTGACTGTTTGAAGTAACCAATAGGAGTCAACAAAATGGTTACATAGAAAAACACTTCCTCCCTGTTTATGTAATGGAGAGATGGAAACTGTGTAAGAGGAAAAAAAGTGAAACAAAATCAAATATCCAATCTCTCACTTCATTTCCCAAAATAAATACTAGCTTAAAATCTCCACATTTCTTTAGGTAATATTTGTATTTTTGGAAATTTCTCTCTTAGTTAATTCCATGTCCTGCCTCTTCTCTTATGCTGTGGCTCAATCTAGGAAATGGCCATTGCATATACCTCTTTCTACATATAGCTGATGCTGAGTTTTACCAATAGCTGACAGTACCATCAATTAATAATTGCTGCGTTTGTGCCGAGTTGAACATGTTGGCTGGTATGTATGTTGTGGAGCTGCTTGCTTCCAATTAGAATGCATGTTGAGAGGACAAAGTTTGAATATGATAGGTTAGCAGTGGCTATTCCTCAACAGCCTTCAAAATACTGGGCAGATATAAGACTGCACTATCATTTGCTAATATTGTGTAGTCTTACACAGTGATACTAAACATCTGTGGTCTACTATCTGTACAGATATAGCTCTTCCAGAAAAGACATTTTTGCCTTCTGTTCCTCCTGTGCTCTGAGAAGGTCAGGCATGATCTAATCCAGTCTAAAATCAGTGAAACTTCACTAGTCCTGCAGTACACCTGAAGTGATAAGGACAGCTAAACAGACACCAAAGTCGGCAGTTCAAGGAAGCTATCTTAGATCATTACCTTGGGAATAAGTTTGTACTGCTGTTTTTATTCCCAAATCTCTGCTGCTCACATGTCAGAACAGTGTTTTGGCTCTTTTTGTCTAGAAACAGTGTTGCTACTATTCCAGATCAGACTGAAGCATATTTTTCATGTTGGTTTTACTAACTTTAAGATGCAGAGTGACCTTTATGAGACACAGCACAAAAATTACAATTGTAAAGTCATAGCAGGCGTATAAAATAGTGCTGAATGAAAGTGCCAACCTCAAGACACCTCAAGAGAGGCTTGCAATGCAACTCCCTGTTCTTAGGGAGCTTTCACTTAAGGGCAAGCCAAAGGGGTTCTCAGGTGCTGTCTTTGGTGTAAACCAGTTTTATTTACCCCTTCACCAACATATCACACTTTCTTTGCATGTATGTTCTTACTGACAACGCAGAATGCATTTAAAGGATGGTACTTGCAGCTTTATAAAATAACACAATCATAGAATGGTTGGAGTTGTAAGGGACTTTTAAAGGTTATCTAGACCAATTCTAGGGCAATCATCATTGGTTCTCATGTGTCAGGCTCATGTCAGATTACACACTCTTGAGTTCTGTAATCAACATCATGAACTTTCTCAAATAACAGGTCTCATCACCCTGAAGGAATAAAGATTTGCACTATTACATTCATTGTTCAGGAAGTGCCTGTAAGAATACCAATATTCACCATTAAAAAGTCAAGCAGTAACAACAAATGAAGTATAAACAGAGTAGGGATTTACACAGGGAAAGCAGTTAGGATGTAGTCTACAAGTTTCATGCTGAACAAAGTGCTAATGCTATGTCTAGCCCAAGGTCAGCAGGATTCTGCATAAATTTGTTGACACAAAAATCTGTGCAGCATGAAGGACAACAAACAAGAGTGACAAGAACATCCTGAACCACAACTTAACTGGGAAGGCTACAGTGCACCTTCTTTAGGCCTCTTTTCCTGTCTTACTCTCTGGATGGTGGAAAGGATTGGAAATCTACAACACAATTGCATGTCATCACAAATACCAAGTCTCAGTAGCAGCAAGTCTGACTCTGAGCTCTGAATGCTTGAAAGTCTCTGCTGTTTCTTCTCACTAGTCCTGGCATATCTAAATCTTAGTGCAAAAAGGGTGAAGTGTATAAAACGAATCTTGAAACCCAGAAATCATCCAACTGGAAACTAACAGAACCGCAACACAGGTGATATCTGGGAGATCTTATTTTCTGGCAGACAGACAAATATTCAGCAGAGCTAAGTATATTTTCATTATTAAAGCAAGGTAGTTTAGTCTATATGCCAATGTGTGTATGTCACTTGAAATTAAAGGTGGGTCAAATTACCCATAAATAATGCCGCTGGTCAGTGAACCACGGGGACTGGCATTTTCCATATGCCACAAATATTTTCCCACTCACTTCACTTTCATTTTATTTAAAATAAGCTATTTGACATCTAAAATGACTGGGGATATGGCAGTTAGGAAAAAAAAAACCAAAACACTTGAATTTTAAAGTCCTTTCCCTATTCTTGTTTCTTATAACAGCCTGTAAAAAGACATGTTTTGATTGATATAAACTATCATGACACACAAGAAGAAAAACAATTTAGAAACAGAACAAGGTGCATTGTTGCCAATTGTTCATCCATTTTCCTCATCTACCAAGCAAACACATAGTCTCGATATTGAAATGCAGTCTTATACATTGAAGCCTGATATAATCCTACCAAAATCAGTGTAAAACTGTCTATTTCTGAGGGTGTTGAATCCGGCTCTAATGAAATTGTAAAAGCTCTCAATTTGTTTGAAATATGTTCAGAAACAAGTCAAAGTAAGAGGTTCCCATGAACCTTTTACAAAAGTCCTCTGAGTAGCACAGATGAAGTCAAAACTCCACACAGCCACTTCCCTTTGTGGTCTCTAATAATAATATATTTGTGAATAATACATAATTAAATAAGAAGAGCATAAAATTAATTATTTCACTAGATTGTTAATCAGCAGGGTATTCCATGCCACCCCTCTTCCTAGTAGCTAACCTGTCAGGGTCTAATAATTGTTGCCATGAATGGGGTTGGGTTAAGGTCCCCAAGGAATGCCAATTCTCTCGTTCCATTAGTGAAAGCACATATAGATCATTTTCAGTACTAATCTGGGGCTAAAATCAATTATGTCTCTTGTATTTAAAAATTAAATTGACTCACCATGGGAGTAAGATAAAGGGAAAAAATGCATTCCTCCTATTATGTGTAATTACAATTGTAAAACATTTTCTTTCGAAATGTAATTGCTGCCTATAGAGACTGAAGCTGGAGAGCTTAAACTGTTTAGCTGACACATTCAGTAGTCTTTCAGGTTTTTGCTTTGGATTATTTAGTGTGCTGAAACAGTCTTAAAGAATTCTCTACTTCTAAAGACTCTCCGAAACAGCTCAGATTTTGAAGGGAAAAAAAGGAAAAAAGAAGATGGACGATGAATTAATTCTGTCATCTTATTAAAAAACATGATGGAAATGATTTATTCTTATAGATGCTTTACTCTTTTAGGAAGAAAAATGATCAACCAATCATAATGTTAAAATTTCCCTCTTCCTAAAAACCGTATAGCTTGCTGCTTATATCTGTCTTTTCATTATTGAGTTCTTATGAGACCTTCAAAAGTAGTTAATGAATGCTATGCAATATATATGACCTGCAATTCAGGGACAAGGTTTTGAAGGTCACCAGAGAGTGTAATATTGGTCCTTTCCTCTGCTGGGCAGTAATACACTGAAGATCACATGGTTTTACAGGATGGTCATGTAAGATATTCCTTAGATACTCAATGAATTAGACACCCAAGTCTGGAGTCAGACTGCAGTCTTATGACACTATTGGAAGTTTTTGATTCTTTGCAGTCTTTTCAATAGCAGTAGATCTGTGCATCAAGCAGTTATATGTGCTAAAGAATAAGTATCATAGAGTATAAGAAATTGCTTATGAGGAAATAAAGCTTCCTTATTTACAAATGTAAATGAGCTCTGAAGCAAACCTGAGTAGTAAAACAGTGCAAAAAAGAAAAAAAATTGTATCTCTTCTCACAGTAATCACATTCCAGGAAAGTGCTTATAAAAGATTTTTAAATTATCAGTGTCTTCCATAAACCAGTTGAAAATACAAATATGTGTTTGAGGCAAACTATATCCCTACGTCCACTGACAATTTTCAAGTTCCCATTGTTTTTGCCAGACTTAGAACCTCTTGAAGAATAGGATGAATTGTTTGCAGAAGCATACACAATAAATGTCTCTGTATTAAATTTTGTTTCTTATTGTATTATTCATCAAGTCTAGTTATATGCATATTATAGGTATGAATGGTTATCTATACAGTTACAAGCAACTTCCAGGATTACGGTTTCTGGACAGCTTATTATTCATGTGGTTTATTTCCCATATTTAGAAGTAACCTCTGACCTGTGGATTCTATAACGATTGATTAGTCATTTATTAAGACATCTAAGAATCCATTATTCATCCACCATAAATTATTTATAAAGGTACTTGCAATTTGATGCATGACTGATATATTTAGAGTACATAAATAAGCCAAGAAAAGCTAACTCCTGCAGTGTCCTAGCATTGATAAGGATTGTATTAATAACCAAGTACAAACCCAATGGGAATTATAGTTTAAATTAATATTTAGTCTTGAAACAATGACAAATTTCACCCCATTCTTTGAAAGCAATCAAACAACTTATTTTAAATGCTTTCTAAATTATAGAAGTCCATCACTTCTACCACCCTGAGCAGAATGAAACACTAACCTTTGATTTCTGTGAAATTAATTTTATGTTTACCAGAAAATGATAAATTCTATTTCTTTACAAATTTTCACAGACATGGCAAGGTATTTAAGTTTTTCATAACTGTGTGAAAAAGCTGAACTGAATCACAAGCATGCTGAAAATCCATGGGTGGTTTGACTTCAGTCTGGTTTAATAAACTCAATTTTTTGAGGTTCATGAAAGATTAATGAATGTGAGATGGAAATGTTTGCGCCGCTGGGAAGCCAAAAAAATTCTTGTGCACCTGATTTCTCTTCTGTTCTACCCTGTATTATTTTATCCTATTCTGATTATCATGCAGTGCCAGAGTCAAAAAAATACTTATTAATCTGAGTTCTTTTCACACCATGTCAAAAACTTTTTTTTTTTTATTTATTTCTATTATATAAATATACCCATTTCCTTGCAGCTTTTAAGAGCAGAGAAACCTAAGGTCCAAGAAGCATTCCTTGCATTTAGAGTAAGAAGGAATGAGTTGGATACTGCTTTTCTGAGGTCATTATGTAAAATAGTACCTAAAGGTAGAGCTTGTGAAGTACTGACCACAGATATTAAATAATATGGATCAGACCATGAAACATCCCAGAAGTAAAGATCAATTAAACTGCATTGCATATTAAGTGGTAAGCCCACAGATGCAGTCTGGTGAACTCAGAGTTTCTTAAATTCTGATCTAACTGGAATTACCTAAAAAACGGGAGAGGACTGGACATATTACAATAATTCATTTCAGCTGAGAAGTAATTAACTTTATAAACAATGGAAGTAATGACATACTCTGAAAAAAATAGTGAAAGAAGACAAGTGGACATGATTGTCTGGCACATACAGCTTCCAAGCTAGGGTGATTTTGCATGTGTGCAATTTTAAGTGACTAAATTGAGCAGTATCCATTGATGAGTGGGGCTTTTTCATGGTATACACAGAAATACCCTATTATGTCTTGGGCAAAAACTAAGAATTATCATCTTTTCATTCTTTTCATCTCTGCAATACCAACACTCATGAGTGACAATCAGCACTGGGACTTTTACTAGCTCTGGCATCATCAGAAATTGTGTGGTTGGTAATTTGAACAGTTTGCCCTTCATTTTATGGTGCAAACTAAGTAAGAGTATTGGGCTTACAGAACATGATCTGGGATATGATTCAAGGGCAAGAAAAGTCTATGTTTCTGATGAAAAAAAAAAAAAAGTGTGACGTTCAGATCACAAAGTAGCTACACAGAATTAGGGGGAAAACTATTTTAATGCAGCAGATATCAAACTCCAGCAACACTATTTTTACAGACCAGATGCTCAGCTTGTGTTTAATTACAAGAGTGCTGATGACTTGAGCTGAAGATCTGTCCCAGAAAAAGGAATTTGTGACTATAAAACTTTGCCTCATATAAGGTTGTTCATTCCTCTGAAAAGATTTTCTTTGTCTATAAAACTGTCCATGAAGAATTGTTTCTGGTGCTGAAGTTCAGATGTTATTTTAAGTAAGTATTATTCTGAATTTTCACTGCTGGTAGGTGACAGAGTTGTTGCAAAGCCTAGCAGAAATAAGAGAAAATCATCATTGCTTCAAGACCTACACTTTATATCAAGAAGATAGATGTTAGGAGGCATAACAGAACTGCATCTTGTGCTACATTCTTTCACTGACTGTGTTCATTAATGAGATATAAATGATGAAAAATCAAGAGGAGCAGAGAAGAGGTCAAATACAGAAAGTCAGTGAAAAGTAAGATGCTGTCTCCTCTTACAGTCTACTTCAAGTCTGATCTAACTGGGCTGGCAGGACAACAGGGAATAATGAACTGCCTCCACACCCTCTGCAAATAACTATCACTCTCCATTACTGTTGATACAGAGGTGGCAAAATAGATATTGCACAAAAAATGCAAGCTTTATCAATGCAAGCAGACACTAAGAATATAATGCTATTTTTCAGCTGCAAGCCATTTTTGAAACTCTTCAGGTTTAAACAATTGAATCCCTGCTTGATATATCTGATGAATAGAATAATGAAAGGGAAAGAGTGTACCTGGGTGTTTTTCATGGATTATTCCCTTTAGCTCACCCTCACCATAGAAACAAGAAGCATCATCTCCCAGTGACATCTGACTCCTTTGCTATCTTTAAAATGCTTCCTCAGATAATACATTATTGTGTCTGTAGCATCTTCCCTGTGGTTCCCCTAATGGTTTCAAAACCACCCTGGTTTGTTGACAAAACAAATGAGTTTGGGACCTTGTGATGAAGGACACTCTTCCCCTGAGTTTAGATGCAGAAAGGGCCACTGCAGTATCCATAAACATGCTGTTTAAAGCAGAGGCAGAAGGAAGATAAGAATCCTGAGCAATTTGACCAGCTACACATAGGGACTCAGAATCTGCTTTGACTAGAAAATATCTGATTGACCTTGAACCTGAAACAACCTGTTAGGGGGTAGGTTGGTTCAATTGCTCTCTGTCAGCTCCTTGGCTAAGAGCACATTGTTTCTCCCTTTCAGATTTTATCTTCAAAAAAACAGGCTGATGGGAGTGTGATAGCATTGGGCCAGGGCAAGGAGAAGACTGTATTTGCAACAATTTTTTTTATTTGCTTTTATTCAAAAATAAGTAAAACCTGCTAAACCAAACAATACGCAAGATCAGAAAAGAAGGTTAACATTTCTATAAAAGTGTTGTGGCAAAAGGTGGTCAGGCCTAATGTGACTGGATTTCAATGAACAAGCAACTAAAATAGTGATATTTACAATTAGGGAACAATGCACAGAGTTAGATATAGGTTCAGTTGACTTTGGAACAGATTTTGAAGTGCTATTCACATTATACAATGCATTGTGGTGTGAATGATCTTGATTTTGCTGAGATCATGAGATTATTTATGCATTAAAATATTTAATATTATTTGGACTGTTATTTGTGTGTTCCTTTACATTCCTACCAAAGTAAGAATACTCATATATCAGTCCTGGGGTCCGAGTAACCCATTCTTGATGAGTGTGTGGGAAACTCCAAAATTTCCAAGACAGCGTCTTCCTCTGCTTTGTGATCTTTACTGGTGCAAGTTTCGTTAACTCTCATTTTAACTTCTTCTTGCTGAAATTATCTGCCAGGAACTTCAAGAACAGATTGTTCCGTCTTCCTCAGCAGCAATCTGCTACAAATGTGTAGACTACTATCGGCAGCACCCCTAGGCTATCTTCTGTAGACTAAACAACCTGAATTCATTCAATCTTTTGTTTAGGTCATTTTGTTAGACCTTTTCTGACCTCCCTTCTTGTTTATCTTTTGAATTCACTATACCCAGACCTTTCTTGAAGTGATATGTTCAAAACTGCTTCTAGCATAATAATGCATTGGTGTCTTAAGAGTCTGGAGATAATGAAAGACCTCCTCTCACTAAGCACTATTCATAATGTTTTTTTTTATCATTTCAAGATACCTTTATGACATATAGAACTGATTAATCTATCCCAAAGTAAAGAAGTTATATTATTTTGCCCGAAGATCAGGGCAGCTGCACAATGATGACCAGTTCTTTCAAAAGTATAAACTTATTTAACTCTACTAACTTAAAATAAAAATCAAGTCCATCCACTAAGCAATTACTTCAAATCTATTCCATTTTTTAAAATAGCACAGCTACATAATAACACACCCAATTGCCCCAGTGACAGCAAGGAGAACATAGCAGACTTAGATAACCATCCTTAAAATGTTTGAAGACCGACAAGGTGAGACTTGCTTTCAGTCATTACTTTTGTGTGTTGCAGAGTAGGAGAAAACAACTTGGCAATCCCTTGCCACTTCCATGCACTGTAATAAATTTGCCTGCCTATTAGCAGTCATTTGGCTTTCTCTGTTATTTTCCCCAGGTGTTCCAGAAGCCAAGAAACTCTGAGAGATGAGGTTCCATGGTTAAGTAACTGTATCTTAACTACTACCACACATCAGCTGAGCCACAATCCATGTTCATACTCTTACGCTGCAGGAGCTAGGATGTAATTTGATTTACCACATAAGGGAAGGTGTTAATCTCAGCTGACAAATTTTAAATTTACTGCTGTTAAAGCCTACATATATGAAGACAGTCTGCTTAGATGATAAGTTTAAATTACAGAATGAGGATCTCTTAAACTGGAGCAACTTTATCAAAAGTCTGAAATAAAAGAAGATTATATTTCCTGAAGTTATTCATTCACAGTGTTTTTGATGGTTCATTAGAAAGAGCTGAAATACAACAGCAGCCCAATTAGCAAATGAATTTTGGTATTAAAAGACCCAGTATTAATGATGGTAAGTTACAATGCTTTCCACTTAACCAACACCATTACTGTGATATTTCCTTGTCTTAAATTCAGGTATCATCTGATGTAATAGTGTCACCTACACTTTTCTTAACAGGACAAATTGTGGAGGCAAGTCAAGCCATTATTATCTCTGAAAGCTGGTATAGTTTTCTTGTCTAAAGAGGGTTTCTGATGCCCAATCCATTCATGACTTGTTTTCAAACAGGTATGTGAAACGAACTGAACATTATCCAATGTTTTGAAAAGGACTATTGAGGAGAGACTGTGCTAGAAGTAAACAGGTAAGAAAACTTTTTAGTTTTCCTAGAAAACTTTTAGTTTTTTAGAAAACCTTTTAGTTTGTCTGAAGGTAGTTCAAGAGTTTTCCTTTCTGATTTCTAACCATTTGCCCCTGGGCATGCTGTTTCATGTTTTCTTCTTGAAAAGTCAGTTGGTCAGGAGATGTCCAATAACATATGATTAATGACCTACAAGGTAAAAGTTGTCTGATGAATTTTCAACCTTTTAAAAATGTATAGAAAGAAAGGAAAAAACTCACCATTCCTATCCTACCCTGCTCTAGACTGACAAAGTGTGGGACGAGAAAGCAGTTGCATTTGGAGTATATTCTTTCTCTAATAAATTCTTATGGGCAAATTTAGTTTAACAGAATCTTAACTTATTCTTGGGCTAGTGTGACCACTATATCGGCACTATATGTGACTTATAAAAAATAAACAACCTGAGCATTCCATTTCTAAAAATTTCCCTTATGACACTGTGCTGCTATAGCAGTACTGTCTGTAAACCAGAGGAGTGGAGATCAGTGCCAGCCATTCAGCAGAGCATTGCAGAATTACAGCAGAGATGGATAAGTTATGCAAAGGGACCTGGAGACTTTAGAAATATGAGCAGGAAACAGTGAAATGAGTTTCAGTCTGGAACAGTGGAAAAAAACCTCATCTAATGCCTCTGGAGAGAGGTGTGCAAAGAGGTAATCTGAAACAGGCATTCAATAAATGGAAGATGTGATATTTAGGTTGTAATAATAGTGAAGGAAACCTGTGGGGTGACAATAAGCCATTTCTCTGATAGCAAAAGGCAGGCAAGAGCTGCAACAGAGAGCGTGAATGTGCTTTTGGGAAGTCCTGCAAGGAAACATGATATCATGGCCCAGAGAGGAGGCACAACTCACATGCTATGCTGGAATGATAATGATCTGAAAATGTTGTTAACAATGAAAAGAGTGAAGAGAAGTGGTTCTTTTCAACAAAACTGATTGAAAAGCAGGAAGTGACAGGGAGAGAAGTGTGGGAAGAGACAATCAAGAAGCAAGATGGAGAATAATAATTGCTTGCACAGTGTGAAAATCTGTTGATACTGTAAAGGAAGGAAAATTATTGAAGATGGTCTAGGGGGCTAGGCAGCAGAAATAGAAGAAACTAAGCAGAGGAAAAAAATTAGGCTGAATTAAGTAATTACCAGTTCTTAATGCAAAAGTCTATTAGACGAAGAAATGTTCTCCTAAGAGACACGGCTGTAAGCTCTTCAGTGCAGGCACCATGACTGCTTATATGTTTGCATAGCACCTAGCACAGCTGGGATCCTGATCCTTATTTGATCCTGTAGGTTCTGCTGCAATAGAAATAACAAACAGCAATAATTATGTACTGTGTTACAGCCGTAGGGAATATGAGCTAAAACTGAATTCTCCTATTACACTCAACTGAGGTCAATGGAATTATTCAGATACAGGATGGTAGTGCTAGCAGGACAATTTGGCCCAGTTCATTTGCAAAAAACAGAACATGTGAGGTTTCTGCTCCCAAATATATCTACTTATTTCTGTTATAGAGCCATGCAGGCTAGATGTTTTCTGTTTACACGAGGGGGGATATTTAATGCCTGAAGAACTCATATTGTAGGGCAGACTGGTAGATGTGCAGAGACAGGGACTGGAATACCAATGGGTGTTTCTTTAGAGCAATAAAATTTGCTGTAAGCGGCAAAGTAGAAATCTGCTCCTTTAGCGCTTGTGTTTGGGGAGTCAGACGGCAGCCTTTCCTCCCAAATCACTCACATTTCAAATAAGTTCGTGTGCAGTGTCTGATTCTTCAATAGACGGAAGTGAACTTAGAGACCAATTCCTGAGATAAACCACGCCAATCCTGAAGAAATAAGGACACTGGACAACAGAAAAGAGCCCCTGCGCTGCTGTAGCTTGGGAGTGGTGGGTTGGGGTTATTTCTGTAGGTTACATGTAGATGATAGCCTTCACTGACAATAAAATGTTACTTTCCTGTCTAAAGTGCTGTGGGGTGGCCTTGTTTTTCTCTGAGTGGGCCATGTAATTGATGTTATTATTATTTATTATTATTATTATTGCTATTTTGATGGCTGAAAGCTAAGAAAAACTGGGGCTTGTCATAAAATTGAGAAATAGCTGTCTGATAAGAAAGCAATTGATGACAGCAGTCCAATTCTATTAATTTCCTGTCTTGCTTTGCTGATACTGGGGTGTACTTTAGCAAAATGACTGATGCCTTTTAAGTCAGCTTTATCCCTGACTCTTGTGCATCTGAGAAAGACCCAGCAGTGGGTTCGGCAGATAAAGTAGAAAGAAAGACAGGAACTACCATTATGAAATGCAAAGTCAATTTGAGTGTCAACAGCAAAGGCAGGGGATACAAGCTTTAAAGAGCTCCAGCTTGAGAAAATGAGGGCACCACATTGCATATCCCAGACGAACTGCTCATGTTTCAGGCTTTAGAAGAATGCTTCATTTAGATGCTTTTTCATTACACATCGATTTTCATTATTTTAGACCACAGGACTCCCCAGGCTTCTTGTGGATACTACATAAGTTAGAAGCAAACATTTTGCAAAAACCTTGAAGTTTGTGAATATCCAAACTTAATTACTTAAGTTTCCTCATTTGAATGGGACAAAACTGCACTTTATCCCTATTTGGGGTGAAAGTGCAGCTGCAGTATAGTATTATATAACACCCTTTTCTTCTAAAACTTGTTTTAATGTGAAAATCACAGTGCAACATAAGAAAAGAAAATTTTAATTTCACTTTTTGAGGCTATAAAATGAGTGAATGGAGAGATGAAGTAACTTGCTTAAATTGTAGGAGCCATGGGACACTGCTACCACCAGGCTTCACTGTTTTGATAGACCACCAGAAAGAAAATTAAAAATTAACAAGAGATGTGGCTAAGGTTAATCTTTAAAGCCTACAAAGTTCTTTGTACCTCATTCAGCTCAATTAATTTTGTGATACTAGAGAGATGCGACACACTCGGTCTCCTCCTTAGCAGTAGGTAAACATGCACAGTTCATTGATGAAACACAGTGGGGTTTATCATTAGTGTTGAAATCAAGAACAATGAGTTTATCTTTGTTCCCAACTGGGTAATATTCTTGTTCCTGGGTTTCTAAATCAGTTGCCATGTGACCATAAATAAGTAGTTTGGGTTTTTTTTTGTCTTTGTTTACCTGTATGTCCCACAGGAACCCTTCCCATAAGGTACTAGTAACATACAGAATCATAAAATGGTTTGGGTCTTAAGATCATCTAGTTTCAACTCCCCTGACTTAATAACATTCAAGCTCTAATTTTTTTCCTGACACAAGGCCTGTGTTTCCACCATTTCCTCTCACTGCCTGAGCAAAACAGGCACTGTAGAGGTATGATTCATTCACATTTGAGGTCTGTTTTAGGATGAGGTGAATCATGCCTGTTTCTTTCCATTGACTATAAAGGGAGACAAGGGTGACTAATCGAGGCATAGTTGTCTGTAGCACAGACACCTAACGTTAAGTGAGATGAATCCCACACTCATAGCTAGCTCAAGTCTGACAGAAATGGTGACAGCCAGCTGGGTCCAGCACAGCTTTGGCTCTGGCACAGCACTACACGAAAGCATATTGCTTCCAAAGCTTTTTTGAGACTAAATAGCCACCTTCTCATGGTGCTGAGAGGACAGGTTAATTATCATAGAGGACACAAGCTGGAGTATCTCTGCATGTTTTTCTTTAATTAAGCAGTTCTGGGGAGTTTGGTACAGGAGCTAGGTAAAGTAAGTTAAGTTTAACATGATCTTTGTGCTCCAGCGTAATATTGACCTTGCTGTGCATGAGATGGCTCCAAGCAGAGCATCTTGTGGGTGTCATCTTTTTATGATTGTAAAGCAACCATGATGCTCTGTGCATTTCTGCAGCAGAATGTCTGTGCTAGTTACATTTGCTTCTTGAATCTATAGAGAGTTGATGGAACTGAGTTTGTGGCAGCCAGCTTAAGTCTGGAGGCATTAATGTTTTTCATATATATTTTCTCTGTTGTCTATATTATGCCAGACCCTATTACTTGAACCACCTGTCTAAACAGGATGAATGGTCCATTTTTATGGCCACCTTACTGCACATGAAGAAATGTCATAGATAATTCATGCACAAACAGCACATTCTTCTCTAAAGGGAACCCAAGAAAACTTGGGTCTGGAATAAAATTACTGACATTGTGTCATGACTGAGCAATAGTCAGCTGATCTCTTCTTAGAGTGTGTAGACCTGCCAGGTGGACTAGACTTTCAGAAGAGACCTTAATCTGGTTCCTAGAATTCTCTCTGCCATGATAGAATCATAGAATCATAGAATGGTTAGGGTTGGAAAGGACCTTAAGATCATCTAGTTCCAACCCCCTTTCCATGGGCAGGGACACCTCGCACTAAACCATCTCACCCAAGGCTCTGTCCAGCCTGGCCTCGAACACTGCCAGGGATGGAGCACTCACAGCTTCCCTGGGGAACCCATTCCAGTGCCTCATCACCCTCACAGGAAAGAACTTCTTCCTTATATCTAATCTAAACTTCCCCTGGTTAAGTTTTAACCCCTTACACCTTGTCCTATCACTACAGTCCCTAATGAAGAGTCCCTCTCCAGCATCCCTATAGGCCCCCTTCAGATACTGGAAGGCTGCTCTAAGGTCTCCACACAGCCTTCCCTTCCCCAGGCTGAACACCCCCTGCTTCCTCAGCCAGTCTTCATGTGGGAGATGCTCCCGTCCACTGATCATCCTCGTGGCCTCCTCTGGACTTGTTCCAACAGTTCCATGTCCTTTTTATGTTGAGGACACCAGAACTGCACACAGTACTCCAGGTGAGGTCTCATGGGAGCAGAATAGAGGGGCAGGATCATGTCCCTTGACCTGCTGGTCACGCTTCTTCTGATGCAGCCCAGTATAAGGTTGGCTTTCTTGGCTGCGAATGCACACTGCTGGCTCATCTCAGTCAAGCTTTGGAGGGAATTCCAAAATCTACAGATAAAATTTACAAGAAAAGAAACCCAAAACATTACAAAACATATGAAAACATCACAATTCATATGAAATACATACCCTTATCTTCATCAATAGTAATTCCAAATTCTCAATAATCATACTGTAAAGGCTATTTTCCTCTATAATTTCCAACAATGTGACTGCTCAAACAAATAACTTGCCCAAAATTAAACACTGAATTTTAAATAGGTGATAGAACCAGAATTTCCCCCATATACGCTGTTCTGAAATATCTTAATTGCTAATTGTATCATAAATGTGTCAAGAAATATTTCAAAAAATAACATGAATAATTTTTCATTTTTGCTGACATTTGGTATGAATTTTGGTATGAATTTGCTGTTGCAAGGCCCAAACTTACAAAGCTTCAGTTTCTTAAATATTTAGCTATTAAACATTTTTAGAGAATGTTCATCAGCTAAGATACATTTTCTCTCTGCCCCTCCTTATTTAGTAAATTTGTGAGCAAAACAGAGAGCAAGTAGTGTTTTCAATCATAGTAAAATCTAAATAAAATATTTTATTCCTGTGGAAAGGTCTGTCTGAATGAAAACCACGTTTTTTACTGAAAGCAACATTTCAAATGAAAGTATACACAGAATAGATATGCTGTTATGCAGAGTTAAGTCTGAGCACAGGGTGAGATGAATGATTGCTTTTGTAGTATGAAGGGAAGAACTGAAAGACCAACAAGGAAGGCAAGATAATAATCAATAGAAGCGATGACTAAGCTGGTTGTATTTCAGCAATAGAGGTAGAGGGAAAAACAAAGACACACTTTAGAGATATTAAACATGCATAAATGACAGGATTTGCCATCTGAATATGGAGTTCTTCCTCAAGAACAAACTAGCTTTTGAATTAAATCATCCATCAACACGATATCTTCAAAAGGAAATGAAGGAAAAGCTGCTTCATATGCATCTTCCCACTAACAAAATTATGAACATTACTATCCAGGAAACAAATTGTCCGCTGACAGATCAGTTATGAGGAGAGTTTTCAATTGCACTGACTATGGTCGAGGAAAGCACTAAAACATATGCTTAACTTCATCCATCCATCACAGAAACAGAACTAAATAACCCTCAGTGTGATAGTAACTTAGTAGCTCCTGAGTTTTAATGTATTTATTCTTGCCATCATGATGTTGACAGTGCTATTTATTATCCCTGATTTACAGGAGGGAGCTTAAACACATTTAGGGTAGGTTTCTAATTCCCACAGAGTTCAGTTCTTTTGAGGGTCTGGGACTATAGATCTGCACAGTGCGATGAAGCACAGTACAGAGAAATCTGAATCACTGCCAACTGAGCCTGATTTTAAGGAGGCTTATTAGTGTGAGCATAGCACCATTCTAATGCTCTGATGTTGCTTCCAGCCCTGAAACAGAGCTCCTGCATCGTGAAGCTTGATTTTTTTTCTTCTTTTTCATGGGCACACCAGCTCAGGATAATGCCATCTGGGAGAGTGCTGTGCTCCATTAAGCAGTGTAGATTTAAATATCTGCATTGGTTACCCATCAATTTCCCAGCCTTCAGCAAGACCGAATCCAGCTTTATGACTCTGACACTATTATCCTAATGGATGGAATACTTGTCTCTAAGGAGGTGGATGGATAGCTCCTTTGGCCTTACCAGGCTTATCTATATATTTGCTTAGAAATAAGCACATTCTCAGATGCTTCGCAGAACTGGGGCTGAGATGTTACTACAGATAGTGATTCCTGGGAAACAGAAAAAAAAACACTTGCTGAATTTCCTGAAAATAACAATCTCAGTGCCACTAAAAAAAAAAAAAATATATTGAAAAAAGGAGAAAAAAAACCTCACAGCATTTCATGTTTCTTTAAAACTTGTGGATAAAACTAGACAGGGATTCTATCTGCAAAGAAGACATTAGACAGGAGTCAAAATTCACACTGCAACCCTTAGTAATCAACAACTGACTTGAGCATTAATGAACTAACTTTTCCATTAGGTAACAGCCAATAGATTGCTGCAGTCGTATATTGTCTCTCTGCTCCAATGTCCTAGTTTTCTCCAAATGCCAATTTAAAACGCTTTTCACTGTTGCAAATAGTGTAGTTAACTGCTAGAGAACAATTTTATTGCCCTAAAACAGCACTATATTTGCATTCATTACTATGAGTCTTAAAACCTATTACTGATATAAAAGAGAGGATAACAACATGAAGGGTTTGAAGGGCAGTAGATAATAGTCTGAAGAGGGCTCTGAAATGCCTGAAGTGTCAGACATAAAATAGGAATGATAAACAAGTTCATTATTTGTTAGTAACGGCTAAGCTGGAGGGGAAAATTTTTTATGGTATTTTTTTCCTTTTTAAAGTTTTATGGAGAATACATTTCAGTCCTAAGCTGATCATAAATTAAACATGTTTTACCCGGCTGCTCAGTTAAGAAATAGCAAGAACTAATGAGCTGTATAGTGGTAAATCTGTTAAGCCAATGTGAAAGCACTCTGTAGGGCAATCTCTGAAGTACAAAAGAGAGAAAAGTCCCATTTCCACAGACTTTTACTTGTCACACGTTTAGGTTGAGCTCAGCTCCATACCACCTTGAAGCATATGTGTCCAGCAGAGACAATACTGTCTTGACTGTTTGGCAACCAAGAAGGAAAAAATATAATGTGAAGGGACATAGAGATTCTTTAAATAAAAATTGCAGATTCTTTAAATAAAAAATATACTTCCAAACCCTTCATTCTGACTGATGTTAGATCAGTATTTCAGTATCTGATCTTTTTAGTTCCTGACAAGGATCTCTTAGAGGCTTTGTTTAAATGTAGATCTGGTCAGCTTCTCTGGAAATCAAGCCAGTGAGTGTATCTGGACACTGAGAAGCTTGTACTTAAATACAGTATTTCCTTTGGAGTACCTTGGCATATATTGGTGATTTCCAAATCATGTTTGAAATTTAACACAGCCAGACACAGACTCACTAGGAAACTTTCTTCCTCAAGTATTGGCTTATTCACATGTTTTTACCATTCATGAAAGACTGGTATTTCAACACAAACTATTTAAAACGTAAGAGAAAACACAAAGAGCAGTCTGCAGACAGTTGCAGTGCAAAATACGTATCTTCGTTGCTTTTTTAAGTAATTACAATGTGAATCGTTGAATTCTGCACATTTTATTCTAACAGTTGAGATTCAAAAGCTATCTAAGCTATCTCCTTAAGCTGTTGCACAGTATTGCTCCTCAAATGATTACAGCTTCAAAATCAATAGCCATCCAATCCTTACATATTTCTAGGTTTTGAAGATGTAAACATTCAATAAACCCTAGCCTTTCAGCTCCTCCTGGGGAAAAGTCAGCTTTATCGGAGCAGATTTTCTTGAAGGATGCTCTGCAAAGATGGGCAGGTGTCTTCTGACTGACTCATCTTGACATTAGATACCAAGAATTTCACCATTAAAAATCTAAATGGAACAAGAAGGTTTATCAAGTGATTACAAACATGTAATCCACTTCTATTCTTTTCCCTGAAATATGAAGAATAAACTCACATTTTAGTGGGGGGAGGGAGGGTTGCATAACTGTTTTAGCTTAGCATGTCTGATTAACCCCAAAAGTTCCCATGATATATAATATAATGGCATCTAGTCTGCCTATGATTTTTAGGTATCACTGTGTCTTTCTTCTTATCATTATCATCATTATCACCATCATCATCACCATTCCTATTATTATTGTTGCATCTGTCATTGTCATTAATTCATGCTCTATCCAAAACGGAACACCTATAAGCATAATAATCTTATTAAGGATAAATAGGTGCATAGTTGGTGCCTGACCTAAATTTTAGACTTTTTTATAGCTGATAAAGAGAAATTCACCTGACATGATTTATAAAATTACTTCAGAATAAGATGAATCTTTTCCTACCAAGCTTGAAGACAGAGGTTTCCCCCGTAGATATTTCTGCTGGATGGAAGGAATCCCACCCATCAGTTCTATATGATAGTCTGTTTTCAAAGCAGTCTCAGACATCTTTATTTAAACCCCACATACAACACAGTAAACGAGTTTTTTGTAAAGTTATCAGGATGCAAAAACCTGTTATGCTGTGTTTCTGATTTCATAAACTGCATATAAAAGACCATCCTCTTCTTTTAAAATAACTGGCCATATACAGTTAAGGTGATTGTACATTGCAGTGGAAAAAAAAAAAAAAAAAGGAAAAAAGCTGAAAAGAAAGAAAAGAAAAAAGCAGAGAAAAAGAAAGATTAAAAAAATGAAAAAAATGAAATAAAAAAAGAAAAAACAAAAAATAAAAAAAACAACAACAACCAAACCCAAAAATTATTGAGTTTCCAAGTTAATTTTTGTTCAGCTGTTCTAAAGCCTATGCACCTACCAATCTGCACTATATTTTGAAGGCCTAAGGGGGTGCCTTGGCTTTATAAAAATGTCAAGGCTGTTTTCAAAAATCATTGACAGGACAAAAAAAAATGTTATTAGATACAGTTGAAGCAGAAACAAACCAATCCAAAGTTTCTATAAAGGTTACTCAAAGTCTGTACTACTGTAATGTGCAGTCACTAGTGCATTTCCATTTTCTTCAGACTTGAAGAAAATATTTATTATTTGATTTTTATTTTAAACTGAAAATTAATTCTGTCCTTACATAAGGTAAGAGGGAACAGCTGTTAATGATGTGCATGCAACACTACAGTTTTGACTAGACCAGAGGCAAACTCATTTAAGTTTTCAGTTTCTTTTTGTCAATCACTTTCACTGGAACAATGAACAGGTTTAAATCATTATATAATTCCTTTAAAAAGATAAAAAATAAGATTCAAACATTTCTAAGAAATCAGTAAGTCTCTCAAGATAGGGTACCAGGGACTAAAAATCAGGGGATGTGGCCATGATAGGACTGAGGTTAATACAGCCATAGATGGATCACCCAGTCTGCAAACGGTGATTCCTCATAAATCATTATGAAAAATACACTGGCTGTGCCTGTTCATAAATTCAAAGCAAGTGTCTATTTCCGTAAAGCCCAAGCAGACAGACAGCGTTAGGGATGCAAACATGCCACCACCACATGCAATAGTTAATGTGCTAGCTTTTTAACAAATTGAGCCACTTCACTGTCCTATTTATCAGTTCAAGCTATTCAGAAATGTTGCTACCATATGTTGTCCATTGAAATGAATGCTAAACACTGCATTTATAAATGGTAATTTATGACTCATAAACGTCTCTGCTATTAGAGTCATTCTGCCACTGTGAATGGAATTGATAGCAGTTTCTGCACTTCATGTTTTGTTTTTTCACTCCCCTCATTTCAGGGATATTGTTGATATTAAAGCTTTAGTGCCTCATAGAGGATGTTATTTAAAAGACTGCATGTATTAGAAATAAGTTATTTTTGTGTGCTATCTACCCTGCAAATTGATTTCATCTTCCGAGTAAACTTTTAGGACTAAATATTCAAAGAGGACCTCTGGAGTATGCAAAGTGATCAAACAGTTTTCAGTTATAAAAAAATTGGCTTAAAAACCAAATAAGCAAACAAATGAGCTCCCTTCTCCTCCTCCTTCCTGCAAAGCCTTTTTCCAATCTATATTTACTCCAGTACAGAGAAGTTGAGCCTGAAGTTGCATCCTCTTAAATCCCTCTTTTGGCAAAATACAAATGCTTAAGCAGATTTGCCTAAATTGTTTTGCTGTTTTATAGCCTTGGAATTAATTTTGGTCAGAATTCTTGACTCAGTCTTTATACTTTATGAAAATGTTATCTATGTGGCTTCCTGTGAAGCCTACTTCCTAATGATAAAAAACCTCATAGTGGGTCCTGTTAAAAATTCTGAATTTATAAGAAAGGGTAATTTTTACCAAGTAGGTTGATTGCAAGTTCCAAGGTGACTCAGGACTAAATTTTCAGAGAGAGCCCTTGGAGTGCTGGGAGTGGAAATCTTTTAGTGTTATGCATCCAGGAGTTTGCTGAGTACATTTTCTCACCAAGAAGACCTTGAGTGGTCAGTTCCTCCTGTGTTCCTCAGACAGATCTTCACATGGCCAAAATTGCTCTCAAGAAGGGTCTAAAGAAGGAGACTTAAGAGTTAATTTAGATTAAATACTTGATTTTTAAGTAGCTCAAATTAGGTAGGTGGAATTTCATCCTGGGAAAACATTCTTCTATGTGTCTAATGCTTCTGTACAAATATCCACAGGTGTCCAAGGAAATTAGATTTATGACTAGAAGGAATGTCTCAAAATTTATCAACTGTTTGCAAATACTAATATGATACATGTGAACATAGATAAATAGCCCACTAATGACTGAAAACTTCCCCAAAATATAGGGATTTCTGTAAAGTTGCGCATGTAACCTGGACTGAGATAGAATCATAGAATAGAATCATAGAATAGTTAGGGTTGGAAAGGACCTCAAGATCATCTAAGTCCAACGCCCCTGCCATGGGCAGGGACATCTCACACTAAACCATGTCACCTAAGGCTGTCCAGCCTGGCCTAGAACATCGCAAGGGATGGAGCATTCACATCTTCCCTGGGCAACCCATTCCAGTGCCTCATCACCCTCACGGGAAAGAACTTCCTTCTTATATCCAACCTAAAATTCCCCTGGTTAAGTTTTAACCCGTTACCCCTTGTCCTACTGCTATAGTCACTAATGAAGAGTCCCTCCCCAGCATCCTTAAAAGCCCCCTTCCCATACTGAAAGGCTGCTATGAGGTCTCCATGCAGCCTTCTCTTCTCCAGGCTGAACAGCCCCAACTTTCTCAGCCTGTCTTCATATTGGAGGTGCTCCAGCCCCCTGATCATCCTCGTGGCCTTTCTCTGCACTTGTTCCAACAGTCCCATGTCCTTTTTATGTTGAGGACACCAGAACTGCACACAATACTCCTGGTGAGGTCTCACGAGAGCAGGGTAGAGGGGCAGGATCACCTCCTTCAACCTGCTGGTCGCACGCCTTTTGATGCAGCCCAGGATACGGTTGCTTTCTGGGCTGTGAGTGCACACTGAAGGCAGCTCATGTTTCATTTTGTCATCAACCAACACACCCAAGTCCTTTTCCACAGGGCTGCTCTGAATCTCTTTGCCCAACCTGTAGCTGTGCCTGGGATTGCTCCGACCCAGGTGTAGGACCTTGCACTTGGCATGGTTAAACTTCATAAGGCTGGCATCAGCCCACCTTAGAAGCCTGTCGAGGTTCCTCTGGATGGCATTTCTTCTCTCCAGCATATCAACTGAACCACACAGCTTGGTGTCATCGGCAAACTTGCTGAGGGCACACTTAATCCCACTGTCCATGTCACTGACATGTTGAATAAGACTGGTCTCCTGAAGGACACTACTCGTTACTGGTCTCCAGCCAGATAATATGTATTACTGTAATCACAGTCAGCTGTGAGACATCCTTGGTGAAAGCATGCCACATTTCATTGATACAAATAGTTCTGGTTTAGTGCTGAAATACGCAGTTTCCACAGACTATAGTTCCCAATATCAATTGGATTGTGGCTCTGACTAAGCTATGTCAATGCAAGGCATTCAACCAGCATCTTGGTGCAGAAAAATTATTTAGACCTTAATATTGACAGTGTTTTGCGGGTATTAGCTATAAAAAAAGCCCACAATAATTCTAAAGAGCTACTCATTAAAATCTTCATTTTTATTTGGCTGGCTACTAGGCAGGCTGAGTTATGAGGGACAACAATAGTTTTGACTTTTTGTGTCCTTTTTGAATGTGACCTATGTCACTACCTGCAAGTCATTTGATCCACCATATTTTATTCAGTTGTGGAACAGAGGTAATTGTTGATTCTTAAATCAGACTGTGAATTAAAAATCTGTACCTGAGTGTGACATACCCAAATACTAAAACTATGCTTTTCAATGAAAGGAATAAACAAAAAATCATTGAAAAATTATAAGAATTTTAGGTGAGATAACCATCTTAGGAACACCCTAACTCTCAGTTTAAGGAATTTGATAATGTGGTTCTCAAAAACCACCTGAATCAGGATCTTGAAAACTCTTTCTGTGTCTAGAATAATTCGTTGAATTAGCTTGTATTATTGAAAAGAAATTTTAAAAGATCAGATCTGCGCTCTTGGGTTCCAAGTATGTAGGATGTTGAAAAACAGGCTTCATTAAGAACACGATGTCTGAAACAGGTAAAATAAAAAGCAGCTATTAAAGGGCTATGTTATGAATGGCAGCAATACTAGGAAGTCATACTGAAACATTTAAAAGAAAATGTGTTCAAAATATCTTCTACAATCATTAATTAGACCTAGAAGTTACACCTGCCCTGGAAACAAAAACATATTTTATCAGTGGAACACAAGGAAACAAAATTACTTGCTTAGCATACTGATTTTCGAATGGCAAAATCCAAAGCGGAAGGCAAGCCTGCAGCTCCCTCTTGCCCAGTTTAAACAAGAATTTTAGGATGTTATGCTGTTCTTCTGGTCTGTGCTGTGTTTGTTATGGATTTACAGTGAAGTCCTGTGTGGTCAGCAGATGAGTAAGAGTGTTGAAAGAAATGAAATTGGTATCACGCAATTTTATTTCCTCTTTTTAAGTATTGTTTGTTCTGTGGAAATGTCAGCTTGGGATTGTTTCTTCAGTTTTTTGGGGGAAATTTTGCCACTTTACTCCCATTTAAAAGTAAACAGATTTTTTTGAGTTTTTGACAGCAAAAAAAAAAAAGTTGGGATTCCCATTGAAATGTTTCCTTTACAGTCTATGTTTCTTTATTTTTCATTGAAAAAAAATCTGTTTGTTTGTTTGTTTGTTTTAACACTTATGAAATTCAAAAAAAAAAAAATCATCTATTTATTTTGCAAAGGGAAAATTAAATCCAGACTTCAGAGCTTGACTTTCAGAAGTGCAGTTCATTTACTGCTCTGGCTAAAGCAAAAAATCACATTCATGAACTCAACACCTCTTAGTCGTGAAAAAGTTACTTAGAAGTGTTTGACTTTGTCTTAATAAGTCTATTTACATATTTGCATCCAATGATTTTTAAAAAAAAAAAGCCACTTTTTAGAGAACCAGTTTGATGTTTGAAAAAATAGTTGGGATTCCCTTTGAAGTGTTTCCTTTACAGTCTATGTTTTATTTATTTTTCATTTAAAACAAAACAACATCTGTTTGTTTGTTTGTTTTAACGCTTATGAAATGCCAAAGCAATTCATCTATTTATTTTGCAAAGGCTAAATTAAATCCAGACTTCAGATCTTGACTTTCAGAAGTGCAGGTCATTTACTGCTCTGGGTAAAGCAAAAAATTGCATTCATGAACTCAACACCTCTTACTCATGAAAAAGTTACTTAGAAGTGTTTGACTTTGTTTTAATAAGTCCATTAAAATATTTGCATCCAGTGACTAAAAAAAGAGAAAAAAGTCATTTTTTAGAGAACCAGTTTGAAGTCCGGGCTGTTCTGTATTGCTAAATTAGAGCATCAATTCTTTACAGCCAGTGTGATTTTCACTCAAAATCTATAAAAATTAAAGCCAACAGGTGGCAGGTGTTAAATAATATTTTCTGGCAAAGGAACTGCTTTTCAGATTAACAGAAAAATTGGAGACCTTATTTGTATTACTTCTAACTTGTACCTTCTCTAAGAGAACTTCTGTGCTTCAACTGCCTTCTTTTCGACTTCTGAATTACTTGTATGTGTGAAAAGGATGCTATTGTACTGTTGAAATGGGGTAAAAAAGCATAATTCCAATGCAATTTGGGATTTTGTATGCCCATTCTTCCAGTTGTAATGCCACATAAAAAATTATGTAGAATAAATTAGATACATTTTAAATGTGGAAGTGTTTCATTCTGAACAGCGTAACAAGGGATTGAACAAACACCATTTCAGTATGCTACAGTGACTTCTAATGTCTAACTAATAGAGTTAATGGGGAGAAATGGACATTTAAAAAGTATGGTTAATTTGATCTATTTTCAGTGTCCTGAGAGGATGAAGTGATCTGCACCCTAGCTTGCCTGTTCCTAAACTGACAACAGAGGGAACTAAGGTAATTAATGCAGGCATATAGATTTTCCTTTTATGAGCTAAATCCCCCCCAAAAGAAAGGCTTCACATCCAGCCATTAGTAACAGAAATATCTAGGGGAAAATGGAAAAAACAGACTTTTTTTTTTTTTTTTTTGGGGGGGGGGTCAGGGATTTTATATGAAATGCCATAAAATCTGAATCTGACCTTAAAAATTAATAAATAAGTAAATAAGTAATAATAATTAAAAGTCATTGAGAAGAAAATGGCATGACTGGAATACAAGCGTTGATGAGTTTTCCTTAAAATACTGCTCCTTAAAAAAAAAAAATATCTAGCTGTTTTAAAAACAAGTGAATGCTTCAGGGTATCTGTTGTGGAAAAGCCATCCAATAGACTCACGGTGGAAATGGTATGGCCTGCTTAAAAAGGAAGGAACCCACTCAAACCTGTACCATACCAGTTTCTAGAATGCTATTCTCAACTCTGTTGGGAACTTCTGCAGTGCTGAAAAATTCTGAGTATACAAAGGCTTGTAAATATGGATTTAGAAGTTTAATTTTAGGGGTGTTTTTTTTTTTTCATCCCATTTTTTGAATACCAGCAGTATGCTGATATAGTATTGAAGTTGTTTCCACAACCAATAGAATAAAGTCTTTTTTTACCATTTATGCTAACAATTGAGTACACACTAATCTGTAAATATATTCTGCTATTAATGTTAATTTCCCAATACATTTGTTCACTAAAATAGTTTTATTGTATGAAATGAAGCCACAGTAATCAGAAAATGAAAGAGAACACATTGTTATAACTTTTCAAGTAAATATTTCTCTCTGCTGTCTAATTTTGAAATAACTGAAATTGTCACTTTTCAAAAAACTGAAGCTGTGTTTCAAGGATGCATCAAATCTTTAAAGTATGAAGGCAAATATCTGTTCCACATCAGCATAATTTGTCTCTGAGACAAATAATGGTCTTCCAGAAGCTTATTTTTTCTTTGAAGCACCTCTTGCTAGTCATATCAATGAGTCATTCTAGTCCATCTGGCTATTGTTGCTAACAATTACGGGAAAACAGAAACCAAGGGAAGGGCTGTAAGATTAGGCAAGCTTTTACTGAGACTTTCTTCAACATATCAGACCCTATAAGAAACTTAGAACCTTAGAATTCTTGAGCTAGATATTTGTATTTAATAGCCATATTTTTTTTCCAGTACTTTGTGGAGCCCAGTCTCCCCTTGATCTGACATCAACTTGTAGCACCAACAGCGTTCCATGGCATCTTAACTGCATGTTGTCCAATGATGAAACAGCTTTTGTTTCTTCAAAATGTGTCCTCTGACAGTCTCATATGATACCCTTACTTGTATTAGAAGATATCAAAGAAGTCTTTCCCTTCTCACCTTCTCTGTGCCACTCACAGCTTTCAGACCTCTGTGCTAGTTCCCCTTGGCTGTCACTTTTCAGGCTGAAGATTCCCCTATACCTCAATGACTCCATAAGTGAAGCCCATTGTCCACCTTCCAACTGACCACTATTATCTGATCCCCCTTCACTGAGACACTGAGAGTAATGAGATTTTGGGACATAGTAAGAACAATGCTAAAGCAGCACAACAATTCCTGCGGTATTGCAAGTTGTGTCAAGCCCTGACAATTTATTCCTGACAGCTGACAGGATTTTCACTGCAGATGTTTTCAGTTTAGGTATTGTTATTACGTTGAGTGGAAAAAACATTTCACAAATATGCCACTGTATTAAAACTTCCCCCCCCACCCCACCCCACCCCATCCCACTTGGTTTAATTTCCTTCACTTTAATAACTGAAAGAGGGTAGATTTAGTTTAGATATTAGGAAGAAGTGAGGGTGGTGAGGCTCTAGCATAGGGTGCCCAAAGAAGCTGTGGCTGCCTCATCCCTGACAGTGTTCAAGGCCAGGTTGAATGGGGCTTGGAGCAACCTGGTCTAGTGGAAGGTGTCCCTGCCTGTGGTGGGATGGGGGCAGGGGGTGTTTGGAGCTAAATGATCTTTAAGGTCCCTTCCAAGCCAAACAGTTCATGACTGTATGATTCTATCAATAAGAAAAGCTCAGAAAAAAGAAAAACAGCAAAATCAAAATTTCCTTCTTAGTTATAGCTTCGTCTCTTCATCACTGGGAGAATGAGAAGCTAAACTGTTTCTTTCCACACAAAGATGTGTGCTCTTTCTTGGGGTTTGAGGCCATATCAGACAATCATTATTTTTAGGTCTGAGGCTTTTGTTTCTTTCTTGGTTAAAGAAAAATGGCTATATCTCAACCACAATAGGATATATCTATTTGTAGTCTTGCTTTGATACTTCAGTAACAAGTGATATTATTAACCTGTATGTACAGTGGCAGATGTTTAGATAACATATCAATAAATGTAGAGACAAAAATGTAATTAATTTTGTCTTTGAAAGACACAGCAATGAAGGAGGTCCCAAATGCCAATGTTAAAAAATTGGAATTTGGAGAGATTTATACAAAAGCAAGTAATTATCTTTGTGGCCTTCTGGCTTTCTGTATAGTTGCAAATACTTTTAGGGCATAAATCATAGATTCAGGCATGTTGTAAGGGACTTCTAGGAGTCTCTACCCCAAACCTTTTCCCAAGATACCCAACTAAACAAGGTTGCTGAGTGCATAGCCCAGTTGAGCTTTGGAGATTTCCAGCAAAGGAGATTACACCACCACTCTGGACGACCTATAAAGGTGCTTGACCAGCCTTATAAACATCCAAATATTTACCAAATACATAACCAAATTTTACAACATCCAACCTGTATCTATTACTCTCAGTCCTACTCCGGTACACATTCAAGAAGTGCTACTCCAACTTTCCTACACACTTCCATCATCCAGTTACAGAAAACAGTAAGAATAAACATGGCCTTGTTTTAAAGTTAAATAGATCAAATTTCCCACCTTCTGCTTGCAACTCCCAAACTTCCCTCTCCTGCTTACACAGCCCAAGGTGCAGCTTGCCACCTTGACCGCACAGGCACACTGGTGACCCATGTCCAACCTTTTGTCCATCAGAACTCACAGCTATTTTTCTGCAAAACTGCATTCTATTCAGCCACCCCCCTCATCCTGACAACTAAATAGATTGAGACAGATTACTCCTACAAATAGCTATTTTTCTCCATAAACTGTAGCAGGAATCTAAAGTGATTAGATGAAGTGTAGCTATGTACACTGAAGGTACCTAAACTGAAGTAAAAGGCATGTATCTGCAGACTCTTCCAAATTCCTGCACTTGGTTGACAAAAAGTTCAATTCTCAGGAAGAGGTGTTAATATCTGAGGTTAGAATTATGGAGATGTATCATAGCAGGACTTCAAGGGGCAAGAAGACATAAAAGTGTCAGGAGGGATTGCCTTCTTTCTTGGGGTCTTGCTTACATTTATCTCTGGCTATTAAATTGTTTCCAAGGAATTTAACACAGGGCTAAGATTTCAAGAAGAATAGACTATCTTGCATGACTGTTTTGTGCTAGGATTTTTAAAATAACACAAATTGCACTTAGAATGCACACAGATTCCTTATCACTGACTTTTTTTTCCTCGTAGAAGACAAGCTTATGTGACAGTGACATCAAAAATAAACAGTAAATTAGGGAGTAATAAAGAAACAATATTTTCATGTTTTGTTTTGTTTTATTTTTTTAACTTTAATGTCCCTCCCCATTTTCCTGAACCTATTGAAAACCTCTTTTCTGTTTTTTTTTCCCCACAGTTCCTGGCTCAGAACCAGAGGATTGCATGGAGAGGAGGCAGCCCACTTCCTATTGAAAGCAGCTGATTTAAGAACAGACAATTTGCCAAGCATCCACTCAACACATTTGTGAAGTTTATTTTCTTTTATTCAAAATCACTCTATAGTTTCATAATGGTGTAGTGATAATGGCAGAACAATGATATTTTTACATATTCAGCAGGTACCTATCTAGCAATGAAACATCTTACACATCAGTTAAAGCAATAGGCATATATTTTCAGTGGAAGACTTTACCTCCATCTGTTCAGATGGTGAATTTTCCAACTAAACTATCACCAAGCTTGGTAACTTAGAAAAAAATAAAAGATGTATTAAAAGAAAGAAAAGCATCACTTTGTGGCTTACTTAGCTGGGGAACAGATGACTCTCTGCTTAACACAGGAAAAGAGCTATGTGGGATGTGTCAGCTTTGCAAAACAGTGGTCACTTCTTCCATTTTTCATTGAGGCACTTTTTCTTGTTTCTCAGTGTAGAAAGAGAACAGAAGTCATAGAACTCACCCTTCTTCATGGTGAAATTAAAGGCCATGGAAACTTCTACACAGCTTTGCTAGAGCAAGGTGAGTAATAGGGACAGAGTAGTGGAAACAAAGCCTCAGAGGAAATGTACATCATTGTCACAGATCTGTTTCTACCACCAACACTATAGGGGATGCAGGGCAGACAACTTGCTCTAGGACTGTGTCAGCCAGTTCAAATCTGAACCAGCCAACACAGCAGAAACTCAATTGGAAGAGACTCATTATTTACCAGACAGATTTTCAGTTAGCTCAGGGTAAACAGTAGCACCCAGGAAAAAAACAGATCTGAGCAAGGGACAACAGTACAAAGTCTAAGACCTACAAATATAACTAAACACTACCTTGACACAGCAGTTTGGCGGCAAAAAGATTCCTCAGCCTGGGACCTCTTTTTCTAGCAAAGGCATTTGGAGGTTTGGTGTTCAAAATCAAGTTAGTTATGGAAAATTTCTTCTACAATCAGTGGAAAAAAAAATAGCTGTAGAGAATGATTCATTTTGCTTAAGGGCAGGCATCAAAGGTTGTCAATCAATATGCCCTCTGGCATATCGAGTCTCCTCAGTGGATAAAAAGGGTGCAGCCCAGAAACTAGGTCTAGTTGAAACTGTCATGTGAATAGTCAGTTGATCTACAGTGGCCACAAGCTTCATTTCCCCTTGGCTTACATAAGTACTGTCATGAGTTCTTTTCATTTGTTCAAACTGTGAGGAAATGATTTTGTAAAGGGTGGATTCCTAAGTCTTTTGAGAAACTCCAGGTCCAAGGTCACTCACCCCTTAACCAGGAAGGAAGTAGTTATTTATTCAGAAAACCAGCGGGGGTCGAACCCCTTAGAATCTGCCACATTGTGGGGATCTGGACATTATGCACCTATGGACCTTAAACTCATATCTAGAGTGCTTCATATTCACTTTTAAGTTACCCATAAGAAATTAGTTAAGGTTTGGCCATAATGCTAATGCTAGTTACTCAGTGAAAGTGCATCTTAAGCTCAGGAAGAATTAGCTGTATTGACAGAGTAATACCCCTTCTGCGCCTTAGCTATTCCACCAGGGCAGTTTAGGTACCATATGTGAATCTGTTTTGTTGTATGCTTTTGGGAACCTAATCTGGTAAGATGCCATTGACTGTCTATGTCTATCTCTTGGCATCTAAATTCCTTTGAAAGCTTAGTTCCAATTGCTGGTCCAAATCACAACCATTAACACAAAATAATGCTTGATTCTCAAATCTCCATTATTTCCAGCTACCTTCCTGTATTTTCTTGCTCTGTATTGACAAAAAAAAAAAAAAAAATTGTGAAAGAAGTTCCAAAACTCTGACTTTGCTTTTCACTTCATGGTACTCTTTAGTGTTCATTCAAACTTTACAATTAATTTGCTTTCTTAAACTTCTCTTTATCTTTCAGTCATGTCTCATACATTTTAGTTTCCCACTGCTCCCAGTAAACCCCACACAATCCCCCTATCCTGAAGCCCTCAAAGCTGAAAAGATAGCTTTAATTTCACTTTGCATTGCTTTGCTTTTATAATAATAAACCACCCACAAACAGAGGCAAACTTTTGACTTGATTTAAAGCCAGCTCTCTGATGTGTCTCCAGCTTTGCCTTCTGACTTTCTGTCTGTGCAGATGTAAATTATTCAGTGAGGGGTGTTGTAGACATGCCTCCTTCATTAACGCCAGTAGGACTTGTGAGGCTGAAGGAAAATCTACCCTTCCCACAGGCATCTCATGCTGGAAATTTACACTTTATGGCTGTCTAGTAGGACCATATATCACCACACTCTTCATAACAGTTATTCATTCTCCAGAAGGAAAAGAAAAATAATAAGAAAAAAAATAAAAAAGGGAAAGCTCTTGTGTTCTTTGCATCATACAGATCCTTCGCTACATAAAAAAAGAAAACAAAACCATAAAAATAAAAAATGTTTCTTCTAGTGTTTATCACTCAATACTGTCAAAATGTGAAAGGCAAAGAAGTGCCCAAAATTGGGTGTTGTTTGTGATCCTGAATTAATCACACATAATTGCTTTGAATCTGTGTAGTATCTACTAAGTGCTTTTGTAAAACATGTTTAGGGCACAGATGTGATCCAGTTGATGCTTTGTACCCTCTCTTAGATTTCACTGCTGAGTGCTGTTAAGACATTGACAGCCCACCACCAGAGTATCATGCAATCAATATCAAAGCATTATTTGGCCCGTGAGCAGTATAGTATCATCATTGTTGCAAAGCACAGAATAATAAGCCTGAGACATATACTAACAGTACGGGATAGCCAGCTTCATCTGATTCATTTTAATGAACAACTAGGCCAGAAAAGCAAACCAGACCATCTGTGCTGCAAAGACACTGAATGCTGGAATTTTTTTTCCCTTCATCATCATATTGCTATATCAGCACATGTGTTAACTTCAAACCTTTCCCATAACACATGTGCTTCAACTGCAATCATTTGGATGCAATTTGGTTTATGCTTCCATTTCCCCCCTGTTGATATGAGTGGGGCGGTTGCTGTTGCCGTTGGAAATGCTTTGACATCTCTGTCTCAGTTCTGTAATGTTCTTCTATGTGACTTTGTTCAATCAAACCTTACAGGTACTTACACATGCACTTCTGCTTTGATCTGAAAATATGCACAATTATGTGCTAGTCGTTTACGATTTGTAATTGGTGGTGCTTAAAAAATATGCATATAGCTTCCTAATGAGGTAAACAGTCAGTGTCCCGTTACAGAATGTGAGGGTGCACGAAAAGACATCTTATATGTTCTTTCATTAATATTAAACTACCAAATTTGAATTAAAGCCAGCTAACCCACAAGCAAAGACAAACAAATAAACATCCTGGTCACATAAAGAAAGCAGAAGTCTGAGAGCTGGCAGCTCTTTCAGTAATTATTGTCTGGACTCATTTACCTCAATTTAGGCCCCCAGTTTGTGTTCCTGTTCATCACAGGCTTCCTTTGCAGTCATGATGAGAGAGAGGTCACTTCAGAATGGCCAGGATAATATGTTCCATCCAAGATTCGACTCAGGCTCTGGAAACTCTGTCTTCTCTCTCTCGCTCTCATTCCACTGGCCAACCTCCCTATCCAATACCTCACTTAAAATGTTTGTTACTGCAGGATGTGTTCAGAAGAATAACCAATCAATTAATTAATTAATTAATTAACAGCCTTCAAATACCAGAAGTTGATCTACAAGAAACATGGAGAGCGGCTTTTGACAAGGACCTGTAAGGACAGGACAAGGGGAATGGTTTTAAACTGCCAGAGGGGAGACTGAGCTGAGCTCTTAGGCAGAAGCTCTTCCCTGTGAGGGTGCTGAGGCGCTGGCACAGGGTGCCCAGAGAAGCTGTGGCTGCCCCATCCCTGGCAGTGTTCAAGGCCAGGTTGGACACAGGGGCTTGGAGCAAACTGCTGTAGTGGAGGGTGTCCCTGCCCATGGCAAGGGGTTAGAACTGGATGAGCTTTGAGGTCCTTTCCAGCCTAAGCCATTCCATGATTCTAATCACAGATATAATCAAAAACATACAACTTCCAATAGAACCCCATAGAACAGTCACTCTACTTGGCAGTGTGGGCAGAGCAACCTTTGGAGTTAGACACACTGTGGACACACCAGTGAACCCTTCTGTCTGTTGGAAACCTTCACTAATGAAGCTTCCCTGCTTTAGGGGCATAAATGGATACTAAGTGTATGGTTTTTCATTCATCTGAGTGGATACATCAGCTCAATTGGCACTAACACAGGGATCTCCCAAATTGCTTGAGGCAGATGTAACCCTATTATTAAAATTACTATTGGGTTAAAACAAGGCACACGGAACAGTGCTGGATGTTGTGATTCATACTAATTGTGATATCTCCATTTCTCTTTGCTGAGCTAGGGGTGTTTGGAAGCTGATATCTGTTCCATTAACAAACAAAGATATTACAATGCCACAGGGTGAAAACATATTACAGGTGTTAAATGGATTGGCTGAATTAATGCAAAACAGTGTCAATAGCTGAATAATTTTGATAATTTGCTTTCTCAGTTGAAGGTAGGAGGATGCAAAGCCTGCATGTGGCGATTATATGGGATTGTGGGAGTGGAAAAGAGGAAATCTAGCTAATGGACAGAATGTTGCCATGGTTAAAAATAATGGTGACATGTCTCTGTGCTCTTCTTGTGGTGAGAGGTTAAGTCTATAACATATTTGCATGGATATGGCAGTGTCGTGTGAGGATCTTTAGGCAACATCCATGTAATGCATGTTTCCATAAGTCTCTCCACACTTACTCTGACATGAACATCTGTGCTTACTAGTCTGCTGCTTCAGTGCTTGTTAGATAAAGCAGAGCTGTCCTCTGCATTTGTTGAACACCATTTTTGGTCTCGCATACTTTATAGAGAAGAATGTTTTCCTTCATTTCTATAAATTCTCGGATTCTTATGGGATTTTACCTGATGAGTAATTGTTGCTGGGTTTTGTTTTTACAGAAAAGCATTGTTTAATTTATGGTGGTTACTGCATGTTAAGCTTTAAAGAGACTAGCAATTTTCTAATCTGTCCTCCTGTGAGCCATTATCTCATAAGTTCTCTGCCAACACCAGCACCTACTTTTGGAGCATACTTTTCAGACAGACACACCTGAAATGAGTCATTCCACATGTTCTCAGAATCAGAGGTAGATGAAATCTCAGAGTTAAACTCCCCACCAACCCCTCCTTAAAAGGCATATTTCGATCAGCTGAAAACAGAAGTCTGACCAAAAAAATAGAATTCTCAAAGAATTCCACAGTATGCTATTTAATCGAGAGAGTTAAAATATTTCATTTCATTACAACAATTTGGATACCTGAGCACAGATATATCTAAATCCCTTTACCCACTTTAGCGTGTCTGACACATCTACACAGGCCTGACAGATGCAGCTGAGAAGTCACTGAAGACCTTTGCAAAATGACAGCTGCAGGTTGGGTAGGGAAGCCCAGAGCATTTAAAAGCACAGCATAATTCCATGCACAGTACCTCAGGTCTTGGTTTCAGAATGTTTGGGGGGGTTTTGTTTGGGGTTTTTGAGGGATTTTCTGTATCGTAAAACAAAAATATAAAAAAAAATACAAAAAGTGAAAAAAATCACCACAGTTGAGGTCACTGAAAAATTCTGCTCTACCAAAGGGTATTTCTGGGATTCAGCAGATAAAACACTCCTACTCTTTCCTGTCTTCCAAAATAAAACAAAACCAAACCTTTAATTTACTTTTCCCTTTACGAATACTTCCAGTTTTCCCAAATATGGATCACCTACTTCCAAAACAGGTATTAAAGAACCGAGTTATAGCTGCTCATTTCTGCATGGATATAAAGAGAATCTAGGTGAAAAACTATGGTTGAATGCCTAACATTCAGCCAGCTAAATTGAGGTGAAATGAAAAACAGCCTTAGAGGCAGGGATGCCTTCTACTTGTGGGTTACTTGAGGCAGGATTTTATGAAGGGCATATACAGTTCAATGCAAATGGGAGGGGTTGAGATTGTCATTAATTCGATGGTTTGGGAAAAAAATTACCTAAGACCTTAAATGCTATTTAATGAACTTGTGACAGAAGTGACAAATTTACAGCAGAAGAATTTGGTTATTTAGCTGATTATGTGGCTGATAAAAATTAATGAAAATACCCCAATAAAGATTTATATAGTTACAGTGTTATTAAAAGTTTATAACCACTTTCTAATTGACATCATTAACAAAAATTAATGTGGCTACATGCATTTAAGCATTTCACCCCACAATGAGGAAATGAACAGTGACATGAAATACTACCAATAATTAATATTACATATATTTTCTAAGACAAATAGTATGTCCAAGGCTTTGCCAAGAGAAGGAAATAAAATTAACCAGCCTGCGTGCAACATGTGGTGGTAATGAGTTAACATTCCAGCTAGAGATGTTGAGAATAATGCTTAGTGATACAGATTCGTATCATAGAATAGACACTAATGGTGTTGAAGCTGAGGCACAAGTTTCTATCTCCCTTTGTCATGTTGGACAAGTGAGTTGTTATCTCTGTACCTAAGATTCTCAGACTATATCTCTTCTCTCTGGTAAAAAAACAACTCATATACAGGAACTGGGAAGATGCTTTGGCATTCGGACTACCTAACTGCAAAGGCAAGATCCACCAAAAAAAACCTGCAGATCTTGCAGGTAGACCCTATAACAGCAGTAAAAACTGAAATTGTTTGTTATGCACTGGGGGTGTCTGCGTATTGCATTTGCGTCGTCATCATATCAAAAGCAACCAACACGCTTTGTGGAGAACTGCTTTGAAAGAAACATGAAAGACAGGAAAATACATTTCATATCTTGTTCTTCTCTGAATCTTAGGCACTTTGTGCAGTCTCTGGGATGTACCATAACACATCTTGATTATAGCCCCAAATCTCTCTGGAACATATTTATTTATGACTTCTTTTTTTTTTTTCCCCCAAAAAGGAATTAGACGTCATTTTTTGACATTCACATGATTTTGGTGATTAGAACAAGCCTTAAAAAGTGGGTGGCCCAATATTAATTTCATCTTTTTTTCATAATGATTTCAATGTCATCTCAGCTTCCTGGGAGACCCTTACAATAAATAGGATAAACTTGAACTTTTTTACTAACTGGATTAGATGAAGAATCAAAAGCAAGCGCTAGAGCTTGTCTATTTCTAGCTGGACATTCTAGGACATATCCACCCATTCAGTTTTATTCTTTTTTTCTTGGGACCAATAATTTAATCTTTAATTTCTTCTTATAAAGTTAAAATGATTGCAGAGCAGAGAATGCTTCTACCTAAATCTCATCTGTAACATAGCAGATAGGATACTTTTCTATTACAAACTGAGGAGGGTAGGATCACTTTATGGTGCCCTGTTGAAGCTTTGCTATTTAGCACAAAAAAATTTCAAAATTCTTCAGATGTAAGGAGAGAAAAGAGACTAAATTCCTGCAGGGAGGAATTGAACGAGCTTTCCCAGTCCCGTAGAGCTACTATAACCACAGAGTTACTGCTAGAAAGACAGAGTCTATCATTACTTTTTCAATCTCATTCTCTGGAGGGAAGCTAGATGAAAGACTAGAGAATGCAACTTGGATTCACTGTATGTACTCTGAAATGCAGCCATGGAAGCCAGGGGGTTTATTTTATTTTGTTCTGGGCTGTGAGTCCACCCACAGATTAAATAGCTTTTATCAATTTTATCTCAGAGTGACATAAGAAGTAATTGTTATGTATTAATTACTGCATAATCTTTGATATAAAGATGCTTTTACTCACATAACTTGTCTATTTTGAGGCATTACATGGAGTAAACTGGAAGTTAACTCCCATGGGATTTAATTTACCTTTCCACTAACCAATGTAGCCTGCATTCAGGAAAGTATCTAACTAGGCATCACTTTTTCATGTGACTTTTACTCCTGAGATGAATTGTTAATATAGACACAGAATTGCTCAGGTTTGCTTACAAGCCAGAGACATACCATGAAATAAAGCTTGTCTTAGTGAAACCCTGCTTTTTCATTGACTCTTCATTATTTCTCCTTTTTTACTCCATGTTTATTTAAAGAATAAGATTAAAGTATGGTTGCAGAGATGTATGACATCTTTTGCCTTGCCTTCATCATACGTTAGTGAATTAATGCAATGGAAGGAATTCATTTACCCTGACTGTAACATGCTGTCGAATGACTAAGTTTTCCTATCTGTCCTCCACTGGGTTTGTGTTCTAAGTTTTGACCTTTTCCAAGATGACTCACCCTGGAAGAATGTTTTCCCAAGGGATGTTTGTCTAGTAGGTGAGGGATTTTATTTCAGATCTCAGTTAGAAAGTCACCTTTTGTCTGTTTACATCGCTCTGCAGAGATATATTCATTTTTGTGTTCAAGAATCCTTTTCAGCATCCATGCCAGTACCTGGATTAACAAAATAAACCAACCTGAAGTGTAGCATAAATAATACCTAATTTTGAGCATCTAGTTTGTATATGTTTCCATCTGAGCTGTTAATATACTTATTTTTAAAAGACTACAGACAAAATAGACAGTTTTAAAATGAAATTAACCTCATCTTGAATTAGACAGTAGGACAGAATAGTCCTGCTTTGAAACACTTTTTTTTTTTCATAGATCATAAAGAGAGCCAGTGATAACTATCTCCAGTGGAAACATCTGTATTATAACCGTCTAAAGTTAAGGAAGATGAATCCTATCCAGAAATAAGAAGTAATGGTAGCATATCTAAGATCACAAGAATATGTTTCCTCTCTGCTTTTCCAGTCAGAGAAAAATACAGTGGAGCTGGCCACACCTCACAAATAAGATAAACGGCACAGCCAAAGTGAATAGATTAGCACAAAGCCATATGTAGAACTGCTCAAAGCTGCTCACAAATAATGTTGGACTTCTAACAAAAAGCTGAAAATCAAAGCCTATTCAAAAAAGCATTTCAAGAATGGGGGTGGGAAGATGTGGGAGATGGGGGTGTCAGGAAGACAGGTGACATTCATTTAGTAAATTGTTCAGTGAGAAGACAAGTGTAATCTCAGGCCTATAGCTCATCCCTTGAGGTTGTTAAGTGTTCTCCTGTATTCAGCAGAATGGGAAAGTTTTACATCACCCTTCTCAACAAAACCATATTTGGGCTGTCTTCTCTCCAATCTCATCCTCATTTATATGCTACCTTTCTGAATTCTGTTAAAATCAGCCTCCTTTTCAACAGTCCCGCTATATGTCACCATTCTACTGTCCTATCATTAAATTATAGCCTTTTCTTCTTCTTTTCCTTCTCACTTGCTTTCTTTTTCTGCTCCATCCTGCATTCTCCCAGAGGTATTAGCATTTGTGTGGCAAATACGCTGATTCTTTTCACATGGTTTGCTCCGGCATGACACGAACTATTTAATTGTAAATTATTAAGTCATCTGTACTTTCCTGAAATTATTCACAGTAGAATGACAGGAAAATATTCCTAGTGGAATGACAGGATATGATACGATGAAATCATGATTCACATGTTAATTGGACGTCTGCTGATAGAAATCTGAAGTCCACTGAGAATTCACAAAAAGAAAATGCTGCAAGGTTTATCCATTGGATAGATTATTTATTAATGGATAGCACCTCTATTAAGTCTGTCCACTCTTAGTTATTAAAACCCCAAGGGATTTTTTTTTTCTTTTTAGTTGTAGTTTGATGTGAAGGTTTTAGAGAAACAGCAACATTTCTTGTCTTTCTATACATGTTTTCCCCTCAAGTGTCTGATTTGTCAATCACACACAAGACACATATATACATGTATAAGGTTCTGGAATCTAGCTAGCATAATTCAGTGTAGCTTTACTGTTTGATTGGAATTGTGTCAATTTATCCTTGCTGATCTTCTGTAGACCACAGATTAAAGTGTACACAGCTACACAGAAATTATGCTTCTTTATTTTTGTTCCTTCTACAAAGCTGTCTGCACAAATTATCTCTTTGGCTTCCTCTGATTTAGTTTTAAAGTGTTACATTAATTTTAAATGCAAATTGCAATAATTAAATTTGACCTTATAAACTATCAGATGTGATGGGAATTTCCCTTCCTGATTTTTTATCTTAAATTGGAAAGGAACCAGATCAAACAAGCAGGGAATTTCAAAGTCAAAACAAATACCATGCATGGCTAGGGATCTGCTACAGTGACAAAAAAGAAAACATATGTATATATGTATGTATAATATAGATGTTAACCACAAAATATCCAAAACCTCATATGTAAAACTGGCAGTAGTTCATCTTTTGTTGTTAAAGAAAAAAAAAGCAACCCCACAATCAAAGTGACCCAGATAGATATATATATTTTTTCTTTCTTTAATAATGGATACTTTCAGATACCTCCTAAGGTCCTATTCCTCCTGTCATGTTTAAAGGGTTTATTGTTTCCAGAAAAGCTTTTGCTGCTCCCTCTGGAGACTGAGCTGATCTAAGGTAATATTAATTCTGTGCCTCTCTCTTGTCGGAACTCGACTTCAAACAGAATAAACGAGATGAAAGCTGAAAGAGAGGTTATGCAAGCTGTCATCCTCCATTGTGTTGGAGGCATCAATGACTCTCAGAACAAATTAGGTGTCACTCTACTAAATCGCAGTCAGAAAGGCAAATCAGTTTATAGAAGACTTATTTGGTCTCCTGGAAAGCTTTTGCATTCAGAGCACAGTTAATCTTCCTTTTCTTTTGATAATTTAAAAAATCCTCATTTTTTATTTCTTTTTAAACCAAGATGAAGCAGAATTTCCTCGTGATGACTCATAATGCTCCCCATACAATTCATGCTGATTAGTTCAGTCTAATTTCTCTCTCTCCAAAAGAAAAAAAATAAAAAAAAATCCCACAGAGGTTTGTTTCACTCATAAAAGAGAAAAGAGAGATGACTACATATGTTTTATTAGGCTTCTTAATTTTGGAATTGTAGCTTGGGCAAGAGGTCTGTGATGAAAAAGAGTATCTGAAGAAAAAGGAGTATTTATGAAGCTTCTCTAGAATGAATTCTTCCAATTTTGCCAATCTTATTGATTCTATTCATTCTTTATTAAGTGACCTCTCAACCCATAGAAAATGAACTAGCATTGGTTAACTACCTGGTTAAAACTTCACATCTGGCACTTATTTCCACCACCCTCCCCTCCCCCCCCCAGTAAAAAGATTAAATGGATTTTTGCATTCTAGTCTGCACAAGAAACTTTTTTCATTTACAATCTAGTGATGTGTAATCATGTTTTCACTGAGAAAGACATGGTCATCCACTTCTTGAAAGATGAATTGCCATACTTCAGCAAGACCAGGACAAAGATGAAATACACTTCACATAAACTAAGGTACCTATTCTATTTCAAGATTATGTCTATACATGGAAAGAGTATTATGCAATAGGAACAGGTCTGCAGAGTGAAATTGCTACTGTTGAGAACCATTTTCGATTTTAAAGGCATTTTTTTCAGATTAGCCTTAGTCTGGACCTGTGAATTAGGGCCCAATAAGTGCTGCAGTGCATCAAGTGTGCTCCTGAAAAGCATCACTCAGTTTTGCTGCATCTGAAAGTTTTTTGAGACCCCTCTGTGATGAAAAACAACATGCAATAACTGGGGACAGTCAGGGGGTTTGATTCAAAAGTACACTCTCAACAAAAACTGAATGGAGATATATTGTTCATTTCTCATAATGTCCAAGATAAGAGATAAGCACATGTTCCTAAAACTAAAAAGGGTCTCAGAAGTCACTATATTACTTTGTGATTGAAGTTGTGATTTGGGAACCCAGCACTAAGTTTACAAAGACAAATCACATTTCCTGAATTTTAAAGAAAGCTTTATACTTCACTGGTGTTGGAGTGTTTAGGTTCCTTGTAGAAGGCATAAGTTATAAATGACTAAAACTAGGTTCAGGGAAGCCACAAGGCTTATATAGGAGTGTTTGAAATTTTCTAGTGGGAAATGCAAAGGAAAAATCAGAAATTAAACCCAATTATAAATAGTTAGCTAAACATCTAACCTTCTCCTTGAGCGGAACACCTTAAAGAAGTCAACCAAAATAGGAAAGAACCAGAGATGCTCCTTGTCCTGTGCAAATGACAGGAAAACTGCCTGTGCACTCAGATGAGTGAGGAGATCTGTTAGTGAAAGCTCATCCTGCCTACTTTGAAGCAGGGATTTAAAATCGGTTCTGTCTTTTTAGCAAAGTGTCGACACCACAGACATATTGGGTATTTGAACATGAGACTTTCTGAATCACTGCTGTTGACATTTTTCTCCTTCAGGAGATAAGCAGTGTACTTTTGAACCTCCTCAGGCACAGGAGTGAGCTGAACTCAGATCCCCCACATGCTGGAAGGTAGATCTAAGACTTGATTAGTCATAAAAACACAGTTAATTCCCATCATTCCATCTTTAAAATACAAAGACTTTTGCCTGAGCTTGCTTGTTTTCATAAAGAAGAAACAGAGGTATTATGATTGAACATCCCAATTGGAAGTACATTCCTGTTTACGGGCAAAGTTAAATTGACAAAACCTGAAATGACAGGGGTATTCCTCAGCATTTCCTACAGATTGCCATAATAACTTACCACTTCTCCTCCCACATATTAAACCCACTCTTATAGATGCTGCTACAGTGACTACAAACCTAAAAAGTAAGCTCTGTGTTAATGAACATTACGGAGTCAAAGCATCATCACATGCAAAGCCACATTCTCAAGGAGCATCAGAGGAACTCACTCAATTCCTTAATGTTCGTGGAATGTAAAATGCTACTGTAAAATAAGATGTCCAAGATGAAGAAGTAGGATCAGTCTCAGTGTCAGTGCTCTGATGCTCAAATGATAATAACTCCCCTTTCTCTCAGAACTTTACAAAGGCTCCTGAGCAGAGATGCTTGAACTTAGCTAAACATATTCTATGAGTGTCCCTTCCAAGTAGTAAGCACATTTGATTTCACCATGCTCATACATCACTTTCTTTTGATATTATGGCAACTTATTTAACTGGAAAGGTTATTTGCAGAACCAGTTCATTTTTAAGCTCACATTGAAAACCATTTGGGGCAGCAGGGGGGAATTATATTCATTATGAAGAGTATCCACAGTGTAGGAGGTTTGCTTTTATGAACTTGATCTAAACAATTTAGCTGTGGAATGAGCTTTCAAACAGTGCAGCAGCACAGAGGTGATCAAACTGAAAGAAATGAGAGGCTTGAAATAGTGGGACGTAGACCCTATCTCCATTATCTGCACCAGGTTCCACAGTCCAGCTGCTCTACATGACCAAAGTCAGGACCCTCTGCCTTTGCTGAGCTTGATTCCGTTAGTTTACATAGAAGAATGAATAGATATTGAGAAACATAAAGAGCAAGCTCAGAAAAGGTCCTCCTGCTAAGCAGGTGCATAACGTTGGACCTCAGAGCCCAAGGTAAAGTTGAAATCAGCTTGCACATCAGCAGAAGCCATGCTGCACAGATCCTTCCTTGGCATCCTTCCTAGGCAAAAGCAGTCTGGAATGCTGCAAAATTCTCTTATATACTTCTTTAAGATAAGGGCTGAAATAAAAGTTATTCTTTTTTTTTTTTTTTGCAAAAATAGGCAATTTTCTCATGTGCTGCTGTTTCTGGAGACAGTAGTGACATCCTTACAAAGAGAAATGTTGCAAAATCTTGTATGTAGTCCACTCATCCTAAACTACTCAAAGAGAAAAGTAACATAGTCCCTCTATAAGTAGAAATCTGAAAAATTCTGACATCCTGAACTACATACATAACTACAAACATGTGTCTTTTTCAGACATTTCAATAACCTAGGCCTACCAAAGGGATTTCTAGAGCTGTTAAAAAATAATAAATAAATAAATAAAAAGGTGATTTCTTGGAGAAAGGGATGGAAACACATTGTATTTACTACACAAAGTTTTTTCAAAGCAGTGAGAAAAACTGAGCGTGCTGACACTTAACCACACTTATGGTTTCACTTATTTGATGGGCTCATGGAGTACATCAAACATGGACTGAAAATCTGTGAAAGATGGGAAACAAAGGGTAGGAATAAATAGTCAGTGGCACAAGGTGAACAGTGGGATGCCTCGCCTCATTGTTCTGCATCAGATCTTGTGTTTGAAATCTGTATTAATGATATTGAAATAGGGTAATACTCAGGTTAGCAAAACTTGCAGATGACACAAAGTTATTTAGCTAGCACGGACCAGATAGATCCATGAGGAACTTCAAAGAGACTTAGCTAAACCATGTGAGGACTAAAGTGAGGGCAAATGAAGTTCAATGTCAATAAATGCAAAGTAAGGCATTCTGAGGGGAAAAAAATTAATTAAACTGCTTGTACATCTGACAGGGGTCTACATTTACTGTCTCAACCCAGGAAAGGGGTCTGGGTATCAATGAAGACAGATTTCTACACCATATGCAGCTGTAGTCTTAAGGAAAAAATTCAAACAAGATGTGAGTGTTCATAAGAACTGAGATGGGGAATGATACAGTAAATACTACACAGCCAATCTATAAATCAAAACGCGATTTCCGCTAGAAAATTTTGTGACGTATTACTACAGTACCATAAATACAAAATTAAAAAAAAAAAAAAAAGAAAAAATTCTATCAAAGTCAGAAAAGGCTCACCTGTGACAAATGAAATTGGTCATGCCTTCAAATAAAAAAGGGGAAAAAATCTGTCATGTACAATGAAAAGATTGGGAAGAGTTACCTTAGAAAGGAGAGGGACAAATGGACATAATGAAAGGGTAAAAATAAATGACTTGGAGAAGATAGATTAGGTGCTTCCCTTCTCCTCAGCTTGTGGCAGGACAAGAGAATGTGCAAGGAGGGTAGCAAGCTAAGGAGGGTAGCAAGTTCAAAACAGATAAAAGGCAACAGTGTTGTTTTTTTTTTCTACAATGAGTGATTAAGCCAGGGAACTTTCTGACACACTGAAAGTGAAAACTAAAGGAGACTTCAAATAAACATTTAAACAGACAATGTGAACTGCTGAAGTTCAAATAAAGAAGCCAAATATTTGTTGGGAAGTATTTGAAAGCTTTTTCTTTAAAACCAGATTTCTTGAAATTTCATTTGAAGAGCACTCCTAAGCCTGTGCTCAAATTGCACAACCGTTGGAGGAAAAAGACCCTGAGGACATGGCTGCTCATGTTGGGTTTAATTCATTGTAATGTGATTTCTATAGTAGAGAGTTGTGCATGCTAAACATCCATCTCCATGTTCTGCACACAGAATATTACAGAATCTGTACACCACGTATTTGTTTACAGACAATCAGCAGTCTGGGTTGCCATGTATCTAGAGACAAATATACGTACCAGTAAACGCAGTCATTAACTGAGGCTCAGACTCGGATTCTGAAGTACAGGCTCTGCAGAGTTTTTTGGCATAAGCATGACTGATTAGTAGGGATAATAAGGATCTGTGTGATGTTCTATGTTTACTGTCCCAAATTCTTTAAGACATGGTGGTGGCAAGTCACAGAGCCATGCTGGGGTGGATGGTGTCGTTCTATGATTCTATGAATTTATGGATTAAAGATCTGACCCAGCATGGCAACATACACATTCCTGTAAACTACATACAAAACCAGGCTGTCTATACTGACACAGCCTGTTACTACTTGTCCTCCCCCTCTCTTGGACTGTTTCCTTCACCAAATCATCAATATTTATCTTTCAGACTTACAGGTTTATGGAGTGGAGGTATGATGAAAGCTTTTGTGTTTGTAGGCTGTCAAACACAATACAGCTTCCACCTCATTGAAGCCTTAGATTGCAGCAGCAGGAAAATTGTGAAACATCAAAAACTTGGAGCAGTATCATTCCATCCTAGGGAAGGAGCAAAAGAGACATATTCCTTCCTTCAAATCATGAACACCAACTCAGAGTACCCCAATATCTGACACTGCAAATGGTCACCCAAGCCTTTGCTGTCTGGCCGCTGAGACTCCTCTTTGCAGTCATTAAAATGGAAATGGTGTCTAACAGCCATGAACTTCATTTCACTTCCATCTTCTTCAGTTATCTCCTCCTTTCCACTCCTCTCCCACTCTGTGTGGTGAGAAAAATAACTTTTCAGAACTGTCATTTTAAAGAATAAACACTTGAACCATCAATAACTGTGTGCACTTTGCCCCAGCTGAACGAAAATCTCCTTTGTGAACACAGAAGAAAATGATACACAGTTGGGTAGAAAGAAGCTACCTTATTTCACTTAACACTTTCTGTATTATGGCCGTTTCCAGGAGATCAAAGAAACCTGGTAATGTTGTTTTTTCACACTGTGAGACTCACAAACATCATTTAAATGCCCCTTCAAAATATTCATGCATGAAAAATCCGTTGAAGGCTCAGTCTATTCTCAAGATGGCTTTCAGCCAACGTTGTTATGTTGTTGCTGCATCAGGATGGAAATAGCAGACCCTAGAAAACAACAAACAACAAAGAAGGCAAGCCTTTAAAAACAGATCTAAATAAAAAAAATAAAACCCCACTTTAACACTATTTAAAAGTTCAGTAATAATAAAACACATTTATAATTGTTAATTTATTGATTTAGTTCTACAAAATTATTTTTTACACAATTTTTCTGGAAGATTTTTCTGACCTTCAGCCTTATGTTTTTTATTTTGTTCTGTCTGATATATATATAGCACATGGATAGATTTCTCAGTTGATGAAAGTGGTGTAGCTTCACTGAAGCTGACAATTAGCTCTTTCATGATTAAGGTCAAGTACATAAGCAGATTAAAAGTAAATGGAATTATTCCCAGTGTCTGCTGAACTTTTTCCATGACAAATGGTGAAGAATCTTGCATCAAGCCATTAACTTCCTCATGAGCTAATGAGTTTCTACTTAGAGGCTCAAGTAGAGTAGATAGAGACCCTAGATAAGTTATTCCAACACTTAGTCGTTTGTAGCTAATCTTGTAATTGAAAAATTCTCATGGTAAATGGACAAGACATTTTTCAAAACACAAAGAGGGACTCTATGTCACTGAATGGGGCATAACTTGGCTAAAATGCTGGCATGCACTTTGGTCTTCTGGGTACCTGATCCTAGATGGCTATAATCCAGTGTGTCTATGTAACATAATTGCCCATATTCCCTGTACGGTAAGCATGCAAAAACTACACACCATTCACAACATCATCCCAGGAAGTAGGCAATGCAAATTCTGGGCTCTGCTGAACCTTCAGTGCCTTAAAAATCTCTTTAACTATAAGGATATTGGCAAGCCCTGTCTAATGTGTTGAGCCTTTGTCCCTGTGAATCTTAGTAACAGTACTGAGCAGTACTGAGACCCATGGAAGAAAAATAAAAATAAAAAAAAAGCATTGACAGTTAGAGCTTTCATCTGGGAAGAGGTAGAGCAGGATTCCAGCTTCAGCTCCATGAGTGCAATATTTGTATTTTCTTTTCAACCTTCACTTAATAACACAAATATATATATAGGCCTACCTCTATGGTACATGTCTATGCACATGTGCAAGCATACGCATAACTACTGGAGCAAGAAATAACATTCAGAATTCACTCAGCGTCAGCTGGACCATCAGCCTAAGATCAAGTCCAAAATGAATGGTAGAACCCTTACCGCCATCAGAGAACTGGTGGGAGGCAAGTATTTATTTCTTCAGGACAGGCCTGTATGCTAGTATATAGAGAAGTATAAAGAGTTGTGTTTTCAGGCTGAGTAGGAAAATGCCTATTGAGTTTAGGTGCCCATAAGTTATGATAATTCTGAAAAGATATGAAATAGTTTAGATTTACACAGACCAGATTTCATCCAGACTTTGACAGATCTTCTCTTTGGAATTCCTTATTTCTCAGCTTTAGTTTGTCAGTGCATATTCTGCCTTCATGATTTCTCGCCTTCATCTCTAACTCACCTCAATTTTTTGCAAGCATGGTGCCCTGGAAATCTCTGATTTCTAATTCAGAAGTGCAACACATGGAAACTGTACAAGCAAAAGCCATTTGGTGAACGATTAGTGGGAGCAGGGCAGCTTGGTCCACTTTGCTCTTTGCCCTTCGCCCTTCAGCCCTTTTCATGATCAGATCTTTAACTTTCTCACAAATCCTTGTGGAATTCATTGTTGTAGATCAGCTTCCTGATCTATATGTGTTGCAGAACAGGCTGGGCTGCCATTTTGGGCCCATGAGCAATATTTGCAGGTTGGTGGATGCCTCCTCATTGCCAACTGAAAATCACCAGAAGTCAGCTATAGCAGACATGTCATGTAATTACACTATCACTGAAGGATTCCAGACTTTGATTTGGCAATTCTAAGAATCCATTTCTTTCCACTGGAAATTTTCCTGTTATTTTTCCTAGATATCATAGAATCATAAAATCATAGAATAGTTAGGGTTGGAAAGGACCTTAAAATCATCTAGTTCGAAACCCCCTGCCATAGACAGGAACACCTCCCTTTAAACCATGTCACCCAAGCCTCTGTCCAACCTAGCCTTGAACACTGCCAGGGATGGAGTATTCCCAACCTCCCTGGGCAACCCATTCCAGTGCCTCACCACCCTTACAGTAAAGAACTTCTTCCTTACATTCAATCTAAACTTCCCCTGGTTAAGTTTTAACCCCTTACACCTTGTCCTATCACTACAGTCCCTAATGAAGAGTCCATCCCCAGCATCCTTATAGGCCCCCTTCAGATACTGGAAGGCTGCTCTGAGGTCTCCACACAGCCTTCTCTTCTCCAGGCTGAACAGACCCAACTTCCTCAGCCTGTCTTCATAAGAGAGGTGCTCCTGATCATCCTCATGGCCCTCCTCTGGACTTGTTCCAACAGTTCCATATCTTTTTTATGTTGAGGACACCAGAACTGCACACAATACTCCAAGTGAGGTCTCATAAGAGCAGGGTAGAGGGGCAGGATCACCTCCTTCAACCTGTTGGTCACGCTCCTTTTGATGAAGCCCAGGGTATCGCTGGCCTTCTGGGCTGTGAGTGCACACTGCTGGCTCATGTTGAGTTTCTCATCGATCATCACCCACAAGTCCTTCACCACAGGGCTGCTCTGAATCTCTTCTGTGCCCAACCTGTAGCTGTGCCTGGGATTGTTCTGACCCAGGTGTAGGACCTTGCACTCGGCATGGTTAAACTTCATAAGGTTGGCATCAGCCCACCTCACAAGCATGTCAAGGTCCCTCTGGATGGCATTCCTTCCCTCCAGCATATCAACTGAACCACACAGCTTGGTGTCATCGGCAAACTTGCTGAGGGCGCACTCAATCCCACTGTCCATGTCAGCAACAAAGATGTTAAACAAGACCAGTCCCAACACTGATCCCTGAGGGACACCACTCGTTACTGGTCTCCCGCCGGACATTGAGCCATTGACCACAACTCTTTGCGAGCAGCCATCCAGCCTGTTCTTTATCCACCAAGTGGTCCATCCATCAAATTGATGTTGCTCCAATTTAGAGACAAGGATGTCATATGGGACAGTGTCGAACGTTTTGCACAAGTCCGGGTAGGTGGTGTTAACAGCTCTACCCCTGTTCATCAGTTCCATAGCCCCATCATAGAAGGCCACCAAACTGGTCAGGCAGGATTTCACTTTAGTGAAGCCAGGCTGCCTGTCACCAACCACGTTGTTTTTCATGTGCCTTAGCATGCCTTCCAGGAGAATCTGCTCCAAGATTTTGCCAGGCACAGAGGAGAGACTGACTGGTCTGGAATTTCTGCTGGTAAAGGAGCTGACAGTACTACTGGCCTCTTAGTTTGGGGGTGCCATTTAAGAGCCTAAATAGAAAAGAGCTGAAGTCTCAGACAGATGAGTAAGTCTTTATTTTCTTTATTAGACCTCAGATAGAGCATGAATCAAAGCAGAAGGTGTCAGAGTGCCAGTGTTACAGCATCTGATACACTGCGCTTTGGGCACCCTCATATTCAGGGGAGTTGCTTAGCAACTGGGTTACAGGCTGAGGATGCAGAGAGTCTGGGATCTTTTCTCTGCCCAACACGATTAGCATGACTTGGATAAATTGCTTCACCTTTCTGTATTCTTCTTTCCCTTTATACATTTATTTATTCTGTCTCTTACCAAATGCTTCAGCAACTCTTTTGAATATATCACAGCCTTCAAGTAATTAAATTATTCTTCTCCTACAAAACTGCAGGTCCAGGACAAGGGATTTAAATGTCACTTCTTCTCACTACCTGTCTCTCACAGGTAACTACCTCCTCCTTAACTATGCTCATCACCAACATGACAGAGCTGCCATATTCTCTGTGCAGGAACGGAGGCATTTCAGTGGGGAAGTGTTTTTCCTCCGTGTGTGTAAATTTATGAACGTAAAACCTTTTTCAGAAATTGAAGCTGGCATTTGGCAGAAAGTCAGTAGACTTTATACAATAACACTAACCAATGAGACATATTAGGAGAACAGAATCTGCAAGACAGCATGCTTTGTTACATATTCATACTATACTATTACTAGCACCACCAGCAAATAAAGACAGGTGGAAGGACAGCGAGGCTATCATTAGACCTTGGTGAGGGCATTCCTTGCTTGACTGATGGCTCATAACCATTCAGCATGGACAGTGAGCTGCGAGGTTTTGTCATCCAAGTTAGGAGCTCTGCTGATCGGCAGATGAATGAAGAGTTGGCTCCAAAGTCTGTAACCCTTTGATTTCATGGTTGTTTTCTGCATCCTGATCTCACTGCAGCTGCCACCTCAAAGAACAGGGTGAGAGTAATTGTGTTGGCTTGCCTCCAAAGCCTGGAGGAGTAGTCTCTTGCTACTCTCACAGATTATCTGCCAGGCAAACAGAAAGGTTAATGATGTAGAGCTTGATTACTCTGGTAGAAAGAAAGCAGTCAGCTTGATCCAAAAATCTTTATTGTGTGTGTAAGGGAGATAGATATGTTAAAAGGGCTCAGAACTGAAATACATTGTCTTCTCTGTTCTGCCTTTTAATGTGGGAGCATTTGCCTTCCAGCAGGTACAGTCTTGTAAGTAATAGTTTTTGCTGCACACGCATCTTCTTGCCTGAAGCTTGTCCTTTAATTTTAGGACTTTTACGATGGTTTTGTTGGTAAGAAAGACAGCAGAAGAAATATTTGAAGGTATTTGTCCCTGGAACAGATTGAATACCATTAATTGAAATATGCATGTAAATACATGTATTTATATAAAAATATACAGATATGTGTATGTGAGACAGAGTGTGTGTTTGTAGACACATATATATGTATTCCATAAGCACAGGATTTCTGGTGTTCATCAGGCCTATCAAGTCAAATGACACAACATCTCCAACAACTCCATAGTAAAAAAAACAAAGAAAAGCAAACAAAATAATAGCAACCAGAAGCTGACAGCTGAAAAAATGAACAACAACAACAATAAAATTCCAGGATAGTGAAGGCAAAAAAGAGTCTACTATGGCTAAAGACTGTAAAGTCAATAAAGGTATTTAGAAAGGTTGGCTTTTTTTTTTTTTTTTTTGTAACAAGAGTCTGTTTTGTGGAAATGTGTAATATTAAAACAAAATAATAAACAAGAAACTTTATGAACCCATGAAAATGGAAATCTTCCAGCCTTTGGTTGAATACCAGAATATTCTGGCACACAAGAGAAATACTGAAGCCAAAGCCCAATATATTTCTCTCGGCAGTGGTTCATGGACTTTATGATTCAGAAGCAATTTTCTTGTATTATTCCATGTGGGTTTAATTCTTTGGCTGACCCAAATCTTCCATGACACTCTGGTAATGAAGAATCCCTTTGGTCCTCAGACCTCGTTCCTTGAACAGCGGGTTCCAAAATCTTTGAACTTTGCATAAGACAGAAGATTATGTTCTGACTGGGTCAAAAATGTGCCTGTTTTATAGTCAAGGAGCTGGTGAAATATAAATGCATAATAATTTGTTTTCTTTCTCCTCCTGCCGATTCCTGATTACTCTAGCACTTATGTGATTTACAGCTAACTTGGACTGACTTCAAGAAGTTTCCACTTTGCAGTTTTACATTTTTCCTTGTTGTAAAAATGTTTAATGTAGTTAATTTAAAAATACAAACTTCAACTAAGCTGTGGTATTGTTGGGGTGTGGGTGGGTTTTGTTCATTTTCACTCGTACTTAATTCTTTGCTGTTAAATAGATTATAATTTTTTAATTTCTCCTTACATGTATATTTCAATTTTTGATGTCAGTTTAGCCTAGGCCAAGGGTGCCTCTACTGTGTTCCTTGACATACCTGCAGATTTAAATCCTGGGGACACTGTGGCCGTGTCCCAGTTTCAGGTCAGGTGTGATCTCTGTCCTGCTGTGTTGGCTCCTCATTTTTGACTCCTTGTGTCTTAAGCTACAACATGATAAACATCTGCATGAATGGCTTAAATGTTGTTGGGGAAAAAAAATCTTAGAACCAAAACATAGGCAAAAACAATGGTATTTTCCTTAAAGAAGGAAAGAGTGGGGAAGAACATGGTGCTGCTTACAAGAAATGAGAATGGAGGAGATTTTTATGAGGTAAAGACCAAGATTAAGATAAAAAAGAGCCTATTCATAAGCAAGAAAGAACAAGTTGGAGAGGAGTGAGTGAGTGAGGAAAGAATTCAGGACAAATATCTCAAAGAAGCTATGGAAAACGTTCTTCAAGACCACAGAAAATGTTCTGAAAAGCTGAAGGGGCAGGAAAGATGCCACCAAAGCTGCCTAGAAGTCAAGAGCTGCCAAGTCAAGACAGGCTTTAAAAAATGAAGTCAGGAAATGTCATTCTTCCTAAACATCTACTGAGGCCCAGGGGCACAACAGAAAAAAAAAACAACTGCAGCTGCATGGCAATTGGTAAATTCTTGTTCTCATGCTACAAGCCAAAAAGCCCTTCTCTTTGTTTCTCTAAATCACGTGTCAGTGCATAGGAGTAATCCAGACACTGAAGGGACTTTTATGCTAAAGCATCAGTTAAGAGACAACCCTCAGATCTTGACAGGAAGACAAATATATAAGAAAAGCTCAAAATACAAAGTAAAGGATAAAGGAACTAGGGCCTGGGAGAATAAGGTAGCAGACAGTGGGCAAAAAAATGAGGTTATTTTTCTGAAACACACGAGTTTAGTAATTATCCTTCGAGCTATAGCTTGAAAGCAGACAACAAAGATGGGTATCATGCCATCTGAAATCAATGTAATCCTATCATTTTGAGTAAATAAGGTTTTCAGGTTCTATAAAACAGAGACTGAAAAACATTCATGACTGTAATTTTCGAAAAATAAATGATGAAGTGTGATGTGTGTTGAGGAAGGAGGGAAGGGGGGAATGTGTGCATGAAAAGCTTATCTTTTATTTAACTGACAACAAATACAGTTCTGCTTGATTTCCAGAAGTCACATAAGACTATTCATGGGCTTTCTGAACTGGCTTACAAGCCACTGAAGAAATACAGAGGAAAAATAAAAGACAAAGAAAAGTCTTAGCCAGTGACAGCAAGAACTCCCTCTGCTCAGAAATCTATCTACATGTCCTTCTGCGTGTAGCAGCCATCATATCTCTGGAATAAGATATAGCACTTTTCAAGACATTGTGGCTCACTATTTACTGCTGAAAGCCTTCCTGGTGGTCTAGGTATATCAGGATTTAACACATCCCGCACTTTCAGCAGGTGCTGTGCTGTGGATGGGAGGGCTGGGAATAGCTGGCACAGAAAGTGCTGGGAGTGCATGATGCTACTCAGGGACCATCCTCTGCAGAAGAAGTCCTCCAGGGGCTGAATTCAACAGTTTTACAGGTGTTTTGTGTCTCTGAAGTATCTTCCTTGTGCTTTCATGTAAGGCATACCTGCCTCCAGGGAGTAAGTCTTCCTTAAAGAGGGGGAGGAATTTGGTATTCTTAGTCATTTACTATCTTTGTTTTACCCCTGGTAATTACCCCTACTAATTACCCCTCTGGAACTAAACTGAACAGAACATTAAACCACTTGTCCTTACAGGAGAAGAGATTTGAGTGAATTAGCCTGCCAGAAAGATATCCGCAAGGTATATTTCTTTCTGGTGAACATCTTCTCTGCTCTTTTAATGAAGGCAAATACAGAAGATCACCAAACTGAATGCTTTTACATTTCAGTTTCCATTTGTAGCATTTGAAGAGACTGGGGAAGTTTAAATTAGGTCTTACATTGAAATGTTAAAAAAATAACCTTTTCAAAGTTTGACATTAATACGAATCTCATTTTCATTCACTGATCTTTAAAGGTGACAAATTTGATGCAGTATTTATTACTCCAAATGACAACATTTCATGCTTGAGCATAACCTGTGAAAACAGGTAAAAGGAATGAAAGTACATGTTGTTATTTTTTTTACAGAATGGGCACTGGACAGAGCACTCCAGGATTTCTGTTCAATTGAGCCTGCTTCTTCCCATATTTGGCTTTCCTTCGTAAGCTTACCAGTGTTTCAGTAAGTATATGTTTAAATGGGCTGACAGCCACCAGGCATTGCCCTAGACCTACTAATCCCAAAGTAAATACATTGCATGACTGGTACAAAGCAAGAAAGATAGCCTGCCTTTATTCAAAGTGATATAAAAAGCTTTTTCAGATTTTATAGAAAAGGATACAGTGTTACACTTCAGATGTTCAGAGTTCTTTCTGTTACAGTAATGTTGTTAGTAGCAAGAGTAATATTCATGTATTAAAAACTTAACTAAAAAATACTCGTGATTGGCATTAGACAACAAGAGCAAAAATAATAAAAATAGTAATAAATATCTCTCACATAGTCATAGGTTCCTACAAAGGCAGTGATAATTTTTATGTCTGGTTTGCACTTAAGACTTTGAGGAAGTTAGTTTCATTAAATTACCCAACTAGCTCCACTGTTTAAAACAAAAGACACTATTGCAATGAATGTTTTTCAGACCGTAGCATCTTTTTCCTTGCTTAGGGTGCCAGCAGTCTAGCATTAACATTCTTGCTTGTCTACACCACTCTTTTATTTTCACTAATAAAATAAACTAGTAAATCCATCTTCTTGTCTCTACTGCCCAGGTTGAGGTGACGTCCCAGATAGTAGGGATAGTACTCAACATCTGTGGTGTAGCTCAGTAGAACAAAGTGCCAAATGGTCACAGAACTTTTCAAATTACAAATCAAGAGTGAGCTAGCAAAAAAATTGCGTAAATGAAAAAGAGTGTTGATAAATTTTGCCTGAATCGAGGATCTGAGCAGGCAAGAAGATACCTACATTGAAGCAAGCCAGACATATATCCAGGAAATTTTTTCACTGCATTATTGCGTTATAGATAAGCAATAGATCTCCAGTAATTCTGTGATTTTATTTTAATTACTTTATTTCATCTGAAACGGCGCAATTTCTGATGAACAGGATCATAGAATAGTTAGGGTTGGAAAAGACCTTAAGATCATCTAGGTCCAACCTCTCTGCCATGAGCAGGGACACCTCACACTAAACCATCCCACCCAATGCTCTGTCCAACCTGGCCTAGAACATTGCCAGGCATGGAGCATTCACAACCTCCTTGGGCAACCTATTCCAGTGCCTCATCACCCTAACAGTAAAGAACTTCTTCCTTATACCCAATCTGAACTTCCACTGGTTAAATTTTAACCCAATACCCTTTGTCCTATCACTACAGTCCCTAATGAAGAGTCCCCCTCCAGCATCCCTATAGGCCCCCTTCAGATACTGGAAGGCTGCTATGAGGTCTCCACGCAGCCTTCTCTTCTCAGGGCTGCTCTGAATCTCTTCTCTGCCCAACCTGTAGCTGTGCCTGCGATTGCCCTGACCCAGGTGTTGAACCTTGCACTTGGCATAGTTAAATTTCATAAGGTTGGCATCAGCCCACCTCACAAGCATGTCAAGGTCCCTCTGGTGGCATTCCTTCCCTCCAGTGTATCAACCGAACCACACAGCTTGGTGTCATCGGCAAACTTACTGAGGGTGCACTCAATCCCACTGTCCATGTCAGCGACAAAGATGTTGAACAAGACCAGTCCCAACACCGATCCCTGATAGACACCACTCGTTACTGGTCTCCAGCTGGACATTGAGCCATTGACCACAACTCTTTGCGTGCAGCCATCCAGCCAGTTCTTTATCCACCAAGTTCCATCCATCAAATTGATGTTGCTCCAATTCAGAGACAAGGATGTCATGTGGGACAGTGTTGAACGCTTTGCACAAGTCCGGGTAGGTGATGTCAACAGCTCTACCCCTGTCCATCAGTTCCATAGCCCCATCATAGAAGGCCACCAAATTGGTCAGGCAGGATTTCCCCTTAGTGAAGCCATGCTGGCTGTCACCAGACGCCTTGCTGTTTTTCATGTGCCTTTGCATGCCTTCCAGGAGAATCTCCGCCATGATTTCGCCAGGCACAGAAGTGAGACTGACTGGTCTGTAATTCCCTGGGTCATTCATTTTCCCCTTCCTGAAAATGGGGTCATATTTCCTTTTTCCAGTCGTCAGGAACTTCACCTGACCACCATGATTTTTCAAATATGATGGACAGTGGCTTAACAACTTCATTCACCAGCTCCTTAGGGACCTGCGGATGGATTTCTCAGATCCCACAGACTGGTACATGTTCAGTTTCTTAAGACGCTCTTGAACCAGATCCTCTAGTACAGTGGGCCCAAGATTTTCATTCTCACAGTCCTTGAGTCCCTGCATCTGCCTTACAAGTCTTGGGTGGTGTGGTCAGACCATTTGCCAGTGAAGACTGAGGCAAGGAAGTCATTAAGAACTTCAGCTTTCTCCAAATCCAGGGTAGCCAGTTCTCCTGAGAGCTTCCGGAGAGTGCCCATGCTGTCTCTAGTCTGTCTTTTATTTGCAATGTACCTATAAAATCCCTTCTGGTTATCTTTCATATCCCTAGCCAAGTTTATTTCTAACTGGGCCTTAGCTTTCCTAGCCTGGTCCCTAGATTCCCAGACAACATTCCTGTATTCTTCCCAGGATGCCTGTCCTTGCTCCCACCTTTTATACGCCTCTTTTTAACCTCGAAGTTTCCTCAGCAGCTCCTTATCCATCCAAGGAGGTCTCCTGGCCCTTCTTCTGCACTTCCTTCTAGTTGGGATGCAACACTCCTGAGCTTGTAGCAGGTGATCCTTCAATATTAACCAACAGTCTTGGGTTCCCCTGCCTTCTAGGGCTATATCCCATGGAATAAGCAGGTTCCTGAAGAGGCCAAAGTCTGCTCTCTTGAATCCAGGGCAGTGAGCTTGCTGCACGCTCTTCTCATTGTCCTGAGGATCTCGAACTTGACAATCTCATGATTGTTGCAACCAAGGCTGCCCTGGAGCATCATATTTCCAACGAGCCCTTCCCTGTTGGTGAGCATGAGGTCAAGCATGGCACCTCTCTTTTTCAGCTCCTCTATCACTTGCAGAAGGAAGCTGTCTTCCACACAATCGAGGAACCTCCTGGATTGCTTGTGCCAGGCCATACCACCCCTCTAACAGATATCACTGCGGTTGAAGCCCCCCTTGAGGACAGGAGTCTGCAAGCATGAGGATGTTCCCGTCGGTCTATAGAGCACTTCATCCACAGATTCCTTTTGATCAGGCGGTCTGTAACAGATCCCCACAGTAATGTCTTCCATCACTTTAAGCCTGTCTCCTGTCCCATGTCTCCCCTTAAGTCTGACCCACAAACTGTCTGTTGACAGATCACCTGTCTCATGACAGAGTTCCATACTCTCCCGCCTATCCCTAACATAAATAGCAACTGCCCCTCCCGTCTGCTGGGCTTGTCTTTCCTAAAGAGCCTGTAACCTTCCATTCCAACACTCCAGTCATAGAAGCCATTCCACCATGTTTCTGTGATACCTACATGTTGATAATCATTGCTATTTCTATTTTAAAAATGAAGTTTCTCACTAAAAAATGGCCTGTTATCAGCTAGTTGCAGAAGCTGTCTAGATTTCCAACCAGTGTACTAAGAGAGGAGAAAGCATAAGAATGAGAATGGGAGATTGAGTGAGTGAGTGAGTGAGTGAGTGAGTGAGTGAGTGAGTGGGTGAGTAAGTGAGTGAGTGAGTGAGTAATGAAGCCTGTTGTGCTTACTTTTAGGCTTCTAGTTTGGGTGCTCGGAGTTGTAGCAGTCACACATACTATAATCCTGAAATGTTTGAAGTTAACCATATGTGGAACTGTGAATATCTTCCCAAAGTTTCTAACCCAGCTATTCAGCTATTGCTTTGTTTGACTGTTTTCTTATTCTTGATCATTAAGATCAGGAATTCCAAACTTGATCTCTTATGCTGAAAATTTTCTTTGAAAATGCTTCATTACATGGAAAAAGAAAAAAAAAGATAAAAAATTGGTGGGCTTTAGCTAATAGACATTTTCACAAAAAAAACCCTATAATTTCACAGAAAAAAACCCTAGTTGGCCATGCTGCTCAATACATGCAGAGAAACCCAAGTCGCTCCCCAGTAAGACAACATTCCTGTGCTTGTTCTCCACAACAAAATTAGCCAGCTCTATAAAAGAACAATTACATCACCACAAAGCATTTCAGGTTTTGAACTCAAAAATTCAACTGCTGGAGACCAGTCACTCTCTTTTTTGTCTTTTCTGGTTTTGTTGTCATTTTGCTTTGCTTTGCTTTGCTTTTGGGATTTTTTTGTGTTATTTTTCTTTTTTTTCTCTCGGGTGGTTTTTGAGGGGTCTTTTTTGCAAGGTGTGCAACTTAGGATGAGGCTGACATATACCAAGTTCTAGTACACAGAGGATGAGTTTGTCTTATCCTGTATGTTTGTCTTATCCTGTATATTTGAAGTCTGAGAGCGTGTGATTCATTATAATGGCTTCAGGTTGTAAGTAACATCAATGAAGAAAACATTAAACCACAAAACAAGTTACCTTTATAATGGCTCATTTGCCCTGGAGAAAAATAAATAAGTAGATGAAATCTCTTTTAATAACTGGAAGGTTTATCATGGACAATTCATTACATCTGGTATACATCTGCAGAATATTTCTTAGAGTATTATTACACCTACATCTTTATGAATGTCTGTATGTTTGTGTTATCCCTTTATTTACAGCTATCCTACAATTCACTTTCTTAAAAGTCAAGGCAGGGAGCTCTGTTGACCAAAAAGCTTGACATTTAGCCCCAGACAGACAGGGAACAAAGGTTAGACAAAGGAGAATAATAGGATATAAATATAAATGAAGGGAGCTTGATGAATGAAGGGAGGTTAAAGGAGGTGATCGTGCCCCTCTATTTTGTTCCTGTGAGATCCCACTTGGACTATTGTGTGCAGTTCTGGTGTCCTCAACATAAGAAAGACCTAAAGCAGTAGACACAAGTCCAGAGGAGGGACACAAGGATGATCAGGGGCTGGAGCACCTCCCGTGTGAAGACAGGTTGAGAAAGATGGGGCTGTTCGGCCTGGAGAAGAGAAGGCTGCTTGGAGACCTCATAGCAACCTTCCAGTATCTGAAGGGGGCCTACAAGAATGGCAGAGATGAACTCTTCAGCAAGGGCTGTAGTGATAGGACAAGGGTGATGAGTTCAGAACAGGAAAAGTTCAGGTTAGATGTCAGGAAGAAGTTCTTTACTGTGAGGCTGGTGAGGCTCTGGAGCAGGTTGCCCAAAGAAGTTGTGAATGCTTCATCCCTGACAGTGTTCAAGGCCAGGTTGAACAGAACCTTGGGTGACTTGGTCTAGTGTAAGGCATCTGTGCCCATGTCAGGGGGTTGGACCTAGATGATCTTAAGGTGCTTTCCAACCTGAACCATTCTATGTTTCTATGATTCTATGGTTCTATGATTCTATGATTCTATAATTCGATGATTTTATGGTTCTATGATTCTACGATTCTATAATTTGATGATTCGATGATTCTAAACAGCACAATAACACTTCAGCTTTATTTCCTCATGAAATTAGACCTTATCAGTAATTGAACTTTGAATGTTTGCTTGCTCTTCATATGACTCATCATACTTCTGAGCCTTCCAAACAGCCAATTCAGAAGGCCTGCATTTTTGTGAAGACAAGCGGATGTTGGTTGAAACTGGATGACTAACAGCAAGAAAGTGAAAAAGAGCACAGGAAGGATTGAGGCCTGGCAAAAAGCTGATATGTGTGACATCTAGGAGGAAGGAAATCTTGGTTTCAGCAGGAAATGCTGTAATACTGGTGGGGCATCTAAATATCAAATCTGGGACTGGAAATTTTGCTCAAAAAGGCAATTGCCAGGTATGTGCCATACAGAAAAACCTTTGGGAACATGCTCTTACGATCATTTAGTAGCAAGTGCTGAAATAGCAGAGAATTTAGGTTTTCTTTTCCAAAAAAGAGGAATTTCTTTCCCAAACAAGAGGAATTTCTTTCCCAAACAAGAGGAATTAGAGATGTGGGCACGTCTACCGGGGTATGATATAACAGGCATCACAGAAACATGGTGGGATGGCTCCTATGACTGGAGTGTTGGAATGGAAGGTTACAGGCTCTTTAGGAAAGACAGGCCTGGCAGGTGGGGAGGGGGAGCTGCCCTTTATGTGAGGGATAGGCTGGACAGTATGGAACTCAGTCTGGGGACAGGTGAGAAGTCCACAGAGAGTTTGTGGGTCAGGGTTAAAGGGAATATAGCTATGGGAGACATTACTGTGGGCATCTGTTACAGACCGCCTGATCAAGAGGAATCTGTGGATGAAGCACTCCATAGACAGATAGGAAAAGCCTCACGCTTCACAGGCCCTTGTTCTCATGGGGGTCTTCAACCACCCTGACATCTGTTGGAAGGACAGTATGGCCTGGCACAAGCAATCCAGCAGGTTCCTCGATTGTGCAGAAGTCAACTTCCTTCTGCAAGTAATAGAGGAGCCGACAAGGAGAGGTGCCACGGTTGACCTAGTGCTCACCAACAGGGAAGGGCTGGTTGGAAATGTGACGCTCCAGGGCAGCCTTGGATGCAGCGATCATGAGATGTTCGAATTTGAGATCCTTAGGACAGTGAGAAGAGCGTGCAGCAAGCTCACTGCCCTGGACTTCAAAAGAGCAGACTTTGGCCTCTTCAGGAACCTCCTTAGTAAGGTTCCATGGGATACAGCCCTAGAGGGCAGAGGAACCCAAGACTGTTGGTTAATATTGAAGGATCACCTCCTACTAGCTCAGGAGTGTTGTATCCCAACTAGAAGGAAGTGGAGCAGGAGGGCCAGGAGACCTCCTTGGATGGATAAGGAGCTCCTGAGGAAAATTCAAATGAAAAAAGAGGCTTATAATAAGTGGAAGCAAGGACAGGTGGCATGGGAAGAGTACAGGGATGTTGTCTGGGAAGCTAGGGATCAGGTTAGGAAAGCTAAGGCTCAGTTAGAATTAAACTTAGCTAGAGGTATTAAAGATAACAGGAAGGGATTCTACAGGTACATAGCAAATAAAAAAAAAAGACTAGGGAGAATGTAGACCCCTCAGGAAGCTCTCAGGAGAACTGGCTACCCTGGATTTAGAGAAGGCTGAGGTTCTGAATGACTTCTTTGCCTCAGTCTTCACTGGCAAAGGCTCTCACCAAACCACCCAAGTCTTGGAAGGCAGATGCAGGGACTGGGAGAATGAAGACCTACCACCCACTGTAGGAGAGGAACTGGTTCAAGACCATCTTAAAAATCTGAATGTGCACAAGTCCATGGGTGCTGATTAGATCCATCCACGGGTCCTGAAGGAGCTGGGAAATGAAGTTACGAAGCCGCTGGCCATCATATTTGAAAAATCATGGCAGTCAGGTGAAGTTTGTGATGACTGGAAAAAGAGAAATATAACCCCCATTTTCAAGAAGGGGATGACCTGCGGAATTAGAAACCAGTCAGTCTCACCTCTGTGCCTGGCAAAATCTTGGAGCAGATTCTCCTGGATGGCATGCTAAGGCACATGAAAATCAACAAGGTGCTTGGTGACAGCCAGCATGGCTTCACTAAGGGGAAATACTGCCTGACCAATTTGGTGGCCTTCTATGATGGGGCTACAGAACTGATGGACAGGGGTAGAGCAGCTGATGTCATCTACCTGTACTTGTGTAAAACATTCGACACTGTCCCACATGACATCCTTGTCTCTAAATTGGAGCGACATCAATTTGATAGGTGGACCGCTTGGTGGATAAAGAACTGGCTGGGTGGCCGCATGCAAAGAGTTGTGGTCAATGGTTCAATGTCCTGCTGGAGAACTGTAATGAGTGGTGTCTATCAGGGATCGGTGTTGGGACCAGTCTTGCTTAACATCTTCATCGCTGACATGGACAGGGGGATTGAGTGTGCCCTCAGCAAGTTTGCCAATGACACCAAGCTGTGTGGTTCAGTTGATACCCTGGAGGGAAGGAATGCCATCCAGAGGGACCTTGACATGCTTGTGAGGTGGGCTGATGCCAAACTCATGAAGTTTAACCATGCCAAGTGCAAGGTCCTACACCTGGGTCAGAGCAATCCCAGGCACAGCTACAGGTTGGGCAGAGAAGAGATTCAGAGCAGCCCTGCGGAGAGGACTTGGGGTGCTGGTCAATGAGAACATGAACATGATCTGGCAGTGTGCGCTCACAGCCCAGAAAGCCAACCGTATCCTGGGCTTCATCAAAAGGAGCATGACCAGCAGGTCGAAGGAGGTGATCCTGCCCTTCTACTCTGCTCTTGTGAGACCTCACCAGGAGTATTGTCTGCAGTTCTGGTGTCCTCAACATAAAAAGGACATGGAACTGTTGGAAAAAGTCCAGAGGAGGGCCACAGGGATGATCAGGGGACTGGAGCACCTCCTGTATGAAGACAGGCTGAGGAAGTTGGGGCTGTTCAGCCTGGAGAAGAGAAGGCTGTGTAGAGACCTCATAGCAGCCTTCCAGTATCTGAAGGGGGCCTATAGGGATGCTGGAGAGGGGCTCTTCATTAGACACTGTAGTGATAGGACAAGGGGTAATGGGTTAAAACTTAAACAGGGGAAGTTTAGGTTGGATATAAGGAGGAAATTCTTTCCTGTTAGGGTGGTGAGGCACTGAAATGGGATGCCCAGGGAGGTTGTGAATGCTTCATCCCTGGCAATGTTCAAGACCAGGCTGGACGAGGCCTTGGGTGATATGGTTTAGCGTGAGGTGTCCCTGCCCATGGCAGGGGGGTTGGAACTTGATGATCTTAAGGTCCTTTCCAGCTCTAACTATTCTATGATTCTAAACATGGAAGCTGAGCTGCAAAAATAGAAATAGTTTGTTGTCTTGTCAACAGCGGATAAAATATCATTTCAAGTGCAATAAGAAACACTGTAAACAAATTGAAATTTGAATGCTGTACCATGAGATGAAAGTCAATTTAACTACTTAATAATCTCATTCTAAATATCCCTCATGAAAGACAAGTGACTACAGACTTCATTAAAAAAAAAAAAAATTAAAAATTGAAGCTTTTAAAGATGCACTGGCAACTTTATCCACCCTTGTCAGGAACTCAGTTCCTTCTGAATGTCAGTGTGATATATGTTACATCCACAGCAATTGTAACACGTGTTATTAGGTAAAATGATGAAAAGCTGTTATTGATACTGGTAAGCATAATATCTACTCATATTTTCCTTAAGTGAATGTTCATTGGTCAGTTTTCTGTATGAATCATCTCAAAAATGTGTCTCCCAGGGGGAAACCTGAAGGGCAGCAACAGCCTCGTGGGTTGGTTCAGAGAGGACTCAGTATGTAAGGCTTCATGGAGGACATAGGACATCTGCGTGAGAGAGTGAGTAATAGGAAGGAGAATTTGTTAGAAAAAAAAAGATGAAGGGCAGAGATGAGGGCTATTTTATAGGGAAAGCAAGCATTCATGAAAGGATTCAGTGGTCAATGATTTTTGATGGCTTGATGTTCAAGACCGAATGTAATCAAATGGTATTTTTTTACAATACTTAGGAGACCAGTCAGAGCAATCTCTGCACTAAATAATTTATAATAACTTACAGAAAACAGGAAGGTCTGGGTGGCCTAAGAAAGTAAAACATACTGATCACCCTTGAAAGGAAAAAATGGAGGTGTTTTGGGGAATATTAACATTGATTTATTAAAGAAATTGCAGAATTTTTTTTCAAAATATATTTTTTAATGCTTACATCTCTGTGAAGTTAGATGGCAACAATTTTAGCAAATTTGGAAAAACATCAAATAATCTCCTTATAGTACATAATGAGGCACACTGGTTTCAGTATGTCTTTAAACTTAGTCCTTTGTGGCATTCTCACAAGCACATAAGAACATTTCAAGTACCGTTTAAGTAAAAATCTGTTCTTAAGAAGTCATATTCTTCTGTTCATCTATCAGTAGCGCAGTGTCATGAAGATTGCACAGAATCAGCTAATTTGGAAAAGACCTTCAAGACCTCCAAGTCCAACCATTATCTCAGGACTGTCAAGCCCACCATTAAACCATGCGTCCAGAGGTCTAGTTGAAGTCTCTTCCAAGAGAGTATTCAATCTTATTATGAATTACTTCAGTATGAATGGTCATATAGGAGGTACCAGGAAGCTCTGCAGAAAAGCACAAACCAAATACTTTCTACAATGGGATAAGAATTCAAGCAGATTTTGAGAAGCTGTAGAAATAAAAAAAAAAACAAAAAAACTTAGAAAACATTACTGATATGGGAAAGGTAGGAAAATATTTTTTTAGGTTGAAGAAGAGAAGGTTGATATTTCTTTTCAATTCTTTTTCATAAATTTGGCAGTATAGACATTTAGAGATAAAAAAGGCTAAAAATAATCCAATTGGGAGCAAAGACAACAGGAAATAAAATAATAAAAAAATCATGGTTTTGTGTAGTATATATAGCAACAGGCTACAGGTTACTCTTTTGTATGTACTTTTGGGTGTGCTTAAGAACAGTCAAAGCAAAAACTCTTTGGAGATGCACATTTGACTGTGTTCCATTGGTGGGGACAAAATACATTGGTCGCTTTTGGTCCTTTCAGTTCCCACATTCTTGTGATGTTGCACTTTTACCAAGATTTTAGGGGCTTACCTTGTATAGTCTAGAGAAAACATAAACTGGCAATGATATCTATTTATTTGTGAATTGTTAGAAGGAAGGTTCAGAAGATCACTGAAAAATGTGGACTCAAGAGAGACATTAGAAGTGGAGGAGATGACTTACAGTTCTTGATTATAAAGGGTGTGTTGAATGAATATTACAAATAGCCCAAGAAAACCATGTAAATTAAAAATGAAGCAAAGCAACAAGGAGAACTCCTTAAAGAAAAAGAGAACAAAGCTGTGTATCACAATTCTGCAGAACAGTGAAAAATCAATTTCCATGTAATGCATGAAAAATTGTAGTTATGAGTTGCACCACAGAAACTCAAGTAAGCTAGGAAATACCTGATCTCCTAGTTAAGTGGAGTACGGGTGTGAACAATGGTGCTGATCAGAGAGAATTCATGTTAGCTTACATAATTGTAGAATGCTAGTGAACGAACCATGGATATTTAGCTCATCAAGTAAAGAGAAGGAAATCCACATAACCAGGCGTTACCTCAGCTTTCAACAGAAAGACACAAGGCACCTCCTTGTAAGCTGGTCGAAGCTGGAACAGATAATCCACTATATAATATCCATACATTCTCCAGCCTCTACGTGTGCATAACATGAGAGGTTGTCAATGTTATGAACTTCACACAAAGAGTGAAGCCACAAAGTGAAATCTGGAGCAGCCCTTAGGTGTCTCAAAACCAATGGAAGTGGCACAGGGACTTGAGGAGCAGTACACAGCTTTCTAAAAGCCTCTCACTACCTGGGATAAATTGGATGCAGTGCAGAATCCACCTTATTGTTTTACTTCATTTTGCATGAGGAACATTAATCAATTTTCAACAGCTGCAGGCCCATTTAAATTAAGTTGAAATTCGGTGTCATAAATATCACAGAGAATGCTCACATCTTGTTTTCTTTTTGAAAAGAAGATTTACTCACTGAGGCAGAATCTTACGCTTTCGCAACTGCCCTTGGAACTGTTAATTTGGCTAATTAAATGCCATTGAGTCAATGTCTTGTCTTCACCTGGGAAATGAAGAAGCCATCACACATGACAACAAACGTGCATGTTCTTGTGTACACACCTGCTCTGCCCAGAGTGAGGTCTGTTCAGAAGACTCAAAAGATTACAAACCAGTACACTGAGATTAAAATTTAACAACACACTGGGTTTTTTTCCAAGATGTGGAAAATACTCCTGCATGTTACAGAGTGGTAGGATTTTTTTCTGCAGCCATTTGTGCTGGACGTGCAGCACTGAGCAACACAGTCAAGGGAAGCAGACACTGGTGCAGTTACACTGTAGGCTGCGGAAGAAACTCACAGAGCTTGTTTTGAGGTCCCTGCTCTGTCTGTGTTTTATAAATCGGACCTAGTACACTTTTAATACTAGCTACTACAGGAAATCCTCCTGACCAGGCTGGTTGCTTTCATACAAGAACAATACAATCCCATCTGAATGAGTTATACATAATGCAAGGCAGATTTTGTGTTTGTCTTGTGATCTTTTTTTTAAAACTTTTCTTTTTGAATTGTACGACACACAGTGTTTACCTGCAGATTACAGGAAAAATCCAGATTAGGCATCCATTTTAATTTGTCAATATTCATATGCTCTGCTGATAACCAGTCCTAAGAACACACGCTGGGCAGTCTTCTACTTTACTCCCCTGGAAACCCTTTTCTGTTCTTGAAAATCTGCCCTGAGGGTCTTGGTTAGCAGAATATGATTTGTGAACATTTCCAGTCCAATTCAGTAAGAAGCAACCTCCTCTTACAAGTTGCCTGGTTTATTTGGTATTACAAAGAGTATAATCTCCACCTCAACTGGAAATATCTCTATTATCATGCTTAGTCGTCCATGCACAGTGCCGGTTAATTATTTATACCAATTAAGGGCAGAGCCCTTCAGCTAATAGCAACTTGCCAAAGGATTTTTTGTTGTGTGTTTTTTGTTTTCATCAACTCTAAATGAATATACCCTGCTTCATCTTAAGCATTTGAGAAACTGCTCTCTGATAAGCTCTTCCCTGTACTCTGAATGGGCTGCAGATAGAAGCACCACTAGACATTATCCAGGGTGTGGTGTGTGCCTTCACTTTGGTATTATCACACTTGGTTATTTCATCAGAGTAAACTTTGGGGTCTTCTCCATATTTCCAACTGAACCAAGGCACCATTTCTAATTGCAGTTTTTGTGTTTCTGTTATGTAAGACAATACCGTTATTAAAGGAATATACAGGAAACATGAAATATTTCCTGTGGAGGAAAAATGCCTTTGCTTGGCCAGTACCACAGTTAGAGTAATCTTATATTCCTCTAGGAGTGAACAGAAAGCTCCTCCTGCCATTTCTGCTCTTTTTTTTATTTTGCCCTTCTTGGCTGCTGATGCTTACCCAAATGCCAGCTGACACTGAGAGGGATCACTTCTGATTTGGATGCTGAAATATGCTTTGATGTCCTTACATTTTTGTGCAGGCTCCAAGTCTTTTGTGCCTCACAGCAAAATCACAGCCATGCACTGTGCAGTATAGAAATGCATGTCATTTTCTTCCTGATGTTTTTTCAGTGTAATACTTCTGGGAATATGATTTTTTTTTTTATTTTATTTTATTTTTCCCCTCTTCATTTATCTTTTCCGTTTCAATTTAGGTTATGTTTTGGTTTGTTCTGGGAGTGGGCTGTTGCTGTGAGGTGCTGGGCTTTCTTATCCCAGGAGGATAGGAAGTAATTGCTTGACTTCTTCCACATTCCTTTATTGAAAACACTTAAGAATTAATACTTGTAAAATGTGTTTTCTCTTTATCTCTGTTACTAAATAATAACTTACACATTGTAACTAAAGTGCTTTTAAGATCACAATTTTTGAGTACAGAAGGCCTATTAGATGGAGATCTGAAATTATTCATCAAATGGATACAATACATATCGCCCAAGTTCCCGAGCTTCAAATCTACCTTTTAACAGATTACAACACACAGAGTACTAAAGGTTTTCTTATTGCTATCTGAAGTCACATGAGGTATACAAAGATCATTCTGTATGTAGCATTCCTTGGGCAGAGCACCAGCATCTCCTCACCACCAAACTGTTTGTTATTGTTTTTATTGTCTTATGTTTTAGATGTCAGAAGGCCTGAAGCCTCTAAGTTCATAGTGAAGGTATGGAACTTGAAGCCTTGGTAAGTTCATAGTGAATGGATGGAACTGTTTGCAGATGGGAAACTGTGCCCCAGAAATGTTAGGGACTTGTTCCAGTTCCACTAAGAAAGTCCTTGGAAAGACAACTTTCTGCAGTCCTCTAGACCCCCCAAAGCAGACCAGAGGAATCATATTTTCTATAGACTCATTTTGCTGTCACTGGAAAAATAAAAGGGGAAAAAGACCTCAAAAGTTTTTAGGTCCTTTCATCATTGAGAAGACGTATTTAGCATATTTCAACATCCATCCACCAAACAAAACTCTGATTTATGTAGCTACTACACAGGGGAATTTCTCACTGAAGACACTTTGTATATATTTGAGACTTTTTGAATGCTTAGCACTTTATCTAATTGCTTAAATAGAGGTCTCACTTGCTAACTTTAGCTGCTTATTTAAAAAATTGGCCCAAAGAGCTTATTTCTGCCTGAGATTAGAGACCCAGAAGCTCTTTGTTTATACCACTCCCTTCCTCATGACAAACTTCTGCTACTGCTGCCTGACAGCTCTGTAAACTGGATCTAACTTTGTTGTGCAAGGTCTGTAGCTCTCAATAGGGAATCGGGCATCATCAGCTCTGCCTTTTCCATGTGCTGCTCTGGAGGAAAGCTGATAATCATAAATATGTTGTTTGCAGAATTTTTTGAATCTTTGATTTTTCCCAATGCCTTACCACCACACATGTTTTCCCTAGTTCCACTAATGCAGGCTGGAAATTGTAGCACTAATACTGAATATTTAAACATTGCAAATTTTTAGTTTCCTGTGCTTACAGCTGGACTGACTAAGGCAAGAGTCATGTGGAAAGAAGTAGTACAGGGTTATTTAGCTTATAGTTGTAGTGTAAATGTACAAGAAAATTGAAGCTGGGTTACATGTATATTCATGAAAAGTTATTTTTTGATAGCTCAGAGATTGATTTTGAAACCTTACCATTGCCTGGATGCTGATTCCTGTATGTGAGCTGCAGTACACTCAGGAAGTTCTCGTACATCATAAAAGATAAAAAGGAACTTAGTTGCAACACTTATAGGCTTGGCTGTAAGTACTAGTGCACTTCGGTATTGTAATGGGAGAAGAGAGTGACAGAAAGACCTGGTCATCTGTATCTTTATACATTGAAAATATCATATCCAGAAATGATTGGAGTGTATTTTGAGTCATTTTGTGTGTAATGAATATTTCAGTTGTTTTATGCATACAGAATTACTCCTGCAAATGCCTGTTTAACGACCTGCAGCTAATGAAAATCGAAGCAATGAAGATGTCATCTCTGATCCTTTCAAGCTTACATCACACAAATGTCTTTAAGTCCTATATCGCTTCTCTGGGGCAATCTGTTAGTCATTTCTCTGAGTCCAAGTAAGAAGTAGTGATAAGCCTTTTTCTCATGGGTATGCTTTCTTTATCATCACTTTTACTGCACTATCGTATCATGCACTGCAGTGGACACTGAGAGTGTCCTCAGGGGGATGTCATAAAATACTACACTCTCTAACACACAGTGTTTTACTCCCATTTCACTTGAGCAGGGGAAAATGGTAAGACAACTTACAGCAGGAAACATTTGGCCCAGTAATTTCACAGAGCTTAAGAAAGCAAACATTTGGGAGTTCTGTAGGCACTGACTAAAATACTTATCTGGGAGGTGAACACCTCATGGTCTTTAATGTATTTATCTCCACAACACCCCCGAGAGACAGGGGAGTGCTCTTATATCTCTTTTATGCTTGAAGAAGTAACAGGTTAAGATGCAGTCTAAAAAGAGATTTTTCTACCATCATCCAGGGGAAACATTTTTTTGTAACAAACCTTACACTTTTGTTTCCCTATATAAAGAAAAAATATGTATATAGGCACTCACAGAATAATGAGGTGACCTGCTTAATATTACCAGTGTTGTTTGAATAGAGATTGGATGCAACCGCAGACCTGAATAGTGCTGCCACCACTGGGTCTATTTAGTTCTTCCTTTGGACGTTCTTATCCCAAAACATAAAAGCTATTGTGTTCTTAGCCCACATTTTGCCTGTGAAACTTTTCTTTGTAGTGACCACATCTAACTATCAAAGGACAAATTCCAATTTATGAATGAGTTCAAAGTGCTCCCTCAGTAGTTTATATCTCTTTCTGTAAGTGTAGGGGCACTACTGCATTCTTTTTTGCTAGGACTGTGGTCTTGCTCATTATTTTGTAGAGAAGCCAATTTATAGGAGACACAATAAAAATGCTCAGAAGGCAGGAACTCTCAAAAATGAATTTAAAAAAGGGGGCTGAATTGATGTTTGATATAAGCTTGAGAGCTGGAGTAAGAAGTGAAGGCAGCAGGGGGAAACTTATTCAAGGATTAAGCTGAAATCTTAACAGACACAGCAAGACAGAGGCATGTAGTGAAGTCAGCAATTACATCCACCCAGTGGAGATGTGAAAATTTAGGTACTGAGCTTGCTTTGAGAGCCTTTTCAGTGTGAGGGTGCAGAAATAGAGATAGCAAGGCTGTTTGTCTCAGAAACATAATTGCCACTAAACTACAAGTACTGTAACAATCTACAAGGCCGGCAGCATCAGCTGTTAGAAATAACAGGATAATTTTTTACCTTCATTCAATGTCAGTATCCAGCAGGATGTAAGGAAGCCTGCTTCTCTCAGGTTATCATGGAGAAAAGAGCCACGAACATGAAATGGTTATGGACAAGTAGAAGTAGGGAGTTTGCACTTCTCGCCAGCATGCTGGGTGCCCAGTGTTGTTCTGTGCTGGGAAATGATGCTCAGCAGCTTCGCTCATCGTCTGCTACAAAGGAATGAATGGTGCAGGTTGCTTAGATGAGCTCTGGCACAGAAAATCCCATATTAAATCCCACAGACAACCTGGGGGTTTAATGTGACAGCAGGAATGGCACGCCATTCTCATGAAACCAGGATGGCAGCAAAGATTTAAAGTGTACTGACTCTGTGGAAATGAAAAAAAAAAAAAAAGCCAGATATGAGTTACTGTTAGGTTTTTATTGGGAAGAAAAATGTTTGTTGTTTAGCTGTGATAAAGTACAAGACAAAGGGAAAGCATGAAGATGAAAGCAAAGACAGGAGGGTAGATTAAGCAGCAGCAAGCTGGTGCAGGGTATGTTGGGAAGGAGTTTTTGCATAGGCCAGATCCTTTTTTTCCAAGAACTCTGGTATCCTTGACAAACATTACTAGTAGCCTAGGATGTTTTTCTCCTGAAGCTTTTCAGGCTTGTTCATTGTCAGTTTTGTGTTTGACTCTGTTTTCTATTAAAGTTGCAAAGGAAAGTAAGTCCACGCTGCTGGCTACTTCTCTGTAACCTCAGAAAGGGCTTATAAATGCAGTTTCAGGCAATTATTTGTGTTTTATGGAGTAGATAGTTTGGAAAAAAAGTATTATTTGAACCTATACTTAGGAAAAGTGTAATCTAGCACACTAAAGGACACCCTGGATCCCTGCGCCCATCTGGTGTGAATGACGCCAGGCTCCAAATCCTCCCTTTGCCACAGGCATCCTGGGGAACTATGAGCCAGACCCTGACACAGATTATCTCTGTGTCCAAACCAGCACTTTAAAAGTTAAGCCTTTCTTTTTTGAGATTGAGCTTCACGGATTTCAATAACTGCTTGTTTAGAAACCTCTCTTCCTGTTTCAGTCCCACCACAAATATGATGTAGCAGAGCCTTTAAAATATTTGGGAGATGTGTAAGGGTCACAAATATGAATATATAAAGAATAATAAAAAAAAAAAAAATCAGGCCAAGACTAGGAACAAGATCAAGAACATCCTGAGATTTAAGAAGAGTTCTTTAAAAAAGCACAGGTAACAAATACGAAAATCCGACGCGTGTCTGACACGTGTTTAGGACACGTTTCCTGACGTTCTAGCAAGTGTCAGATGCTAACATTTAAAGGTATGTTTCCTGGTTCAGTTGGTTGTGTTACATTAAAAAAAAAGGTCTCTCAAGGAATAAAGTACTTCCCACACACTTATATGCTTCTTTCGGTTTCGTATTAATTCACTCCTCCTGAACAGTGTGCAAAGGCAGTGATCTGCAGGAGATGCATGAAGTTTCTGGCCAGTAAAGGGTTATGTAAAATCTTTCAAGAAATAAATGTAATGGATTAAATGTCCTGGCAGCATTTCAGGATCCTAAAATATGTCTGTTTCCCTGGCAATTTCAACCTCAGCATCTACTTTAAGTTTGATGTGGCATTTTTCTTTCCTGAAGAATTTAGGTGAGAACACTCAGGTCAGCTCAACTGACTCTCACTGAAGATGGTAAGACTTAGCACACGACCAAGAGTAAATCAATACTTTTTTTTCCGTTGCAGGATCACTAGCTGTATTTGCTGTATACAGGTTCTGTGCTTTCAAATAGCATAGATCAGGGTTCCAGAAATTATAAGACTGATCTAAGTCTATATATGAGTAGTCAAACATAAGTTTCTTCTTTATGGAAGACGTCTAACTGTTGAAATAAGGTAGGAGATATCTCTAAGTCCCTCTTCTCCACAGAGGAAACAGAATAGAAAGGCCTTTGGTACTACCTCTTGACTAGTGCAGATAAAGAGTCCATTTACACAAACAGGGTTAACACTTCTTGATACCATAATAAAAGAGTGGCTCAGGCAATTGAATACTGCACTAGGAAGATAAAATGAACTGTCTTCTTTGTTCAGTCACTAACTTTAAGTCGTCCCACTTAACTCACTGCTAGCGCAGTATGCAGCTATGTGGGGAAATAAGTATTCCCAAGGTATGATTTAACTCACCAAAGATCTAAAATGCCATATAGAGATATCTCTTACTCTTCATTCCCCATGCAAGCAGTTTCCAATGAGTAAGATACTCATTTAGGTTATTCAGCTGAGAGTCTAAGTATTGGAAGGATAAATCTTTCAGTAAATTTTTTCTCTACCTCATACTTGTTTACTTCCTTTTTTCACTTTCTGCTTTTACCATGAACATAAAAAATAGGCAGTCTTTTGACTTTCACAGTAGTATTCAACAAAGCCAAACAGAAAAACATTTGAACACCCTAATGTGTTCCTAAACAAATGAAACTTGACACAGATTTTATGTCAGGAAAACATGGTGGGTACATGCACACTACTGACTTCATCTGCACTCCTGTTTCACATCAGTGCTCCAGCGTGAAAATTATCCATATGTGCTAGTTCAGATTGGCTTTGATCTAAAATGAACCAATTAGCTCCTGTGGCTGGCAAATGCAGGCATGAAACAGAATGGCATGCTTCAGATCCCATAGCCTAGGGATCACATCGATGCAAGCTAGTCGATGCAGTTTAGGCTAGGAACCAGGATGCTTTGTAGGACATGTATAACAGAGATAGCACAGGCATAATCGGCCTGGCCCAGGCTCACTCTTGACTCTTGATTTTCGAGTCATGTGGGAGGAAGAGTTTTTCTTCTCTCCATTTGTATTAAGGGATGGAGAAGAAAAGCAATCGAAGAAAACGTCTGAAGTCAAGTGCCTTATACTCACCTGATGCATTTTATTAAATCACTTTGTTATTTTCTTGCATTGCTGCAACAAGCAGATTTCTTTGGATGAAATAAAACCCAAGGTACTATTATCAAGAAAATTCTCCCTGTATTTACTTTTTTAAACAAAAGATTAAATCCATACAACACTTAATCTTTAATGAGTTTAGGTCTGTTCTAGCCAGGGGTGATTTGTTTTCCCAAATCCTTGTGCCATCATATTAATGACTGCTTGCACCAAGGGACACTCAGGGTAATCCCCCATCTCTAGAAATGTCAGTTCTGCAGTGATTGCTGTGTAATTAATCAGAGACTGCTGCTGGAATGAGGACATTGTAATCTGATGCATAATGAAACTTATTAATGGTGTCCTGCATAATTTATGGTATCTAATCATTCTAATGTAGGTATAAGTACAACATGTAAACAGTTTTCTTTCATTAAGTCTATGAACTAACATGCCATGAGAAATTAAGGGCTGGGATCTTTAATTTTGCTAGAAATTGTTGAATTGGCCTATTTTAGCAGATAATAGAAGAGTAAAACCCTAAAAGCAGCCACCACTACAAGGAATATTTGCAAACATTTCATTATATGGTATTTTCATTCCTGTTGTGCTTTATCTGACTGGGGCTTGAAATCCCACTGGGACAAGCACTGTATAAACCCTGGCAAAGAACAACTTCTACTCCAAGTAGCTGACAGTGTAAAAGAACAAAAGGGAGCCAAGAAAAGGAGACATTATTTTCTTCCTCAGTTTTATAAGTGGTGATTTGAAAAAAGGACCTAAGGAACTGAGAAATTAACAGCCGGATGCACAAATGTATCTAAACTGGTACCTTTCCCAGTTGACTACTTCTATAAATTCTTCAAACATTTAGATAGATGATAAATACTTATTTAAGTACCTGACCAAAACAGAAGGCATATGTCTTGGACCACAATAAACAGATGAAACAGGATTTAAACTCAAACAATTTTAATTCTGAAATATTTATTTTCTGAGCAAAATCATCACTTATTTTGTAAGTCATTTCAAAGTAAGGTATTTAAAACACCAAGGTTAGATAGAAATATGTGCAGCCACAAGAATACCCTACCCAAATTTGTTAAAGGAAAAAAAAGTGCTCTAAACCAAGATCTTGCATGCCAAGTTTCAGCTCTATTTTAATTTTTATGGTTGTCGCTATGAACACCTGAATATAGTGGTTTATAATGTCTCCTCTGACAGGCTGTTATAACTTCAATGGCAGTAACAATACTACTATAATTACTGACTTTTGTATTGTGTTAACAAATGCCAGAGTGTGCTACCAGTCTTCCAGATGACTTACCCAGGTTTTAATTAGTGTCTATCTTTCTTTTCTTTGAAGAGACATACACTTACTAAAATGACTCAACGCTTTGCACCATGTACAGGTCAAAATATCCACCTGTCAAGTGGGTTTAGAGCTTCATGGAAGGAGGAAACTACTTGAGACATTTTATTAATGGAACAGATTGCATATTTCTCCAAATAGAAATGAGAGCAATTGTGTGACAGATGGATCAAAACCTTCCCGTTGTTGAAAACCAACAGATGAGACAGACTTCTCTTATAGCACTAGCTGGATAGCAAGATGCTGATTAACTAGACCTGAATGAATCTTCTGCCCCTTGGCTCTGAGCATTCATAAGAGACTTACTTATCTACCGGATGATTTTATGTCTTAGCAATATGGATGTGGCATGTGTGTACAAGTTTGTACATATATATATATATATACACATCATTATAGACTTATACATTACACTGTCATTGTAAAAATCATTTTAGTTTTTATTTTAATTTCTACAACAAATTGTTGTAGAATCTATGTTCATGTTGCCTTTAATGAATACTGGAATTTGTACTGTGTCAATTGATTTATATATGAATTATATTCTCTAAATGAGTATGAAGTGTTATCTATTGAAGATTTAAAGCCTTCATTATAAGGTTATTGACTTGATCTAATGAAAAAGAATCTACCATCTTAAAACACCTATCGTGGCACAATAGCTATTGTTCACTGTGTAGAGAAGTGCACTCATGAAAAGTGAAACTGGAGTAGCAGTATTCATTTAAACAAATTGTTAGGTACACATGTATCATTAAAGTTTCCATCCCACTAAGACTTATGCAGTACTTCACCTAATGGATGTCTTTACAGTCATAGGAATGCCAGTTTTCTCTATTGTCTCTGTGAGTTCAGGAAACTACCTGTTTGAACACATCTCACAAATTTCAAAGGCACTCCTTGTAAACCCTAAAGCTAAAGAATGTTTTTAATTTTTTTTTTTTTGCACTTTTTGTATGTATAATATATACCACATATGAGGAAATGTCATTTACTCATGAAAGAGCGCACCAAGGATTTTGCTGTTGGAGATGGAGAGAAACTCAAAGAAGTTGTTGTTGCAATAATGTACATTCAAGAAACAATCTCGAGTGGAGCACAGCCACATAATACTCAAGCACTCAGGAGGAATGTGGCAGATGAACCTAAGTGTGAGGATCGATCTCTTGGTATGTTCCTAGGAAGAGTAATAGAAGTGATAAAACCATGGAAACAGTTCACATGCTCCACAGTGGAAGATAGATTACATGCATAATGTGTGTTTTTAGCACAACCAAGTTAACGGCTTGACATTTTCTAAAAATTTGATGGCTTGTTATAGTCATAGTAGTTCCTCCTGGTCTTAAAATCTCCACATCTGGCATTTATTCCCAAAGAACTGTTCTTGTGGGATGTGTGTTTCTATTTCTGTAATGGAGAGAAGATGGTGAAAGAAAGCAGTTCATTGCCAACCTGAGGGTTCACAGGGTGACTTACATAATACAAATCAGTACCACAAAGGCTTTAACAGTTTCACTCTTTAGCTGTTCATAGTAGTGCTCCATTTACTAGGTTTTTGTGGGTTTTGTTGTTTGTTTTAGGAGCAAAAGGAAATGTGGTAGAGGATTTCTTAACCTTTGACTTCCCAGGAAATACTAACATGCTTAAAGAAGTGTTAAGGACATGACTTTGTTAAGGCGCTGTATGGTGTTACCATGGCTTGTGAAATACTGCACTAGCTTCAGTGCTGTTCGTGGCTCTGCAGAGAGATACAACATCCATTCCTAGGCTCATGAATTATGTCTCAAACTATCTTGGTGTTAGGTTGTATCACAGTGATATAGTATTTGGTGGAAACCAGTTATAAGGCAATTCCTGTGACAAAAAAGTTAACCCCATAGAAAATTGAAGATACATTAACAGGCACTAGTGCAGCAATAACTCCTAACTGCACTCTAAATTGTATGAAGTAGTTTATGACCTCTAGGCTTTTTCCTCCCCTTTTAACTTTGTAATGCTTAATAAAAGTTATACTCAAACTGTTACATTCGCTTAGAAAATAAGAAATTAATCATGAACACCCCATTTAATGCTGGAGGAGTACAATGTCCGCAGTTTCGTTAAAGCATCAGTGAGGTAATTTCACTGCTTTGAAATTGAACTTTTATACAGAACACATCTAACTGTGCTCAGTCAATGAATCCTCGGAGTGTTTCTGCTTCATTAACTGTTTACATGGTGACCTCAGTATAAAGGTTTTAGCCTGATGAAATGTCTGCTTCACATACTGCTGCAGGCAACAGTGGAATAGGTCTCTGTGATTTTTCATGATATGCTCAGAATTTAGAAACTTCACATCAGCTTGCCTAATACTGCCACAGTAGGCATCACATCACCTCATGTGTTAACTTCTGGACAACTTCTGTAATGCCATTACAGAAGATAACAGTGTGTCCCACCTCTGGTGCCCCCCACCATTCATCAGCCAGTCAGATATTTTCATTGATGTTTGATGGTCATATTTTAAGTATTCCTAATCCCAGAATCTGCATGTGAATGGGCTAACTACTTCACTCTTTTTTAATGGTGCCATTATTTGCCTCATGAATCATGATGTCAAGGAAGCCAGTAATATTTAAATTTTATGACACTGTCTTCCAAAGTAACAACTTTCTAACTCAGCACAAAGTGAAAAGGAACAATTTACCTTACATGAACTGCACTTTGGTTCACAGAAATAACTCCCAAGAGAACACTGACTGTCCAAGTTATTACCTTGGATATCACACCATGGAGTTTTGCAGAGCAAATAACACTTACTCATCTTCTGCTCATATACAACAATATGGATAAATAAATGGCATAAGTTTAAATTTCATAATATGAGATAGTATTTGATAGATGCATTCTAGCTACCCTGTAACTCACAGGATAACTAAGCAGTCTTTCACAATACTGCAGCAGCTTTATACTGCAATCAAAAGCTGATATATCTTTCTGGTGAAAAGAGAAAACATTGGAGATTTCATTGTCATGGCACACAATAATGGCGTAATAATTAAACGTATGTGGTTGACAAAAGCTCTTTTTTCCTATTTTCCATTCACCTTCCATTCACTAGCTACTAAGGGGGAAAGTGAACTCTCTTATATATAGGTTATATATCAGATTATATAAAAATGTCTAATTCTCAGAGGGTCTATAGTTAAGGAAAGCTGGATTATGCTGAATAGTGGAAGTCTTGCTGTAGGCAGGTTTTATTAAGCATGCATAATTATCTGAAGAAGCAACTAACGACCCTCTCTCAAGGCTTCATTTCATTTTAAGTTGCCCACTCCATACTGAAATTTTATCTATTTCCCTTGAGACACTCCTTCCACAGAAGCAGAGAAGTTATGGGTGGTGACTGGAGAAGATGACCTAGTTTAGTCCTCTGTACGTATACCACTGCTCCCTAGAGGATAGTTGCTATTGGTGTATATTGTCTGCTATTAAAAGCCTTGAGTAAGGGCCTTATGCTGCTTTTTCAAATGCAACTGATATTCAGCAGGAGAAAGATGTAAAGTTAAACCACAATAGCTCTGTAGCCACTTACACAACATGGATTATGCAGCCCCCTACACGCTCCTGGCTCAGAGATCACTTTGGCAAGCTTGCAGTGAGTCCACAATGACTTAAATGCATTCATGGAATGTTATTCTGTTGTAAGCAAGTCTATATTTGCCTTCAAGGACCATACTTCTGTGGAAATCTGCAACTCTGACAAATTCTAATGCAAGTGCACCCTACAGTAGCTCAAGCACTGTGGCTTTTGAAGCTATTAAAAGATGATTTCACAATCCAGGAGAACAAAGTGAAGGTGTAAAGACACATTGAACCAGCTCTTTTGATGGTGGAAACTGGTATAGCTCCATTTATTCTAATTTTGTAACATCATCTAGTACTGGCTGAAGAATCAGCCATGAAATAATAAAACTTGGGATTTATTTTAGAAGTATCTTCCTCTCTGACTCTATTTCTGCCTGCTTATTTCTCTCTCTTCTTATTTTAAAAAGAAAACCTATGGAGAGAACGTGTCTATGTTCTAGAAATTTGGTTAGAAGTCACTAATATTTAAAAATGGGCAAATCTTTTATTTATATACAGTTATGCTTTCAGTAGAGGTTTTTTCTCTATTCTAGAACTTACGATTTGGACTGAATCATAATAAGTCTGTTAATGTCCTGGGTTCAGCAGTAGCAGTCATTTTTCTCCTTCTTGGTAGCTGGTGCAGTGCAGTGTTTTGACTTTCGGCCTGGGAACAGAGCTGATAGCAATGTTTTGGTTTGGCCAAGGACTTTGTGAGCCTCATGCTCTGCCAGGGAGGAGGGGAGGCCAGGAGGAAGCAGAGACAGGACACCTGACCCAAACTGACGAAAGAGGTATTCCATACCACAGCACGTCATGCCCAGGATGTACTGGGAGTTAGCCAGAAGGGCTGGGAGTCTGCAGGGTTGGAGGAGGTATCGGTCGGAGCTTGGTCAGGCCTGGGGGGCGAGTTATTGGTCAGCTGGTGCTGAGGTGTTGTATTCTCTTCCCTTGTTATTTCCTTTATCATTATTATCATTGGTGGTAGCAGTAGTGATTTGTGTTATACCTTAGTTACTAAACTGTTCTTATCTCAACCCATGGGAGTTGCATTCTTTTCGATTCTCCTCTCTGCCCCTTCGGGAGTAGGGGGAGGGGGGGAGGGCAAGAAAGGGGGGGAAGTGAGTGAATGAATTACCTGACTGGGTTTAAACCACGACAGTTAAGAACTTTCATAGTTGAAGTTTTAAATTGTGTTGTTCTTTCAAAATGATTAAACACAATAAAACAGTTGGGGCTGTTCAGCCTGGAGAAGAGAAGGCTGCGTGGAGACCTCATAGCAGCCTTCCAGTATGTGAAGGGGGCCTATAGGGATGCTGGGGAGGGACTCTTCATTAGGGACTGTAGTGACAGAACAAGGGGTAACGGGTTCAAACTTAACCAGGGGAAGTTTAGATTGGATATAAGGAAGAAATTCTTCCCTGTTAGGGTGGTGAGGCACTGGAATAGGTTGCGCAAGGAAGTTGTGAATGCTCCATCCCTGGCAGTGTTCAAGACCAGGTTGGACAGAGCCTTGGGTGAGATGGTTTAGCGTTAGGTGTCCCTGTCCATGTCAGGGGGGTTGGCACTAGATGATCTTAAGGTCCTTTCCAACCCTAACTATTCTATGATTCTATGATTATGTAATGGCATTTTTACACCTCTTATCTTCTACCTTTGATATACATTGCCAGGCTTCTGAGGCTGGTCACAGCTATTACAGATGGCACTTTCCATCTATCCTCTGACAAAGTGCAAATGAAGAATGTTTCATTTAAGTCTGCCATGTAGATGAAAAATCATAAAACAGACTTTTATTTTCCTTTAACTGTTAAAAGGCATAAATTTACTGGAAGGCAAAGGAGGAGAGAGTAGAGAACAGGATAAAAAAAAGGAGGAGAGGAGAGGAGAGGAGAGGAGAGGAGAGGAGAGGAGAGGAGAGGAGAGGAGAGGAGAGGAGAGGAGAGGAGAGGAGAGGAGAGGAGAGGAGAGGAGAGGAGAGGAGAGGAGAGGAGAGGAGAGGAGAGGAGAGGAGAGGAGAGGAGAGGGGAGGAGAGGAGAGGAGAGGGGAGGAGGAGAGGAGATAGGAGATGGCTGTCCTGTTATTTTCTCATTTGGAAATTAATACATGTATTGAATAAAGGAAGCTTATAGAGTCTTTAAACTTTGTAGCCAAGGAAATAGTCAATATATATATGGCCGTTTTCTGATTTGAAAAGCATCCTCAAATCAGGTTAGAAATGTTTAAGTCTTGATTTTTTCACTATTCTGAAAGTTGTGTTCTCATTTTCACAATTTTTAAGATGTTTAAATTGCAATGGTTGAACTTTTAGTCTCACCCTATACAGGCATAAACAGAGTAAAAATAAAATAAGGGAGAAAGTGAATATCGCTCTTCCCATGGTAGCAGTAATGCCTTATCCTGTCTGGGAGTAGCAATAGCAAGTTCACATAAAAATAGATACCCCTAAATGAAATTACATGGCATGTGCCATAGAAGAGTACAAAAGAGCTTTTCCTGCTGTGTGAGACCTGTCCATTTCCCATGACTCCTGCATTAGGTCATATTATTCTACCTGGTTTTGAAATACTATTTTCAACCTTGGACTGGGATCTCTCTGTCTCTTTTAGGGATCAATTTTACAGTTAGACTTATACTCCTTATTAGCTCTGTCCTAGCTGCTTCCAACATCTGTTCAGTAGCTTTTCATGTGAATTTGACTGATATGACAGCTATCCAAAGTTTTGTTTATGTGCTCTTGTTTATTCTTCTTGATCCTTTAGCTACCCCATCATGACTGATCAGAACAACTTGAATAATGTTCCTTGTTAAGGAAAATTAATCTGCCCATTGGCCATTCTACATCATCTGTTTATGTTTGGGGACTGAAAGATTAGGTGCAGCAGGAACCACAGCAACCTTCACATGCGACATATGGGCTGGCTGTCACCCACACAAAGAGCAGCCTTTTGAGTTTGTCTTAAAGTGAAGACTGACTAGTTTTGAAATGGAAGAGGAAGAGATGGAAGTTTTGTTCCATCTTTTATCCAGCATTTCAAGGGTTAACACGCTGTCCAGTAGTGTAGGAGAACCAAGTTCAATTCATTCTTGCTTTCCAAATCATATCAGCATAGGACTGAAGAGGACATGGGTCACCAATTCTTGCTCTCTGTTACTGCAGGCAAGTGAATCATTTTTATTATTCCCTTTAAAAACATGTGAAGCATTTTTATTTTGATTTAGGAGCATTTAAAGCCCCATCCTGCCTAGCCTCAAATGCACTTTTGACTTTTACATAATTCACGGTCATAAGAACAACAAACGCCTGTGCTAGTATAATTTTCTTCACTATAGGGAGCATGTATGTCTTAGGATTGCTCAGTGGCTGGACTCCTAAATTTGCTTAGGTTGCTCTTAAATAATTATACTGTTCTGAAGTGCTGGCAGGTACCAGAATGACATTTGCAAACTTTTGTGACATGATAGTATTGCAAATGCAATTAGGAAGAACTGATAAGGATGGCTGTAGTAGGCTGAAAATGTAAATGGTGAAAGGTCAAATGCAGCAAAAATTGTGATATAAAAACCTGAAGTAGCTTTGTTTCCTGAAAAAATGAAACTAATAAGACCAGGACATTTAAAATCAAACTTTGAGCACTGTTTCTGACAGACATATTCTTGTGAGTGTTTAGATTCAGTGGGGATTTAACACTGCTTAATTCAGATATATCTAAGGAGCTGAAAATGTCTTATTAGATTTTTTTCCAGTATTCCAATGCACATAGACACAATAAAAAAAAACAACAACAAAAATCAAACCATCAGAATCTTATGACATTTGAAATTAATTTTAAATTAATATTCTGGGCCTTTTGAGGTCATTATAAAATCAGAGATGCACTACTGACTTCAGGTGTCCTCAACATAAAAAGGACATGGAACTGTTGGAACAAATCCAGAGGAGGGCCACGAGGATGATCAGGGGGGTGGAGCCGAGACAGGCTGAGAAAGCTGGGGCTGTTCAGCTTGGAGAAGAGAAGGCTGTGTGGAGACCTCAGAGCAGCCTTACAGTATCTGAAGGGGGCCTTGCGTTGTCTTCGCAAGGCGTGGCGACCTGGTTCAGGAACGGCACAGCGACCAACCCCAGGCCGCTCGGGCCATCAGCTCACAGACACCAGTGTGGTGGACGGCAAATGGCGTTTATTAGTTCGCAACACAGAGTTATATACTCTGGGTTTACAGCGTCACTTCCGTCTGCTTACATCACAAGCTACATACTATTGGCTATTAAACAGGGGGCTCTATCTTGGGGGCTCTATCTTTCCGTACAGCGCGATATCTTCCGGCCGCCAGGCCCTAACTACCTACAGCCCTGGGAGAGACTCTTCATTAGGGACTGCAGTGACAGGACAGGGGGTAATGGGTTAAAATTTAAAGAGGGGAAGTTTAGATTGGATATAAGGAAGAAGTTCTTTACTGTGACAGTGATGAGGCACTGGAATGGGTTTTCAAAAGAAGCTGTGAATGCTCCATCCCTGGCAGTGTTCAAGGCCAGGTTGGACAGAGCCTTGGGTGAGATGGATTAATGTGAGGTGTCCCTGTCCATGGGGGTTGGAACTTGGATGATCTTAAGGTCCTTTCCAACCCTAACTATTCTATGTTCCATGATTCTAGTCTAGTAACCTTGTTACTACCTTGTATCGCTACTGCAGTTTTTTCCTCCACTCTACACCTGAAAAATAATGTAAAAAGCACCTTCCTGTTTCTATCATCTGTCTTCTTTTTTTCTTTTTTCAGACAGAAATCCCATTGAGACAAGGACTATGTCTCGTTCTAGATTTGTGCAGTATTTGATATACACTTTCTGAGGCTGGTGTTGACCATTACCCTTTATGCTGATAAAAAAGCAGTACAAAGAAGAACAATAAGAAAAAATAATGTTTCATTCTTTTTTTAATAAGCTAATGATAAAATTATTGATGATTTCTGCCTAGTTTTAGGTATCAAAACCGCACAAAGTAATTGCTTACATTAAATTTGTGGACTGTGAACATCTAATTACTAACCCGTCCATGGAACTTGGAACAAAATTATAATCTATGCGAAAAGGAAACGTGCGTGAATTTGTTTCAAACAGTGGGGGAAAAGAAGCAAATTTTGAGATCCTGCCCCTGCTTTTTAAATATTTATTCCTAGGATAAACAAACACAGATGTTAATAAAAAATCCAACCTTGTGAAAATTGGTAGATATGAGGTGCCTTTAATTTGATCTTAGTCCAGCTGTACTGACATACACCATACTGATGTAATCACATGTGCCAGTAGCTTTTGAATCATTAATTTAGCTTCTACAAACAATAAGGTTTTATGGGTCCCCACAGTGATTATTTTGTGGACTGATACACAAGGCAAGAGCATTTTGTATCTAGATATTGAAACTATTAATTGCGTTGATGCCATCAAAATCATAATCTAGCTCAGCAGAAGTGCTTGAGTATTATTTCCCACTACTCCCCAGATACCTGGAAGCTTATTTTAAATGTGGATTAGCGTGTCATTTTCAGAGGTCAGTGGAGATACAAATATCAGGGAAAAAAGATTTAAAATTGTAATCAAGACTGAGAAGGTTACACGCAGAGGCACAGTAAATAACAAGGATAATACTTAAAATTTTAGAGGGATATTAATTGTCCTTAATTTTCTTCTCTTTTTTCTCCTGAGGAAATGTTCTGAAAACAACACAGCTGCAGCAGGGCATCTATCTCACAGAGCACTGACACAGCCTGAGAAAAAAAAAAAGAAAAAAGTGCAGAAGGGCAGAAGTGAAAACTCTCCATCTTACCTTCAGAAGTCAAAAAATTTCCTATGGTCTCCTGTTCCTCATCCATCTCTAATTACCCTAGTAGGTACAGAGATACGTTTCCTCATCCTCTCCTGTGGGTGAAACCCACGAGTTATGAAGAGTAGCTGTTTCCCTCCATTCCCAAAGCCTTGGATGTTTTCACACAACCCAGTTCTTTCCTTGCTATTACTTGTTTGCTGTACGAAGCTGATGAGAGAGATTATAAAAACCTAGTCTGGAGTGTCCATAAAACTATCACAGCAAGAAAACAGAGTAAAGTTTATCCCAGCTTCCTTGATAATTATCTAAATATACCACTAAGAAAGGTAGTTGAATTTATACCACTGTATAGTAAATCTATAACATTCCTTGTGATCAAGTCTATCTATAGATTTTTAAATCATTGCTTGACTGTCCTCTTGCAGTCTGCACTGAGATTGTATCTCCCAGACACTGATTAAGGATTTTGCAGTCCTTGATCCTACACTTCTGTAGGCTGTACAGATACATAGAAGACACAACACTTGAGCAATCTCTGTTTCCATCCCTTCTTGATAAACACAAGATTAGGAATAGTTCCCGGTACAATAATTCCTGAAAATATAAGGATGACAATTACATCCTTGACATCACCTGGTGCTAGAAACTATAAGGCTAAGCAGTTAGTGGTCTTTTTCAGGTCTAGACCTCTTAAGGGATAGCTAAGGTAAAGTAGGCACCTTCAGAGTAGCTTGCTGTTACTCTAGTGCCAGCTAGCTGATGAAGTGGCAACTCCTACCATGCTAAGTCAAGGGCCTAACACTGAGATGTCTATCAAATAGCCAACACTTGGAAAGCCTTTAGATTAGAAATGAGATTCATATAAATAAATATGGGTGTCAATGCAGGTATCTGTCAGTGTAGTGTTTTAATCATTAAAAGGAGAGTTACTTGGTACAGTCAAAGGAGTTTAGAAATGTTACTTTCAATTGCCAGGCGATATAACTCCTGGCACGGCTATTGCAATCTGCTGTATCCAGGCATGAGGATAAATAAATTAATGTACAACCTCCTAATACAAAACACTGCAAGTCCTACCAAGCATTGAGAAACTGGTTACAGTTGTAAGGCCTGTTATCCTTTTTGGTATTAAAGCTCACATAAAGTTTTCTGTGCAATCTCCAATTTTTTCCACATTTTGGCTCTACTGCAGCTGCTTATCACTCTTGATTAGCAGGGCTAACATTGGCCATACAGAAAGGGAGGCATTTTGGGAGCTAAAGCTAGCCAAGGACAAGATGTGGAACACAGCTCATTGCAAATGGCATTTTCTTGTCTGCTTCAAACAAGCTCTTTTCACAGGTTTCTGTAGTTACCTCCTGCTGTTTCATTAATACTTAGGTGTGTCAGCTACCCAATGTAAACCAACATTAGATTGCCCAAATGCTTTCTTCAATGGCAATGAAGAAAAGTGCAGGGTTGCATGAGCAGTTCATCTTTCATTTAAATGCATTTATTTCAGAGAAGAAGCAAAACAGCAGCCAGAGTTTTGAGGACATAATCTATAAGGTTCTCTATTTTAGCTTTTCAGTAGATCCACTAGAAGTGGCTGCAATCCATTCCTTCCAAATGCTCTTTCAACAGTAAACAATAGTATAATTTAGTGTGGCATTCCCAAGCCTACAGATTTTCTTTCATAGGAGGGCTGATTCTCTGGAGACCTGTATGAACATACTGGATCCTGACTGGCCTGCACTCTGAGACCTGATTCGGCATCTTTATTTGGGTTGAGCAGCACCTTACAGATGGCAGCTGAGCTGTGAAAGGATAGGAATGCAGTTGTTTCAACTCTGTAAAGTCCACAGGTCTTCTGGAAAGGATTCGAAAGCTCCTCCTCTGTTATTTTGTCACCGCTCTCAAATTTTTTATGCCTTGGATGATGTCACATATCAGAAGAAAGAACCACAGTTGTTTGAACTTCAAGTAAACCAAAATCAATGTCTCTTTTATTACTAGTTAGATTTTGAATTTGCTAGCATAAGAAAGTCCCCTTTTGTTCTGTGTTTGCACAGGGCCTTTCACATTGCCATTCTGGCTTCCAGCAGTGAGGTAAGGCAAGAACTAGAAATAGAATTTCTCCTCACATTTAAATACATGATCTACCTGTCCACCCAGTTCACTGTTCAAAAAAATTTTAAGTGATAAAACGCTTTACTCTGTCCTCTTAAATAGCTGCTTGTACATAAAAAAAAATTCATGTTAAACTCCCTTGATTTTGATGGGCTTTCAGCAGAGATAAACCCGTCCCTGAGTGTCTAACCTATGCCTTGGACAAGCAAATAGAATTAGGAAACTGAATTAATTCCTTTTGCAAACTATGCAATAATAGGCACATTTAATTCTATCCTTTGCATATTATTTTCTGAGCAAGGACACAATTGGCTCCAGATTTGACATCTTTGTGACAGTGAGTCTGTGTCAGCACTGAAAAGAAAGGGGAAAGAGCAGGGTCACAGAGAGGACAAAAGGGAAAAATAGCTGTCTAAATCATATATCATTAAACTGATGCTCATTGAATTACCTCTCTGAGGGCCTGTCAAAACATGTGGTGCCCTTGCAATATGATGTGAATTAAATGCCTTCTGGCCTCTGAAATATTGTTTTCAAGGCCAAATGTGTACTTTCACAGTTTCCCTCTAGTAACTACCACAAAACATTTGAAATGTGCTGATTGACTCCTATGATTAGCAAAACAACTCAGGAATAAAGCAGTGTGCATCTAGCTTTCAAGAGAAAGACAGGGTACTTGCCTACTTGCAGTCCTTTGATGATGGCCAGCGATAGCTCCATCAACTAAGAAATTGGTCAATGCAGCTTTAATCTGCCCCTGAGAAAGAAAATGTAAGTAACATCAACTCACTAAAACCTCTCAGTAGTTATAGCTTATTTTATCCTTTGTGAGTGGATAAAAATTGCTAGCTGTTTGGGAGACTCCATATAGATGTTAGATGGCATGGCAGGTTGGCTTCACTTGATGGAGGATGTGAGTCTCTATAGAGGTCTACAGTCATCACCTTAGCAGACAGCCCATTGAAACAACTGCATGAAGTCTGACTTCCTCCCACCTGCTTAAACCACTGAGGTACCAGAGGAACAGGCTTTTCCTCTTCTCCTCCAGAAAACTTTTGGGTTTTGGCTAATTCTTATCAATTGGAAGTTTTATCTGTGTTCACTACTGCTATTGTTTGGTCACTGATCAAAGAGGGCAAGACTTACCATACATAAGAAGAAAAAGCTAGTACCTATCTGAAAGTATTTTGTAACTTCAAAATCTGACAGCTCTGTGTCTGTCAAGAGGTACACTGATTTCTCAGCTGCTGTGGACCCTTAGGAATTTGTCCAGAAATTGGTGTCTGTAGGACAGGGGCGAATATAGTTGATACCTACAGTGATGTGCTAATGACTTTATGGAGAAAAATTGTACCATTATTCATCTTAGACATGTCAACATTTGGAGGGGAGGAGCAGTGTGACCCTACTGCCAAATTCAGGCATTCAAAATTCATAGTCATGTCCCTCCAAAATTGTCACATTTAACACATTTAAAGTAATAAGAATTGAGATCTTTCTCACACCCTTCCCCCATTTTTTCTTTTTTTTTTTTTTTCTTTTGAGCCTATAGGGTACATTTGGATTATGCATGTAAGCATTTCTCTCAGACGATGCTACCTAGACTTTCATTTTATCTGCTTCTCTCCCTTCTTTTTCACTGCAGTGAAAGCTGTAGAGGACAGATAATCTTTTTTCATTCTTGAAACCACAGTTTTGAAGCAAATAAAAATATTACAATGCATGCAACAGAAATGCTAAAATCAACACCACATTTATTCATGTTAATTATAACAGCTTTGTGATTTCCAGAACAGGCATAACTTTTCATCCCAGAACCATGGGATGAAAATCTATGTGTCACCATCACATGCAGAAGTCTCCTAAGATCTCTGTGAATTAGGTATTATAATCTTTGTTTTCTTAAGGAAACTTTAAGAAACTAAAAAATATGGAGATGACCTGAGGATATATATTTGTGACAGATAGAGGTGCAGAGCTCAAACCAGTTGAATCTTAGTGCTGGTCTCCATCTAACCTGCTAACCAATGAATGTTCTCCAAGAAACCCCTGTATGCCCCAACCTTATCAGCATGTCCTGTTAATTTATTATTCAGTGAGTTATTTTTCCTAGCACTAAAGGCCTGAAAAACACTACAGTTGTTGGTTTTTTTTTGTTGTTTTTTTTTTGTTTGTTTTTTTTTTCATTCGGCTCAAAGTAATAAACTACATTTTAAGAAAAAGACGGGCAATAGTGACATCTTACATATTCTCTAAATCTTGAAAAAGTGATGTCCAGAATGTGAAGGAGCAATGAATAAGGCCGTGACACTTGGTAACCACGAGGAAAATCTTTTCCATATACCACAACATCAGTGCAACATGGAGAGGCCTCACAAGAGAAGAGAGTAGTAACAGTTATTTCTTACATTTCATAATATTCCTCTAGTGGTTGACAACATCTTTAGCACAGAATGATTTTTTTCAATGCAGTACTCTTTCCTTTAGCAATTACTAACACTGAATGACATCGTATTCAGTATGTAAGAACAACATCTGTAAGGAACTTTCTTATTCATGAAGAGTTGTACTTAATTGTCCAGCAGATACTCTGTGTATAATTCCTTTCTACATTCCTGTTTCAATAATCTCAGTTTTATAGCAATCATATAATAGAAGATGTGCTTTTTTTCATGAAGAGGATGAAACCTCAGCACAGGTATTCCTCAGGTGGATTCATTATTATATATATCTAGAAAAATGCTGGATACTGAATAGAGTTTCCATTTTATACTAGGAACCCAGTGCCTGTGTTTTAACAGTTTTATAGAAGTAGTCCTTAAAGCCGCCATAACCTTATCTTCATGTTGCCTTATTGCCTTCATATCAGCCCATGCAGCTGTCTTGGGAAGAGCAAGGGGTAAAAATTACTGGTACCAACACAATCACCACAGCCAGGCCATGATGCCTGCAGTCTAAAAATCATACAATCATAGAATGGCTAAGGTTGGAAAGGACCTTAAGATCATCTAGTTCCAACCCCTGTGCCATGGGCAAGGAAGCTTCACGCTAGACCACGTCACCGAAGGCTCAGTCCATCCTGACCTGAAACACTGCCAGGGATGAAGCATTTACCAGTTCTTTGGGCAACCTGTTCCAGCTCCTCACCACCCTCACAGTAAAGAACTTATTCCTGATATCTATCATGAACTTTCCCTGGTTCAGTTTAAACACATTACCCCTTGTCTTATCACTACAGTCCCTGCTTAATGAAGTGTTCTTCTCCAGCATCCTTGTAGCCCCCCTTCAGATATTGGAAGGCTGCTATGATATCACCAAACAGCTTCTCTTTCTCAAGTTGAAGAGCCTCAACTGCCTCAGCCTGTCTTCAGGTGCTTCAGCCCCCTTATCCTCCTGGTCTCATAGAGGGGCAAGATCACATCCTTCAACCTGCTGGTCACACTCCTTTTGATGCAGCCCAGGATACGGCTGATTTCTTGGCTGCAAGCATATCCTGAAGCCGGATCATAACTTTCTCATTAATCAACATCTCCAAGGCCTTCTCTGCAGAGCTGCTCTAAATCACTTCTCTGCCCAACCTGTAGCTGTGCTTGGAATTGCCCCGACTCAGGTGGAGGAACTTGTACTTGGTTGAACTTCATAAGGTTGGCATTGGCCACCTCTGAAGTGTGTCAAGGTCCCTCTGGATGGTATTCCTTCCCTCCAATGTATCATCTGGACCACACAGCTTGGTGTCATCAGCAAAATTGCTTAGGGAGCATCAATTCCACTGTCCATGTCACCAACAAAGATGTTGGACAGGATCAGTCCCAACACAGATCACTGAGGGTCTTGCTAGGTGGAAAGCATGACAACTTTCTGACCCTTGTCCTGGGTCATAGACAACGTTTGTTAGTAGTAAACTGGGGAAAGAAGAGTTCAGACATTCAGGCACATAGGCTTTTATCCTGGTCACTGTACCTCACCACCTCTGAAACAACAAATATTTCTCAGTGTTGGAAGGTAGGTGATTTGCATGCCTTGGTGGTGAACAGATTTTGGAGTTCTGGCCTCATGCATGAGGACAGGCTAGTTCCCACCATAAACACAGTAGCAAAATATCTCACATTTTTATTCAGAGACTCTGGGGTATGCTCATAACTGGGTATCTCACCTCTTGTCGTCCTGCTGTGATCAAATGGACAGAGCATTTTATTTTGTTACCTTCCCATAATCCTGTATTATTTATTAGTAATTTCAAGGTGCTGAGCACTTCCGTGAAATGCTGTACACCCTGAAGTTTCAGTGATTGCCAATTAAAGGTGTGTGGCACCACCCAAACTGATACGTTTATGAGCAATTGTGTTGAAAGGGAAAAGAAGTCTTGTCCTGTTAATTACATGCTCAATTAAAACACAACCAGTACCAAAAGTACAGGTGAAGAAGAAACTCAATGCACAGTAGATATGGCATGCGTTAAATACAAATATGCTTTTTATTAGTTTGAAGGTTAACATGCTCATTAGATTATATCAGTTCATTATGAAATTGCGCCTCTATCTGCAGTATGGTATATAGCAATCAACAGGAACATTTCAAGGATGAAGTAAAAGGAAATAATATAATAACTTCTAAAAGAAAACCATTTTTGCAGATGTGGTAGGCCCATTTCATCAATAAAAATGATTAATTTTTTTGAGATGCAAGTAAAATAGTAAGACAAGTTGACTTAGGAGGCAGAAAGACACAGATTTAGGCTGACAATGTTTATGATGACCACAGCTCTTTTGTTTTCCCCCTTTACCTAAAATGATTGCTTTTGACTTGGCAAATCATGCTGCTCTTGTTGGAATGTCACTGCAATTTATGATTCCATAAGGCACATGAATACATTTTTTTTATATGCTTTGCATTTCATTTTAATACCAAACAAGGAAATTACATACCTAAAGTTGTATGTGTCACTTTTTATTAAATACCAAATGGTATTATCTTTTTTTCCCCTGTTTCTTGATTACAATCAAGATGCAGTTTAGATTTTATTATGGAATCACTTTCCTACCTCAATTAGAGCCTTAAGGTTAATTTCTGCTTCACACTAAATGTCAACCTTGATGCAGGTTTTACGTGAATACAGAGGAAAACACACCCGTAAGGGGCAGAAGTAACCTTGTGGGAAGCTTTATGCACACTACCAAGCCAAATTTTGATCCTGGAGTGGAAGAAATGACACAGACATAGTGAAGTCCATTCAGACATTCATAGCAATTTCATTGTGTCCTCAGATGCCTTGACAATAGTAGAAGATCTTACTACAGGAAGTATACTGTATATAAATTGCAAGTTAAGACTGCTCTGACATCAGCCAGTCCACACAGAATTCACCCAGTTTGTGGAAACTGATATTTTTAATGAAGCCTTTCTCCTTACTGGCCTTGCTCCCTGAAACTCAAGAGAGCATCCTGAGGAAACCTATTAGAGAACCATGTGAAATTAAAGTCTTCTATTGTTCAACAGATTTGGATAATTATTAATTCTCCTACTTACTAGTTTTAAAAGTTTGTTCATTTCCCAGATAGAGATACTCTAAAGACACAACTATCTAAAGAAAACCAAAACAATCAAAATGCTTACAAATATAAGATTGCTCATTAATGTCTTCATAATGATTTATTTATTCTATATAGTATTACAGAATGTAAATAAGAAAACACTGATGTTAGAGGCATTTTCTGAGCAGAAATGCTTTGCCACATCTAAAATCTTACACATTTGTGAAATGAATTGTACAATACCTTTTGACAGCACATTATTATCTTAAGGAAGGAAACATGGTTTTGCATGGAAACCTCAAAATAGCAACTTTTCTATAGATAGGTCTTGATAGAATTTTTTTTTTCCATGTTACAAGGATCCTATTACCATAAGAGGTTAATTTTTCCTGCTGAAATCTTTGTTCTTTCTTTTTCAATTTCCAGGAAAAAAGAACCAAAACAACGAAGCTTCACATGTCAACAGTTTTCATGTGAAGTTTTCAATAAGCTGTATTCATGGAAAAAAAAAAGATGCAGCAATGGATATTATATTCATGCTCTACATTTTTAATATTTTCACTGTCTTCCAGAGAAGTAATAGAGAAGAACTCTCAATGTCCGTAAGCAGAAGGGAATTTGCCTTTTAAAAAGCACATGAGAAGCTAACATGCAAGATGGTTACTGAGGGAATGAGGTGTCAGCATGCAAGATTAAAACATATAAAGAAAAAAATACTGAAGGCCTTATAAGCTATTAATGTATATCTTTATTCATATCCCATGGCAAGATAATATTTTTGCAATAAAAAAGAGCGCATGCACACACACACTTGCACACAGACAACCCTACATAAATATATACATACAGGGTTATAAAATAATAATTTATATGGGTAACCCAGTGGGAAACCAGCAGAGATATTCAGATTTAACTGACAAGCAGTAGCTGCAAAGCTTCTGATATATACCTAAAGGGCGTCATTTTAGAAAAGAGCTAACAAGAAGATATTATATTAATATTAATAAAGTTTTATTTCCAAGGGGAAAATATGATCAAGTACTTTGCTTCCTAGGCTGCCTTTTTTTTTATTATTTATTTTTTTATTTCTGTGAAAGTTGAAAACAAAATTATCCTAACTTAACCAACTGCTCCCTTTTCATATACTTCTGTTAAACTACATGAAAAAATAAGGCATAGTGAGCAATGAGGTTAACAAAGCTGTACTCCTCAGATGATGTGTGATGAATAAGGCTCAGTGCCAAACATTTCTAGTGAAGTCAAGTCAGTCTATTCATGTTCATGTACCATAAAATCTGCTTTTACAAGGATAACTATAACATTTGCATTAGAAAGGAACAAATGAAATTTTAAAACCTTTGTTTGCATCTATCCTGAGTACTTCAATAGTAGTATATAAAATAAGAATGGTAGTTTTGACTTTACGTAAATCTTGGCTCTATAGCTGATGAAATTTTATAATGGTTACAAGTTTCTTTGGAGAGTCAGGAGGCCACGATGTGTTTCATCTTGTAGCAACACCCTTTTTCAAGGGCAAGTTTTCAAGGTTTTAAGCCAAGAAACAAATTTCAGACATTTTATCACGTTGCCCAGATTTGGGGATTTTCTCCATTTGGCTTACCTTTAATAAACAAAAGCAATAAGCAACACATGAAGCCATGAGTTCATTCAGATCTGTTAATTTTCATGATTTCTGATGCCTATTTCTCATCAATAAAGCCAAGCTACTTAGGGTATCACTGGATGGTCTGGTGAAGACTGGTTGGAAAACTTATTTCAAATTATATGAATAAGAAAAATACCTATATTTTTCTTCCCTCCACGCTCTATCTTTCTCTTTTTCTTGCTAACTTTAAGTCAGGAAGAAAGACCCTGAAATCTTAAAAGAAGTTATGAATTGAGAAATGTAAAAGAAATCATTGTTTCAGGTGGGTTAAAGCATTTCTAATATTCTATATTATTAAAATTTGGGTTTTTTTCCTATACTTTGTTAATTTGTACTGTATTTCAATTTCAGAAAAAAAAAGTACAGAAACTGAAATGTAACAGAAAAAAAAAAAAGAAAAGAAAAAATAAAAATAAAAATAAAAATAAATATAAAAATAAAAATAAAAATTGCTCACACTGGAAATTACCTGAAGTCAACCTTTCCCTGCAAGAAAACAGAAAAACATGTTGGAGGTTTTTTTTTTTTCTGGTTTTGCTTTTAATTTGGTAATCAGATCTAATCTGTAAATCCCACATTCATCTCTTTCTTTCTTTGAGTACCTGAAACCTTTGGCTAAATAGATATTTCATCTCTATCATGAAATTGAAATGTCTGTGCTGCTGATGAACACATTAACTCTGAAATCTAGAAGACATATTGGTAAACTTGATAATAAAGCTTTAAAATAAGAGTAGTCAAGATGTTCCTTAATGCAAAAATATTTCAGAGATGCCTCAAAAGAACATTAACATAGCTATTAATAAAAACCAAAGGGATATCATCAGAATATGCAGAAAGAAACTGAAAACATATAAAGAGAATTTAACATGAGACCACAGATTTTGTAATTGAAGAGCTCAATGGATCATACAGCTCTCCTCCAGGATATAGCACATCAGCTATACCCACTGGGAAGGTTACATACCATCAGGAAACTAGGACTATGGTCTTCAGACCTGGGATCTTGGTTATCAATATTCCTTGGACTATTCATGTTTCTCTTGATGTGTAGAATCCAAAGCTGCATCAAATATTTCAGTTCAATACTCTAGCAGTGTACAGTAGATTAATTACTTACGCTACAGATGTCATTTCTATTTACATGTTACAAAATCATATGTCACATTCACATCATCAAGAATTTTTTATTATCCTCAATAACTCTCAGATCCTTTTCAGCAGACCTAATGTCCCATTAGCTATTCCACTCATATCAACCTCTCAGAAGCAGACAGTACAGATCTCCTGTGGTAACAGCATACATAGAAGTGGATAACAGTTTTATTGAAGCTCATGCACTTTTATATTCAAGGGAAGAAGACCATCCTCTAATTACACTGTTTCTTCAGAATAATGTAAAAATACTCCATGTATTCAGCCTCTGGCAATTGAAATAAGAGTAGCAAAACTCAGATCATCTTGTTTGTATCCACGTACTTTAACACAAACTGTGCTTTGTTTTCCTTTGCTGCTACTGATATGACACTTACATGAAGTGAACAGATCAAGTCAACTATGTCTCTGATGTCAAGGAAGCTCACTTACAGAAAATACTTAAAGACCACAAATCATAAATTCATTTAACTATCAGTACACAGACTACACTAAATGAAAAACTTCTCAGAAAGTAAGATATGTAAACTAGTAGTCCAATATTATAACATTTCACTCTTTCATGGCACTTTTCATTGCAAGGAACTCCAAACCAGTTCATAAACAGCATGTACTAGAACCATGCAAAATACAGAAATATATTTAAATATGATGTGACCGCTCATAAAGGAATGTTTTAGTCCAGATTTCTGAGCAAACAAATTACATTCATGTATTGTAAATCATTGTGTACTTCAGAAAAAAACACAAATCCTAATTTTCTTATACTTAACAGTTAGCATGAATGTATAAGAAAAAGTGTCTGGACTTTCACAGATGACAACCATCTGTTAGCTAGCACCCATGAACATCAGGACATAGTCAAAGTGTTATATTTTCTCTTAAACAGAAATCTACCCCATTAGCATTATAACCAGTGAGGCTGGTTGTATTAAAGCTCAGGAAACCTGAATGTAGCTCTGACCTAAGGTTGATTCACAGGAAATTTCCGTGGTCCCTTCTTCTCCTTTTGTCTCTCCTTTTGTTGTAATTTGTTTGCACAGGAAATTATTTCTTGTGCAAGCCATGAAGCAGAGAGGCCAATCGACGGGACTGTAATGTGCTGAAATCGCTATTGTTCTTGAATGAATTGTAGGTTGTTACTGTGAGGAAAAGATTTTAATGAAAAGTTCTTTGTCATGGGAAGAAACGGAGCAAAAATGAAAAGCAGCCCATATTTGGTAGAACAAAGGGTTTACAAAACTATTTTCCCCTTCTGTCATACAAGTCATTGAAGAATAGAGGAGGGTTTGAATATGAGAGTTTGTGAATTGGGCTGATACAATATTCATGTGCAGATGGAGTAATCATGAGAAAAATGATGTTATTGATCAATCAAGACAGATATCTCCTGATGGAAAAATCAAAAACTATTAATGACAAACAAATACATCCAATAGTAATGAGATGAGACATAGAGGGAAATTCCTCTCTGCTGAAAGGGGAAAAAAAAAATCTATTTTGGATAGAAATCTTGGTAATTGGATAGGTCTCACAAAAGGACCTATATTATTTTTGGGGTCATTACATGCAGTATCAGAGTAGGTTGAGTATGTTAATCTCCAGGAACTACTCTGCTCCATTGTGCTCTGTTATCTATGATGACTGCTATAAATCACCTGTGATCTTCTTCTGCATTCAAATTACTGTAGGGTTCTTTAAGCCTCTAAAAAAGAGGGGGCTTAATATAACAAATGTTCAGCATTTTTTTTTTTTTTTTTTTAGTTAAGGAACTTCCAGATGCATGCTGGTTCCTGAGGAAGAATGTGTAATCTGAGCAAGTCCTTAGTCCAGTAGGTTACTTGTTCTGGCAGTTACCTATTTAGTAATGTCAACATCCATTTTGCAATACTGAAAACTAGATTAATAGTAGAGATTAAGGGCAAATGCTTAGCCTCCTTTCCCCCATACACTTTGCAATATATTTGACCTTAAGTACAAAAACTGGTCTTTTGCATTAGAGTTGGCTATTTTACATGAAACAAGTGATCTAATGGAGCCCTCTTGCATTTTGATGCACTTTGGCTGCTAACTGGCTTTCTCATCTTCCTGGGAATTTAATTTTGGTGGTCTGGGGTGCATGGGAACCACACAGTGCTCTGGGGAGTCTTTGGGCTGTAGTCACAAGATGGGAAATGTCATTATTCTGGAAAGAGGGATACGATGTTTACAACCACCACGAGATCTAGGATGCTTTCCTGGAGGCAGCAATGTACACACTACTGGGCTTCCTATGACAGGAGGTGGAAGATATTTCTTTATGGAAACCATATTGTCTCTGTCAGTTGCTCAAATGAAGGAGGTTTTCCTGAATTGCCTGTAAAAAATGTAACGGTTCAGATAACTGTTTTTCTGACAAGGTTACCCTTAAAATCAAACGGTGTTTTATTTTGTGTGCTAAGTGAAAGGTTGAAAAAATAGAGCTCTGTTTAATTAAATTAGCAGGTACTAGTTTGAGCACACCGATTTCCTTTATGTGATAGTTATCTTGGATTAGGCAAAACAGTAGGTAAATGAAAAAAAATCTGAAACGTTGAGCCGGTAAAGTTTGCTGAGGTGAGTAGCTCGAGAGAGGACGCCTTCAACACCTGAGTGGGTGAAGCTCAGTGTCCAGGAGCCTCAACTCAGAGCGGCGAGAGCCACCGAGGAAGCCTCAAGTCCTCGACAGGACCTGCCCAGGAGCCGGCAGCTCAGCTGAGGCGAGCAGGGACTCACAGGGGGCGGAGCCAGGAGGAGCGGCACCAGCCCTGAGGGGGAGCGCCGGCGACCAGGGTGGGTTGAGGCAGTTTGTGCTGGCAGGCGAGCGGGACGGTGAGTGCTCGCTTTATTAACCAGAGCCCGGACTGGGAACTCCTCTCTGACTGCCCCGGCGTAGGCACCCAGACAGAGCCGATGAGAGGGGAGGCTGCAGTGCAGAGCTCGGGGTGTAGAGAGTGCCTGCACCAGTCTGGTGAGGGGAGGGTGCACAATGGGCAGGGCTGCACTCGGTGCTCCCTGGTGGAGGTGCTCCTGCAGCAGGGGCTGAGCTGCGGGAGGCTGCGAGATGTCAGGGAAGCTGAGGGGAAGCAGGAATGCTTGCTCCAGGCCCAAACTGTGCAGGGGCCTCATGCGCCCACTGTAGCTCATGGAGGAAAGAAGGAGGCCGTTAACCCAGGAAGCTTCGAAATAGTAACAAAAAAAAGGAGGAAGAGGACAATTAAAAGCAAGGGGGTACCTCCTAAATCTGTTGTCGCCACCCAGAACCGCTTTGCAGTTCTGCAGGGGGCTAATGAGGAAACACACTCTCACCATGAACAGCCGGCTGATGCACTGATAGAAAAGATCACTACTGGTGCTGCTAGGAAAAAGCGGTGGGTCATAGTGGGAGGGGTCTCTACTTTGAAAGGCACAGAGGCACCCATCTGTCAGCCTGACCCAGTCTCAAGGAAGGTGTTGCCTACCAGGGGCACAGATCAGGGATGTTGCAGAGAGGGTGCCTGGTCTTGTAAGTCCCACTATTACCCACTACTAGTAATCCATGTAGGTGCTACTGATACAGATAGCAGGAGCCTGGAGAACATAAAGAGGGACTAACAGCACCCTGGGAGATGTGGATAGGGGCTCTGGAGCTCAGTCCTTTAGTCAAGTCTCCAGGATAAAGGGGATGCCTTAAAAAGGCTAGGCAGATTTGCCAGGTTAATAAATGGTTAAAACAGTGGTGTCATAGTCAGGGTTTTGGGTGTCTTGAACATGGGACCCAGGTTTGTAGGCCAGGACTACTGGGGACTGATGGAGCTGATTGACTGGTCAAGGAAGTTTTAAACTAGATGTGTTGGGGGAGGGGGCCATAATTCCATCTCAACACACCTAGTCAGTTGCCAGCACCTATAATAAATGCTCGGAGCAATGTAGAGATATTCCAGCTGCTCCAGCCAGTGAGCTGGCTTCATTTGGAGGTCGGCTCAGATGCCTCTATACAAATGCTCGCAGCATGGGGAACAAACAAGAGGAATTAGAGATGTGTGCACGTCTACGGGGGTATGATATAATAGGCATCACAGAAACATGGTGGGATGGCTCCTGTGACTGGAGTGTTGGAATGGAAGGTTACAGGCTCTTTAGGAAAGACAGGCCTGGCAGGTGGGGAGGGGGAGTTGCCCTTTATGTTACGGATACGCTGGAGAGTATGGAACTCTGTCTGGGGACAGGTGAGCAGTCCACAGAGAGTTTGTGGGTCAGGGTTAAAGGGAATGTAGCTATGGGAGACATTACTGTGGGGATCTGTTACGGACCGCCTGATCAAGGAGAACCTGCGGATGAAGCACTCCATAGACAGATAGGAAAAGCCTCATGCTTCACAGGCCCTTGTTCTCATGGGTGACTTCAACCACCCTTACCTCTGTTGGACTGACGGTATAGGCACGAGCTATCCAGCACGTTTCTTGATTGTGTGGAAGACAACTTCCTTCTGCAAGTAATAGAGGAGCCGACAAGGAGAGGTGCCATGCTTGACCTCGTGCTCACCAATAGGGAAGGGCTGGTTGGAAATGTGACGCTCCAGGGCAACCTTTGTTGCAGTGACCATGAGATGCTTGAATTTGAGGTCCTCAGGTCTGTGAGAAGAGAGTGCAGCAAGTTCGCTGCCATGGACTTCAAGAGAGCAGGCTTTGGCCTCTTCAGGAGCCTGCTTAGTAAGGTTCCATGGTATATAGCCCTAGAGGGCAGGGGGGCCCAAGGCTGTTGGTTGGTATTTGAGGATCACCTGCTACAAGTTCAGAAGTGTTGTATCCCAACTAGAAGGAAGTGCAGCAGGAGGTTCAGGAGACCTCCTTGGATGGATAAGATGCTGCTGAGGAAAATTTGAAGGAAAAAAGGGGCTTATAAATGGTGGACAGATGGCCTGGGAAAAATAGAGGGATGTTGTGCAGGAATCTAGGGACCAGGTTAGGAATGCTAAAGCCCACTTAGAATTAATCTTGGCTAGGGATGTGAAAGGTAACAAGAAGTGACGATATAGGTACATTGCAAATAAAAAGACTAGGGACAATGCAGTCTCTCTCTCTGGAACCTGGCAGAACTGGCTGCTCTGGATTTAGAGAAGGCTGAGGTTCTTAACGACTTCTTTGCCTTAGTCTTCACTGGAAAATGCTCCGACCACATCACCCAAGTCTTGTAAGGCAGACACAGGGACTGTGAGAATGAAAACCCTAGGCCCACTACAGGAGAGGATCTGGTTCAAGAGTGTCTTAAGAACCTGAACGTGCACAGGTCTGTGGAACTTGATGAAATCCATCTGAGGGTCCTGAAGGAGCTGGCGAATGAAGTTGCTAAGCCACTGGCCATCATATGTGAAATATCATGGCAGTCAGGTGAAGTTCCCGATGACATGAAAAGGGAAATATAACCCCCATTTTCAAGAACGGGAAAATGGATGACCCAGGGAGTTACAGACCAGTCAGTCTCACCTCTGTGCCTGGCAAAATATTGGAGCAGATTCTCCTGGAAGGCATGCTAAGGTACATGATAAACAACAAGATGATAGGTGACAGCCAGCATGGCTTCACTAAGGGGAAATCCTGCCTGACCAATTTGGTGGCCTTTTATGAAGGGGCTATGAAATGATGGACAGGGGTAGAGTAATTAATGTTGTCTACCTGCACTTGTGCAAAGCGTTCGACACTGTCCCATATGACATCCTTGTCTCCAAATTGGAGAGACATCAATTTGATAGGTGGACCACTTGGTGGATAAAGAACAGGCTGGATGGCTGCATGCAGAGTTGTGATCAATGGCTCAATGTCCAGCTGGAGACCAGTGGTGTACCTCAGGGATCGGTGTTGGAACTGGTCTTGTTCAACATCCTTGTTGCTGACATGGACAGTGGGATTGAGTGTGCCCTCAGCAAGTTTGCCGATGACACCAAGCTGTGTGGTTCTGTTGATATGCTGGAGGGAAGGAATGCCATCCAGAGGAACCTCGACACGCTTGTGAGGTGGCCTGATGCTAACTTATGAAGTTTAACCATGCCAAGTGCAAGGTCCTACACTTGGGTTGGAACAATCCCAGGCACAGCTACAGGTTGGGCAAAGAAGAGATTCAGAGCAGCCCTGTGGTGAAGGACTTGTGGGTGATGATCGATGAGAAACTCAACATGAGCCAGCAGCGTGCGCTTGCAACCCAGAAAGCCAATGGTATCCTGGGCTGCATCAAAAGGAGTGTGACCAGCAGGTCGAAGGAGGTAATCCTGCCCCTCTACCCTGCTCTCATGAGACCTCACTTGGAGTATTGTCTGCAGTTCTGGTGTCCTCAAAAATAAAAAGGACATGGAACTGTTGGAGCAAGCCCAGAGGAGGGCCACGAGGAGCATCAGGGGACTGGAACACCTCCTGTATGAAGACAGGCTCAAAAGTTGGGGCTGTTCAGCCTGGCTGCGTGGAGACCTCATAGCAGCCTTCCAGTATCTGAAGGGGGCTTTTAAGGATGCTGGAGAGGGACTCTTCATTAGGGACTGTAGTGATACGACACGGGATAATGGGTTCAAACTTAACCAGGGGAGGTTTAGATTGTATATAAGGAAGAAGTTCTTTACTGTAAGGGTGGTGATGCACTAGAATTGGTTGCTCAGGGAAGCTGTGAATGCTCCATCCCTGGCAGCGTTCAAGGCCAGACTGGACAGAGCCTTGGGTGAGATGGTTTAGTATGAGGTGTCCCTGCCCATGGCAGGGGGTTTGGAACTAGATGATCTTGAGTTCCTTTCCTCCCCTAACTATTCTATCATTCTATGATTTTAAAAATACAGGAAAATCAGCATATAAGAATCTTAAAATTAATATAATATGAATTTAACAAGCAGAAGAATGACAAAGAAAAATAAGAACAGAACTTTTTCTGTCAGCTCTGTTATCCTATCTCTACTAAGCTTACATAATAACTTACACTATTAGCAGTTCATTTGCTTCTACTTGTATAACAGGTACTGTGTTTAGAAAGATGTCTAAGATTCTATGATTCTATGTTACCTGGGTTTAGATCCATATACTGTGTACCTCAGGGTGAAAGTTACAGAGTAACATGCCATGCAAGTTCCTTTGTAGATTCTTAAGATTTTTAATATTTAATCCTTTATCATTTCACTCTGAAAGGTCTTTGTAGCATAAAATCTGCATGGTATTTTTTTGAAGCCATGTCCTGGAGTGTAATCCAGAATCCTCAGTAGGGCACATGTAGCAAAAGGAGAGATAAAAGAAGGCATCCAAAACAACCCTGGTCAGATAGCTAAAAAAGCAAGATAAGTACATAAGTACAGCTTTACTCACTTGTAATCCAAAGTTCAGAACTCTGTCTTGAAAATGTTCAGCAAGTCTCCTAATTCAAAGGGTTGCATGCCCTTCTTTTCTGTTTGAAGGGTAGTCACCAAACTGCCAGATCATGTCCTCTTTTAATCAATAGTTCTGTAGTCAGGGTCAGCAACTGTGTCTCTATAAGGGAGGCTTTTAAACCACAGCTGTCATCTACCTCAAACATGCCCTAAATATCAAGGTATAAACCCTTCTTAAGTATTCCTTTTTTGATTTTTTTTTTTTATTTCAGCTGGTCTGCTGTTCAAAACAAAGTGCCAAATGTCTAAGACCACAAAGACTGAGCAATGTAGATTTTGGTTCTGGTGCTCAGTGGCCCTTTGTCAGACTTGTTTTTTCCTCAGCTGGTTGCAAATTAAAAGGCTACATATGAAGCTTTTGAAGAGAATTTTACATTACATAAAAAAGAGGCTCAGAAAATGCTAAAATGCCTCTGATATTAGGTGGCAGATGAGTACGGCTGCCCACATGCTTTGCTTTGGCAGTTTAGGCAATGAAATTCCACCTTTATTCTATACTAGATTCTGGCACTCAAATTGGTTTTGGCTCTTATCCGCTAATAGCAAGCCATGAAAAATCAACACATAAACTGGATCATAAATCCAGTTACTAGGTTTAAATATTTAAGAATAATTTATGGAAATAGGATTATGTGCTTGATATCTAATTCACTTATTTCCAAGCCCTGTACTAATATAGTGCCCATTTTTGTTTAGATATTTCTTGAAAACTAAAATTCATTTTTGTGCACTTTGTTAACCAGTTAAGTAGTGTGATCTCTCCCTCTTCATCATCTATATGGTAAAAAATTATGTTTGAAAAGAGAATGTAAAATCCATGTGAATCCATGTTCAAATCATTTTTCGTATAACAAATACTTTGCAAATTTACCATAAGCATTATACCGGTCACTTATTCCTCCAGTCAAAAACTTCCGGGGAGAGGAGATGTACTGTTCTACTTTGTAACATGTTCTAAGTCTTCCTGGGAGAGGAGATGTACTATTCTACTTTGTAACATGTTCTAAGTCTTACAGGGAAGGAAAGTGATTGAGTGCTGGAACAGTCCTTTAGGTTTAAATCCCACAGGAAAATCTTTGCATGGGAAATTCTGACTTTTTTTTTAGATAATTGTCCTGGGTTCAGTAGTAGCAGTCATTTTTCTCCTCCTTGGTAGCTGGTGCAGTGCTGTGTTTTTGACTTTCAGCCTGGGAACAGCACTGATAACACCAATGTTTTCAGTTGTTGCTAAATAATGTTTACTCTGACCAAGGACTTTCAGAGTCTCATGCTCTGCCAGGGAGGATGGGAAGCAGGGAGGAAGCAGAGACAGGACACCTCACCCAAACTAACCAATGAGGTATTCCATACCACAGCACGTCATGCCCAGTATATAAACTGGGGGCAGTTACCTGGAAGGGCTAGATCACTGTTCGGGTCGGGCTGGGTATCAATCAGCAGGTGGTGAGTGATTGTATTCTCTTCCCTTGTTATTTCCCTTATCATTATTATTATTGGTAGTAGCAGTAGTGGTTTGTGTTATACCTTAGTTACTGGACTGTTCTTATCTCAACCTGTGGGAGTTACATTCTTTTGATTCTCCTCCCTCTGGGATGTGGGGAGGGGGTGGGGCATGGTTGGCAGGGGAGTGAGTGAGTGGCAGTGTGGTTCTGGGTTGCCGGCTGGGCTTAAACCACGACAATAATTCATTCTGAAATAGAAATAAAGAGAATTTTTTTTCAGCATATACAAAAAGGGAAAAAAACCAAAATATAGAAATCAGACAAATTAATAATCATTAGCAATAACAGATGTCATTTCAAGAAACCACCATCTGGGTACGTATTAAGGAATAAAACAAATACATAAACAAATGCACTTATAATTACACTCTTATGGAACCACAACTTTAAAACAAATACCTTCACCCAATATCTGATAGTAATCCATAAATAAGGTTCTTATCTTGAACATTCACAGTTGTAGGATTCTGGGTCCTGAACTTTCAAAAGCTTTCAAAGGCTCCATGAAGTCTCATCAACATATAAACTCGTCTAAAGTGGCAGGGTGAGGGATACAGGTACCTTCTGAGTAACTAACTCACTTAGCTTCTCTAACAGTATCATAATTTTTGCAGACCAGGAGAGTTGGAGATACAAAGTTTGCACTGCAATGGGGAGCTAAAAATCTTAATGTTGGTGGTGGATCATGTATGGCATTACCAATCATCCCTGTGGAATAAGTATGGACAAATGTTTCCCCCTTTTCTCTCATATGAATTTAGGAGCTTCTTTAAGCAATGGACAAGAAAAGTTTTCATTTTGGTGTAGGAAGTTTTGTAGATGAACTTGCATGTTTATCAAAATCTCACTTATTGCTTTATAGAAATTAAGACTTAAAATGCCAAAAAAGACTGTTCGTTCAAACACCTCCCAAAACTTTGCTCTTCAGGCCTGTGATTTCTCTTTACGCTTCTGTGCCAGTTTCATAAGGCAAAATAAAAGCCTTCTGTCATGATTTAAAGACTTTAAACAATAAGCACACATCTACATGTATTGTTCTAACATTAAACTTCCTTTGAGATAAAAGCACCAGTCCATCTTATTTATTTCTTATTTGATGAAGCTTCAAATGATAGGTATATATTAAAGATTCACTTTTCATAGCTTTCCTATGCATGTTAGTCTATACAGGTCACATTGAATCTCTTTAAAATTTCCCTGATAAACCTCTAAAGTCTATTAAATTTAGCCATGTTTTCCATTTCCTGAATAATTTCTTTTACATCTTTTTCAATGCTTTACAATTTTCCAGTATTCCTCTGCAACTGTGAGAACTTCAAAATAATCCTAAGCGCTCATGCTCTCATCCCTCCATTCTCCTTCTCTCTTCAGCCAAAGCAGGGAGTGACCCCATGTTGCACCATGAACACCTTATCCTCCTTGGAGATTTTCCAAGATCACTGCACTATCACTGAAAACTTATGGTGTTCAGAGAAGGCCATACTAAAAGTGGTCGTCGCTTCTCACACATTCTTTATGTACTTCTTGGTGAGAACAGAAGTAAATCCAGCTCTCTCCTCACACCTCCCTTCTGGCTCCACTCTCCCCGTCTCAGGAACTTCCTGCTAATCCTTCATTTTTGGAGCAGTGCATTTCAGGGGAGAAAGGACTGTTGGTTTCCTGAACTGCTGAGAAATCAGTTCTGTCTCTGCACCTACTTCAACTTCTTTCACTTAGGAAACTGAAAATGGTGTTTCTGCCACTTCAAGTGAATCACTACATCAGTAGAGTGAAATTAAATGATCATAACACTCATGTAGCTAGCCTGCCATATGTTATGGGGGGTACTTGGGTACAAGCTTCATAACTGATAACTCTCCAACTTTCATTCATGATGTTTAGGAGATTTTCTCATTCAAAGGTATAGCTGATCTTAATCATGGGCTGGAGATAGAATGACAGAATCATAGAATCATTAGGGTTGGAAAGGACCTTAAGATCATCTAGTGCCAACCCCCCTGCTGTGGGCAGGGACACCTAACGCTAAATCATATCACCCAAGGCCTCGTCCAACCTGGCTTTGAACACTGCCAGGGTTGGAGCATTCACAACCTCCCTGGGCAACCCATTTCAGTGCCTCACCACCCTAACAGGAAAGAATTTCCTTCTTATATCCGACCTAAACTTTCCCTGTTTAAGTTTTAACCCATTACCCCTTGTCCTGTCACTACAGTCTCTAATGAAGAGTCCCTCTCCAGCATCCCTATAGGCCCCCTTCAGACACTCGAAGGCTGCTATGAGGTCTCTACACAGCCTTCTCTGCTCCAGGCTGAACAGCCTCAACTTTCTCAGCCTGTCTTCATACAGGAGGTGCTCCAGTCCCCTGATCATCCTCGTGGCCCTTCTCTGCACTTGTTCCAACAGTTCCATGTCCTTTTTATGTTGAGGACACCAGAACTGCATACAATACTCCTGGTGAGGTCTCACAAGAGCAGAGTAGAGGGGCAGGATCACCTCCTTCGACCTGCTGGTCACGCTCCTTTTGATGCAGCCCAGGATACCATTGGCTTTCTGGGCTGCAAGCGCACACTGCTGGCTCACGTTCATTTGCTCATCAACCAACACCCCCAAGTCCTTCTCTGCAGGGCTGCTCTGAATCTCTTCTCTGCCCAACCTGTAGCTGTGCCTGCGATTGCTCCCACCCAGGTGTAGGACCTTGCACTTGGCATGGTTAAAACTCATGAGGTTGGCATCAGCCCACCTCACAAGCATGTCAAAGTCCCTCTGGATGGCATTCCTTCCCTCCAGGGTATCAACCAAACAACACAGCTTGGTGTCATCAGCAAACTTGCTGAGGGCGCACTCAATCCCACTGTCCGTGTCAGCGACAAAGATGTTGAACAAGACCGGTCCCAACACCGATCCCTGAGGGACACCACTCGTTACTGGTCTCCAGCCGGACATTGAGCCATTCACCACAACTCTTTGCGTGCCGCCATTGAGCCAGTTCTTATCCATCAAGCGATCCACCTATCAAATTGATATCACTCCAATTTAGAGACAAGGATGTGACGTGGGACAGTGTCGAACACTTTGCACAAGTCCAGGTAGATGACATCAACTGCTCTACCCCTGTCCATCAGTTCTGTAGCCCCATCATAGAAGGCCACCAAATTGGTCAGGCAGGATTTCCCCTTAGTGAAGCCATGCTGGCTGTCACCAAGCACCTTGTTGATTTTCATGTACCTTAGCATGCCTTCCAGGAGAATCTGCTCCAAGATTTTGCCAGGCACAGAGGTGAGACTGACTGGGCATCCATTTTCCCCTTCTTGAAAATGGGGCTTATATTTCCCTTTTCCTAGTCATCACAAACTTCATCTGACTGCCATGATTTCTCAAGTATGATGGCCAGCGGCTTCGCAACTTCATTTCCCACCTCATTCAGGACCCGCGGATAGATCTCATCAGGACCCATGGACTTGTGCACGTTGAGATTTTTAAGATGGTCTCGAACCCGTTCCTCTCCTACAGTGGGCGGTAGGTCTTCATTCTCCCAGTCCCTGCATCTGCCTTCCAAGACTTGGGTGGTTTGGTCAGAGCCTTTGCCAGTGAAGACTGAGGCAAAGAAGTCATTCAGAACCTCAGCCTTCTCTAAATCCAGGGTAGCCAGTTCTCCCGAGAGCTTCCTGAGGGGTCTACATTCTCCCTAGTCTGTTTTTTATTTGCTATGTACCTGTAGAATCCCTTCCTGTTATCTTTAATACCTCTAGCTAAGTTTAATTCTAACTGAGCCTTAGCTTTCCTAACCTGATCCCTAGCTTCCCGGACAACATCCCTGTACTCTTCCCATGCCACCTGTCCTTGCTTCCACTTATAAGCCTCTTTTTTCATTTGAATTTTCCTCAGGAGCTCCTTATCCATCCAAGGAGGTCTCTTGGCCCTCCTGCTCCACTTCCTTCTGGTTGGGAGACAACACTCCTGAGCTTGCAGCAGGTGATCCTTCAATATTAACCAACAGTCTTGGGTTCCTCTGCCCTCTAGGGCTGTATCCCATGGAACCTTCTGAAGCAGGTTCCTGAAGAGGCCAAAGTCTGCTCTTTTGAAGTCCAGGGCAGTGAGATTGCTGCACGCTCTTCTCACTGTCCTAAGGATCTCAAATTCTAGCATCTCGTGATTGCTGCATCCAAGGCTGCCCTGGAGAGTCACATTTCCAACCAGCCCTTCCCTGTTGGTGAGCACGAGGTCAAGCATGACACCTCTCCTTGTCGGCTCCTCTATTACTTGCAGAAGGAAGTTGTCTTCTACACAATCAAGGAACCTGCTGGATTGCTTGTGCCAGGCTGTACCGTCCTTCCAACAGATGTCAGGGTGGTTGAAGTCTCCCATGAGAACAAGGGCCTGTGAAGCGTGAGGCTTTTCCTATCTGTCTATAGAGTGCTTCATCCGCAGGTTCTCCTTGATCAAGCGGTCTGTAACAGATCCCCACAGTAATGTCTCCCATAGCTATATTCCCTTTAACCCTGACCCACAAACTCTCTGTGGACTGCTCACCTGTCCCCAGGCAGAGTTCCATACTCTCCAGTGTATCCGTAACATAAAGGGCAACTCCCCCTCCCCGCCTGCCAGGCCTGTCTTTCCTAAAGAGCCTGTAACCTTCCATTCCAACACTCCAGTCATAGGAGCCATCCCACGTTTCTGTGATGCCTATTATATCATACCCCCGTAGACGTGCACACATCTCTAATTCCTCTTGTTTGTTCCCCATGCTACAGGCGTTTGTATAGAGGCATCTGAGCCGAGCTCCAACTGAAGCTGGCTCATTGGCTGGAGCAGCTGGGATATCCCTACATTGCTCCAAGCAGTTATTATAGGTTCTGGCAAGTGACTGGGTGTGTTGGAATGCAATGATGCCCCCCTCCCCCAACACATCTAGTTTAAAGCCTCCTTGACCAGTCTGGCAAGCCTCCTACCAAAACTGCTCTTTCCCTTCTTTATCAGACCAGCTCCACCAGCCCCCACTAGACCTGGCCTCCAAAATTCAGTCCCGTGTTCAAGGCACCCAAACCCCTGACTATGACACCACTCTTTTAACCATTTATTAACCTGGCTAATCCTCCTAGCTTTTTTTAGGTCCTCCTCTGTATCCTGTAGAATTGATGAAAAGACCACCTGAGCTCCAGAGCCCCTAACCACCTCCCCCAGGGCTCTGTAGTCCTTCTTTATGTTCCCCGGGCTACTACTATCTATTTCACTTGCACCCACATGTATCACCAGGAGTGGGTAACAGTCCATGGGACTTACTAGAGCAGGCAGCCTCTCTGCCGCATCCCTGATCCGTGCCCCCGGTAGGCAACACACCTCCCTTGAGACAGGGTCTGGCCGGCAGACGAGTGCTTCTGTCCCTTTCAGTGTAGAGTCCCCTACTACTAAGACCAGCCACTTTTTCCTAGCAGCACCAGTAGAGATCTTCCTTAGCAGTGCATCAGATGGCTGTTTCTGGCTCAAGTGCGCTTCCTTATTAGCCCCCGGCAGGACAGCAAAGCGGTTCTGCCTGGGGACAGGGGATTTAGGGGGAAGCCCCTTGCTTTTGGTTGTCCTTTTCCTTCTTTTTTTTTGTTGTTTTTTTTTTTTTTTGTCACTAATTCCCAGCTTCCCAGATTAACGGCCTCCTTCTTTCCTTCATGAGGTAGAGGTGAAGCTCGAGGCCCCTGCACAGTTTGGGCCTGGAGCAAGCATTCCTGCTTCCTCTCAGCTTCCCTGACATCTCGCAGCCTATTGACAGCGTCCCCCAGCTCAGCCACCTGCTGAAGGAGGGCCTCCACCAGGGAGCACCGAGTGCAGCCCTGTGCATTGTGCACCCTCCCCTCACCACTACACCCCGAGCTCTGCACTGCAGCCTCCCCTTTCATCGGCTCTGTCTGGGTGCCTACGCTGGCCACCGCCGGGCAGCCAGAGCAGACCCCCAGACGGGGCCCTGCTCATACGACAGTGCTCACCATCCCGCTCACCTGCCCGCACCTGCCCGCGCAAACTGCCTCGACCCGCTCTGTTTGCCGAGCTTCCTGGGGCAGGTTTTTAACCAGTCAGGGCTGGTGCCGCTGCTTCAGGCTCCGCCCCCTGTGAGTCCCTGCTCGGGTCAGCTGAGCTGCTGGCTCCTGGGTAGGTCCTGTTGAGGACTTGAGGCTCCCTCGGTGGCTTTCGCCGCCCTGAGTTGAGGCTCCTGGACGCTGATCTGCCCCCTGCTCAGATGTTGAAGATGTCCTCTCTCGAGCTACTCACCTCAGCAATTTACTTTACTTAGTTACTTTATATTACCCTGCAGAGTAGTCTGCAGGCCAAAAAAAAAAAAAAAAAGCCAAAATAACGTTTATAGTACAATCTGAAATTCTATTGCATGATTTTATCAGAATAATGCAAAAGTAGCATAACTTGAAACATCACAATACTCCTGTGCCAGGTTTGACCCTGGGCAGTCTTTCCAGCTTGCACATAGAGATGGGAGAAGAAAACTTGGCTCTCACAACTTGTATGTTATAAGATGCATATCTAAGCAGAATTAGAAAACAACTAGAAGGCAGATCTGAACTCGTATCTCTGACTTTCTTGAATTTTGGAGAGTGTGTCAACTGCCGTACTCCCTGACTGTGCTCTGAAAAAATAAACTATGTAGATGTGTAGAGACAAATGTATTTCAAATCTCAAGAGTATTCTCTCTCTCTGTAGAATTGGACAAATCAATATGATGTGTAGTTTTGCATTTCGTCTGATTGCCTTAGGGTTGTAAATATTTATTCTTCTGTTTGTTTGACTTGAATATCTTATAGCTGAAGATTTTCCTCTTATGGCACTTTTGACTTTTAAGAACACGAATCCTTGACTTTGTCAATATCTATTAAAGAACTGATCATCATGATCCTTCTCTTGTAAGGGAAAGAATCTGTTGTAAAATAAAGCAACAGCCATGACACCATATTCTGAAGATTTGTTATTATTGAAATAGAAGCAATGAATTAGTCTAAGTTGGCAGTGTGTCTCAAAAAATTTGCATTTTCCTTTCCATATTTTTGAATGATTCAGAATCCTGTATTTCTTTCATAGTGTGCTTTTTTTTTGTTTTTACTTCAGCTTGAATCATGGCTGGGGAAATCAACTTTTAAGGTCAACTAGTCAGAAACTGCAGGTTCCTCTTAACCAGGAGTTCCTAGACAATATTATTAGGACCAAAGTATTATTATTTGCTTCAGAGAGTAAAAAGAAGGTCAGAAGAACATGAAATATGTTTTAAAATCATTATATATGAAATACAAGATCTTTCAGTAAGTTCTACCTAATATGCATGGAAAAGTGGTACACTATATAACTATCATCACTCCAGAATACTTCAAACACCCAGTGAGATAGGGAAGTGCTATCATCCTCACTTCACAGGAGTGAAAAGCAACTAGAACAGCATCCAGAAATACTTAGACCCTTGAAGTGATACTTAAATAAAATGTATGTGCTTCTCAGCAAGCCTGAAATTCTGAAAACCTATGCTCTGGCACAACTTCAACAAGAGAAGTGTGGAGCATTTCTCATCCCTCAGAGTTATCTAGATCTGCCTCCCCTTGTGACTAAGAAAAACTTCTGCTGAAATAGAGACAGGGACTTGCATCATTTCTGTCCATGGAGAAAACTGCTCATTTCCTAGGAGAGTGCTCTGTGAACTCTCCGTATGAGAAAGCTGCTGCCATTTCAATCCCTAGATAGCTTATTTTAAAGTAAGTTTGAAACAAACTGAGTTCTTTGGAAGAAAAACAGTAACTGCAAGTGAAGGCTGAGAATGATGGAAACATAAAACTATTCCTGATTCTGATGCGAAAAAGTTGTCTATCCAGCATCTAATATCGGTGGGTCATCTAATGTGTTGGTTAAAGTTGGCCCTTAGCAACTTGCCTGTATTTAAAGAAGTCTGCAAAACTACAGAGCCTTTTATGATTTACAGTGTCTCAAGCTAGTAATTTCTATTTTCATTTCATTTCCATATGTGCTCAGTACAGAGCATCTTGTAACAAGTCACTTCTCAGAGAGCAATTTCCAAATCTCAATTTATAGAGAGGGTCTGGTCCACAAAACACTTGTACATTTAATTGACTTCATGTGAGTAACATGGCAGTACAAAAGTTGAGTATAATTAAGTAAAACTAAAGACATGAATAATTACAAAGATGATCTTATGAATTACAATATTAACTCATCTTTGAAATTTTATTTCCAGATTCTGCTTTATAATGGCAAAGCATAAATAACTAAACAGAAGAGAACTCATAGACCACTCTGCTAAAAGTTGTTGACTAGATAAATGAAATATTTTTTCTTTCTGCAAACTCCAGCTGGTGTGAATTTGGACTTCAGTACCTACTAATTAAATGGAGAAATGTTTGAGATAAAAAGTTAATTTACTAATTAAATGAGAAATATGCTTTATAAATTGTCTCTTTGGCTTATTGTGCATTTAGAGAATTAATTAACAATACAATCAGGCTGCAGTTGTGAGATGCCAATATGGATGTGATTTGATGATACTTTCAGTTCTGTTTTTGATCTCAGTTTTTACGACAGCTGCACAGTAATGAAGATGCCTGACTCTTTAATTTGTAATTGTAAAATTAAAATGGGTTTGTGGTTCCTTGCTCACTGGGAGCACAGGCAAAATGATACATCTAACTACATCTCTGATCAGTTGACATAGGCATGATACTGTACTAGCAAGTTGCCATTGCTCTCTATAAATGGAAGATTTAAAATTGGGTTTGTCACTAGGCTGTGTTCTTCTGGTAAAGTATTTTCAACAGAGCACAACAATGAAGAAACAAATACGATTTAACTGACAAGTTTGACTAAAATTAATATTAACATATCTGGAATTTGTAAACAACATTAAGAAGAAGTGTTCTCACTTTTGGTGTGTATCAATGGTTTTTTGTACATATGCCTGAGCTGAAAAGAGAATAGTTTAGGAACTGCTAAAGTATAATGGAGTTAGCATAGGAACTCATGGACTAATGGCCAAATGATTATTCAGCTTCCTCAGGATGTCAGGCAAAATTACTACTGCGCAAAATAAGCCTTGTTAATTTGTTTGGTTTTGAATGGCAGATATATAGAAAGTGCATTTGTCTGGACTAGCCTGACTGATTTTTGGGTTTGCCCCTTTGAATGTGTTTTGTTTTTTTTTTTTAATTTGTTTTCTTTCCTGATTGAATTCAAATGCAAATATTAACTTGCAGCCAAATCAATGTCAATCAGAATTTACTACCTGCTGCAACTCCTCCAACAGCCTGAAAAGAATTTCCAAAGGAAAAAAGGAAAGGAAAGGAAAGGAAAGGAAAGGAAAGGAAAGGAAAGGAAAGGAAAGGAAAGGAAAGGAAAGGAAAGGAAAGGAAAGGAAAGGAAAGGAAAGGAAAGGAAAGGAAAAAGGAGAAAGTTAAGGGAAAAAAAAAGAAAAAAGGAAAAAAAAGCGAAAAAAAAGAAAAAAGAAAAGGAAAAGAAAAAAAGAAAAGAGGAAAAAGAAAAGAAAAGAAAGAAAAGAAAAAAGAAAATAAAAGAAAGAAGAAAAAAAGAAAAGAAAGAAAAGAAAAGAAAAAAGAAAAGAAAAGAAAAGAAAAGAAAAGAAAAGAAAAAAGAAAAGAAAAGAAAAGAAAAGAAAAGAAAAGAAAAGAAAAGAAAAAAAAGAAAAGAAAAGAAAAGAAAAGAAAAGAAAAGAAAGAAAAGAAAAAAGAAAATAAAAGAAAGAAGAAAAAAAGAAAAGAAAAGAAAAGAAAAGAAAAGAAAAGAAAAGAAAAGAAAAGAAAAGAAAAGAAAAGAAAAGAAAAGAAGAGAAAAGGAGAAAAGTAAAGGTCACCTGGCCCTAATCAGCTCTTGAACTGCTGAGCAAATAAGCTGGTTTCTCTCCACAGGCAGCTGTAAATTTTTCCTTGCTTACCACTCTCTATAATCACAATTAATGTTAGTTAATTGCATATTTTTACATTGATGTTTTTACAGCGTCTGTTTCATAAAACAAACAGTTACTTTCAACATTTAATGATATTTAGTGTATGCCTATGGATATGTGTATGTGTTGTTCCACTCTGAAGGAAGAAAACTGATTACTTTGCATTCAATTTACTTTGATTTTTCTGTCCAGTCTGTTGGTGCCTACAAAAGAAAACAGTAATAAATCATTTATAAACTCAGTCCAATCCCTTCTACAGGGAAATACAGTGAGGCAAACTGTCTCATAAATTGTTTAGAATAATGCAGCTCTCCAGTGATTTAGCTTGATTTGTTTGTTTAAAAGAAAGAAACCCCACAAAACCTGCAGATGGTGACTCCTGTCTTTTATGAAAAGTGTAGCAAAAGTGCACACTTAAGGCAAAAACAATGAGTCAAAGTACCTTTTCGTGTTCTTGCAGATAATGCAGACAGCATCACATTACCAAACAGACTTTGGGCCTGAGAAATTAGAAGGAATTGTATATTGTGAAACAGAAGTAATGGGAGTGAATTTTCTGTATTTATTGCAGAGGTTTTGTGGGGGAGAAAAGAAAGCAAAAGACCCACTCAGACCGACTCAGCATCCCAAATCTTTCCTCTGTCTTAGTGTGTGGATCAGTGACAATGACAAAATGGCATTGTGTGCTGGCAGCTTGATTTCTGGCATTTACTGGTCTGTATGAAAGATCACATCCCCAAACACTTCAGTCACATTCTCTTCCAGATTGTCATAAATTAAACTGAGGAAATAAGATTGTTTTGCTAGGGAACACAGTTTCATCAAAATTAAAGATGGAAAAGACCCGTTAGTGTAAATCACTTACATTGTCCCTCATCCAATGCAAGATTGCTCCCTGAGGTATATTTTCCAATACTTTTTACAGTCCACTTTGAAATGACTCATGCAACAGTTTCCACAATTTGTCTCTAGAGAACAGCCCACAGTCTAATAGATCTCACTTACCCTTGGTTTCAGACTAAATTTTCCATTACTTATTTCGAGATTTTCTTTTTTGGCCATCTGGTAAGGCAGTTTGAGGTGTCCCTCTGAATTCAAACACCAAGACTTTAAAGGTAAGCTAAGGGCTACCAGGAGAGCTGGAGTTAACTACAGATTGAAAAGGACTTCAGCAGATTTTCTAGGCTTTCACTATCCTTTATCTATTGATTAACTATCAATTTAGTTGATAAGAGATTATACGAAACTACTCCTGGCTTGGCAGTCTTTCAAGATCTCAACCCCTAATAGAAATCTAAAATATTTTCTAAGTCATATAAGCAGAACAATACTTAACATTTTTGGTATATTGTTTAGGAGATTTTGGCCTTCTGAGACTTTTGAATCTGAAAACTGCTGAAACACTGAACCAGTTGAAGTGGATTACCACAATAATGGAGCAGAGCAATGCAGTTGTCAGGGTTTTTCTTCACAAGCCAATCCCACCCTTGCATCCTGCAGACCAAGAACTGCATCAATGTCTAATAAACCTTGAAGTTATTTTCATTTTTGACTTGAGCATTCCTCAGGCACCTCAGATAGGGCTCAACCTGCCCTTTGATTAGTTGTCAACAGCACAGGTGTCTGTACATTAGCTGATTGCCCAGACTCTCATTTTAGCTCATATAGTTAATGCCACAGGTTAAAACAGCAGCTTAGATATGTATTACCTACGTAGACTATATATAGGCTGTCCTGGGTTCAGCAGTAGCAGTCATTTTTCTCCTTCTTGGTAGCTGGTGCAGTGCAGTGTTTTGACTTTCAGCTTAGGAACAGAGCTGATAACAAGGATATTTTGGTTTGGCCAAGGACTTTGTGAGCCTCATGCTCTGCCAGGGAGGAGGGGGAGCCAGGAGGAAGCAGAGACAGGACACCTGACCCAAACTGACCAAAGAGGTATTCCATACCACAGCACGTCATGTCCAGGAGGTAACTGGGAGTTAGCCGGAAGGGCTGGGAGACTGCAGGGTTGGAGGAGGTATCGGTCGGTGCTTGGTTGGGCTTGGGGGGCGAGTTATCAGTCAGCTGGTGGTGAGGTGTTGTATTCTCTTCCCTTGTTATTTCCTTTATCATTATTATCATTGGTGGTAGCAGTAGTGATTTGTGTTATACCTTAGTTACTAAACTGTTCTTATCTCAACCCATGGGAGTTGCATTCTTTTTGATTCTCCTCTGTCCCGCCGGGAGCAGGGGGAGGGCAAGAAAGGGGGGGAAGTGAGGGAACGAATTACCTGACTGGGTTTAAACCACGACATAGGCATACTACACTATAGGTCACATAGCTTCTTAAAGTTAGGGCAAGCTGTACCCTTGTATGTGCCCCTCTGATTTGGTCTGGACCGTCCTAGCAGTACCCAGGCAACACATGAAACATGCAGCCCAATATGCATGGCAGGAAGCAGTTATGCCAATTGCAGTGCAGCGACCTATATTGATACTCCCTGTGTTGCCACCTCACCTAGCATCATCTCTAGGGCCATACACCAGCTGCATAAGTGCTTTTCCCCACCCGGTCTATGATCTGTACTCCCGCCTTAACACTTTTCAGGTAAGACATTCTGAAATATTGGCGGCAGAGTTATAGGCACCCTGTGGTGGCAGAGAGAATATGCAAGGTTTCAGCTTGAATCCAGTCCATAGAAATCCCATTTACTAAAACAAACTTTTGTAAGTCTTCAAGGCCTTCATTAAATCTCTTACGAAAATTATGGCATATTTGCATTATATTTGATAGGCAGAGCTAAAACCAAGCTTTCTCCACTTGCAAGCCTACAACATGAAAAAAGAATAGACAAAGTAAACTTGAATGGGAGAACTTACTTTAGCTTTAATGTAGTTTTGGCATACAGGGATAAATTTATTTTTCCCAGTTAGGGAGTCTGGGGGACTGTCAGCAATTAAATCAGCTGATCCAGGTTCAAGGCCAGTATGTAAACTGCATGTGTCCCCTTATTCTTAGAAAAATCTTGGTTTTCCTTTTACTTGTTTCCTGATCCAGTTCACACTCTTGAAAATGAGTTGCACTGTTCCTTGTATGTACTTAGGGGACAGAGTTCTTTCATGAAAACATCATCTGGAGTAAAATTAATACATGTACGAAAGGAGCATTTTGCTCTCTAAACTTTCAAAAACATCTCTTTTAAAAAAGACTGAAAGTGAAATACCAGGAGGAGAGATACATGCACTGTGAAAAATCAACAACCTCCTCCTTGTAGGATAATTGGACAAGAATCTGAAATATTTAACAGAACGTTTTGGGGTTCATAGTTCATGAAAGAGGAAATAACCAGCCACAGACAGTTCCAGTTTGGACATGTGTTTGAACTGTCCCATGGGAAGTGTTAGATGCATATGACTGGAAAGCAGAGAGAGTCAGTGGGAAATTCATGTCCACCTTACAGCCCCAGCAGTGCCAACCCGCAATAAAGTATGTCATAAATTGCCCTGTGTTGATTTCATTCTTGCTGAAAGAATAGGTGTAAAAAAGTTCAAACAAACAAGTGCTTTTTAAAATATTGGGCAGGATATATTTTGCCAAACTGAGACACGCAACAGAGGCTTCAATTTTGCAGGCCAAATCAAGCAACACTCCTAAAATAAGTACATAGACATCTGTTGAGTTAATGGAGAAAAATAAGTACCTCTGAAGTCATCCAGTGGGAAATCCTCTGTGCCTAGGACAAAATGAATTTGCAACCAGGATTTTCTGTCACATTATTGTGCAGTTTTGGTGGGCTTGTGCATTGGAGACTTGCAGTATTTTACCTACCAAGGAAGACAGGAGTACAGGAATCACTCCACCAGTCTTCACCTTCCAAGATAAGGATTTACTGGACAGAGTTCACAGTTGTAGGTTCGATGCAGTTCCCAATGTGCAGGACAATTATGTCTGAAACCACTGTAAGCATTTTATATTTACTAATTTCAGATTTGGGTTTCTGTTAAGCCAGATTTGAAAGGTAAAGGCATTTTATCTAAAAACATCCAGAGATACCATGTCTTCATATAATTTGAAAATGCATTTTTAATGCTCAGAGGATTTTTTCATTGTCTTATTAACTGCTCTTTGCTGAGCTTTTCTTCTACATCTATTTTCTGTCAGGTAGCTGTATTACAAAAGTACATTGCTATACCTGCTTTCACCCTTAGGCACATATAGTTGCATATGCATAGTTTAAACAGTTTTGCATACTTGCCTTCTCCCATCTTCATTGAAGCCTGCAGAAAACCTGAGGTGGAGGAAAACTTGCTATGCCATTGAAGTTAATAGTTGCTTTGACAATATCTACACTGAAATTCTGCATTACTTATTCATATTGCTTGCACACATGCTGAGAATTTTCTTGGCCATGCCAGCTAATATGATTTAAAACATAGTTTATGAGAATAAATACTTAAAGCTCATTTCTAATAGGTAATATGGACAAGACATAGACATGTTTGGCACTCATTGGTATACACTCTGATAGAGCTAAAAAAAATTTATACTCTGAGAGCTCCCTACATGTCTTCATGCTACACTGAAAGGCAACGAACAAAATTTCTGAGTTTCATGCTATGTAACAACTCTCTTGTCACCTTCACCTAAAGCTTCACATTATCAAATACTGTAAACTAAGAACAATCATACAAATGCAGAATCGTATCCAAGGACCATGATGGCCCTACGTATTGCAGAGATTTGATGTAAAGGAAAAATGATCTTTATGGATTCAAACAAACCATGTCACAACCTCAAGATCAGAGAAAAATCCTTTGCCGTGCTTTATTTAATGATACAGCTCTAGTTTTTTTTTTTTTTAAAAAAAAAAAGAAGAAAAAAAAGGTAGAAGTGACAGCTCCAACCTAGGGACCAGGTTAGGAAAGCTAAGGTCCAATCAGAATTAAACTTGACCAGGGATGTGAAAGATAACAGGAAGGGATTCTATAGGTACATTGCAAATAAAAGACAGACTAGGGACAATGTAGGCCCCCTCCAAAAGCTATCAGGAGAACTGGCTACCCTGGTATTTGGAGAAGGCTGAGGTCATTAATGACTTTTTTGCCTCAGTCTTCACTGATGGAACCTGAGAAAATCCATTTGCGGGTCCTGAAGGAGCTGGCAAATGAAGTCGCTAAGCCACTGGCCATCATATTTGAAATGTCGTGGTACTCAGGTGAAGTTCCCGGTGACTGTAAAAAAGGAAATATAAGCCACATTTTCAAGAAGGGGAAAATTGATGACCCAGGGAACTACAGACCAGTCTCACCTCTGTGCCTAGCAAAATCCTGGAGCAGATTCTCCTGGAAGGCATGCTAAGGTACATGATAAACAACAAGATGATAGGTGACAGCCAGCATGGCTTCACTAAGGGGAAATCCTGCCTGACCAATTTGGTGGCCTTCTATGATGGGGCTACGGAACTGATGGACAAAGTGTTCGACACTGTCCCATATGACATCCTTGTCTCTAAATTGGAGAAAGATCAATTTGATAGATGGACCGCTCGATAGAAAAAGAGCAGGCTGGATGGCTGCATACAAAGAGTTGTGATCAATGGCTCAGTGTCCGGCTGGAGACCAGTAACGAGTGGTGTCCCTTAGGGATCGGGTTTGGGACCGGTATTGTCCAACATCTTTGCTGGTGACAGTGGGATTGAGTGCGCCTTCAGCAAGTTTGCTGATGACACCAAGTTCAGTTGATATGCTGGAGGGAAGAAATGCCATCCAGAGGGACCTTGACATGCTTGTGAGGTGGGCTGATGCCAACCTTATGAAGTTCAACCATGCCAAGTGCAAGGTCATACACCTGGGTCAGAGCAATGCCAGACACAGCTACACGTTGGGCAGAGAAGAGATTCAGAGCAGCCCTGCAGACAGTGCCTTGGAGGTGCTGGTCAATGGGAAACTGAACATGAGCCAGCAGTGTGCACTTGCAGCCCAGAAAGCCAACCATATCCTGGGCTGCATCAAAAGGAGCATGACCAGCAGGTCAAAGAAGGTGATCCTGCCCTTCTACTCTGCTCTTGTGAGATCTCACTTGGATTATTGTGTGCAGTTCTGGTGTCCTCAAAGTAAAAATGACATCTAACTGTTGGAACAAGTCCAGAGGAGGGCCACGAGGATGATCAGGGGACTGGAGCACCTCCTGTATGAAGACAGGCTGAGGAAGTTGGGGCTGTTCAGCCTGGAGAAGAGAAGGCTGCGTGGAGACCTCATAGCAGTCTTCCAGTGTGTGAAGGGGGCCTATAAGGATGCTGGAGAGGGACTCTTCATTAGGGACTGTAGTGATAGGACAAGGGGTAACAGGTTCAAGCTTAACCAGGGGAAGTTTAGGTTGGATATAAGAAGGATATTCTTTCCTGTTAGGGTGGTGAGGCACTGGAATGAGTTGCCCAGGGAGGTTGTGAATGCTCCAACCCGGGCGGTGTTCAAGGCCAGATTGGACAGAGCCTTGGGTGAGATGTTTTAGTGTGGGGTGTCCCTGCATATGGCAGGGGGTTTGGAAGTAGATTATCTTGAGGTCCTTTCCAACCTTAACTATTCTACGATTCTATGATTGTATTTCCAAAAAGTAAAGGTATTGCTAAATAAAATTAAGGGATCATTACAAGAATCCATGAGTAAACTAAACTTTATCTCACTTAAGCTTAACCATCTAAGAGATATCTGCTGTGATTTAGTCTTTGTTCAGCAGAGAAGCTCCAGCGGGTGACTCACCTTAGACATCTATCTTTGAATGCAGTGAATCATATTTTAATCCCCTCACATGTCTAATGAGGAACAGCTGAGGGAATTGGGGGTGTTCAGAGAAGAGAAAGCTCAGGGGGGACCATATCGCTCTCTACAACATCTCTCCTCTGAAAGGAGGATGCAGTGGGTAGGTGGTAGGTCTCTGCTCCCAAGGAACAAGTGACAGGACAAGAGGTAATGGCCACAAGCAGCACCAAGGGACATTTAGACTGGAGATTATGAAAAATTTGTTCACCAAAAGGATGGTTAGTATTGGAACAGGCTGCTGAGGGCAGTGGTGTTAAAATCTGGACTTGATCATCTTAAAGGTCTTTTTCAAGCTAGCTGTTTCTGTGATTCTATGATTTTGGAAAAGCTGGTCTCTCCGTAGGTACTGATGAGGTAGTCTTAACAACTAACTTCTTAGACTGAGTTCCTAACTTTTAAATACTTAAAGTCAAACATTAAGCAAAGACCTTAAGTAATCTATCTCAAAAATTCCTTTACTGTAACTTCTAAATAAGTTGATGGTGGCTGAGAGAGCAATTCAGCTAAGTACAGGTTATATCTGTATTGTTTTTTATATACCCTATAGCATTTCTGAACATCTGCTCGGGGCTGTCAGGTATGATAAGAAACCAATAGGAACTCCCACCCTTCATGAGAGTTTCATGGAGGCCAGGTGGCCCAATGATAGACCAAATGATTTCTGGCATGTGTGATGAGCAATTCTTTCAAAAGAAGTTCAGTCATTCCTTGTTACTCAAACAATTTGAATTGTGTTTTTTTCACCTGTTCTATGGGCTAACAAATATCCTGTGACAAAACATCCCCCTAAAACTTAGCTTCAGAGGCATCCCTGTGAGTGCTTTTCTCAGATTAGAAAGGGACCATCAGCATGTCAGGTGAGATGACACTTCCTAGGTCACCCGTCATATGTCCTTCCATCCCCTACTTTCATTTCAGTTTCGGGAGCACAGCTGCTTCTGCATATAGTGGGGGGGGGGGGGGGGGGGGTGCTATTTGAAAACTCTTACTGTTCAGACTCTTATCCTGAAGCAAGGCTGTCTTCATTCTTAGGAAAATGAATCATATGTGATCTCTTCAAGAAGGACCACATGGCTATTTCGTGCTAATACCAAAAGGTATAAGTAAAGAGAACACAGTGAACAAATAAGCAGATAAAAACCAGTAGCACTTGACATATATCCCAAGTGGTGTAAATGCTGTTTCTTTTTAATATATTATTTCCTCCACTTGGATATGTCATGCATGTAAGCCTCAGCAATCTTTTTTTTCTCTTGCTTTCTGACACAACCTCAGATATCACTGTTGCACCTAAACCGTTGCTCCTTATATGTGAAATAAATAAGTGGGCAAAGAGTTTGCATCACTGTGTAATCATTAAAGGGAGTGAGAATATATTCAGTGCCTTTCGTCCACCTATTAGGGAAATGGTGACACAGGTGTCATAAGTTTATCCAATTTATATTGCTGCAGAGAGGATGTCACATACGTTGGGGCACAGGCTATTCGTTTTGCAGCCCTCTCTTGCTTGGTGTATAATTATCATGGCTCATCTTTATTAAACACCAGCCTTATCTTTGTTTTGCTCTCTTTGTTGATAGATGTAACCTCAATACTGTTGCCATGGCTACGGTAACAGTAGCTGAGAAGATTTTGTTTGTTGTAAACAGACTGAGCTATACAGGCGCAGACCCTAGTGGAGCGTTTCCAGTCCCCTACCTTATATTATGCTGATTAACACTGCCATCTCCCTCCTGAAACCTATTCCTTACTTTAATTAGCATTAATTTCAGCAGTATCCAGGAGTGTTTCCCCTTTTGTGCAATTGAACCCCCTTTCTGACAGGTTTGGGTTTTTTTTCACTATAGCAATAGCCATAGGTAAGCGCTGCAATCCTGCTGAGAGCATCCTCACAGCAAAGCACTGCTGGTACCAACAATTAATCTAGATGCACACACTAGCATAATGGCAAAAGATTGCTTTAATTTGCTCCCTACATTCTCACCTCCAGGGGCAACTGAACTTGTTCTAATGTAGGAACCTGGTGATCTGAAAATGTGTTACTAATTCTGAAGCTTATTTAGCTTCAAGCCAATTTTTCAAAATCAAGGGCCAAATTCATCCCCTCATATTGGATGCAACTCATATAAGGAGTTTCATCTCCTCTGTAAGCAACTAAGTTGCAAATTCTCACATCTCTGTTGACTTAACCCACAATCTCCCATGTGTAAGGAAATGACCAGAATAGGTTCAGCAATAATCTGAACTTCCAGCAGCACCTAATTCATGCTATTTTTATGGCAGACCTTTCTGCTAGCAGACATTTTCTAGAATACTTAGACTTGACTCCTGAATTTTATGTTAATTTCATTCACTGCATATGTTAATGAGCAGACCAATCTATATCTTTTAAGTATTACTATTTTCATCTCAAGAGCTATCTCCAAGGGAAATCTGACTGCCTTTCTCAAGGGAGTAGTACTACATTCTCTGTGACAGGTTCAGCAATTTCGCTATGTGCACTTACATATTAAAAATGCTGTTGTAGGTTTAATAATACTATTAATCACCTAGATTCCTTCATTTCAGCTAGATTAAACTTAATAAAAACTAGTGGGCTAGCAGCTATAACAGCATGCAAACAGGGAGAATGTTCCTGCTTAGAAAGAGATGTGTTGGAACTGAGACAAGGGTAAGCCAGGTGAGATAATGTCAGTACTGCAGCGGTACTGTAATTTAGAATTATTAGAAACTGCTGTGATTGGGCATTGTGCTTTAATATTTTTCAGAACAGAGCAAAGCTTCTGACTGTGGCAAGTCAGGAGGAATCCGAGGACCCTGGATGAAGAATGACATTGTGCTGAGAACAACATATCCTCTTGCAGGGTGTTGGACAAAAACAGAGCACTTTCAGTGTTCTTCTGTGGTACATCCACAGTGTTAACACCAGAAATGACAAATCCTTCTGGGAACAGTGAATTTAAGATCTCCTTTATCTAAGAGATGAAATTGAATCAGAATTTAAATTAATTATATATAAATATTAGTTATAACAATTACATACATTAAGGGAAACCTAACAGATTGCTAGTGCTAGGCATACTTGGTCCATTGTGTGGAAAGTATAGGACCATAAAAAGAAGGGGTCCCATCAGTACCTGTGGAAGCAGGAGTATGGACAACATTCTTTGTCCAATCTTTTGTTGTGTGAGAAGGCTGATGATACTAAGTGACAAGTATCTTTCAGTGCTAACCTTGATCTCTTCCCTTACTACTTCTTGTTTTCATATCACAAAATAACAGGGTAGGGATGTGTCCTGTTTGCAGCTGCTTGTCAAAACTTTGCTCCTGAAGGGATACCAGCTAATAAGGTTGAGTCAAGGAAGAAATCACAGCACTTGTGAGTTTCTTGGGTTGCACAGTTTTTAATGTTTTCATGAGTTTACATGTTTTCAAGAGTTTCCAGTTCTTCATGCTATTTTAATGTAATTTTACAGATGAATGAGAAACCAGGCAATGCACTGACACTAGCAAATTTGATGAATAGAAAGAAAAAAATTGCACTCCCTGTGTACATTTAAAACGGTTCACAATCATTTTCAGCTTGGAAAGCTGTTACCTATTCATATAGCTTTTTAAAGTGCAAATGGAAGCAAACCAGCATGCAGAGATCAGTAGTCAGTTGCAAATGTCTCCACAGTGTCTAGAAATGAACCTGAAATGCTGGAACAGACCAAATGCTCTATGGACCCAAACTTAGCTCTCCTTGTTTTAATGATGTCTTACTAGACTGACAGTGCAATTAAAGGTTGCAGTTTGACAGCCCTCCTAAGAGGATTTTCGCAGCAGAGCCCTTGTAATTCTTCTAGCAACATAATCTAAGTTTATACCTTTCGCCATCACATCAAGTCAACAGACTGCTATGAAGTTTTGTTTCTGTTTCCCACCAGACTAAAAGCAACTTTATCTTCAAATGACTTAACACAGAAATGAAACCCAGACTAGAGAGAAGCTGCACAACAGGATACATTCTCTGTCCCACAGACAACATGTGTGTCAGGGAAGGAGGGAAGATTGAAGCTGTAGCTGGCATACTGAAAAAGGTATGAAGTTTCCTAAACATTTGGAACGCTGCAGCCTGGCATTTCCAATTGACTATTGTAGCTAGATGTTTAGCCACACTAGAAGAAACATTTTCTGCTTACAAGAAATGTTAATCTAAATGTATATGACAGATGAGGAAGAAAGGAAGATGTATAGTCTGTATTTACATATTGATAAAATTGGCCATGAAATCAGTAATGATGCTCCCTTTTCCATGACCAAGAAGAAAACTGTGACAGAACTGGGAATCTGAACCAAGCCACATGAATCCTATTCTAGTGCTTTGTCCACATGTTCTCTACAATGGAGCTGTTCTGCTATCCCTTAATTATGTTCTGGTTTTGATTTGTTTGTTGTTTTTTTTTTCTTACTAAACATTTTTACTACTGGACTAAGACTAGAACATTTCTAAATAGAAGAGGAAGCACATAAGATGATGTGGTGGTTGATGCTTAAGTTATATGTCATATACTTAAGTATATGGCAAAAATTACTCCCAGCAGAAAACATTTGGTAATGGAGGTGCTTCCATAAAGAACCCATTACTTGAAGTGCCATGATGAAGGTAAAGACTGGATACTAGGCTCATACCCCACTGCACATGAGGGAGGGAATTCAAATGTAGATAATAGAACATTTACAATTGGATTCAGCTGATATTTGTGCTTCCTATGGCATAAAATAAATTGTATTCTCATGACACAGTCTATGCTGTCTGTCAGTTCAGTGAATACAAAGGCTGCTGTTGATTTTGCACATATAGTTACCTATGCTGTAGACTTACACACTAATGAGGTTAGCTCAGTTATGTGATGTCATGTATAACGAAGATACTTTGAAAGTCTGACACTTTCAAATGGGCAACAATGTCCAAGTCTGAGATGGGATCATCTCTCAGGGATGAGACAAAAGACTGAGAAAATGGACTATACAAGTCCTATCACTTACAAAATTGCTTCTTGGAGTGCTAATCTAGTGCTAACTTAAGGCAGAGGGTTTTCAATACTAAATGGGAGATAAGAAAATTATTTTTCATGTCAGAGTCATACTAAGGGAAGAGTATGAAAAGGTGGAAAAAATGTCTTTATGACCTTGCAGCCAGTCTTAATTAGAAACATCAGTTGTACTGATCATACCAGTGTATGTCAGTACTTTCTGTTGCTATTGAACTAAATGAGAATTTGTCATTTACTTCAGTGATAGGCAAAATATATCACAGTATAGTATTTTGATTTAGATTTTTTTCTGATTAAGTTGAACATATGATACTCCTCTATTCTAAGAGCACATCTCATTGAACAGTAAAAGAATTATTTTAGCTGCAAGAGGAGAATGAGTTATAGGAACAAAGGACAACATAAAACTTAACATCTTATTGCAGGGTTCTTTTTTTCTGAGCAAGCTTGTCAAAAGCAGCAAGCTTGCCGTTCACATTCATACTCTGGTAAGCTTATTTTATATTAAAGCATCCATTAATATTACACTAATCTAATTGGTTTGTACGGGTAAATAAAGATAAAATTCTCATATTCATTATGAGCTGCTACTATAAGTCTCCTTACTAAAATAAAAAGAAGCATTTATCCAATTCAAGAAGCATATGGACATTGTATTTGTTTTCTCTGATAATACCAGAATAGTGCTCCTACTGCTTCATGTTGTCTTGAGAGAAAAAACTCATCCAAATCCTGTGAGCCCAGTTCTCTTTACATTTATCAGAGTATACTTGCTGATAAATTACTTCGACCACAGCTGTTACACAGTGTTGTACAGTGAGGAAAGAGTTACTGCTTGGGCTTGAGTCTCAAGGAGATGCGTACGCACACTGACTGACTTTTGGTTACAATTCAGTCCTTAAAATACAAGGCACATTTCCTGAGGCTTCCTTTATAGTTGATGGGAGGTGGGGAGCAGGCTTCCCAGGGGACCTAATCGTTAGACTTGAGCTGGGCTCCTGTCTGTCATGACCTGGATGACTCTTCACTGATGATATAGGGAGCCCTGGGATTGTACTCTCTTTACTAGTTTGGTATGAATCTAACTGATACCTTTTGAAGTCAGGCATTTTGCATTGTCATTTTGTCCGTACAAGTGCTACTTACTGTTGCTAAAAGACTGATATATCTTTCTTTTAAAAACTCTTCTTATAATGTTTGACACGAAAGCTTCTGAAGCAGGAAAATCCAGTGGGTTAGTTAGGCTTTTTGTTGCTGTTTCACCTTAGTCAGTCCCAATTTCATATGATGGTAATTTACTCTGCTATTATAAATCCAGGACAAGAGCTTTAAAAGAGCAGAGCAAATGAACAGTATCTTCTTGATGTGCAGTCATTAATTAGCCTTAAATTCTTCAGTATATTCCCTAAGCTTTTCAGTATGAAATTTTCTTGCTTAAAAAAAAAAAAAAAAAAAATCCCTACTTTTCCTTATTGTGTGGTTTTTCTTACCATGGGTTTCCAACTAGACTCATTTACAGCCATGGGAATAAAAGCAACCTGGAATCACAACTGTTCCAGTTGAAGGTGGCTATTCCCAACACAGTAGTTTGTATTTTATATAAACTCTTTCTATCCCTTTTTTGTTTTCAGGCAACCAGGAATCATATTTGCTTTTCCTGTGCCTGCCAAATAATGAACAGATATCTTAGTCAAACATACTACAAGTTTCCAAATGTTTTAGATCCTCAGAGAATCCTGCAGCTTGAGAAACATATGAGAAGTTTAGAGTACTTCTGTCTACAACGATAACCTTACATGCTATCCCAGTTGAATTCCATCTGTCATTAGGCAGCCGTACCTCCACAATATGTTGAAATTCACTGAAAAGTTCCACCATCCTTTGCATTACTTATTAATGTTGCAGTATGTGAGAAAGCAATGATACCATTCTTAGACATTTGCTAAATCACAGATATTTTCAAACACAAATACAGATTTAGCGGACTTTCTCATAAATGTGTGCAAAAATCCATGGGACTGTTGCATATAATACTATCTGTTGTCATATGTTGTTAAATGTCATCTTTAAAATACTAACCTTTGTTTATCTAGTCTTTTTTGAGGCAAGATTCTATGTAGAGTGGAACCCTGGGATTTTTTCATGTTTCTCCCAATGTAATACATTTTCCACAAAATTGCCCTTTTTTTTTTTAATGAAAAGAATTTTCTTTTTGTCATTGAAAAAAAAATAAAATAATTATAAATACAGATTTGTCAAGGTTGAATGTTTCATTTTTCTATCTGGAACAATTTTGCTTATTTCAAATCAGTTCAATGAAAAAAAATTAAAATAATTATAAACACAGATTTGTCAAGGCTGAATGTTTCATTTTTTTACCTGGAACAATTTTGCTTATTTCAAATCAGTTCAATGAAACGTTGGACTGAATTTCTATTGTAATACAAGATAATATCCAGGAAAAGACCTGTATAGACTTCTTGTCCAGAAAAAAAAATAATCTTTAATGTCCTACATACATGCTGTTACACTTCTATGGGAGAATCTCAGTATCTGCAAAAGACATTACTACCAGCAGAAGGTACAGAGCATACTAAACTCCTTTTTCACACACAAAACCGTCCATTAGTTTGCATTAGTTGGGCAAGAGATGTCAATCAAGAACTGAAAGTGCTCAGGGATCCCTCAGTAGCTCACAAAAATATCTCTACTATCTAGAATGTCAATTAAATTTAAATTTACATTTAATTGACTTTGTCTTGCTCATTTCCCTGTCTGTTCACAGATGTATGTATAATTGCATTTATTCTAATTACTATTTACTGAATTTTAATCTACAATCCTGTGCTGTTGCTTAACACTTATTTTTCTGAATAAATCTCAAAAATACTTTTATTAAAACTTTTTGAGAATCCACATAATGTATGCTTTGTTATTATCTTGAGATCCTTTATTTTCTTTTCAGATTTTCAGAGAGTTTGAGAATTAGTTATAACATCTTTTTATGGAAATATATGCACTATGAGTCTATCAAGGCATAGTTATCTGAGTCCCATGCTGATTTTCCCTCAGACTGTCTGTAAGGTTCCACAAGAACAAAGACAATTACCATTGGTTTGTTATGCACTGGATATCCCCAGACTGTCTTCTCACAAGAAACTCCAGATAGTCACACTGCTTACTACTCCGAAGGTTGACTCACAAGCTATTTAGCTGTCATCTGGACAAGGAAATTTTGATAGTTATTTTGCCTTTGAAGAGCTTATCTTCATCTCTAAATGACCAAATATCTTCATAACTGTGTTTCTTAGAGATCATAGACTCATAGAATAGTTAGGGTTGGAAAGGACCTTCAGATCATCTAGTTCCAACCCCCCCGCCATGGGCAGGAACACCTCCCACTAAACCATGCCACCCAAGGCTTCATCCACCCTGGCCTTGAACACTGCCAGGGCTGGAGCATTCACAACTTCCTTGGGCAACCCATTCCTCACTGTCCTTGGTTCAGCAGTAGCAGTCATTTTTCTCCTTAGTACCTGGTGCAGTGCTGTGTTTTTGACTTTCAGCCTGGGAACAGCACTGATAACACCGATATTTTTAGTAGCTGCTCAGTAATGTTTACTCTGATCAAGGACTTTCTCAATCTCATGCTCTGCCAGGGAGGATGGGAAGCCAGGAGGAAGCAGAGACAGGACACCTGACCCAAACTAGCCAAACGGGTATTCCATACCACAGCACGTCATACCCAGTATATAAACTGGGGGCAGTTACTCGGAAGGGCTAGATCACTGCTTGGGTCCAGCTGGGTATCAGTCAGCAGGTGGCGAGCAGTTGTATTTTCTTCCCTTGTTATTTCGCTTATCACTGTTATTACTGGTGGTAGCAGTAGTGGTTTTGTGTTATACCTTAGTTACTGGACTGTTCTTATCTCAACCTGTGGGAGTTACATTCTTTCAATTCTGCTTCCCATCCCTCTGGAAGCCGGGCCGGGGAAAGGGGTAGGGGGAGTGAGTGAGTGGCTGCATGGGTCTGGGTTGCCGGCTGGGCTTCAACCATGACAGCTCTTTGTGGTGCCCAACGTGGGGCATGAAGGGTTGAGATAACAACAGATCTGACTAGAGTGTGTCTAATCATATTTGTGATAAGCTTTTATTGTTTCTGATTAGTAGTCACTCGTCACAATGTTGATTTATTGGCTCTCAAAGTTGTTGCTCTTGATCTCAGATTTTCAGCATGTCATACCTTACTTACAGCTGGTATTTGCTCTTTTAGTGCTTATTGGCTGGGGGGCTTGGGCTAAGGTTCTTGTTTCACTGTACTTTATGGTAATGACTTGTATGATCATGAAACTGATCTGGCTTGCGTTCTCAGTTACCTCTATACTTTGGGAGGTATATAATAGAAGTGTTTAGCAATTACACATTGTTTATCCCCTTCTCAGGTGGTCAACCTATGAAGGAGACATTCCCTTACCTTACCCCCACCCCCCCCCAGACTATTTACAGCATCATTTGAGAGTTCTGAAGGTTTTGAATGGCCTTTGGGTACCCTTGAGACCTGCCTGATGATTGTGATGGGGATCACCATGTTGGCACACATACAGAGTGTGTTTTACTCACGACCGTTTCATCTAATCTCGAAAGTTAGACAGAGTCAGGTTTGGGTCTTGTCTAGGGTTAGATGACGATATAGAAGGACCAGGAGATTTTCCCCAAGTCTGGACAGTCATGAGTGGCAGGGTGTGTTGGATAGTATGGGCAGGTATCTAGTCCAGTGAGTGCCTCCAGTGCTTTGGAAGCATGGGAGATGGAAGACAGCTGTATGGAGTCCTCTACGACAAGTTGCAGAAACTGCTGAAGGAGAGGGTGAATCGAGTCAGTTTGCCGAGGTGAAAGCCAACCAGCTGGCTTTGGATATTGCTGAATGAGAAAAGTGGCCAGTACTATATGTTGAGTCATAGATGGTGGCAAATGCCCTGTGGAGGTGATTGCAGCAATGGAAGCAAAGTGACTGGCAGTGCAGAGGTAAACCCAAACAGGGTGCTGCACTGTGGCAAGATATCTCTGTCCAGGTGCAGAACCTGGTGGTGAAGGTATGCCGTGTAGATGCTTATGTACCGAAGAGTCGGGCCATAGAGGAGCACCAGAACAGCCAACAAGTGGATAAAGCTGCTAAGATTGAAGTGGCTCAGATGGACTTAGATTGGCAACATAAGGGTGAATAATTTCGTGACACTTCAGGCCATCAGGGCAGAGATGCAACATACAGATGGGCTCGTGATCGAGGTGTGGACTTAACAATGGACACTATAGCCCAGGTTATTCACAACTGTGAACCATGCTGCAATTAAGCAAGCCAAGCGGTTAAAGCCTCTTTGGTATGGAGGACGATGGCTGAAGTACAAATATGGAGAGGCCTAGCAGATTGACTGCATCACACTCCCACCACCCCACCAAAGCAAGTGCCATGTGCTTACCATGGCGGAAGCAACCGTCAGATGGCTGGAAACATACACTGTGCCCCACACCACTGCCCGGAACACTGTCCTGGGGTTTGAGAAACATATGTTTTGGCAACACGACTCCCCAGAGAGGACTGAGCCAGACAGCGGGACTCATTTCTGGAACAACCTTACAGACACTTGGGCCAAAAAACATGGCACTGAGTGGGTATATCACATACCCTACCATGCACCAGCCTCTGGGAAAATCGAACGGTGCAATGGGTTGTTAAAAATGACACTGGAAGCAATGGGTGGTGGGACTTTCAAGCATTGGGATACACACTTACCAAAAGCCATCTGGTTGCTCAACACCAGAGGATCTGCCAACAGGGCTGGCCCAGCCCAGTCAGAACTTTTACATAATGTAGAAGGGGATAAAGTTCCTGTGATGCACATAAAGAATTTGCTGGGAAAGACTGGGTTATTTCTGCTTCACGTAAAGGCAAACCCACTTGTGGGAAAGCTTTTGTTTAGGGACCTGGATGTACTTGATGGGTAATGCGGGAAGATGCGGAAGTCCGATACGTACCTCAAGGGGATTTGATTTTAGGGAAAAACAGCCAATGAACTCAATTGTATGCTGTTGCCTGCTATGTAGCACTATTATAGCCCACTGACTAGATATCTTCAGGTGACAAGTGACTAGCCCTGACTTCCCTCCGACCATCATCTCAACAAAGAATGACGAAACCAGACGAGCTCATCAGTGACCAGACGAGTTCCACGGTGTCATCAGCAGGCAACAATCCAACACTGCACACTGTCTCTCCTTCTCTGACAGACTATTACAAGAGATGGAGCCATACATGAGGGACCAGATGAAATTAGCAACTTTATACGGATTAGTCTATGCACTAAGGAACAATATCTCTCTCTCTTTTTGTGTGTATGGATGTGTATATATATATATATATATATATATATATATATATATATATATATATATATATGAGACAAGAGTGATATATTGAAAAATGAGGGATCTGAGCATGATATGAATGGTATGGAATAAGGGGTGGATACTGTCCTGGGATCAGCAGTAGTGGTCATTTTTCTCCTTCTTAGTATCTGGTGCAGTGCTGTGTTTTTGACTTTCAGGCTGGGAACGATGCTGATAACACCAGTGTTTTCAGTTGTTGCTAAATAATGTTTACTCTGATCAAGGACTTTCTCAGTCTCATGCTCTGCCAGGCAGGATGGGAAGCCGGGAGGAAGCAGAGTCAGGACACCTGACCCAAACTAGCCAAACGGGTAGTCCATACTGCAGCATCTCATGCTCAGCATATAAACTGGGGGCAGTTACCTGGAAGGGCTAGATCACTGCTCGGGTCCGGCTGGGTATCAGTCGGAGGGAGGTGAGTGGTTGTATTCTCTTCCCCTGTTATTTCCCTTATCATTATTATTATTGGTGGTAGCAGTAGTGGTTTTGTTTTATACCTTAATTACTGGATTGTTCTTATCTCAGGCCATGGGAGTTATGTTCTTTCAATTCTCCTCCCCATCCCTCTGGGAGTGGGGGGAGGAACGAGTAGAGGGAGTGAGCAAGCGGCTGCGTGGTTCTGGGTTGCTGGCTGGGCTTAAATCAAGACACTCTCTACCCTCACAGTAAAGAGCTTCCTCCTTATATCCAGTCTAAACTTTCCCTGGTTAAGTTTGAACCCATTACCCCTTGTCCTGTCACTATAGTCCCTAATGAACAGTCCCTCTTCAGCATCCCTATAGGCCCCCTTCACATACTGGAAGGCTGCTGTGAGGTCTCCGCACAGCCTTCTCTTCTCCAGGCTGAACAGCCCCAACTTCCTCAGCCTGTCTTCATACGGCAGGTGCATCAGTTCCCTGATCATCCTTGTGGTCCTCCTCTGGACTTGTTCCAACCGTTCCATGTCCTTTTTATATTGAGGACAACAGAACTGTACACTATACTACAAGTGAGGTCTCACAAGAGCAGAGTAAAGGGGCAGGATCACCTCCTTCGAGTTGCTGGTCATGCTCCTTTTGATGCAGCCCAGGATACTGTTGGCTTTCACACTGAAGACAGCTCATGTTCATTTTCTCATCGACCAACACCCCCAAGTCCTTCCCTGCAGGGTTGCTCTGAATCTCTTTTCTGCCCAACCTGTAGCTGTGCCTGGGATTGCTCCAACCCAGGTGTGATCCTCAAAGGTTCTTAATGATGAGCTACATAATTGTGATTTAGTTGTGTACCCATAGCAAAAGTTTTTCAGTAACAGTCTCTGCATGGACTTGGCAAATATGAGCCAGTGTGATTTGTCTCAGGCATCTTTGGTGATGCATTAAGCTATGCAAAATTACATCATATTTCACATAAACTAAGATTAAGCAGTCAGACATTTACTCCAGGTCACTTGACACACAGTAAATTCTTAAACCACAAGAATGCTCATGTGTGATTCTATGGGCATCTATTTGTCTCTTTAAGGATGTCCTTTCAGCATGCAGAGTCATTACTGTTCTGTAAACTATTTCCCAGTTAGCCAACAAATTCTCATAAACGCTTTATTTTTTCACAAGTGGCTTTGGACAAAACTGATAATATGCTGGTGTTTCTCCAGACTTTTCTTCTAGTTTTAGATCTGATGGATTTGCCAACTGGATTCTCCTGTGACTGCAGTGCCACCATGGATTAATCTCACTCTTACTCTGGGTAGAGAAATGAAAGCTGCTTAGCTGTTCTCATTCAGGCTAGCAGATGGGAATTTTTCTGTGTATGTAGACAGGTTTGCTTTGTTTATTATGTGGGGAAACTTAATCACTTCCAGAAAGAATTTTCCTGGATCACTGTTATCAGTGGTCAGTTTTCCAGCCTGGAAAACTGAAAGATCTAAATATATCTACTAGAGGACTGAAATGCTGGTTGTCTGTGGTTTGTTTGTTGTTTTTTTTCCCTGTATTTTGCATTAGTTAATGTAGAATAAAAAGAGTGGTTTCAGGTACTATACATCTACCTTTACAGACAGAATATATATGTTATATAGTGTTCAAAATGCCATATATTTATACAATGTTATTGGGGTAGCAGAATAACTTTCCCATTTCAAAACTGTGGTTTATGACCTTAACTGATTAAAAAATAAAAAGACCCACAGTCAATTGCATCTTAAATTACTGAAACAAAAATACGTTGATTGAGCCAACCAATATTCTTCCAGCTTCTCATCAGGAACATTTCCAGTATTTCAGTTTTGCCTCAAAACCAGTTATGGTGTGGGAAAACTATAGTGGTAACTTTCCAAGAACTTATCACATCTCTCCATCTTCTGAGACTAGAAACCTCTATGCTAGTTTTATGGTATTTTCGGGTGTAGTGAAATTACTTAATCTCAATTTGAAATATTTCCCATACATCTGAGTTTATAACCAGTGTTACTTGCAGGCTGAAAGCCTGAATGCTTATAAATAGAGATAAAACTAGCCCTATAATCGTTACAGGCTGATTCCTTTGAATATAGCAACAAATAACTTCTACATTAAACAGTTCAAGAATACTGAAAGTGAGCAAGGGTCATCCCATGCCAGTTCACAGCTACAAGCTGGTAAGCAGACAGCTATTAAGCTAAGATGCTAACAGATACCAATACTGACTGGTGCTAGAAGTGGGAATAAAGCAAAGACAAAGACTTAGGTGCAAATTGTGGACATTACTGAGAGCCAGACCTTGTCACTGCAAAAGTATCCATTCCATAAGATAGATCAGAGCTTTGAATTAGTGTTCTAACATGGAGGATATCCAAATCTTCTTATCTTATGTGATTATGTGATTATCTCTTAAAACCTCAACTTTATGTCTGGTTTAGGTAAAATACATGCAATAAGAAAAATCCCACATGAAGTATAGAAAATAAATACCTGAACTATACTTTTTTTCTAGCTATTCTTGACATAGTATATACACACACAAGTGCACACACCTACGTAGAGTTGCTTGCCTGCCCTACTGCCAATGACATCTGGTTATCTACAATCGTCTTTACAAGAATCTTGCTCTCTGCAATGCACTGATGCCTCTGCTCTGTGTGAGATAAACTTGGCAAACAGCAACGAGAGCGTGGTATAATAGGCCCTGCTTGGTGACAGCACAGTTACAGCAGCAACAGGGGCTCAGCAAACCTCCCCCACCTTTGTTTGTCTGTGTGCTCTGACAATCCAGATAGGAAAGTTGCATGAAGCAATAATTTATTATGGCAGTGGGGGCTGGCTCGAAAGCTTCTCTCTCTTTTTATTTTAATGGCTGTTTAAATTACTTCAGCAGAGTTTTACAAAGCTTTGATTATCACACGCAAGGATGAGGCACAAATTCAAACTGAATCTTTCATCTTAATAAACATGCACCCAGACCCCCATTTGGATCATGGATGCTGTCTGTGGGCTTTCTCCAGATTGTCTGCCAAATACTGCCACCAAGTGTGAATCTTAGATTTTCTCCTGAACAGATGGGAAGGAAAGGGACCCACCTGAGAAATCCTGCTCCTGGAGACCTCAACAGGCACTTGAGAGTGCCCAGAAAGGCACAACATGAATGATTCCTCCTCTCTAATTCCCCTTTTGAAAACAGAACTGTATAAACTGTCTGGCACTCATCTGTGTATTATTTATATTACAACAATGTCTAAAGTCTCCCAACCAAAGTTAGAGATACTGTAAAAGATACTGGTACAAATGATGGAGCCCCATCCTTAGTCTAAAAGAACAAGGCAGAGGTGGTGTCAGAGGAGGTGACCAATACCTCGAAAAATAAGAATACAGAGCAAAAAGGTAAAGGAAAATTGTTGCTGTAGCTGATACAAACCCACAGCTCCAGACCAATACCTTAGTTAAAATGAGTGCCTTTTGTTCTATTAGTTTAGCACTATAATAATCAATATGGGATGTGAAAATTATATGAGAAATACTATATTATAAGTCCTGGTGAAAGAATATCTTTATTGCTAGTTAAAACAAGACTATCCCAAGAGCTTGTCTGCTTGCCACATGGAAAGGTGAAAAAAAAATCAATAAAAGAAAAATGGAAATGTTCCTAATTACAGCTGATTGAAACTCTGCATGAAGTCGGGAATAAATTGTCATCATCTAAATAGCCTAACTTTTTGGAGGATGAACTTTATTTCAAAAATGAGTCTGTCAACACATCCATCTGGTTAACATTAAATTCCTCGTATTAACCAGAATTCATTCTCTATACTTCTCAGCTCTACCTCTCTATGTCATCCCTAAGAAAGCTATCCAAGTGTCAGAGAATGTCACTTATTAAAAGGGACCTTGAAAAAGCACAAAAAAACCTGTAGTTGCAAAGAAAGGATGTGATTTACTGCCTCTTGGTATTGCTTTTTGGTTGCAATGAGTTTGGTAAGTAAGGCTGTGGGATTCAGCAGTGGTTTCTGGCCCTGGGTGAAGTGGGACTGCACCAAAGACTGCTTCTATCAGGCATCTCTGAATCCCTCCCCAGTTCACTGAGAATAAGAGGTTAGAAGAATAATATTTTATTTTAGCCTTGCACGGTTCATCCATAAACTCAGGGTCCTATGTTAGGGCTCTTATCTTCAGCAGGTTTAAACTAACAAGCATGTGAAGAGGAAGGATGCACTCAAAGCGGCTCATAAGTGCAGGGTCACAAACATGTAAAACATGACATTTAAAATGCAGCTTAGGATAGCTGTAGACAATAAAACCCAAGCTGCAATTCTGAAAACTTAACTAGAAATATGCTCTTCAGGCAATTAAAATCTAAGTTTCTATATCACCCAAAATTTTGAAAATTTTCCAGACATGTTTAAATACTTCTGACTTTGGATGCACACACATAGTTTCTTTTTGTTTAAAAGCTTCTGCCCATCCATACCACAGAACAAAACTCAGCCTTGGGCATTCATTAGCAGTTCTTGTAGCTGAACAACAAAGGATTAGTTAGATAATATGCACTTTTCCTTAAGTAGATATGTATAATTATTTCTCCTACAGGCCTTAACAGCACCAGAGGAGCTGTTATCCTTTATCAGGTAAATTAGATGCAGCTTCAAAAATTGGTATGTGTGCCAGAGGAGTTCTTTGGATCTATTAGGTAAATAATTTCACTTTTTAAAATTTATTCTAGGTGGTCTAGTCTCACATCTCATTGAGAGGATTTACAGAGGCAACATGTGTTAACTTTATTCAAAATCAGGTCTATAAATTCCCATATGTCAGTGAGAAACCAGTCTCTTAAGCAGTAATTTTAATAGAGTTCTGAATGCTTGCTTATAATAAATCATAGTATTCTGGAATGGCAAGAAGGTAAAAGCTAGATTAAAAGCACTTACAGAACACTTCTTTCTGGGACAGACTGCAAACTTTTCAATTCTTCGTACAGTCTGGTTTTGAACGTTTGAAGTACCAGTTCTTCTGTCAGTCCCCTGAGGAAAATATTCCATGTCCCCACAGAGCAAGCATTGTTAAGTGTTCTTTCTAGACATTCAGTTCAATTATTCATTTATTCACTCCTAATTATGCTCACCTCAATAAAAAATTGTTCTCCTCAGAACTGCACTCAGTTGGAGATACTTCCCCATGCCCTCTGCTATTATTTGGACAAAGTTAGTGATTCCATTATTCATGTGCCTCAAGTGAAGCTCGTATATCTGTCTTTGTGGGATTTCTCTGTGTTTCAATTCCCCAGCTCTACAATAAGTCTCACTTTCTCATGTCCTTTATCTATTCTTCTAAAAGCTCTAACATAGGGTCAATCTTTATTTTTGTACATTATCTACAAGTAATACTTAGGGAGTCCAAGATCAGCTTCTCAAGTACTCTGAGATGCAAATGGAAGAGTGCAATAAGAAAAATAAAAGTTACAGATTACTCTATTTAATTATGACAGCAAATTTCTATGGTGACTGAAATAAGCATCCCTTTTTAAGCCTATCTGGTTGTCACTGTCCCTGAATAAGTTTAATCCCAAAGATAGATTCAAAGAATCTACTAAATACAGGTATCTTCTGGTGTGTTAGAAAGTAGCCAAAGCAAGATTTACAATAACCTTATGAAAAAAATATAAAAAAAAAAAGAAAAAATTGTGAGAGAGATGTTAAAAAAAAAAGGGGGTTAACTTTTGCACGTACACAGTTGAAGAACTGGGGGGTTTCAGTTTATTTTTTACTTTTTTTTTTCCCTAAAGAGCAATTGGCCAGGACAAATGCCAGCTAGTTTCAATTTGAAATTCAACAGTGAAGGTTTCTGAACTCCTGTAATAGATGCGGCTCTATGTTTCTTGGTTTCAGCAAGGAACTAAAATATTGAGGTACCTCAAGTAGTAGTGAAGAGACCAAGATACCTTTTGCAGCTCTCCTGATCTGCTGTTTGCATTCAAGCAGAACATTTCACTTCCCTATTCCTTAGCTCAGTGTCTTTTCGTGATGCTCATTTAAAGTATAAGGTACATGTCATGTAGATAGCACAATAACAATAGCTCATGGGACTGCATACACAAAGCAAGAAAGAAGTCATTATGGGGAAACTCTGTTACCTGCAAAAGCTGAAATATCTTGAGCCACTACCCATATAGAGTCATAGAATCATAGAATAGTTAGGGTTGGAAAGGACCTTCAGATCATCTAGTTCCAACCCCCTTTCCATGGGCATGCACACCTCTCACTAAACCATGCCACCCAAGGCTTTGTCCAACCTGGCCTTGAACACCATCAGGGATGGAGCATTCACAGCGTCCCTGGGCAACCCATTCCAGTGCCTCACCACCCTAACAGGAAAGAACTTCTTCCTTATATGCAACCTAAACTTCCCCTGGTTAAGTTTTAACCCATTACCCCATGTCCTATCACTACAGTCCCTATTGAAGAGTCCCTCTCCAGCATTCTTATAAGCCCCCTTCAGATACTGGAAGGCTACTATGAGGTCTCCACGCAGCCAGGCTGAATAGCCCCAACTTTCTCAGCCTGTCTTCATACAGGAGGTGCTCCAGTCCCCTGATGCTCCTCGTGGCCCTCCTCTGGACTTGTTCCAACAGTTCCATGTCCTTTTTATTTTTGAGGACACCAGAACTGCACACAATACTCCTGGTGAGGTCTCACAAGAGCAGAGGGGCAGGATCACTTCCTTTGACCTGATGGTCACACTCCTTTTGATGCAGCCCAGGATAGGGTTGGCTTTCTGTGCAGCGAGAGCACACTGAAGCCAGCTCATGTTTATTTTCTCATCAAGCAACACCCCAAGTCCTTCCATGCAGGGCTGCTCTGAATCTCTTCTCTGCCCAACCTGTAGCTGTGCTTGGGATTTCTCTGACCCAGGTGTTGGACTTTGCTCTTGTCATGGTTAAACTTCATAAGGTTGGCATCAGCCCACCTCACAAGCGTGTCAAGGTCCCTCTGGATGGCATCCCTTCCCTCCAGCGTTTCAACTGAACCACACAGCTTGGTGTCATCAGCAAACTTTCTGAGGGCGCACTCAATCCCACTGTCCATGTCACCATGGTGGACAAGACCGGTCCCAACACTGATCCCTGGGGGACACCACTCGTTACTGGTCTACAGCTGGACATTGTTACTTTGGACACAATACAAAAATGAGTTCTAGCCTGTATCAACACAGAATATGGGATTTTCATTTGATATTTGCTCATATGTCAGAGTCTCTGTGGAAAACTTTATTTGCTCTTTGTTTCATAAATAAATTCTAGAGGATCAAAGGTCTGGGCATGGAACACCATGTCAAATTTTTCCCTGGATGATCCAGCAAAATCAATAGACTCACATCAGGGATAAATTTGTCCTAATATGTTTACCCACACATAAAAACTGCATACCATCATCACATTTATTGTAGTATGATACAAGAAATCACTGCTATTCATGGTCTTCTTTGTCTGCCACACACCCCACAGCTAATTTTGTGTTATAGTGGAGAATATAATTTCTAAATATCAGCAGCCTCTTCTGCGTATTCAGTGTGAACTAGGGTGCAACCTTGCACCTTAATCTATTTTTGTACATGGCCGAGTCCTAAAAAAATAAACACACAGAACATTTTAAATCTGATCTCAATAAATCTTTTATTTTTAGAAGCTGGGTCTATTATTTTAAGCAGTGTTTGTCCTCATTTCCTGATAGTTTCTCCACACTATGGTAGCATGATACAGTCTTAATTTTCTGAGAACTAGAATGCTAGACGTACAAGATATGCTCTGCACTGGGATGCCAGGGGAATGGTTTCCCTGGCAACAGCAAGCACATAAAAAGTATTCAGAGCAGTTCCTGTTTCTTCTCTGTTTTAAGCCTCCATTGGTAGGGGAATCAAACCTAGCTCATATTTTTTTTTGTTTAAGGTGAACTGCAGGGCAGAAAAGCAAAGATGTTCTTTATTGCATTTTGCCACCTTGTGGAGCAAACATGCAGGAAGGGTGATCGCTGCAGGAGTTTAGGAGAGATGGACATGGAGCCCCAGAGAGGACATATAGTCACAGGAGGAGAAGAGAGAATAAACAATGAATAAAATAATGGACCTTATTTTTGAATGATAGATTTTCTAAGGTCAGTTTTTAGACTAGCCAGGTAAGGTTCAGTCTAAGGTTTGGCTCTAATTCAACAAGACACTTAAGAAATGTGTCTACCTCTAATCTGGAGAGCAGACGCTTTGGTTTAAAATGCAGATTCATCCTCTGTGTTTTAGGTATTTGGATAGTCCCATAAAACTTAGACACATGCTTCAATATTGCAGTGATCCATGGCTTATATGGTGTCACTTTCAGGTTTTTCAGATCTTGCTGCATTTCCTTCTTTCCTTAAAAAGGCTCAACTAGGCTCCCACTGCAAAGTTGCCTTTCAGAACTGTCTTTACAATAAAACTGAAATTTGTCTTCAACTTACCTTTGTTTTGCTTGACCTGACATTTTCAAGTGAGGAAGTGTACGTTTAATTTACATGCAGTTTGACATGTTTCTCTAGTAGTAGTTCTAGCTGTGGTTTTGCACACACGGAAAGAGATTTAAGCCCTATGCCAAAAAAGCTGGGGATATGATCAGTCATAAATGCTTAATACACCTATAATCTTTAGTACAGGAGAAGGCAGAGCAGAATATTATGGGTGACGCTACTGTGCAATTATTCATGGAGCAACATAATAATGCAGGTATGCCCCATCCCCTGAAGAATTTGATCCCTTTGATATAACAGTGTCATGGTTGAAGCCCAGCCAGCAACCCGGAACCATGCAGCCACTTGCTCACTCCCTCTACCACTTCCCCCTGCCCCGCTCCCAGAGGGATGGGAAGCAGAATTGAAAGAACGTAACTCCCACAGGTTGAGATAAGAACAGTCCAGTAACTAAGGTATAACACAAAACCACTACTGCTACCACCAATGATAATAATGATAAGGGAAATAACAAGGGAAGAAAATACAACTGCTCGCCACCTGCTGACCGATACCCAGCCGGACCCGAGTAGTGATCTAGCCCTTCCAGGTAACTGCCCCCAGTTTATACACTGGGCATGACGTTCTATGGTATGGAATACCCGTTTGGCTAGTTTGGGTCAGGTGTCCTGTCTCTGCTTCCTCCCTGCTTCCCATCCTCCCTGGCAGAGCATGAGACTGAGAAAGTCCTTGATCAGAGTAAACATTGTTTAGCAGCAACTGAAAACATTGGTGTTACCAGCATCATTCCCAGGCTGAAAGTCAAAAACACAGCACTGCACCAAGTACTAAGGAGAAAATGACTGCTACTGCTGAACCCAGGACAAGCAGACATAGAAAATACGGCTATGGAAAATAATATAGGTAACCTTGATGGAATAAATATAAGCTCCCACTATTGTGTTTTAGAGTGATTACATAGACTCATGAGTTTGAGATTGTTTGCAAAGTTGGACAAATATTTTCAAACATATAATACACTACATTGGTTCTGCCAGAAACATTTATACATGAAGAAACATAAATTGTATCTTTATCCCTACAGTGAATATGACTTAACCTTCTGTTCCTTTTCTTCCTTTCTTAGTTGTAGAGCCTTTGTCATTTCTGTACTCTCCTCCTTTGAATGTTTGCTGAGTATTAATATTCCCCAAGTGAATTAGCATTCCTTTATCCTAATTGAATCTTTTCAAACTGTTATTTTTCTTCTTTTTACAACTGTTAATATTGTTTTGCAATTTATTACTCTCCTTTGCGTCCCCAAGAGCTCTTGTATTAGCTTCACTTGGGCTTTGTAATAGGACTAAGAAAAGAAAAGTGCTATTTATCACTAGAGAAGTATAAAAATTACCCAGACCTGGAATCTCTTTGGTGATCAAAATCAGTTCACAATCTCCCTGAATCCCCCCCCCCCAAATAATCAACATAAACCTCAGAAGTTCACAGAGGAAAACTGAATTTCTGTAATAACTTTGTATCCTGTTCTAATTTTAAAACAAACACTTGCAAAGGAGAAACAAAAAAAAAAAGATATATGTGATATATATTTGTAACCTTTTCCTAGGCTTTGATTGGTGAGGTTTAATTGTCTTTAAGGTTCATTAATAAGCACTGCCTTGAGCCTCCATCTAAACTGCACATGTTTGGACAATAATGATGAGCATGTTATACCATCCGGGTGCTCAATAAAAAACACTTCCCATTTACAAACAAGTAGTCAAGTGTATAAGGAAGTGTGCTTTCCTGAAGGGAGAAAAGAAAACAAAATGAGGAGAAAATTCAATGAAATACAATGACCTACTTAGGTTTCACAAATTACAATAATAATTTAAAGTTCCCTCATCATGGTAAAGCAACTTTGGGGCTTTTGACTGCCTTATGTCTCCTGTATACTCTCAGCTGGATCTATCAGATCCCAGGGCTCTGTCCTCTACCCTGCCAAGCAGCAGGGCCAACATATTTTGGTTCCTCACTCACTTTGTGCACTCGTAGCCTTTCATGCTTACCCTGCTAAATTCAAAAGCTTCCCCTATTCTTCAGAAATTTCTGCTTTTCAGTGTTAAGGGCAGCCAAAGTAGTGGACTTTGTCTCCCATAGTATGGTTAAGTACAAAGTGTCAACATTGCAAGGCTTCCAAGCAATTCTTTCTTTTCAGCTCCCACTGTTTCTGTCTTAAACCTGACTGAACACCCCCCCCATTCTGGGCTTTCCTCTGCTGCTCTCGCCATCACTCTGGGCATATCTCTTTCATGCCTCAGCTGGTATGTTTTGCCTGTTAGTTCTACAAAAGCAACCATGCCATGTTCCAATTTTATTCTCTTCCTTCTAATAGCACCTAATCGATTCTCTATCTGCAGATTAGGGAATTAATCCAGTGGTGAATTCAGTTGCAGCACTGCAAAATAATCCACTTCTGCACAGCGCCCTGGAATGACCCTCGTTTACTTTCCTACACAGACTTCTCCCAAAACATTTCCACAACTTTCATCCCCCCAGCTTGATTCACTGCTATTTCAAGTAAAGTTATTGAGGATTTGCTATTTAAACAATATTAATGCATTCACGGCATCCGTGTATACAGAATATGCTTACTCTGCCATCTGCTTCCTCTTATACACACACTCTTACTTCTGCCCTTGGGAAGATAAGAGAGCAAACACCTGACAGATGCTTAGTCATATTGCTTAATATTTCTGAAAAACACTCACGTGCTGTGTTTAGAAACAGGAGAAAGGCAGTGCAGAAGTAAGACAAATTCCCTATAAATCTATGAGAACAATTTGTCTGGAAGATTTCTTGCAAAGATCAGACATGGAAAGGAAACACTATATCTTTTCCCCTTTTCACACCCCTCAGTTACAACAGCATCATTGACAGTCAGTCTAGGTTTTATTCAAATCCAGAGTTACTGCATAATGAGATCTAAGACCTACTGTATTTATATACCCATTCCCATCTCTTTGGTATCTGAGCACCTTCTAGTATAACTCTAAAAGTGATATAATTAGCATCTGTCAAGTGTGGCTCGCCTCTCTCCACAGGAAGGAAAGATTGCCTGTGGATTTTATTTTTCTTCAAGTATGCCCAGTGCCATGTGTCTGTATTAACCAAGGCACTGGAAAAAAAGAGGAAGAGAAGGATTTTATACTTGACACAGAAGAGAGGTGGGTGGTAAATCCTTTGGCAATTTGTGAAGTTGTACCTCTCCTGGTACTTGGTCTGCTGATGACACAACATAGCAGCTCCTCCACTTAGTTTTATGCTAGTCCATCAATTGCAGTGGCACCTTGTGACCTTCAGATGACTTTTATGTCCGTAACCCTTTCTGAGATGAACCCTTATGTGCTCTGAATGCAAGGCAGAGGTTCCAGGACACACAATGGTACTCCAAAGCTCTTTACCTCTCTAGCAGGCTTGACAGAAGCAACAATACGCCTTTTTAAGTTCAGACAATTTTCCCACCCTTTCCTAGAAAGCTACCACATCACTTTACAGCTCCTTTTTATCTTGTGTGTGAAGCTGGCTAGTTTCACAATATCCATTTACATCTTTGGCATGAACACACAGCATGCATCTGAACTGGTTCCTAAAATACCTCAGGTTAATTCACTTTCCTTTTTAACTCAAACTAAACAGTTCACCTGGGACAGAAGAGTACAGCCATTACCTACCAAGGAGTTTAGACAGTCAGTCAGGTCTCCTGTGCCCTGGTATATGAGCACTTTGTAAACAGGCGCTGAGATCCTGAATATTCAGCATGATGGAATTTTTTTAGTCTAAGAATGAAGAGACACATAAGTATCTTCAAACATGTCAAAAATGGCTGCAAAAGGGAGATGAATAAAGTGTTTCACATGTCCACTGGGGCTAGGGCAAGCAGTAATGAGCTAAAATCGCAGTAAAGGAGATTTAGGTTAGGGAAATTCCTAATTGTAAGGATTGTGAAGGATGGGAATATGTGGCACAGAGAGACTGTAGATCCCCCATTACTGGAGATTTTTAAAATTGCTTAGAAGAATCTCTGTCAAAAAAAAAAACATTTAGGTACAGTTGTGGTAGGCAAAAGATTACCTGGCTGTGAAATCCCTTCTAGCCTTGTCAGCTATGCCTCTGTGTAATGCTAACCCAGGGAGCAAGGGCTTAACCTGATGCATGGGGGCACCTGAGTACTGGAAACGTATTTGTCTGTGTTGCATACTGATTGCTGTCACCTGGAAGACTCTGATTCAATTCCCCAAATGCATTTTCCTACCAATAAATGTCACTTGTTTTCACATTTCTCTTCTATATTGAGTTTTGTTGGTTTTTTTTTTTTATCAGCTTTCAAACAGGCCCAAACTGGACTAATCCTTTCTCATTTTCTACAAAATTGTGGTGACATTTCAATCCTAAAAATATTTCAGAGGAGTCTAGTGGGCAAATGGCCTTAGCTTAAAACATTCTGCATACTGTCCTATCTACTCTACAATGTGTGTTTTAGAAACTCAGTTTGCCCTCAGTGGTCTTATTTCTTTTTCAAAACTGTTCAAATTGGATTCAGCTAGGACATGATTAGTAGAAAGGTGAGATGACTTTGCTCTCTGTGCGAGGTAAAAAGCCATTGTTCTAACCTTGATTATCTCACCAATAGACATAATATGCTGATCAAATGATTTTGGCATTGACGTTCTTTTCTGAGAAGTTGAAGTACACGAATTTTAAATGCTTCTACTCAGAAAGTTTAAATGGGGGACCAATACATCATCTTTAAGTTTTCCACAATCCTGTAAAGCTGCAGTTCAGAATGGAGAACAGATCCATGAAGTCTTGAAGTTGTTTTGTGTACACCACAGATGCTGCTCCACATTTCCTGTCCTGCTTGAGTCCTCTAAGGAAAACTCTCAGCCTGTCGTGAAGTGGAAGCTAAAGGAGAATGAAAGAAGTGGGCAAAGAGAATCTTCAGCTTCATTCAGGGGAGAAATGGGTTTAGAGGTAGGAGTTTTATCATTACTGAACACGAGTAATTACAGAGAAGGCAAGCTGAAAGGTTGAATTTTGTATTTTGGCAATATCAGCTGAGATTCTAACTACATAACGAAGAATAAAAAATGATGTTAACCAGAACTTTTTACTTGAAACAAAGCTTGAATTCTAACTAAGTCCAGTCTGACAAAAGACCACAAAGAACTGGGAAGTTGCAGTATGCTTTATTCAATTCTAGATCTTAGTTTAGCAGACTTAGAGATATTGGTTAAAAGTGTCCCCTGAATACACTCACTAATCAGCTGTATTATCAGGGGTGTAAGGAAGGTACTGAGTTCTGGGAGGATATGGTCCTGAAATACCATAGGGGAGCAATCTTGCCTGAAAAGCACCAACTGGTTTAAGCTTTCAGATTGTTCTCAGGAATGTTTTATGTTCTTTACAACATGATCTCCTCTTAGGTAAGATTTATTTCTCTGCTCAGTTTTTTGTTATTTGATTTTCCTGTAAGTTAATATTCTTTCTGGTATTACAAGTGAGTTCTCTTTCCATAGTGGTATCTGGATAAATGTCATTCAGGTTGTTTGGCTAACTTGAAACAGCAGATGGAAATAGGATGAAGGAATTTAAGAAGAGTTCCCAGATCTCTTACTAGCTTCCTATATTACTTGGGAAAATCAGTTGCAACTCATGCCAAAGTTCCCCTAATCCAAAAGGACAGGAACACTTTTTTTTTTTTTTTCCTCTGATTTGTTTTATTTTGTCCAGCTTGTCCATACAGGTCTCTAACTTTTCCACATACAAAGATCTTGGGTTTGCAGCAGTCATGAGAGTAGACCAGGTAAATCTCTGTCTCCTAAAGGAAGGCTTCTTGCGTGTACATCTAAGTGTGTCTAAGTGACTGCCTGAGGGAATCACTCTCTCCTTCCAGAGTTTCAAGGTTTTTGCTAGCTCACACTTGTACATTAGTTTTATTTGTGTCATGGTTCTTTATAAGGCCTGAAAAAATGCCATCTTTTGAAATAAACAGCCTCTCTCTGTAATGTGGTCCAATGGCTTTAGGCAATAGGATTTCATATGGAACCTTTAACACTTAAGATGAATTTTTTGGTAGTTTCTGTTCTTAGCCTGGTATCTCGGAGGTTTTACAGCGCATTGCCAAAGGTTCCTCACCTTTGCCAATAAATTCCTTTCCATCCTCTGTATGGTAGGTATTTGTGAAACAACGGAAAATCTTGTAATGTCCATATGCAATGCTTTTTCCATGCCATGTTTGGAAGGATTGCACAACGTGTTAGTAAATGAGTGGAGAACGTAGGTGTGAATGACCTCATAAGTGTTATTACAAGACACTGAAAAGTAATAGCAAAAGTATAGCTACATCAGAAATAAAATTATCCCTGCTAAGGTGAATTTCTGCAATAGTGTCTCCACTAAATAAAAGTAAGAAGGAATCTTACCTGTCTGGATGCTTGGATAGGTAAGCAGAGCCTGGATGGATGGACTGATGAGAAATAATTTAGCAATGTTCTACTTCCTTAAAGAAAAATAGCCAAAGCCTTTGAAGACACACCTCTTCACTCCTGAGTGGGTGACATGTCAGCTGGATGAGAGATAATCAGGTAGCCTGAGGGTAATCACTTTAAAGGATTAAATGGAGAGAATGATTTGATTGATGTACCTGTTGAATTCAGTCTTTGGGGTTTATTTTCCCTACCAGTTCTCAAGAAAACCCTCTCCCATCATCCTTTGAGATAATTTAAAAACACAAGCCTTGAAATAATTCTAAAGAGATGTTTTCTATTTAATTGTTTTGTACTGTGTTTGCGATCATACTGGGACCCTCCTAAAGAGAATCAGTACAGATAAGACTGGGAGACTGGAGCATGACAAGAGTTTTTTGCTTTGTTGTTATATTTATGCATTTGCTAATCATCTTTATCTGGCTTTATTTTTCTCCCTCAGTCTGTGACCAGAATTTAATTGCAGAACACACAGTGAAAAGCATGGATGTACTTTACGCACACACACACCCCAAACTATGGCAGCTGGTGTTTTGGTCATTTGTGTTACAGCAGCAGGGCCAGATGCCAGGTTTGCATTTTAGACCAGCCCTGTAAAGTTTCTGAGAAATAAACTGTTTCATATGAGATTTTCTCTCAACTTGTATTCATATGAAACACTTGAGGGGTAGGATTCTGCTGCAGATTAAATAACCTGAATAGAGGTGTCCACATGTAAGTATAGCTCCCTCTATACTCAGCGACTATGGTCATTTAAGGGTCTGCTTCACTGCTTGAATTTAAGGTGCATAGTACCTTATATTAGAGCAGGTAGGACATTTCAGGGTATCATACACTGTTTCCATCCACTGCTCTATAGGGTATGAGCTTTTCTTGTGCTCAATATCACATCTACTGAGCCCATAAAGATGTCTTGGCTGTTTAGGCTCTCTCTTCCTTCATACACAAGCACCTAAATGACAGTGCCTTCATCTGGAGCTGCATCACCACAAGCATTGCAAAGCAGTGTAAATCTTTTAGATACCACCATTACAGTTTTTGATGGTAAGGGAAGTATTTATTTTTCTGCTGCCTCTGTAAAAGACCTGAATCTCAGGAATGTATTTTCTATTAGATTTCATCAAAACTTTATTCCTTCTTATGATGCTCAGGATATGCATTTCTTTAGTGTCATATATCTTCCCACAAGTTACATGCCGTTTTGCCCCCAACTGTAAACTTTTGATGGTCCCATATATTTTGTTCTGTGCTGCAGGCAGAAAAAGAAATCATACCAGTCTTGTTTCAGTATTTAGGCTGTGCTGGAAACCGGGACAGGAAACTGATCCCAGCAGTTAACTTTTTTTTTTTTTTCAACCAGGAGTTCTTCACAGTAAGATCAATATGCAAATCTGAGATGAGGAGGGCAATGACTACACCTTCTTTCCCTCTGCCTCCAGACACCACACTGACTTCCCCATATGGTAACACTGCTTTAGAAGACAAAATAAATACTTTTTACTTGGTGAAATCATGTTTGAACTCTACACAGGCAGTTATTGCCTTCATGGGGATGATTTTACCATCAAGGACTTCTTGCTCATAAAAACACCCAAAAAGAAGAAACCCCCTAAAACCAAAACCAAGACAAGATAAACAAGAAAAAAAAAACCGAACATTTTTTCCCCCTAGTATAATACTGAATTGATTAAAACACTGATACCAGAAGGCACGAAATGCATACCTTCTTAAAAGCTAAGTCTTTACAGTCCTTTATCCATCTAATTAATTTAGTTTTCTACTATAATCCTTCTTTTAATCACTGTCTTTTCAATTTCTTCATTTTTCCCAGATCATTTTTTTTCACTTTGCCCTGATGCTTCAATTCTATACCAAAGAGCTCAGCAACTATCTCACTTGTTAAACCTTTATAAGATGTTTTAACTCAAAACTATTAACCAGTGTTTTGGAGCTTTGCATTTGCATGCAGTAAAGATGCTCTTCCGGGGGGGGAGGACGACACCTCCAAATGAAATATAAAGCAATATCTTAAATTACTCAAATGTTCAATATGGCACCAGTAGCTGTTACATATTTTTTTCTCTCCTTCTGAGATTCAAATACATATGCTCAGCAATTACTGTTACATTTGCATAATAGGACATTTTTTGATTAGCATATCTTGGACTTCTTTTTGCATTTTTTAAGTGTGGTTATTTTCATTCTCTAATTTGTCCTTATTCCCCCTTCATGTTCTGTTACACCTGCTCATGTTTTCCTTTGCTCTTGTTTTGTTTTCTTGAGGGCTTGCTGTCTCCAAAGCTTTATTTAGTATTTGATTTTGTAGTTAACACCCCACAGTAATGGGATACCAGGAAGGCAAGGCATATGATATATTAAATTTTAAAGAACAAATTGTGGAACCATGTGATAAATGCCATGCCTTTACAGAGGGTAGCCAGGAAATAGAGTGATACACCACAATATCCTACAAAAATTGTAATATACTTTATAATTACACAGCATTTCATTCTATTTCAAGTTTGTGCACTCCGAGGGAAATATGTTTTCGTCAGCTTTGTACGTTTTATGAGATTTAAACACACTAACTGCAACTATAGCCATACAGAGCCTCACTGAAATAGGCTGGACCAGATTCTTTGTGCAGCCTTGTCAAAAAATAAGTACAATAAAGCAGATCAGAGATAGATAGATATGTAACTAAGCTACATAGGAAAATGAGCAACACATCAAATCATTACTGCATAGAGAGAAGAGAGATTAAGAAGAAATACATCACCAATTTGGGTGACATGGTTTAGTGTGTGGTATCCCTGCCCATGGCAGGGGGGTTGGAACTAGATGATCTTAATGTCCTTTTCAGCCCTAACTATTCTATGATTCTATGATTCTGATTCCCTCTTTGCCTGCTTTACAGGAGGGAGATGTAAGCCAGCATTTAGGTAGCTATTCAAATGTAAATGTAATATTCCTTCAGTGAAATCAAATGGATTTTCAGTTGTGTGGAAGTCTGTAATACTTTTGTGCCACAGTATTCTACTGACCTTTTTGTTCAATTTTATTTATATTATTTGCAAAATACTGCAATTATTTTAATATCAGGGTAAAAATATGTATAATTTTGTTACCGTTGCTTCATTTGTTCAAAGCCTCAAAACAGGTTCTTGATACAGTCTTACTTATAATATCTTGAGATATCAAATGAAATGGTGGCCAGGTCAGGTTCATCTTCCTGTTCATGACTTTGATCGGTGAATTCATTGATTTCTGTAATTAAGTGAGTTGGAAGTAAATCACAGCCCTTTGCTGCATGTAACTCATCAGAGCTGATGGCTGAATCTTAATAAGCTGTTTAGTGTGGTCATGTGCCAGAGCAGCTAGGTGTTAACAGTTTTCCTCGTGCTACAATTCCATGTAGCAATCTCTGGTTATAATTGACTCTGCCAGGACAAAAAAAAAAGAGGAGGTGGAATGACATTAGATTAAAATGAAACAGTGTAGTGCAGGGTGGTTAGCTCAATGAACATGAAATTTTTCCCTTTTTTTTTTTTTTTGTGTGTAAACTGTGCTCAGTGGTTACAATTTTCTTCTTTCTTTCAAATAGACTGCAGTGCTTCAGATTTAGATACATGCCTGGAGAAAGAGATCTGAGGATGTTCCCTATTTAGAAAAGAGAAAAAAAAACAAAACATGAAAAATAACAGCAACTCTGAAAATGCAAACATTAAGGTGTTTAATTACCAATGATAATGGCAATGCCTGTGTAGTGTTCTTTATAATCTTCAGTTGGCTGGTGCCAATGTCGTGTAGTTAACATACATTACAAGAATGCAAAAGCAATGTTATAGTGGTACTCCTTGGGAAAAAAAAAAAAAAAGAAACAAAAAAAAAGAAAAAAACAAAACCCCAGAACAACAAAACAAAACTCAAAACCAAGATCTGGTGCTTGTCACAAAAAAGATAAGTCAGAATATAGGCAAATGGCACAGCATCACCCCATAAAATGGGAAACTGTGAAATAAATTAGGGAAAAAAAAGCAGGGATCATATAAGAGAAAAAGCTGAAGACATAGAATATTTAGAGTTAAGGACTCCCTGTCCATTGCATGCAGGTGCTCACTCTCAATTCATCTAATATCTGTTCTTGGTTATACATTTCAAAAGTCTTTTGGAATAGCTCAGAAAATGTTTCAGCTGTCCATGGAGAAAAAATATATTTTCCTTAGAACATAAAGATTATAGCAGTTTGCTTGGACCACATATGGGTTATATTTCTTTCTTGCCTCCTGAGATTCCCATTAGTTTCCATGAAGTTAAACACTCAAAATTGTGAGAGAGCAACAAAGCCAGAGACTTTTGTGGGGTTTGTAATGATGTTCACCTGAGCATCGCTTCCCACATATACGGTCCTCTTGCTATATCCCAACTCCCCTGTTGTCTGTACATTAAGGCTAATTGGCTTTCAGTATGTTTGTCTGCTGGCTCATACCAACATAACATACACTGCTTCTTCTTGTTTCCAAATGGCAACTCTTTAAAAGCAACTATCAGCCAGAAACCTTGCCCTATCATATGAAGTAGCTGTATTACACTGGCAGCAGAGGCAGAAACATGTTCCTTGTCCCCAACACACTGCCCCACTCCATGCTTACTTATGGAAAAGTAAGTATTACTTCTCCCTCTCCGCACCTTCCTGCTGCTGGTCCTTTACATCTGACTGCATCTAACTGCTTGGTAAGACTCTTCCAACTGGCGTGTACCTGTCTGTGGTTCGGTTTGGGTATTTTTTCACAGCTGTAGAGATCAGCTGTGCACACAGCTTGAAAGAAATGGATGAAATGAAACTGTGAGTGGCCCATCCAAGAATCACCCATTTCTGGAAGATTTTTACAAAATTCAGTCTCAAGTAGTATACAAGTAAAAGTGCTAAAATACTGGTGGGAGATGAGACTGTAAACTGACCACCAAAATTCAGTTTAAAATAAATCCCCCACCAAGCCAGTTTATGACAGACGTGAACAGGAATCACAAAAAAGAAGTTTAAGAGACTGTTTCCTCCTGTTTCATTTGGACTTAGCAGCTGGTAGCCAATGCAAACAGTGAACGAAGAATTGCTGTGAACAACTGCACATATACGATGTTTTCTTCACAGTGGCAAGCCACAGATTTATGAGACACAAAGCAAAAATATAGTGGTCATGCTGGGGAGAAATTATGTGCTTTGGAAACAAGTTTCAGTGCCTTGCAGGTTTTAAGTAAAATAAGTCTAATTGGAAGGTCACTTCAGGAAATCATTGCCAATAATACTTTTGAGTGGCACCGTGGTGGATAATGAAAGAGTAGACATGAACCTAGCAGACCTAGTAGGAACCAAGGATTTGAAAGATACAGAGAAGTTTCTGAATGACTGAAAGTGTAAAGCTCTTGGTCATCCTGCCTAGAGGAACAGAGCACGGAACTGATGGACCATGCTGGGACTTCCTGAGACTAAAAAGCAATCAACTACTAAGAGGCTTTTCATCCACTGTCATCTAAAGAACTCCAGAAAGTAAAGAAGGCAAGAAGTCCAGGTTACTCTATTCTTTTTTCAGCAGTGAAAATACAGGTTGTAACTTTGTAATCTTTTCTTTTTATTTTTTAACATGGAAATTGGTAAACCCACTCATGATGATACACACCTTAATATATATTGCTCTATTGCAATAACCCACATGTTACAGTAGGCTTCAAGGACTTTGGAAAAGACTAGGCAAGTCTGGACTTCTAAGGATCATTTAATGTTGTGTATGAGGACTGGTTAAGGCAAAAAACATTACAGTAAAACTATGTTGATGCCAAATGATGGTGAAATTGTGAGCTTGGCAGCTTCTAGAGCAGAAATGGGGTAAGTTTCATTCACAGCTTGTTTTCATACAGACAAATTCCTCTGAAGATGTAATAAGATTGATGAAGCAAAAGTATGAAAGAAAAGCATTAGTAAAATGAAATTCAGGAGAATAGCAGAATGGGAGCAAATAAGAGCAAACAAGCATAACTCTCAAAATGAAGACAGAAAGTAATTTTAGGAGTTTTTCTGTCAAAGCTCTGAGGTAGAAAACTTATTGAAGAGACTATATAGATAAAATCATCACTTTTTGATGTATTGGCATGGTTTGTCTGAATGGGATGTTGCATTCAGGCTGTAATGAAAACCAAAGGGATAAAGCTGGTAGATGGTGTGGGAGTGGCACCACAAGTAAACCCACTGCTTGGTTCTGAATTGTTAATTTAGTGATCCAGGGTATTAACTTCACACAGACCAGTGATCTGATTGAACTTAAAAGAGCTTTATAGTAAAGAGAGGTTTTAGGCCATGGAGAAGAGTTGGAAAATAAAAACAGGTTTTGCTTATAGGACAGGAAAAATTAAATTATGGGTTATTCAGTATAAGGGAAAAAGGCTGAGGTTTTCATTTTTTAATTAAAAAAAATGCCTCAAAAATATTAGACTATTTGTAAAGACACTGCTTTTAATCCATAATAACTTTTTCTATTTCAGTTAAAAATGAACTTTAAGTTTGGGATTTTTTTCTAAGAACTTTGAATAGGGAAAGCAAACTGTACCTAGTAGCTTATGCCATTTATTTCAAATAGGAGAGAAATAATCAGAGAGAAATAATGAATACAATAGGTGATGATGGGTTACATGTGGATGAATAAAATTTGATGGAAAAATAAATCAATGTTACTTAACTAAGAGTTTTCAATGTTTAATTGGTGAATTAGTCAAAATTAAAATGTCAAAGATGATAATAAGCTGCTAAAAACATATCACACACCTAAGTTCTGTGGTGAGGAATGCAACAAATAGAAATTAAAGATAACAAAGGGCAACAAAGGAGCAAAACATGAAACAGTCATAGTTTCCAAGTTATATTGATTTTTGAATTGCAGAAAATGGGTTAGGTGATTTAAAATGCCACAGGAAAAATATGCAGTGCGTGCTGCTAAGGTAACTTAAAAGAATTTAAACCTCCACTGATGCAACTTGAGGCCATTTCCTCCTGTATTTCTTTTACTTGGGAAAGAGACTGATACCCACCTCACTACAACCTCATTTCAGGTAGTTATAGAGAATGAAAAGGTCACCTCTGAGCTTTGTCTTCTCCAAACTACACCCCCCCAGGTCCCGCAGCCATTCCTCATCACACTTGTACTTCAGGCCCTTCAGCAGCTCCATTGCCCTTCTGTAGACCCACTCCAGTGCCTCAATGTCTTTCTCAGGCACAAAACTGAACAGAGTATTCGAGGTGTGGCCTTGAATTGGGCCCTGCAGCTTCTGTGGTTGGACCAGCCCTGTAAGCAGCTAGTTCTCAGGATTGAAGCCATGTTAGCCCAGGAAGCTTGCTAGTTGCTGTCTATATATTCAACACAGCTTAAGGCTATAAAAAGGCATTAACTCATCTTATCTGATCTGCAAGCTTTTAAGTTTCACCAGGTTATCCCTATATTGAACGAGAGCTACCGAGCTAACAAAGGCATTGCTCTTATTTCTCATTTGCAACAGCTTTACCTTTACATGGGTCTCTGGATTGCTTCATCAAGTTGTGGGAGAGAAAGAAACATACAGGGAATAATGTAAGATATGAGCCAAAGTGTAAAATGGAAAAGTCAAGCAAACCATAGGTTTATAAAACAAACATATGTTTGTTTTTTTTTTTTCTCTACCTCTAAACATACACCTTTGCAACATCTCAAGAGGGTCATGTAAATATAATTGTTACCTGGAAAGTTGGCCAGAAGGCAAAAGAACAGAAAAATGAAGTTATTTTATTAATCTGTGTGAGAAACTCACTTATCTGATCTGGAAAATTAAATATGCTTCATAATATAATGAATCAGAAAAATCAATAACAGAATATGTTAACATAAAAATTGTAGCAAGTTAATGCAGAATTTTAAGTCAAAGTATTGACTGAAGATTCTAATCAGTAAAATGCATGAAGGTTAATCCAGAGCATGTTTAGGAATAAATGAATTCAATTTGAATGTATCACTAAAATTATTTTTTGATCTAATGGAGTGATAATTGAATTCTTTTTCTAATCTGAAGCAGGCAAGATAGTAGCACCACAACATAATTACTTGTCTAGTTAAATACATCGTCCTTTTTTGTGGAAATAATTTGCTTTCAGATTCATGCTGAGAAGCTACCAGCTCCTCTTTATCATAATATGATTTAACAAAATGTAGCATTCCTTCTTCATCAAATTAAACCAATTTGGAAAATTGAAGAGTCTTTGGGTCTCAGCTCTTCAATCATCCTCCATTGTTAAACTCAGATGAAAAAACAGAGCATTAAAAATAAAAGCTTCTAAAAGAGACAGTCTTTTCTTAAAAATATGATTGAGGGGGGGAACAAAACAGGGAGATGATATCTTTTATGATGAAAATTACTCAAAGAATTTTTTCAGGTGTATTGCTGGGCTCTGTTACAGCTATCTCAGGAATGCCTGCAGCCAGAGCAGATTACTCCAGCAGAGAAAAGCCTGAAGCTGAGTTACTGTAAGACCGGAAATATCAAGCACATCCACCCCACCCCACTGCTCCGTCATGCATTAAAGCAGGGTAATTGATTCCAGGACTTGATTTGGATTTGCTACTCTTTGAGGCTAGTCCTGATTTGAAGAAGAGTATGCACTTAACAAATCACTAGCACAGGTTTTCTTCTATGTGTTAATGCTGGAAAATAGTAGGGTTCCCTGTTTATTTTTAGTTTCCTGAAGTATCTCAGCCTCAGAATTATCAGCCATGTAAAGGCACTTTGAAATTGAGAACTTCTGATGTTAAATATCATGTTAATCTTTTGGTACTGGTTGTTGTCTCACAGGCTCTGATTTCTCCACAAAAAACACAGCTCACTCTGTAAGTAGAATTCAGGATACCCATATATGGAAAATATTTTTCTCTATCATATTGTTCATTAGGTCTTCTCTTAATCAAAACACTTCCCATAGAAATCTGTTGCACTTGTGATTTCAGGGGACTCTGGTCACTAGATTAACTTTAGCAAGTCAGTCCAGGAAGAGCAGATCTATAGAGAAAAATAGATGGTATTGAGGACCTGACATCTGTGCTTTGACACTGAAAGGGTTTTACTTCAAACTATGACTTGGTCCTGTGCCTTGCACCCACCAGCACTGTACTGGAGTGCAACATTATGCTTCTAGAGAACATTTTCTACAGTCAACATGATTTCACTTGAAAGGAACCTAGTTCACATACTCCAAGAATCTGCCTGGTGAAGCTGTAACCAGTTGAGAGGTGGTTACATAAGCATGGTGAGTGGAAACATCAGAGATATTTCCTTGCAAAAAGACCCTTTTCATCTCAACTGAAATGTTCCTTTATAAATTATTCAGGCACCACATTTATAAGAATATTTGGGATGTCCCAAAAAAGTTTACTGCTTGAAGGGCTCATCTCTGGCCCTCTTATATTTAGAGAAGGTCTAGCTAAACTTTTAAATCTTTTCTGACTCCTACATGTCACAGAAAATTTGGGGAGCTCATTTCCCATACATTTCTAAGGTTTGCCAGATTCTTGGTCATTACCTCTGCTTGCAACTCTTTATCTAAAAGTAGTATATATTGGGGTGAGCATCCTCCTTTTCTTTCAAAGCTCTAATACCTTTATCTGGATCAATTCTTCCTAAGGATGAGGTGACCCAGAGTAACAGTGTGAAGGGCACTGCCTGTGATTTTCAAGAAGAGTCTCGCTCCTGCATCCTGGCAGTGTTTTGAAATTCAGATCCAAATCTGGATTGCAGCACTACTCAGTAAATTATGAAGTTGCAACTTGTCAGAGGAAGCCCAAGAGTGAAGCCAAACATAGCACTGGGTGCATCAGGCAGTGTTGGTCAGATTTGAGACACCTTTAACAACATACACTGTCATCCCCACACAATAAACTTTCCCTGTGCATTTAACTATGAGAATTGTTCTCGGAATTAGTGCTGTAACAGAATCTGTGTATTCAACCTGAGTACTATGAAGTTGGTGAAGAGGTGGAAATAATACTGTTCTATTACTAAGTAGCTGAGCCACATTCATTAACTTTTAAAGTAACAAGAATCCTTTACTACTTAAAATTAATTTCAGTAAGAAAAATGTGCATGTCTCTTTAAGGACTCTGTTTCCATTTTTTTTTCATTTCAATATTAAATAAATAAATAAATAAATAAATAAAAATCCAGTTCTTTCACTGTTTAGCCCAAGCTTTAGTACAGGACCAGTTGGTGCATATTTAATTTAAACAAGAAATTCTGTAGTCCACAGGCAAAATAATATCTCAGTGAATGAGATTACAGCTGCAAAGCCCAAAATAGGTCTGCCTTTTACCATTTCTGTATGATGTCTGGCCAGATTTGAATGGAGGTAGGTATAAATATGGTAACTGGTAAAAGTAGCACTCAGACAATTAGTGTATTCATCTACAAAGGCAGATAGAGGCAAATGAAAATTTATAAAATTAAAGGCTGGATAGTCTAGCTAGACATTTTACTGCTAAAAATAATTACCTTCCATCTCTGTTTCTCCCTTTTCCCCCAGTCTGCACTCACTGTTTAAAATAGATTGATGGAATGGTTAAGAATTCTCTCTGAACTCCAGTGAGATTATATCAATTATTTATAAGCACTAAAATTTTGGCAGGGACATAATCCACCTTCTCACTTTGAAGACAATCTGGAGATTAATACAAACATGCATTAAAGAAATAAATTCAGGCAGGGTAAAGCCAGTGCGACAAAATGAACACTTGTACTACTCTATTGCAGCAGGAAGAGAAGGGAATTAGCTGTCAGATGATAAATAGGATGAATTGCCTGGTTGTCATATCAAAAGCTTTTAGCTTTAATCTGAAGATAATGGATATGTTGCAAGTTTTACAGTGATAAAGTTGGATTTTGGCTCATAGTGAGGTATTTAAAAATGAAGTGTCCTGCCTCTTGGTAGAAGAGTTACTGAATACTTCTTAATATTATATGTTGTTTATTTTCTATAAACTGCAGACAAGGAACATATCCCAGTAATCTAGAAGTGAGAAGGTATCATTTTGGCCAAGCTATGAATCTTTATGAAATGCTGCGTATGAAGACATACATAAATATTAATTGTTGTAATACTTGTAATAGCAAATACTAGATCGTAAAGACAGAGATAAAGTTATCATGAAATACATTAAAAATGTATTCAGCACCAGGAAATTGGGGCATAAATTCATGATCTCTGCAAAAACAGCTGTTGAGATGTAAGTCTGCTGCTGACCACCATTACTTCAGTACTATCTTCTTAGCTAAGTCACAGTAACAGGCAAAATTATTGCTTCTTATAGATTTCAGTGTGGTCAGTTACTTAATAGACCTTTAAATCAGAGAGGCTGGTTATTTAAACCAGTCTATCTGACACTCCACTGAAGCAGACTATTTGGACATTATGTTCAGCTCTAGGAATGATAACAAAGAGCTTTACAGCAATGATGAACAACCTAGACAAAAACTTCAAAACCTGCTGTATTTTGTTTACAAAACCAAGAATTTCTGTATCCAGCCTTGGGTTGGTCCTTAAAAATAAAATTAGAAAGGATATTTCTGAACATATTTTGAATTGACAAACAACCATAACTGAAAGACAGGTCTAGTCCCTCCAGGCTATCATACATATAATTATGCAGCTGATGCACACATAAATTGTTAGTAACTGACTTAGATAATTTTTCCTAAGTGCACTTCTAATTTTTTTATTTCTGTTGTTTTGAGCAATCTCTTCACTGTTTAACTTAGAATCAAGCTTTTTTCTGACTTCTTAATGTGCTTTTCAGCCATGAATCCACCTGTGGTGGACAAGAAGGATGAACTTTGTTATGTATAAGCAATAGTGTGAATTAGGGCCAGAACAATACCTTGTTCGTGTGCACTAATGTCATGTAGGCATGAGGACAGGGGGTGAGATATTTACTCTTGAACTTCAGGGACTTTATGTTTCTCAACTAGAATTTAGTCTCTACTATGTGCAGAGTGGTGGGAAGCAGCAGATCCTTAGACCTGCAAAAATGTGAATGGTGAAGGCTGTTTTAACTTCACAGTGAATAGAAACTGGCGATGATCAACATCAGGGAAAACAACCCATGTTGGAGCAATCTGCTTTTTACCATTGGCCTTAATAGACTCAATAGAGAACTGCTAATGGGAATAAACTTCATCCTTTCCAGTGCAAAGTCAAATGGATTATGAGATCAAAGTACCTTCTGCTATTCTCACGACCAGCTTCCATTGAAAGGAGGCTTAGGAAGCTGTAGTGTTTCTGGTGATCACTATTACACAGTGTCGAGTCTTGGTAAATATAAAGCAAGTCTTAGCTGTAACCAAAATATCAAATTACACAGAGTGGAATAATATTAAGTTGTTGTGTGTTTTTTTTTTTACTTCTTTCTTTTAAATGTTATTTAAAACACTCTATTTGGCTGTTCTCAAAAGTAAAACTTACCAGACTTGCTAGAAACTCTTCCAGTATTTTCTTATTTCCTTCTTATTCCATGTCATTTGCACCTGAAACATCCATGTGCTTTTTTTAATTCATTAGTACTTTTAATTCATTAGTACTTCTTCAGTCCTTCACAAATATGTACATATATTAGATGAAATGTTTCAATAACAACTTTTTATTAATTTTCAGAGACAGCAGAATTAGGAGGCATATCATACTCTGTTCACATCGCTTTGTAGTACAGTACAGTCCTGGCCATATGTACCCCACTGGGACTTCAGTAATAGAGCTTGTTGAAAATCTTCCATCAGAACCATGCTGAAACACAGTTCTGCTATAAACTGTAAAGCTTCTGTGGCTGGGTTTAGCTTCCAGTAGAAAATTAATGACATTTTCTTTTGCAAGCTGAATTTAATTGACAAAAGAAGTCTCCCCCAATTAATTTTTGATGGTTTACAGGTAACAAAATATTCTGGTTAAGAGGCTACATACACAGAATCATAGAATCACAGAATAGTTAGGGTTGGAAAGGACCTTAAGATCATCTAGTTCCAAACCCCCCTGCCATGGACAGGGACACCTCACACTAAACCATATCACCCAAGACTGTCCAACCTGGCCTTGAACACTGCCAGGGATGGAGCATTCACAACTTCCCTGGGCAACCCATTCCAGTGCCTCACCAGCAACCCATTCCAGTGCCTCACCAAATACCTACCTTGTAAGGAAAAGGAGAGCTGAAACTCCCCTCATGAGTACATGAGGTCTACTGGTGCCTGAAGTAACTGAAGCTGAGTGCAGGGGTGAGCCTTGCTGTACAGCAGCAGTGTTGAACTTATCAAAGTATTAAGACTGAACTATAATATTCCGTAAGGGGCACACAGATGTCTTTCTTCTGGCTTATCAAATGAAAAGAATTCAAATAGTAATATTATTTTTTTAATTGTTTCCCCTCTTTTAGTAGGTGTACTATTGTTCACTCTTTCTTTCAAGGAAGGCATTAATTTTGAAGGAATTTTTTTTTCAATAATTCATCAATTACTTGAAAATTAAATGTTTTTGTCAATATTCTTTTCAGTAGATATGTTGATTAAGGTTAGAGAAAGAATTTGTTTCGAGAAACTCAGAGACAATGAGACGATTTATAGGCTGAAATGAATGATATTTTATCATTTCATTGAAACATTTGCAAAGTCTGGAAGAAAAATATATAACAGCTTACAATTATTAGCTTTGAATTTTCTTCTACCCTTTTTGAGTCAGCTGGTTTTGATTTTGTTCATCAAATGAATAATACTAACGTTTTTAAGATGTAATTTTCTGGTTCAGGGTTTTTGTTTTTTTGTTTTTTTTTTTAATTCTGGAAACTTGTCATAAATGCGATTGGTAATTATTTCATTACAAAATAATAGTATGGCTATCAGAAACAGACTCTAAACTTTTTTTCCTGAATGAACCAATGTTGTTTGTTCTTCTTTTCAGACAGAAGTGCACAATGTAGTATTATTTCTTCATATTTCTTTAATAAAAACAAAGTAGATTATCTATTTTGATAGCAAATAAGTATTTAAATTCTTTTAAAATTTTAGATCATTTAAACATTTTGATGGAAATAGTGGGAAATTAACAAGTCCATTAAACAGATTATGTATCATGATTTTGCAGCCTTATCTAAACTATATTACAGGAAACTCTGGTTTATCTGCGCTATGTACATGATTAATAATGTGCTTATACTCCTCAGAATATAAAACTAAGGATCAATTACATTACACTAGATTTAGTCTGTAGGTATGAGAGAATGAATTTTAATCCTTCAGGTCTGCATTCTTCTGTCTTTTTCCTTGATAATTTTTTCCCTTACTCACTTTTCTAAAATTTTTTTTTTTTAATGTATGAAGCAGATGGCAAGATTGTTGTTATTTGTTTCTCATTCTGAAGTTACATAAACATGTAAAAACAAGTCATCTTTTGTTGATTTTTAGATTTTTAAGCCTGTCAATCAAGATGGGCATCTTAGAAATCAAACCTACAATGCCCAAATCTAGCTCATACTCTCCCAAAATTCACATTAAGATCATCTTGCCTAATAAGTATCTGGAAATAAGACTCCTGACTCTCTACATTAGGAATTGAGATAGAACCATAGCTGGAAATAGCAGATTACACAGCATATGGGTTCCTTTGCTGAGGAGTAAAACAGTTTTGTCACTGAAAAGAACAACAGGTGATACAACAGAGACCAACTGCAGGAATGCCAAAATAATGATAAAAAAAAAAAAAAAAATAAGAAAAAATGGTATAACATCATTAGATTCCAAATTTCTGCTCTGACAGATCTAATGGAATATAATTAAAAGTTCCTCATTTGAGATATTAACTCATATTTAGACTGGATATTAGGAAATATTTCTTCACTGAAAGGGTAGTGAGGCACTGGAACAGGCTGCCAGGGAAGTGGTGGTGTCACCACCCCCGAAAGTGTTCAAAATCTGTGTAGGCAAGGTCCTTAGTAACATAGTTTAATGGTGGACTTGGCAGTGCCGGGATAAAAGTTGCACTTGATGATCTTAAAGGTCTTTTCCAACCTAGCTGATTCTATGATTTGCCATCATCATTTACTGGATTACTTTCATGAATAAAAATTCATTTAAATATAAATGTAATTAGTTATTTTAATCTATTGACTCATGGCTTTATAGACTCATAGAACCATAGAATTATAGAATAGTTAAGATTGGAAAGGACCTTAAGGTCATCTAGTTCCAACCCCCCTGCCATGGGCAGGGACACCTCACACTAAACCATATCACCCAAGGCCTCATCCAACCTGGTCTTGAACACTGCCAGGGATGGAGCATTCACAACCTCCCTGGGCAACCCATTCCAGTGCCTCACCACCCTAACAGGAAAGAATTTCCTTCTTATATCCAACCTAAACTTCCCCTGTTTAAGTTTTAACCCGTTACTCCTTGTCCTATCACTACAGTCTCTAATGAAGTGTCCCTCCCCAGCATCCCCATAGGCCCCCTTCAGATACTGGAAGGCAATTGCCTCATCTCCTTTAGCTGTCTTATTTAATGTTCTGTTGCAATCAGAAGTTTGGTATATCTTTTTCACTGAGTATAATGCCATCCAGAGGGACCTTGACACACTTGTAAGGTGGACTGATACCAACCTTATGAAGTTTAACCATGACAAGTGCAAGGTCCTACACCTGGGTTGGAGCAATCACAGACACAGCTACAGGTTGGGCAAAGAAGAGATTCAGAGCAGCCCCGTGGAGAAGGACTTGGGGGTGTTGGCTGATGAGAAAATGAACATGAGCCGGCTTCAGTGTGCACTTGCAGCCCAGAAAGCCAACCGTATCCTGGGCTGCATCAAAAGGAGCATGACCAGCAGGTCGAAGGAGGTGATCCTGCCCTTCTACTCTGCTCTTGTGAGACCTCACTTGGAGTATTGAGCACAGTTCTGGTGTCCCCAACATAAAAAGGACATCGAACCATTGGAACAAGTCCAGAGGAGGCCCACGAGGATGATCAGGGGACTGGAGCACCTCCCATATGAAGATAGGCTGAGAAAGTTGAGGATATTCAGCCTGGGGAAGAGAAGGCTGCGTGGGGACCTCAGAACAGCCTTCCAGTATGTGAAGGGGGCCTATAGGGATGCTGGGGAGGGACTCTTCATTAGGGACTGTAGTGACATGACAAGGGGTAATGGGTTCAAACTTAACCAGGGGAAGTTTAGATTGGATATAAGGAGGATGTTCTTTACTGTAGGGGTGGTGAGGCACTGGAATGGGTTGCCCAGGGAAGCTGTGAATGCTTCATCCCTAGCAGTGTTCAAGGCCAGGCTGGGCAGAGCCTTGGGTGAGACAGTTTAGTGTGAGATGTCCCTGCCCATGGTAGGGGTTTTGGAGCTAGATGATCTTAAGGTCCTTTCCAACCCTAACTATTCTATGATTCTATAGCAGAGCTGTAGCTGTTTTTAACAGGGTAATGATTAGACATAAATGAAACTTTTAAAATCTACGCAGAGTGCCTCATTGTACTTAGGCTTACAGAGAAGTAAATGGTAGTTATTTTTCTTCTTTCACGCTACTTTTGGTAGTTTGAATATCATCTGATAACTTTAAGGAAAGAGGAAATATTAAAAGAAAACCTTCAGGTTGCAAATGAGGTATCATTTTGCTTTAAACTTCTTGTGTATAAATTTTAGGGTAAGTCAGCAGGAAATCCTATAGATATTATTTAACAGTGACAAGTTAAGATCAGATTATATAACCTGGATTTAAAAATGTCTTAAAGGGCTCCTAATCATTTTGTAGATTGTGCCTATCAGGAATTATTTCAGGGAAGCACAGAATCAGATCAGCAACTTTGCAAAGTCGCTGATATGGAATGAACTCCACTGGTATGGAATAATTTTTCCCTAGCAGCAAGATTGGTTAGTCTGAAGAAGTATTTTAAAGACACATGCTGTTTACAGCTAACATGACTGTTTCTCTGAGATTTGAAATAATTTATTGAGACAAATATCAATACCACTTTATGCATATAGTTCTCCAAAATAGAAATCCACAGATGCCAGCCCTACTTGTGCTTCCGATAGGTTTTGTGATGTGAAACCTTAAAGTGGCTTTTTCTTATGTATTGAGACTGAAAACTCTTTCAGAAGAGAAGCTTACCTCCCAGGTGCATGTACTATCAGACTGTGGGTTCAACACGCACCTACACATAGTTCCATCATTCCGTCAGAATACTTAATAGACTACTAATGCTGCACATATCCATCTAAAAAGCCAAAGCAACGACTATTCATATCTGTCACTGAAAATGTTAAGTTGAAAAAAACACATATTTCCCCAAATAGAAAAGTACTAAGTAATTATTTTTAATAATAACTCTAAGAATAAAGATCTAGAAGTTTCAAACATTACAGAGCAGGATGAGTAGAAGGAACTAAGCCATTAAAAATGGTAATTGCTTGCATCTCTGTTAGGTTGACATTAATCTGACAACTCCAATGTTATCCTCCATCAGGCAAGCAGAGTTAATTAGATCTCATACCTGCCCCCTCAAACTTGATGCATATTACAGTGCATATTAGATTCACTACCACTGAAATGGATTGGTGTAGATTTCAGTGGGGATGGTGGGAAGAGAAAAATACTTGAGGAGATTAGGTCATAAATCACATATTGCAGCATTCATTCAACTTGATATTCCCTTGCTAGGGTGCAGGTCAACTGTGTCTTTATAACTGTATGCTATCTGATCCGTCAGCTAATTGAGTTCCAAACTTCATTTGAATTAGAGTCTTTGGATGTTGTTTTCCTTATGTCCTGCTGTCCATATTCACTCATCTCATTGTAACATGATTATAGCATTGGGGAAGGGAAAGGGGGAAAACATCGTCCTCCAGTTCAAATTTCAAATGAAGCTTGCCTTACCTAGCAATTATCATTAAGGTATCTTGGAGCTTTTCAGATGACTGTACAGAAAGACTCTTGGAAGCTGGAGACAGGAGAAGGAAAAAGTAATAAATTCTCATGTAAATTACTTTTCCTTGGTCCATTTCTATAAACTGCTCAAAGAGGAGAAGAAAAGTGATGGTTTTCCACTTAGCTGCTGGACAAGCAGTATAGAAAAGTTCCAGTTTCAAAAGTGTTCAAAGGGGAAGACATTCAGTTGGCAGCTTGCCTCACTGGGTATTGTTACATGCGAAAGGAAAGCCTGCAAGCATGTTAGTTCCAGTTTAAGCCCTCACAGGTTTTATTTTAGGCCATTGGTGCATAAAAATAATCAATCAGAATAGCAACTAGATCTTTTTTGAGGAAACTTGCAATTAAATTGAGTTTAATGAGCTTCTTTTGGTCAAAGAGCAAAACCAGGAGATCTTACATAGTTCTCTGAAATTCACTTCATGAAGCTCATGGGGCACATGAAGTACTGCATACATCTATTTCTATCCTTGGCAGAAACATACAGTTTCTGTGAAGGACACCCAGGAATCAAGATGTGCTCTTGAACTAGCACATCTAATTCAGGAGCACATCTTGATTACTGGGTGTCCTTGACAGAAACTGCATGTGTCCTTTAACTTTATTTTTTCTAATTTGAGACCTCCAGTCCTAAGCTCAATGCTTTGCAGTTTACGAACTCTGTACAAGGAAAGACAGTTTTTGACATTGGTTCTGAACCTTCTGCAACATGACGTACGCTTTTTAGCAGAAGTCATGTTGTTCACCCAGACTGCTACAGAGCTTTATCTTGTTTGTAGGTGAGTATCTGAGGTCATATATCTACATAGCCCAAAAAGCTTCTGCTTCAAAATACCTTTCTTCCCTTTAAAAATCCCAAGAGTTAAATTATGAGAGTTATATTTAAGGCTCAAATTTCCTGGAAGGATGGATTTTCTCTTTTGATAGCTGCTTAATTAGTATGCTTTAATTTTAGATGGCTTGAATTAATTGCAGCAAGAATTTCTTGTGACAATTAGTGCTAAAGTGAAGTGCACTAAATAGTGAGGTTTTCAGGCAAATGCTGGAGGTGTTTCACCAAGCCCTTCACCCATCTCTATGACAGAAGGAGAGTAATGTATTATTTTCTTATTAATTTCCCATTTAAGAAAGTCTTATGAATAATAAAACTGTGGAACAAAATAGTGACTAAGTATAGCAGGAGATTTTTCTTCTTGTTGCTTTCTTTGCTGCTAGCTACCAAATGCAAAAAATCAAAAAAAATAAAAAAAATCAAGAATCTATAGTGTATTTGTTTCCTGGATAGTTCAGTGGGAAGTGAAGCTGTCCCCAGCTGACAGAGAGAGTTATTTTGGTCAATTCTGAGTGCACAGAGGTGATCCCTAAGAAGCAGATTCATCCTCCCTACAAAAGAAATGTAAGAAAGAAATTTGGCCACTCTGGACAGTCTTTACTGCTAACAAACTGAAGAGATACTTACAGGATGTGAATAAGACTTCAGGATTTAAGAAAATGTCCTGTGTAGATATCCATCTTTCCATTGCTGATAAAGGGAAGAAGTCTAAGACATTCACATGTAGCAGGTGCTAAAAGTGAAGTGATTCCAGAAGTGTGCCCTCAGCAAGTTTGCCCATAACACCAGGCTGTGTGGTTCAGTTGATACGCTGGAGGGAAGGAATGCCATCCAGACGGACCTTGACACGCTTGTGACGTGGGTTGATACAAACAGCCTTATGAACAGCCTTATGAAGTTTAACCATGACAAGTGCAAGGTCCTACACCTGGGTCGGAGCAATCCCAGGCACAGCTACAGGCTGGGCAAAGAAGAGATTCAGAGCAGCCCCGTGGAGAAGGACTTGAGTTTGTTGCTCGATGAGAAAATGAACATGAGCCGGCTTCAGTGTGCACTTGCAGCCGAGAAAGCCAACCGCATCCTGGGCTGCATCAAAAGGAGCGTGACCAGCAGGTCGAAGGAGGTGATCCTGCCCTTCTACTCTGCTCTTGTGAGACCTCACTTGGAGTATTGAGCACAGTTCTGGTGTCCCCAACATAAAAAGGACATCGAACTATTTGAACAAGTCCAGAGGAGGGCCACAAAGATGATCAGGGGACTGAAGCACCTCCTGTATGAAGACAGGCTGAGAAAGTTGGGGCTGTTCAGCCTGGGGAAGAGAAGGCTGCGTGGAGACCTCATAGCAGCCTTCCAGTATCTGAAGGGGGCCTATAGGGATGCTGGGGAGGGACTGTTCATTAGGGACTGTAGTGACATGACAAGGGGTGATGGGTTCAAACTTAACCAGGGGAAGTTTAGATTGGATATAAGGAGGATGTTCTTTACTGTAGGGGTGGTGAGGCACTGGAATGGGTTGCCCAGGGAAGCTGTGAATGCTTCATCCCTGGCAGTGTTCAAGGCCAGGTTGGACAGAGTTTTGGGTGAGACAGTTTAGTGTGAGATGTCCCTGCCCATGGCAGGGGGTTTGGAACTAGATGATCTTAAGGTCCTTTCCAATCTTAACTATTCTAGGATTCTATGATTCTTTAAGTATATAACACAAACTACATTTCCCCAAAACCACAGTGCATGCCAAAAAAGCACTTCAAGCACCATTGACTACAGCCCTGAATTTGTTCCTTTCAAGACAAATGCTTAAAGAAAGAAGATCCATCTTCCTCTCTTTAAACATTTATCGTAAGAACTGTTATATTAAACATCAGCACAGCCCATTTTGGAAAAGATTTTGGAAAAGAAAAGGGCTGTGGGGATGCTGGCCTGGAAAACGTGACAAAGAGGCAGTGAACTAGGGGAAAAAAATTGAGGGGGCAAGCAAAGCAAGATTGAAAGCCTGCTGATATGAAAAAAAAAAGATTAAGAGATTCATATACCAGTGTCCAGTATATCCAGGGTTAGCCCTCTAGGCAGCTGCTCTATAAATAAAACATAGCTATTAAAATGGGAATCTTGCAGGTTTTGAAGGCAGATGAGGCAAAAAGGTTTCGTCTTCTGCCTGACTCTGCAGGAGCCACACTGTGCTTATCTAAGACCTGGAGGTCAGTCTTTGCACAGTTTGCATGCTGCAGAGTTATTGAAAAGCTTTCCTGGCCATATCAGCATTTTGGTCTTTAAAGAAAACATTAGGGGCATTAGCAGCGTAGCCAGTGTCTAAGTTGTTCAGAAAAATACAAATTGGCCCTTTAGTAATTCATTACCTGATTTATAATGCATGGTAAAAGGACAGGAACTCCAGGAAGATGCTGGGGTTTCCCAGCATCGCAGCCTTCATCTACCATTGTTTGGAATAATGAAGGATAATAAAACAAATTATACTGTAAATAATAAATAACCTCATCATCATATATTTAAAAACAGAAAGCATGAAAGGGAAAATTCCCAACAGCTGAAGATCTTTAATAGCTCTTCTTAGTGCTTGTAGCACCAGTTGTTGACTTCTGATGAAAGGAGCCCAGTTAGTAAAGATTCATTTGTATAAACAAACAAAACAAAACAAAACAAGGGGGTGAAAAGTAAAACAAAAGAAAAGTCGACAAAAGAAAAGACTGAGCACTAAGGTAATAAAACATTCATTTGATGAGGGACAGTGATTCATAGCATTGGGGAACCTTAAGGGAATACAAGGTCACAGAGGAAGGAAAAACGCAAGAAATAGCAGAATGAGAAGAAAAATAAAAGCATTTAATAATAGTTAGAAATGTTTTTGCAGCTGGAACACAGAATTATGGTCTGAGCTACTTGTCACCATGGAAGATCTGTCCTTTTTCACAAGAAAGCATTTATTCTGTAGGTGGTTTTTGCAGTAGTGGGTAGGGTAAGGAAGTGTACTTGCAAAGCTAAATTGCCCCAGAATTTTCCAGGGGAGAAAATAAGTCTGTCACTCATTTCCTGTGCCTCTTTCACTCTGTACAACTGCATTCTTAAAACAGCTACCATGCTTTGTTGCACTAAGGCTTCCCTTTCATTGGGTGGGTGCATGATTTTACCAAGAGCCCTGGGAAATCTCAGGCCAAGCAAGAGTTTGCAGCAGCTGTGTAGACCGAGGTTTCAGAACACAGAGCCCATACATCATTTTCTTAGTTGAGATCATTTCTACTTTGGTGGGTTTAGTAGCCTTTGTGTTTTTAGCTGCCATGATCAGGCTTCTTGTTCCAGAGCTTGCTCCCAAATCTGATGGAGATCTACAGGTGTGTGCTGACCAAGATTTTCTGAAACACAGAGGCCTGAAAGGTAACCTCAGAAAATTTTGTGGTGCCAGTTTGGCACGTTACTGCCTCCAGCTGTCCTCTGTGCAGCTTCAGCAGGGATAATCCCACCCAGCAGAGCCAGCAGAGCAAGCATGCAGTCATTTCACCCAGCACCACTCTCTTAATCCATTAATCAGAAAAAGCCTGTTCAAAGTATGTACCCAATGGGGTATGTTCATATTCTAAGCCAAGACTGTGCTAAACAGTGTGGTCCTTCTATAAGAATTATGAAGGTAATAGCAGCTTAATCAGTATAGAAAGATTTTTCACAGGTTTTGTTGATACCACAGGACTTTCCTTTTTGGAAACTCAGCATCAGTTGCTTTGCCAGATTTGAAAGCAAACGCTATCAGGTAGTGTTTTTCTATTTCTATTTTGAAATCAAAAAGCACTCTATTTAAAGTGAAAACCATGTGAGAGATATGCTCCATACCTTTGAAAATATGGACCACCACACCTAAAAAGCATTTCTCTTGTCCTGATATCAAAATGCCCATATGGAATGAGTGGAATATCTTAGCTGTTTTTGCAATCTCCTGCACCTCTTTCCCTATCCCAGGAAATTCTAGGCACTAGTGAATTATTTTTTCATGATACCTTCCTTATTGCCTAATTAACAGGTCTACTAAGAAGTGGTTCTGCACTGAAGGTAATATATCCATTTCTGTTTAATTACAACTGAACTACTGCCACATGCAGCATTAGAAGATATAGCCTCACTGGAATAAAAAAGGATCAGATGCAAGATTCTCTTTGGGTTCTATTTATTAGCCTTGGTTCTGCAACATCTCAAAGGGAAGTGGGCTCATCACTCAGCAGGCTTATCATTTCTGTACTGAAGTTTGCAGAAGGCTTAGTGTAAACTGTTGTATAGCAATGACAATTTCTGTTTCCAAATAAGTATCAACATAATGTGTGTTACATCAAGTCATCTGAAATCTGAAAAAATAAATCTGAAGAGGGAGTTTTTACAAGGGTGTGTGAAGACAAGATAAGGGGAAATGTCTCTAAGATGAAAGAGGATAAATTTAGATTAGATATTAGGCAAAATTTCTTTACTATAAGGGTGGTTGCCCAGGGAAGCTGTGGCTGCCCCATCCCTGGAAGAGTTCAAGGCCAGGACAGGGCCTTAAGCAACCTGGTCTAGTGGAAGGTGTTTCTGCTCATGGCAGGGGGTTGAAACTGAGTGAACTCTGAGGTCCCTTCCAACCCAAACCTTCTACAATTTCATGTTTTTATGATGTCTTAAGAGGAACAGCTTCCTATTTTGCAGCTGACATAAAGTGCAGTAAAAAACTACTCTGACACTGATTGTTCAAAAAGATATATGTCTTAGATGAAGGAGAGTAAATCAAGACTGTCCTGAAGCAAGTCTATTTCAGACCTAGAGGAGTCTGATGTTTTTCCTTATTCCAGTCACCTTTGTCTCTGTGATAGGCTCTGCCTCCTGGTAAGATGTTAGTGCTCTATGCTAGCAAAGTGCCAAGGATAACCTTGCTGAAAACCTGGACACAAATGGTGGAATTGAAGTGCAGATTTGCACATCTAAACATCAGTGTCTAGATCCCTATTACAGTCAACAGAAACCTAGTCAATATGGTGCTCTGAGAACTACCCAGCCCACTTGAGTGCAAACAGCTTGGAAGTCAGCTAAACAGCTCTTGAGACTATATGTGTAGAAGGTCTGCATTGACTACAGCATGATCTTCGTTATCAAACTCACATGTAGATATCTGGTTGTTAATATCTCCATGCAATTGGCTAACTACATGAGCTAATTTACACCGCAGTTTCTGTTTATGTCCTCTCTCAGTAATCTTACCAAAGCTGTTTGTCTTCCTGGAACCCAGGACATAATATGGGAAACAATCCAAAAAGCTATGCATATGCCTAATATATATTTGTATAAACAGATTAAATGATTAAATAGCTTTGCTCATGGCCTTCAGCTTTTGAAAAGAGGTTAAATCCCCATGATCACCAGATAAATCTTGGATTATATATCAGGCTGCAGAACAAAGTGTCTCATACCCAAGATTCTACGTAGAATACTTGGAAAAAACAAACCATACTTAAAGGATTGACAGGTCTTCTCTGTGAATCTAAAGGCCACTCTGAGCACCTGTGGGTTTGTGCAAAAGTAATCAATCTCAGTGCCTACATGGGATCCACATAGCTGTTGGGTTGCCTCAACTCACAGAACAAAATTGTATTCCTATACAATTTAGTCTGCCAAGGTATTTTACATATTAGTCGAGGTAACAGTATACGCCATCAGTCTTCAGTTTTCTACTGTGTTTATAAGTTACCACATTTGTACCCCAAACTAACTGCATCAGCAGTTTTCCACTGTGCTTTATTGACACTGTGTATTTTAATGGCTGGTTTTGCTAATGAGATTTAGAAGTTTTATATTAAGAGCACACAGAACAGAAATCATTAACTAGAAGAAGGTTTTTTTCCTAACATATTAATAAAATTACATGCTAATAAAATAGAAATGTGATTTCAGTAGTTGTTAATACAAATTGATTTTCATGTTAATGATTCCAGGGGTTTATGCTAGGAACAAAACTTAAGAGTCAGAGTAACCATGCTGAGAAGAAAGTGCAAATCACTGGTATTCCTGCTTAAACACAGGAATAAAAAAGGGCAGTGGTCCTTTCCACTGGGCAATGGTGACCTTACCTTTGGACATGTTTCTATACTTTCCTACATTTTACAATTTGTTCAATCAATACCACCTCTTTCAAGGAGGCAAAGCAGAAATTCTGCTCACTGCTTGTGGCCATTACCCTCATAAGTGCTTTCCTGAAGGAGTGAAGGAGATAATACCAATGTCCTGGCCTCTTCCTGAAAGAGGTGACTGACCTACTACACAGCTTCATGATGTGTCTGTTATATGACTTATTTCCCTGTTTATTGTTGGAAATTGGTCAACATCGGTATATTTCTGAAGCATTACTGAAATACTATACCAGCATATGTCCTTTCATGTAGATGTAACAGGTACTTGAAAATTTCTGATGGGAATATTTTCACCAGAAACTGTTGATTCAATTAATTCAAAGTATTTTGAGGGAACATGTTGGATTTGTCAATAATTTTTATGGGAATTTATTTAAGTATATAATTTTACTGAAGAATTCAATAGCTCAGAATGTATTGGGTCACACAGGCCTGAAATTTCTATTTCATGTTCATGTTTAGAAATTCCTTTTTTTAGACCTGTTGTGGTTTAAGCCTGGGCCGTAAATCAGAACCACGCAGTCTAGTCCCCACCCCTTTCTTCCCCCCACTCCCGGAGGGATGGGAAGGAGAATTGAAAGAATGTAACTCCCACAGGTTGAGATAAGAACAGTCTAGTAACTAAGGTATAATAATGATAATAATAATGATAAAGGAAATAACAAGGGAAGAGAATACAATACCAACCGCTGATTGATAGCTAGCCCAACCGAGCAGTGATCTAGCCCTTCCAGATAACTTTCAGTTTACATCCTGGGCATGACATGCTGTGGTATGGAATACCTCTTTGGATAGTTTGGATCAGGTGTCCTGTCTCTGCTTCCTCCTGGCTTCCCCTCCTCCCTGGCAGAGCATGAGGCTCATAAAGTCCTTGGTCAGCCTAAACATTTGAGCAGTAACTAAAAACATCAGTCTTATCAGTGGTGCTCCCAGGCTGAAAGTCAAAAACACAGCACTGCACCAGCTACTAAGAAGGAGAAAAAATGACTGCTACTGCCGAACCCAGGACAAGACCATATTAACAATACGGGACCTTCAAGCATTCCAGCTTTTAAAAAGAGTATTTCAAATCACTCCTAAGATATGTTCTATTTGTCATCAATTCACCAGTCAAGGCTACATCTTTATGGCTCAAGCCCATCCTACAAGATATTTGAGATGCCTAGATCAGCTCTTCATCTGACTGCTCTGTCTCTGCAGACAATGAAAAAATACAGGTGCCATAGGAGAGTGTTTCAAAGTTTAGGCCACCTATGTTGGAAACTGGACTAGACATTGATCAAGAGTTAAAAAGTAGGACAGATTAATCCATGTGAGTATATTGAAATCTATGGGTAGACTGTGCCTAACCAAAATGCCTGTGTATCTTTAAAGATGTATCAGAGTTTATGACCAGTCTTTTCATAATATGAACTATTTATAAACGTACTTCCTGAAACTTTCATTTGGACTAGACAGTAATCATTATAGACAAATATATGTACCAGCAAGTGTATTCACTTAAAAATAAGATAAATAGCTTATTTTTCTCTCAGGAAAAGCTTTTAATTCAAGGTTCTTTCTTTTCTTTTAAAGAAAGTGGGACTGGATCACTTCTTCTATGCCTACAAATGATCTTTTCATTTGCAGTTGGAGAGCTCTGAAATTTCTTCCTCCTTAACACTGGTCTACATGACAACTGGGGAATAGGTGATATCATGGCTTATAGGATACAATTCAGGAAGCTTAGGTCAAAAAAAAAGACTATGTTGAAGGTATGTATGAAAGTATTATATTGTATGCTTCCTCTGTCTTAGAACTATCTTCTCCACATTTATCAAAAGGCTGAAATGCTCTTCCTTTTCCTCTTTGTTCCTTGTCTTGCCTGTTTGGATTTGATTTTACTTAGGAACAAGGTCTGCTTTTTACTACATAACACAAAAATTAGTAGTGTCTAGACACACAAAACAATAACACATTTTGAAATGGTCATTTAAAAAAACCAAAAGTACTGTGGATTATATATACACAGGTTATTAAGAGGTTGGTAAGGAAATATCTCTCTTACACCCTGAAAATACTATTTTATCATCTTTTTTTGTGGTTCTGTGAAACGTGTCTTGGTGCTTTGAAAACTGCTGCCAGAAGTCCACTATTTCCTTGAATCTACTTCCATCTGTTGGCAAAAGTATAGATTGCACTTAGGAACACTGAAATCTCATAATACAAATATTTGGTTTAGGTTTCCTGAAAAAATAGACAAAGAGAAGAAACCTGAACACCTGGCATGATTCAGATTTCTCTCATAAGCTGTTAAATGTCCTTATGGTAAACTCTTAAGCCTTTTAAAATTCTTTATTTAACTATTAAAACAAAACAAGCAAGCTATCGTACAGACTCCCCATGCATAAAGAAGGTCTTGCACAATTTAAAGTTGCCTTTTTTTTCCTCTAAGTACATCTGCTGGTCTAATGAAAAGCTATTATCCAGTTCCAGAAGCCTTGCACCCCTTATTTCTTAAAATCACCACAGATGTAGGGCAACCTTGCTGTAAGCTGTTATGAAACATTCCTTTCTGCTGGCTCAGTTTTAGGCAAGAAGCTTTCATTTCTTAAAACAAACATACCTTACGTATAGGTTTATGGGTATTACTATAACAAAGTATTTTGTATATTTTTCATATTTTGGTGCCAGTCAATCAAAAAAAAAAAAAAAAAAGAGATTTACTTTATATTAAATAGCTTGCAATGATTAACACTGTCTGATGAAGCATGGCAAGGGGCTTGGAACTAAATGATCTTAAGGTCTTTTCCAACCCTAACTATTCTATGATTCCATGATTCTGTAACTGACAATCCAGCTGTTAGCACCAGAAACTCCTGATTTTGCTTCAGTATCAGTTTGCCTTATAGTTTTAACATTGTCTTCTTTAGGAAGACTTCTTGTTATGCAGAGTTGCTACATACTGCAAAGCAATATTACTGTTTGAGGCCTGAGTGAAACTCCAGACTTGTCACTGTGGTACATCTTATGCTTTCAGAAACAATACTTAGATATTAAGCCCAGGTCAGGCCTCAGTCTCTTCATTCCAACTTTATTTGTTTTGGTGCTGCTATGATTCTATGATACTATGATCTCCTTTTGGTACTTCACTCTTGTAGATATAAGCAAACCATTTCAAAATACTGTTGTTTCCTTGTATGCAGAATTTCAGTGCTAGATATTTTCTTCACATTCTCAATCTTGCTCAAGCTCTCTTGCAGCCTTCCTTCCCCTCTCTCCCCTCCACCCCAATCTTCTTTGCGAATATCTTCCTTGTCTGAAACTCTAAGTATTTATGTAGGTCTTGGTAGTGCTTGGTAAGGTCACCCATGCCTTAAAAAGATCATAACCAAATTGGGAAAAAAGAAGCAAATAAGCAGATAACGTCACTTTAACAAGATCACCAATAGAGACAGACACACTACTTATTAATATTTTTAATAACCACAGTTGTTTTGAATCCTTGATCTGCCATATGTGCGATACTTGCTGCTCAAGGACAGCAATCTTCTTGTCATGGCCAAGTGTAACAATCCAGGAAGACTTTTTCACAGGAGAACTAACAGTAACCTGTAGTTAGAATCCCAATCTATGGATGCTGATTCTTTACCCATCCTTTATGCAATACCAGGGAAGAGCAATATTTCGTTCTGTTTCTAAAGCTGTTTTCCTTTAAACACAAGGAAGAAGACAGCCTCAGAGCTGTATACATGCTTTTGACTAGCGCTGTGAACTTTTTCCCTAAATTTCATCAAGTCCTAATAAATTTTGTGTTTCCTATGAAAATAAAACAAAAGTAATTGCTGTCTAATTTAAGAAATGTAAAATATGATCATTCTGAAACATAGCGCATAACATTTTGTGTCATCAGACTTGCAAATAGGTTGTAATTTAGAAAACAAACAAACAGAAAAAATTTGGTGTATTTCCAAATTTTCTTGGAAAGAGGAGACCAGTGATCTCTGGATCACACTTCAAATTATTTTCCTTAGTGAATTATTATGTGATTATTTAGAGATGATTAGTTGATGGCTGGTGTTGCTGATTATTTTCCTCTTTTGGAGGGTAAAAAAGCTTAGAGCTGGTGTTGCTATTTTTTTGTTTTGCTAAGTCTAAGATGTATCTTTAAAAAAAAAAAAAGTTTTTTTTGTAGTGTTCTGAGATTGTATCTGCTGTCATTGTGATTTAAATGCCACTGATGACTGCCAGCTGTCCAATGTGAAACAAAAGTTTTAGCAGGTCTGCCAGAAGAAAGAAAAGTTCTGTTCTGTGAAATGATGAGATTCAAGCTTACAGAATTTGCTTTTTCTGTCTACCAAAGAGAACAGAATTGTCTCATGCCTACCAGAACTGGTTCAGTTTCCTCTGTTCAGAAACACTGACTTAAATCTCAATTTTTTTTTCCATTCATAGAAATGCTCTGAGGAATTTTGTTGCAAAGATAATACTTGATCTTGACAAAAAGGACTTTTCCATGGATAGATGTTTTGGGACTTATATTGACACTGTATGAATGAATACAGCTGAAATTAGTTGGCACTACTGGTATTCATAACCTCAGAGGATTTACCACAAAATTATTTCTGTATTCTGACCTTTGAGAAGATTTTGAGAGGGCAGGGATCAATCCCAGGATAAAATACATTAGAGGAAGACTGAAGCTGTGTGGACTGTGATAACACTGTTATTTCCAAAGTTTTCAGTCTCTTCAACTGGAACTCTTAGACGTGTCAGCTTAAATGGTCTGTAAATGCCAAGTGGCAAAGTGGTCCAAGCTTTAATCCATCTTTCGAATCCACAGCTAGTGAATATGGCTGATAGGTAGCACACAGGAGACAACAGCCTTGAAACATTTGATTTTTATCTCAGACTCTTTTTATTCCCCAAAGTTCTATGTTCTCAATATGTTTTACCCTATGTATGCAAGCTTTACAGACAAAATATAACCTTTCCTGTCTATCTGCTTACTTTCCTGGTCCAAATTATTAGCAGACCTTACAACCAGAGAAGTAATGTTGCTAAACAGACCCAGCTGGAGTCTTCTTTGAGTCAAAAGTTTATAGGTATGGAGAACTGTTATTTATCATATCTGAACAAAAGTTTAAAGAAGACAGGGAAACGTAGGTAATCAAAAGATAAGAGGGATAAAGAGTTCAGGCTGACCTCTGTGCATCTTACTACTGAAGACACATTCTGAGAAATACGAGAGGCCATGAAATACAAAGACATGTTGGCGCTACTGGTGTATCATAAATTGAAAGACTGAACACAAGATTCTGTTTTATACAAAATAATCCCCAAACCCTAGCTCAGACCTTTGTCCAGTCTCTAAATCAAAGCCACCTTGATCTAAATCAAAGGTACCCAAGAATTAATTTTCTCATTTGTTTTTAGCTCTCAACACAACAGCAGCTTGCAGGTAGTCTTTTCTTTGTGTACCTTCTTCCAGGGTAAGAGCTTATTACCATTTTGATAAGGTGGCTTTCTTAAGCCAACATCATTTCAACTTTTTAGCTGAGTGAAGATTAGGACAATTCTTTGCTAGTGATGCAAGCAGGATCTAGCTTCAAGGACAGCTTGCAGCTTTTGGATCACAGCAGTCCTTCCCACTTTTTCTGAGATTGTGAGAAATGAAAAGCAACCTTTTTTATGCCTTATTGGAATGTTGATTTGATTATTTCACCTGCACCAATTTCTTAACTAAGGCCTAGGATCATTTATTCCCCTATTCCCTGAACACTTGTATAGAAAAATGCAAGATTTCTGTTTCTCACATTCCCCTGTACTATGAATCTCCCTGAAGATTCCAATCTCCTTGCTTATATGTTGTGACAAACCCTCTATGAAAACAGCCAAGATGTGGAGATCTTCTCTGCTTATTCATCCTTAGATGCTACTGATGCGTAACAGCTTATATCACAGAAAAAATGTATTTCAGTATCCCTTTCAGCAGCTTAGTGGATACTGAGCTCACCTATGTCTTTTGTCAAATTCAAGCCCTATCTAATGTCACTCCTCAGATTCAGAAGGGCTCTGTAAAGTTGATTGCCACCTGTTACACAGAAGAAAGAAGGGCAGGGAGGAGAAGAGTGGATTGCAAGTCTCTGTTAGTCCTTACTTTTGCAGAAAGTTCAAGCAGTTAATAAAATGAATGAAAAGTCTACTAAACTTGTATATTCTTAGCTAGTCATGGACAATGAACCACAAAGGGATTCCACCCAGCACAGTGGTCTCTTGTTTTGGGACCTCTTGGAGAATTTCACCTGGAACTCCAATAGATACTATGTATTGAACCTCTGGAAAGTCAGAGCTCAGTTTTCGCTGGTGATGAGAACAGTGTGGAATGATGAACAGTGTAAAATGATGCTGAAGCTGTGAAGTTAGATAGTTCGAGATCCACTTTTGCTCATGTTGGTAGGACTCTCTTGTGCCACCCAGACCATTTCCCATTCTCTGTAGCTTAAACCACCTTAAGGAAATGATAGCCATACATGTAGCACTGACTGTTTTCTGGAAGTTTAAAGTTGCCACTGATATATTTCAGTTGCACCTTCTTCACAAAGAAGAGGTAGATATGTTATAAATGCTCTGGAGTTTGCAGAAGTGGAAGAGAAGTCCTCCTTTGACTTCAGTCCCCAGAGGCAGAAACAGAATTAAGGCAGCAGCCGCTGCAGAAGCTTGTCTATGCTTTGTTCTATTATGGAGATTTTTGAAGCATATGGGATGAATTTATTTTAATGAAAACTCACTGTATCAGGAGCCCTGATAAATATGACACAGCTAGAACAGGATTGAGTGTTCCTAACAAATGCTTAGATGGTAATTCTTTTTTGAACTTGCAGGATGAAAAGATCTTCTGTGGCTGGGAAGTTGTGTGGGTGGCAGGACAGAACCAGATGTTTGCAAACCCTCACTGATGTTTTCCCTCTATATTTTTATTAAAACGGAAGCTGAAATAGCACACAGTCTGAAAGTTTGGGCATGGAACTTTAACGGTTTCATGGATAAGTTGAGCAACACTTATCTGGCATACCTTGTGAAACTATAGAAAGCTTTAATTAGTTAAAACCAATGGATTCCCTCAGGATCTCTAATACTTTAGAAGAATACAACTGAATAGTACTCTTGGAGTTTCCTCTTTTCTTATCTTCATCATTAGTATTCTCTTCTCTTATCATTATTCCCAGTGATGAAAAATACAAAATACAAAGAAAAACTTAACAATAAGGTATATTTCTATCTGGGGATTTATTCCTTTTCTGTGCCATGAACTGTATTGGTAATGAGCACAATGTAATATGTCTATAGATAGGAAAACTATTGTATTTATTGTAGGAATCACTAAGAGAAAGTGTATGGTCTGAGTTACATGAGAAATCAGGTGCTTTATACATGTACATGTGATTACTGAATTTAAATGTTTGTGGTTTATTATGCACCTCATAGTTAATTTTGAAAATTAACTATGTTTTTCCTTTTTTCTGAAACAGGAAACAGGTGTGTTAAAATGAGGCACAGCAAGTTACTTACTCAATCAGAGCTGATAGTAAGAGTAGAAATTTAATAATCTTTTTTTTTTTTTACAAAATTTTAAATTATTAGGTGACCTGACATGTTTTAAAATAAATAAAATATTTCATTTCATCTAGGGCTAATGTTTCGCATTTCATTTTCAAACTTCATGGTAATGAATTAAAAATAGTAGTTTAATTTCTAAGGCTACGTAAATTGAACTGATAATCAGAATATTTTGCTTAAATATGCATGTCAAAGCAAAATCAAGATTTTTTAAAAAAATTAAAAAAAAAATATTTTTTGCCTAGAAGATTTCAGCAGAAAAGATGTTTATTTCATAAACATTTTGATCAACTAAAATATGCACTTCTATGTTTTTATTTTTTGGTAATAATGTTTTGGACAACAACAGAAAGTGCCTGCTTTCAGAAATAAACCTTTTATTTTCCTAATTTGTGGACAGATAGTGGATTTCATGTGTGCTCTGCTCTATACTTCTCTTTTAAACGAATTGGCTTTAGTTTTCTTCTCTTACAGTGTTCAGTAAGTACCAATATTCATCTCAGGTTTTTCCTCTTGCTCTGATTAAGGCAGAAGCCCTTAGGAAAGACTGTAGGTGTCAGAGTTCTGAAGGAAATGCCTGCAGACTTGGATGAGACATGCAGCCACCTGCAGACAGAGCTGACACATGCATGGAAGGATTTTTCCTTCCCTTTTTAATCACAGCATCTTTTGCAGTGTCTTTTGCCACATTGGCTGTCCTCATCTTTCATGTTTACCTTCCTTTATTTATAAGATCAGAGATAAAAGCACACACCTTAGAGTCCTTGCCATTGTGTTCAATGTGAACAGGAGTAAATCTTTCTCTTTGCACTTCAGTTCATTTCACAGACTAGTTAGATCTTCCATCCTGGAGATGTTAATAGATTGCTACAGATTTTTAAGAGAGACACTATAATGCTTTATTAGAAAGCATCCAGGACCAGGATGAATAGCTGTAATTCACACACTTGTCATTATTACACAGAAAATTGTTCACCTAGCTTGGACCATTCATCCAGTTCCTCCAATTGCAACCAAACTTCAAAGGATACCACAGGCATACAGAAATTTATCCTGCTGTTTGTGAAGTATTCAGGAGCACATCAGCATTGAAAACTATTTTGGAAACAGGACAAAAGAATCCATTGGAAAGCAAGGCTCAGCAGAAAGGCTCTTTATAAATTCAGAAAAACTTTTTAAAACATTACAAAATAATAATAACTTTCGAAAAGTCCTTATCTATCTGTAGGAAAACCACACAAATGCTTCAAAAATCTGACTATATTAAACAACTATTTACTGATGTTACTCTCTGTAACATCTGTAAACACATGGAAAAGGTACACAAAGCTGGCATCATCATGTGCCCTGCCCTGTCATTGTCAGAATATGCCTAATACAGACCAGGTGAGAGATATAGCAAAAGCAGCTGGGCTATTTATAGCTTTTACGTTAATTTGGTTGGAAACAAGGATTGAAATGCGTACTCAGATGAAGAAGACATGACTTCCTAAGCTTATGTCTTACCCACTAAGCTACAAGCTGGTGAAACTCCCCAAAAACTTCTATCAAGTGAATTAAATGTCCTGTTTTTATTCAGATAGTGAGTAAGAGGAAGTATAACCCTTAATTTCACTGGCTTATCAACAAAAGGAGACCCTGGGTTATGTATTCACTTATTGATTAAATTGTCCTCAAAGAAAACACATGTAGATGACAGGCAGCAAAACTGGAACCGAGATATCTCTTCTTGCCCTGGGGCACCCACTGCTATTCTGGAAAACGTATATTCACTCTCTCCTCATCACTCTTGTTAAGACAGACCTAGACCCCTTAATTAAGTCCCTGAACACAAAAGTGAGATGAACAGCAACAAAATTCCCAGAGCAGAGGCTGCTGAGAAGTCAGTAGAGAGCGTCAAACATAGACCTGTCAGCCAGCTCAGGCACCTTGTCAGTCTGGGTCAGAGCTGGAGAAATGACGTTCACATTTAGGGATTTAAGCTATTTGACCACAGACACCTGGAGCAATTTTATGGTCTTTTAATAGGAAAAACTACTGTCATTATACACCTTGCTGGACTCTGAGCCCCAGGCACAGTTCCATTTGCTTTGGCAGCTGACTGCATTCTTTTAATTGCTTTCGGCTGGCTTCCAGTTCCTTGTCCTACAGGTGGTGTTTTTTTGAGAGCACCCCTTTCTGAGGGTTTGCCCTTCTGAGTAAACCCTTTAGATTCCTAAGGTACAAGAAAGGCACCCTATATGTCACGTACAGAAGCTCCGCAAGTGTCACTATTTTTCTGCCAACCCTGCTAAGATGGTTCAACTTTCTTTAAGATGCTAATGAAAAAAAAAAAACAAAAGAAAGAAAAAAAGAAAAAGGCACTTCTGTGTGACATTTTGAGCATCTTGATCAATCTTACAAATTGCTCCTATCTATCTGGTACTTTTTGTTGATATATTTTGTTGCCAGATTGAGCTGAATTGTCTCAGAAATGGGATTCCAGCAGAGGCAGGCAGGCAGACAGTAAGAGGGGTCTTATGTCAGGAAGCAGGACTATTCCTTTTAGGTCAGTCTTGGTACTGGTAAAAAGTCAGAGAATAGAAACTAATTTTTTTTAGGGATGTATATGAGTTTTCCTTTTATTGGAAAACTTATAATAACCTTATTATAGACTTAAGAAAGACAAGAAAGGCAAAATATTTGATAAAGGGCAACTGTTATAGCTTGTTCATAGAGCTGCTTTTAGCCTTTAAGGAAATACAGTGTTAAGTTTTAATCCTATATAAGCATAGCTGATATAAGTTTGGTGAAAATATATCATGCTTAAGCTTACTGAACAGTATTATAATGAGACATTTGGAAAGCCGGATATAAAATACGGTGCAAGGGTAAAGTTTTATGAGGAATTTGTTTGATGGGGCTTTGAACAACCTGATCTTGTAGAAGGGGTTGGAAGGGGGTTGTAACTGGATGAGCTTTAAGGTCCGTTTCAACCTAAACCCGTCAGCAATTATATATTTATTTTCACTCAGGTGATATTTCTAGAGATGACATTTGTCCTGCTTCTTTCAGGTGAGGTTCAGATAAACATGGAACAAAAATCTCTTTAGTTTTTGAAAAGAGGCTATGTTGACTGCCTCCTTACTTTTGCTTAAGTAAAACAGTAGCCTCCTATAGTAATTTCAAGAACTAATTGGAAAGGGCCATACCTAACTTCAATGTGATGTCAAGGCCAGCCAAACACTGAGTAGATGTGTAGAGTCTTTCCTACAGATCTTTGACAACAATACCAGCTTCTGGTTTCCTCCAGCTTTAATCTGTCATAATTTAAAAGAGTAGAAAGATTAGAGCCTCCACTCTTCAATGGTTTATGTGTGAGTAAACTGCAGAGCCTGGGCTCAATTAGAGAGTGACTTAGAGCAAGAAAAGGCCTTCATTTGTTAATTATTATTAGCCAGATATCAAGTAACATTATTGTCTCCTGGAAATTCCAGGCTACAAAGGCCATTGCAACTACTTTTTGTGGGAAGTGAATGCGAACAGTTTGGGAATGAGCTCTGAGGCCTTGGTGCTTGACAAGCCCTGGGGTGGTGATTTGGGGTGTTGAAGGACAGGGAAGGTCGAAGAGCAAACCTTGGGGAGATGGGCCAGGATGTAGTTGTGGCAGGAATCTCAGTTGGAGGCCAGAAGATGTGGGGATTGTGAGAGGGTCTGCATCATTCTGATTGGACCATTTACCTGGAGAGTTTCACAGTGGCCAATGGGATTGAATGTTGTATGTATGTGCAGGTTGGGAAAGTACCGAACAAGGGAATAAAAAGTGCTTGGTGGTAATAAAAGAGGATTTGAGTCTCTGCATCAGCTTGAGTCCATGTCATAAATGCCACAAATGGCACCCACCACATGGAGCATGAAAACTGACTAGCTGTCAATCCTGTGGCGTGGCTCAGCCAAACTGCTTGCTGAATGTAAACAATGGTGTATGCGGAAAGGAAACTAATTCAAACTGTGCATATTGCTTCTTGCAGGATGGGGGTAAGCGACTGAGAATTATGGGATCTGCTTTAACAAAAGAGCAGGGAAATGTTCTAGAAGTTTTTGCTATGATTCCTAAGATGTATGGGAAAAAAGTTGACAAGGAAGAACTGAAACATATTCTTCTCTGGGCATCAAAAGTTGAGCCTTCTATTAATTCCACTAATATTTATACCCCAATGATTTGGGACAAAATTGGTGTTAATTTGTGGGACTGTGCTACAGACAATGATAAAGTTGCCTCCACTTTATTGAGCCCGTGGTGAATTGTTTCTGAAACTTTAAAATGTCACACTGACTCACAAGCACAGGGGGCAGAAGTGGCACCTTTGGCTCCATCACCACCACCCTCTTTGCCAGACTCTGCTGTGAGATCGAAAAATCAGTCTGGTGTTGTTGCTCCTGTGATTCTGCCGCCTGATAATTCTGATGATGACCTGGATGGTCCTTTTGACCCAGGGCCTATGGATCCGGAAAAGGATCCTGATTTATATCCCCTGGATCCTTATGACAAATGGGCAGCTGTAAAGGGTGAGACAGGTGGGGGATGCAGACGTATTGTGTGCTTTCCTGGTGGTGTATGTGCCAGACCAAGACCCGCAGTGGGAAGGTCTCTCGTATGCTCTTATCAAAGATACCAGGTGAACATGGACTTGGGGCCCCATATACAACTAATTTGATACTGTCTGTCTATGATACTCATGTATTTATCCCAAACAATTTCAAAACATTGTTTCATTTGATAATGACGGACATGCAATGTATTATGTGGGAATTGAAAATGAGGCAGCTCACAGGTGCGTAGGCTGCTGAAAACTTAGCATTGAGGGAGCATGACCCACTGCAGGCAGTTACTGCAGACGTATTACTGGGTCAAGCTAATTTTGGCACCAATGCTGCGCAAGCTAGTATTTGCCAGGTGGGCTTGCAGCAAGTTAAACAATTGGCACTGTGGGCTTTGAAAACTGTCCCATACGCTAGTAAATAGAAACAGCCTTTTGTCCGAATCAAACAAGAGGCAAACAAGCTGTTTATGAAGTTTTTAGACCAATTCAATGAGGCTCTGGAGAAACGGATTGATAATGAGAAAGCACATGAATATATTTTCAAACAACTTGCTATTGAGAATGCTAAGTCAGAAAGTATTGCGGTCATTACAATATTCGAGCATAGATGATATGTTAAATGCTTGTATGAATGTCGGGTCTAGACAACACGATCTGTCTCTGATTGCGGAAGCATTTGCAGCATTGTTGACTAAGTCACAGCAGTGTTTTTCATGTGGTGAGTAAGGCCATTTGAAAAAAAGACTGTCTGAAAATATAAGCAAATAATAAAAGGGGAGCACCTAGAATGTGCTCACACTGTCATAAAGGGCATCGTTATGTAAGTCAATGCTGATCGAAATTTGACCAGGATGGCCAGCCTCTAACTTCTGGGAAACCCCAAGCAGAGTGTGGCTAGGGGCCACGCAATGACAACAAATTACCCCTCCGAATGGCCCCCTTGGGGAGCTGCCGCAGTTTGCGCACCACAAGTGGCGGTGCTGAAGTAGACCTGGCCACCTCGGGAGAGACAATAATTCAAGACACATTAGTTGTGCTTATTCCAACAGGCACATATGACCCATTCAGGCATGGAAAGGCAGCACTGTTAACTGCACAATCCTCTACAGCAATAGGGGTCTCTTTGTGCTGCCAGGGGTCATAGCTGCTGATTTTGAAGGAGAAATTAAAATAATGGCATGGACCCCAATGCCACCATGTATACCAGCAGGAAGCCGAATCGCACAGTTAATACTTTTTTCCAACCTAGTTACTGGATGCTGTCCACACTGTGCAGGGCTCAGAATGTTTTAACTCTGCAGGGATACCTGAAATTTATTGGACTCAACAATTAACTTTGGACCAACCCCAGTTGTCCTGTACTTTAAAATCACAGGGGACAAACATTACTTTGCAAGGAATTATTGATAGTGGAGAAGATGTTACAGTAATTTCTGCATCACAATGGCCAGATCATTGGCCTTTAATGGACACTCATGCCTCATTAGTGGGAATTGGTGGTCAAACTTCTTCAAAGCAGAGCAGAGATCTTGCTGTTATTTTTGGACCAGAAGGGAGATCTGCCTCAATTAGGCCTTTTGTGTTACCTGGATCTCCTACCCTACGGGGCAGAGACTGTTTAAGCCAATGGAGAGTATGTTTAAGTGCGGATTTTTTCCTAGGGGCCACTATTTTGCAGTAGGTCCCACCTTTAACCTGGAAATCAGATGAGCCTGTGTGGGTAGATCAGTGGCCATTCCCAAAAGAATAACTGCTGGAATTACACAAATTGGCCGATGAACAGCTGAAAGCTGGTCATATAGTCCCCACAACCAGCCTATGGAACACACCTGTCTTTGTGATTCAGAAGAAAAATAATGCTTGAAGGCTTTTACATGACCTAAGAAAGATAAATGAGGTCACTGAGGATATGGGAGCTTTGCAACCTGGGCTCCCCTCACCAACGTTACCAACAAATGTGGACTCTCATAGTCATTGATTTAAAAGACTCTTTTTTTCATTATACCTCTTGCTCCACAAGATGCACCTTGATTTGCCTTTTCTGTGCCTTCAAGCAATGTTGCAGAGCTGCATAAAAGATATCATTGGAAAGCATTGCCACAAGGCATGAAAAACAGTCCTACACTATGTCAGCAATTCATAGCGGCAGTTTTGAGACCTATATGAGAGTGCTTTGAGAATGCTTTAATCTATCATTATATGTGGATGACATTTTAATTGCTGCAGAATCAGAACAAACAGCACAAAAAGTGGAATGGCAAGTGATCCAAGCAGTCTCAAGAGCAGGATTCCGAATTGCAGAAGAAAAACTTCAAGAAGCTCCACCCTGGAAATATTTAGGATGGAAAACATTCGAACAAAACATTCAACCTCAGAATATCACCCTGAGGACAGGAATAAAGACTCAAAATGATTTACAAAAACTCTTAGGAACCATAAAATGGATGCATCCTCTTTTCAGGTTTTTCTACCCTGGGAGTTCCAAAAACCATAAAAACAGATAATGGCCCAGGTTATATAGAACACAAAATACAAGCATTTCTTCAGCAGTGGGGAATTCAACATGTCACAGGTATTCCACATTCTCCCACAGGCCAAGCAATTACTGAACGTACACACAGAACCCTTCAAACTATGTTGCAAAAACAAAAAAGGGGGAGTTCAGGGTTAACCCCAGAAGAACGTATAGTAAAGGTTGTTATGTTTTGAATTTTTTAAATCACTGGATGGACCTCCTATACAGAGCCATTTTGGGGGTTCTAAGAATTTTGAACAGGGGAAAGCTCATGTTAAAGTATGCAATCTTGAAACTTAAGAATGGGAAGGCCCATTCCCTTTAATAACCTGAGGACGAGGGTATGCTTGTGTTTCCACAGATAAAGGACCTCGTTGGGTCCCTGCACGATAGGTTCGTCCTGCCTTGTCTTCTGTATCGTTATCACAAGAGGACTGATCCTACCGTGGTTTCCTGCCCAGACAAAAGGGAACATCTGTAGCCAATGTGACAGGACAAGACACCCTGTGCCTGTTGGTTGCCACACCTATGAGTCCTTTCAGACTGCTGTTGGAAGCAATGGCAGCCTTGAAATCTGTGGACACGTGGGATGGCTGGGAGCTATAACTACACAGCCGCAAGAAACTGATTTGTTAAGATCTGTAAAAATGGATATGTATCTGTATTTTCATTATATAGCTTGAAACCAATTGTTAGTGCAGAATGTTAACTGTTGTTTAACTGTTTATTTGCTAGGCTATGAGCACAAGTGAAAAAATTGTATTAAGAATGTTTGCTTTGTTAGTTTTTATTAGCTTATACAGTTTCTTATTAATCGAGCCCTTAAGCAGATGTTGATAGTGAATATACAAAACAAAGAAGAGGGAGATGTGGGGAGTGAAGGTGAACAGTTTGGGAATGAGCTCTGAGGCCTTGGTGCTTGACAAGCCCTGGGGTGGTGATTTGGGGTGTTGAAGGACAGGGAAGGTCGAAGAGCAAACCTTGGGGAGATGGGCCAGGATGTAGTTGTGGCAGGAATCTCAGTTGGAGGCCAGAAGATGTGGGGATTGTGAGAGGGTCTGCATCATTCTGATTGGACCATTTACCTGGAGAGTTTCACAGTGGCCAATGGGATTGAATGTTGTATGTATGTGCAGGTTGGGAAAGTACCAAACAAGGGAATAAAAAGTGCTTGGTGGTAATAAAAGAGGATTTGAGTCTCTGCATCGATTTGAGTCCCTGCATCAATTTGAATCTGTGTTGTGAAATGCCACAACTTTTAGCCACAAGAACCATTTCATTCTCTTTTATTCTTTTTTTTTTTTTTTTTAATCTTTGCTCCCAGAAAACAGGAAAGGCATAGCAGGCAAAACTCCTTGCTGCTCACCAGTGCCCACCGTTGCAGAACTATGTACATTATATCTGGAGCTCCAAGATAAGAGGCAGTAGATACTCTCCATGAGGAAAACAGCTCTGCTGCAGTGCTAAGCTTTCCTGATGTGACTGGTTGTCATGGTTTAAGTGCAGTCAGTAACTCAGACCCACCAGCTGCTCATTCACTCGCCCCCTTTCTTCCCCCCAGCTCCCTAAGGGATGGGGAGGAGAATTGAAAGAACGTAACTCCCACGGGTTGAGATAAGACCAGTTCAGCAACTAAGGTATAACACAAATCACTACTGCTACCACCAATAATAATAATTATAAAGGACATAACAAGGGAAGAGAATACAACCGCTCACCACCCGCCAATACTCACCACTGTCCGACCGAGTAATGAACTAGTCCTTCCAGGTAACTCTCAGTTTACATCCTGGGCATGACATGCTGTGGTATGGAATACCTCTTTGGCTAGTTTAGGTCATGTGTCCTGTCTCTACTTCTTCCTGGCTTCCCCTCTTCCCTGGCAGAGCATGAGGCTCAGAAAGTCCTTGGTCAGACTAAACATTTGATCAGTAACTAAAAACATTGGTGTTATCAGCACTGTTCCCAGGCCAAAAGTCAAAAACACAGCACTGCACCAGCTACTAAGACGGAGAAAAAATGACTGCTATTGCTGAACCCAGGACACTGGTGTGTGATGAGTATGTATTTATGCAGCCAAAAGAATGGCTTTTCTTCCTGCAAATGAATATAAATCCATGAAATAACCTGTGAGTGAAGTTAGGCACTTTAAGCAAACTCTCCTCCTTTTCCTGATGCTCAACATGCTTCTTCCCACTAGATGGCACCGAGGATCTGCTGAATCGCAGGCCCTGCGCTCTGCTCCTCAACGGCTGGCACACCCTACCTCCCTCTGAGATCTATGCATCAACACGGATCCATTTTTACACCTAGCAATAAACCCCCCAAAATCACTATTCCTAAAAGAATGCCAACACAATTTGCTCCGTTTCCCCCATACCCAGGCTTCTAACTTAAACAGCGCAGCCATCATGTGTGATGGGGATGGTTGATGAGCATCCTTCGGGCATCTGCTTGATGCAGATCAAGGTGATCTGCATTGCTCAGTACTTGCCTGAGCTAAGCGGAGAAAAAAAAAAACAAAAACAAACAAAAAACACAGCCGCATTGTCACCCTGCTTAGAAGCATATGTATTTGTTACTTGTTTGCATGGGTGCAACATCTCATACAGCTAGTAGAATTGCTGGTCCTGAGCTAACTCCCAGGAGCCCCCAGAGCTCCATGACACCCCATTAGCTCTCAGTGGCAAATCTCAGAGAGCCATTTAACAGCTCTTTCTTGCAGAGGGATGCCCAGAAGATACACTGTATTCTTTTCCAAACCTCAGCAAGAGCCTGCATGTCAGGATTTTCAATTACATTTTATTTCCATCACATGCAAAGGAAAGTCATCTCCTCTTTTAATCAATAGCTGTCACTGCAAGCCTGTCCCTGCTGTCTAAGTGGTGATGTGGAAATGGCATAGCTCTGAAGTTGTACTTCATAGTTAGGGAGTACTTCTTTTGCAGAGATTTTGTGAGACTGATACTAGTCCAATAGGATTTTTTCTTTGCAAGTCTCCTGAGGGATAAAGTAATGTTACTGATCTTGACCAAGGAAAGAGAATGGGATTTTTGCCATTGAATATGGACACGTATAATCATTGCTGGGACTGAGAAAAAGGAACAGAATTTACAGCGAAACAGAACTACATGGGTACTTTCACCTCCTGATTTACAAAGCTGGCACTTGAAAACACAAAGTATGTGTACTCTGTGTACAAAACATAGAATGATAGAAATCACAGAGTCGTTGTGGTTGAAAAAAATCTGTAAACATTGAGTCCAGCCATTACTATAATCATGCCAAGTTCGCCACTGAACCATGTCAGTGTTCACAGTGAGTAGAGTATGAGGATGGGACTAAAGATGGAGATAAAATACTGAAATGGAAAAAGATAAAACCGTTCTGGGTAAGGGTGGATTTTACCTCAGCTCAAAGTTTCATACCATATGGCCACAGACACTTTGCTGTAAAAACAATGGCTCCCTTTACTACACCTACAAAACAGGATCAAAACACATTACTTCAAAATGTCATGGTCAGTGCCAAAAACAGGTGTCATGTGAGGGTCAGTGAATAAAATGCATGAATAACACTCCTTGTTCACAGGAAGGTAGACTCCATTTTTGGGATTTAGCTTATAGCACTAAGTTATATTTCTTGCCTAGAATCACTTACCTCACAACCCTCCAGCTACAACCACTGTAGGATGCTAATTATCACAGAAAATCCTAATTGGAACCAACTTCTGTCAAGAAAAAAACTAGGGCTGATTTTGTACTGGATGAGGCCATTTGTTTCCCAGAAAAAACCCTACTCATTATATCTGCTTGTTCATGTGAATCAGTATTAAGGACTTTCCTTCATGCAAAGTATTTAATGAGATTATTTTGATTTCACAAAAACAACAAGAAAAAACAAACACTGTCAAAAAAAAAAAGACCAAAAAAAACCACCCACCAAACACAAAAACTTATTTCAAACATCCCTTTCCCTCATTTTTTGGAGCAAAACATTCTATTCTATTCCTCAGAGGCTTTAGACTAGTCTGTTCACAAGAATAGCAGGGTTCCTTCCAGTAGTGCATTAAGCAGTGTGACTGTGCTGTCACATATTGTTTCTCTTTCATCCTTTTCCCCAAGGGAAAAGCAGCATATGCAATGGAGAGACTCATTTTGCTCCAGTATTCAGTACTAATTGGCTTTTCCTAAACAGTGAAGGCATCATGCCCAGGAATATCACGTTGCTGTAGACCAGCTGAGAAGTGACATGAAATACCTGAGGCCAGATCATTGATTGTCAGGAGGGAAATAAGTCTCCAGGCATTTTTGGTTTTCACCTTTATCTAATGATAAAACTTAACATTATTATAGTGTAAACCAAACACAGTATTTTGATTACCTTTAGATTGGCTTTTTCCTTTATAGAATTTTTCTGAATATTCGAAGCCTGATCTGAAGTCCTTTCTGAAATGCAATTTCCACCCAGCTGAATTTGTTACACATCAGTTCTATTATACTTGGCAGATGATCTTTTTCTCCCTTCTGTCTGTAAATTCCTCTGGAGTTTTATAGACAGTGCTAGAAATGGTAATTCAGAAGCTCTGAAAAGAAACTGGTAGAAAATATAAAGAGCGGGAAAGCTGTATCATTGTATACAGACCATTTCAAAAACAATTTGTGAGAATAAAAGCAGAAAGGTGGGATGTCAGAAAGTGCTTTTCGAAAACCACCCACTGCCAGACAAGCAAACACAATGATTTTGATCCAATACTGTACTGTGTTGTATTTCCTTCTGCAGTCTGCTCTTTTTAAACATTTTTTAGTTAGTCTTAGTGGTTTTATGCCCTGACATACATTTTACTAGCTAAACTGGGGAAATTTAATTATCTTTTTCTTCTCCTCAATCCTTGGACTTTGGTATCACCTCATTATGAAGTTTCTGGATTATTTGACTCTGATGTTATTTTGAAAGGCAAAGATACCTCCTAGAAACATAAGCAAATTGAATTTTACCTGTCTAGTTGGAGGGTCTGGATAAAACTCTTCCTGCTGAAGGAGACAAGAGAATGCAAACAATATCACTACAAAGGCAGATAAAAACTTTGAAGTGTCTTCAGCAGCAAGTTTATTTTAACAGAGCTCCATCAAGTACAGAATTTGCTCAGTGGTCAATTTGCTGCCCTGTGTTCTGTTCTCCTAAGACTCAGTTGTGTGACTTCTGATTTGAAGTAAACCAGAGTTGCCAGAAGTACCGAAGGACCGGCTAGTATGGCAAGAACAACACATACATCTGCAGTTATAAGGATCATTGCTGGGGTCTGTAGTTAAAACAGGCATCTTCCAGCTCTGTGACAACTAAAGTTTTACTGCAAGTTGGTGAAAGACACACCAGTTTCAAGATCAACGTCCACACTGAAAAATGCAAAATAACTGCTCTTCTTTCATGTTTGGCATGTTTTCCCTATCCTATTAATTTCCATTATATTAATTTAGGCTTCCATGGTCAAAAAATGTCATTAAAGCCTTTTTTTTTTTTATGTTGAAAGAAACGTAGAATTTATAATATAGAATCATAGAATCATACTGACAGGGATGGAGCATTCACAAGCTCCCTGGGCAACCTATTCCAGTGCCTCACCACCCTAACAGGAAAGAATTTCCTCCTTATATCCAATCTAAACTTCCCCTGGTTAAATTTTAAACCGTTACACCTTGTCCTGTCACTACAGTCCCTAATGAAGAGTCCCTCCCCAGCATCAATATAGGCCCCCTTCAGATACTGGAAGGCTGCTATGAGGTCTCCATGCACCTTCTCTTCTCCAGGCTGAACAGCCCCAACTTTCTCAGCCTATCTTCATACAGGAGGTAGGAAGACTGGCTGTTCATACCCTTAAATCTTACCCCTTACAAAGGTCTGTAGCATATATTAATTACTAAAGATTGATGAAAACAAGTGATCAAAAGGTGTTAGACAACAGCTGTTTGACAGTAGTGACCTTTTTTTGCTTTTATTGACTCCTGAAATCTTTTCTTCTCCTTTATAGCATGTGAACATCATGTGCTAAAGAAAGCACTGGGAAATGTGCCCAGAAGCAGAGTATTAGCCATGGCAGTACTCATCTAGAAGAGGAACTGAGGACTACCTGGGTGTCTCTTTCTGCCTGCCTAAATTACGTGCAACTTGTGCTCAAATTTCGTGCAAAGGCATAGTTCATGCTATGTCTGTCTGTGAGACATCCACATCTGACTCATCCACTCCCAGTTTTTGTAAATTGATACTTACTCAACATGGTCAATAGAGACTAGATGTGATTTATTTCATTCTAAAGTAAAAAATAAAAATCAGTCAAATGAGTCACTCCCAGGATCTCCTTACTCTGCATGGACTAGAACAGAGGCTTGGGAGACTAATTCAGGTTAAGACGTCTAATTCGTAGCTGTTTAATACTGGACAATAATGTACTGTTATGGTTTCTTAGCATCTCTAAATCTATATTTCAGCATTAGTATTTTTCTTTTTGTTAATGTTATAAAACTCTACTTCTTACATTTTTAATGAAATATTCGAATTACCATTAGGGGAAAAAAAAAAAAAAAAAGCTTTTTTCCAGGTTGCGAATTTTAGTAAAGTTCTTCAAAATTATCATTATATTTAAGTACTTTGTCTCTTCTGTAACTCTCTCATTTTTCATTTGTGGGCAAACAAGTCGCCTCCATCCCAGACAGATATGCTCAACTATTGAGTAATTTTCAACAACATGCCTAAATAGTTGAATAGTTACTAAAATTATGAAGTATTTCATTATTTCTTTATGGCTTTGTTTAACATATATATTTTGCAGAGCTTAAAGCTTCATTGTACCTTACGAAAGCACTTATTTAAGACCTCACAGATAAAGCGGATTGGGTTGGTTGATATAGTCTGGCTGAATTTTGGAAGAAGTTTTTGACAAATTCCTCACAATAAAAGCATTAAAGGAAACAGGTTACTATGAGTTAGTAAAGTTCTCACAGTGATTGAAAGACAGTTGAAAGATACGAAGTGGAAAGAAGGAGTAAATGATTTTCTCAGCTCTGTAGTGTAATCTTTGGTCTTCTGCAGAGATCTGTACTTTTCTAACCTAGAAAGATCAATAAATACCATAACACATTTTGGTAATGGTACTATAAACTTTACTTGTAGGAAAGATGAAAACTGACTGGAGAATTACAAGAGCTTTACAAGAATCAGTGGCAAAATAAGTGAAGTGTTTATTTCAAACAAATGTAAAGCCATGCATGTGGGAAAGCTAAACCACAATAAATTTTTGAGTTAATTAAATGTACTCTGAAATAGTTCTTGCAGCTCAGGGATGAGATTTGGAGTTTATAATAGTCCATGAAAATACCAGTCTAATGTTCATCATTGGTCAAAAAAAAAAGCATGTTAAGAAGAATAAAAGAACAAAAGAAGGAATGACAAATAAATTTGGAAAATCCTTAAGTCAGTGTATGTGATGTTTCTGCCCCCAAACAGGTAGGATTCTCAGTAGATAGGTAGCTGAAATACGTAGGTAATACAGGTAAGAAATTAGTGAGGCAAAATATATGACATGGTATGCAAGAAGGAGAAAATGAGTGCCCTGGTAAGGAACAGTAAGACTCACTTTTTATTTCCAATAAAAGAACTGAGGGCATCAGATGAATTTTATATACAAGCAGTCCAGTATGACAAAAAGGGAGGTGATAATTCACAGGATTCATATTCAGGTGTGTGTCCTGCACCTTCATACAAGGTGCTGTGCGTGATAGAAACCTGCCTGCATTCAAAGGCAGGCTGGACAGATTAGTGGAGGAGAAACTCAATGAAAACTGCTAATGCTACCTCCATCTCCGGAAGTTTCATACATGGAAGCATATTCAGCAAAATTATGGTTGTCTGTTTGTCCCTGGCATACTTTTTTCCCTAATACATTGCTTTTGGCTTCTTTTGGAAGCAGAGGTAGGAGCTGAATCTATGGTCCACCTCAGTAATGCCATTCGTGCATTCTTTGTGTGACCCGCCACCATCTGTTCCTGTACCTCTTGTAGGCTAAAAAGAGGCAATGGGGTTTACAGACTACACTGTGCAGCCTGGGATGTAATTATGAAAAATTTTCTTCAGCAAAAAGCCCAGATGGCACTGGCAAAAGTGAGAGGTCAGCAAACTGTGGTATGAGGACTAGAACAAACAGCTGGGGTCAAGAGAAGAAAATTTCTTAAAATGGTTTTGCTTCCAAAAATAATGTTTGTGAAACTGACTGCGTAAATAATACAGTCTGAACTAAACTGAAATGTTTCTTGGTTTGTTATCATGCCTGCAAATCAGAGCATTTCAACACAGAGAGAGAGCATCCATACAAAAAAAAAAAAAAAAAAAGATTTATTTTCTGGAACTTTAGATTCCAAAGTACCTCCTTACCCTCTTTCTCCTTCCAAATAAGCCATAATTTTCAGGTGATAGTTCCCAGCAAGTACTCACCTTACTCACCTGCAAGGGTAAGGCAGTTTAAGCCAATGCAGAGAACATACCCCTGCTTTGGCCTCCTAGGACGCTCCAAAGGAGGAAATCTGAACAAGGGAGGCTATTCCAGTTTGCTGATGTGTGCTGGGTTGTACAAGCAGTAGGTGAAGTGTTCTGGATACCGATATGTCTTTCATGTGAAAATAGCAGTATTTCACAGGGTAGTTTGTGGGTGTGGCAAAAGATTATCAGATGTCAAAATAAAAAAACGCTATCCTTTAGGGACATGATGGCCAAATGAAAAGGTTCACACCCAGCCCTTGGGCCAACAACTGACATGCTGTTTTAACTCATCTACAGGCATAGAAGTATTTTCTTTACTAGTGCAAACTTTGCAAGAATTAGCCTTATAATCTGCATTATAATTCACAAATTTCAATTAGTTTCCCAGACACAATAAATCTCTCTGCATGGCAACTGATTCCTCATAGAAAACTAGCTATGTTAAAAACCTTCAAACACTGATATGCAAGTAAATGGAAATTAATATAAAGTAATCTTTTGTGTGAATACTTCATCAGGCTACTTTTTTTGCCATCCTAAATTTGTCTAAAACTTAATGAGAATTAATTCCAAAGCATTTATGGAGGTTTTACATTTAGAACTAACCTAGTGTGCAAAAGGGTTTAGAGAAGATCTGCAGCTGATGTGGCATCAGTGTAATGAAAAAAAACTAATTAAAAGAGCACCTAGGTGTTCCTCAGCCCTTCAAAGTCACCTCTCTGGAATCACAAAAAATTTCATCACGAAAGAAAAAGCCAATATGAAAATACCCAAATAAAAGGCAGAAAAGATATTCAGCTTTCTAAGTGGATGAGAAATTAAAATATAATTGCTAGAGGCTGGTCTACTGAGACCAAGCTTGTAAAAACTTATTCCAGTGTAGACCTTTTAATAACAAAGGTACTTAATCTGAGAATAATGACAAAAAAATGAGAAGGTCAGGATCATTCCTGAGAGCAGGAATTCTGGAGTGTTGCAGAATGAGAACTGATAACCCCAAGGGAATATTCTGGTACTATTTACGGTTATAGTGTTGCTTTGGAAGACATTTCTCTACCAGTAGATTGAGGCACAAAGGAAGAGTGAACTTTAAGTACCATTTAGTAGTATTTCAGTGCCGTAAAGCTGCTGCCTGAGGGAGGGTTGATATTCACTGACAGATGGAAGGTCCATCCAGCAGTGTTAGGAAGCGGAGAGGTAGACTAAAAGTACAGAGCTCAGGTGACTGCAGGAGTTAGGGGTACTATAGCAAAAGTTTTGCCTCTGAATGCAGAATGTTTATCATTTTCAGAAATGCAAAAACTGGTTTTCATTGCTGAGTTTAAATCAAATACAGAAAATGTTGTCTGACACTGGTTTAAATTGTTTCTAATAGTAAAGTACCCTGGGACCTTTACTGCATGAAAGATAGTACCTCAAAGTGCTTTACTGTTGTAATTTCCATGGAAATTAACATTTACTTGCATGGTTATCACACTTTCCTTGTGACTTAATGTAAAACCATCTAAATCCCTCTGAAATACAGTCACTGAGGTATCATCAATTTGACTCAAGATTTGATCTACATTTCTGCTTGAGTTTGCTGAATACTTTTGTTTTTTCTCCTAGTGGTAAGCTATACAAGTTACTGCTGAACTGAACTTTAAAATTCAGCAGCCATTTCCTCTTATTTGCTTTTTGTTCCCCATCTATTCAGGTTCTTGCCTATCCCTCTTCCTGTGTTCACTGTGGGCACTTAATATTTGTATGCTGTTCACAGCACCAGTTGAAACCCACAGAATGAAAATCCATGAAGAATTTTATCCATGCTCCACACCCAGACAAATCTGAGGACAAGTGGCAATCTTCACAGCATTGAATTAAGGGTTCCCAGGAGCCAGAGCTCAGCAATGACCTTCCTCACCGGTGCAGGTTCATGGGGCTTTGTTCTATGAGACAGCCATTATTGCCTAGTAGACTTCATAGCATCTTAAATTTGCTGTTCACCAAACCTTTACAGTCTTCTGCTATTCGAACCTGCTTATCATTCACAGCCTCCTGACAGCCTCTCACCATGCTGCATCAATGTCCAAATGTTCAAACAAGCTGTCTGTGGACATTATTTTGCAGTGCTCAGATTTGTTACCTTTGTTTTTGAGAGTATTCTTGATAACTTTTACCAAAACTTATATTCCTGCAGTTGTGAGAGCATAACCACAGACTTCTGAATGCTACAGCAAAAATTTAGAACACCCTCATCCAATCATTGGCGCTCATACCTGTGATACTAAATATTTCTCATTAACAAAAGGTAAGGAATCTGACTTGAGATGTAGTGCCAAGAAATTGCTGGAAAATTTCTCCACAAGACGGTCTTTTTGTAACAGTAAATAAGAAAGGGGTTAGTCCATCTCACAATAGGAAAAGGAATGTGGACAACTAAAACACTGAGGAAGCCCACTCCAGAGTGACCTATTTCAGACAGTTTAGTGCTGGTATTCTTTTCAGGTTGTGCCAAGTGAGGTTTAGAATGGATGTTAGGAAAAAATTCTTCACTGAAATGTTAGTCAGGCATTGGAATAAGTCTCCCACTGAATTCCTTTGGTCCTTCTTTCATTGTGCTGCACCATAGGCATATGCAGAGATAACCTGTGTGTACCTCTCAGCATACTTACGGTTATGATTCTAATAAAATGCTTGTACATTAAATCACATTACTTGTAAAATCTATCGCATAACATTAGCTACTGAAGATTCAGGAACTGTGCAAGAAGTGGTATACATTGGGTACATGACTAGGCAAACATTTGCAAAGGAAGGAAAGGGACCATGTCTCTCATATGGTGGATGATCTTTTGCTCCAGTGTGCCACCACTGGGGACAGTGACAGATATTTTTAAGAGGCAAACAGGAAATAAAAGAAGCTGTTAAATGTCTCTGGAGCATCTTGGAACACCAAATTAACAGTGAATGGCCCAGACTCAGAGGTAACTGCTCACAGTTCAGTGTTTAGTTCAGTGACTAATCTATACATAACACCAGAGCCACTGCTGTAAAGTATAAATTAAACACTGCATCCCACTGTTACATCTTTCTATCACTGCTTGCATTTTTGTAAATTTGTGTTATTTCTAGATGGAAGTGGCCTTCTTTCTTTATCTTACCAGAAACAAAATCAACCTCCAGTTCCTCTGGAAACACTGTATTTTGTATGTATAGGATTATAGTCTAAATGACCTAGCCTTTACAAAAGTCAAGACAGGTCAAGAGCCCAGCAATGAATCCATAACACAAAATAGAGCTGAAAAGTTCAGGAACTCATACAGCTGAGTTCCTGACTATAAACTTTCTTAGACTGTTTATACTATCTTCATCCAGAGCTTTCCTTCTAAAACCCATGGTAAGAAAGACATCCACACTTAATCAGCCTATGCTTCTCTCAAAATTTTTAACACCTAATAATGATCCTTACAGAATGGCATGTTGTTTCAAAGTATTGCTTTAATTTTCTTTTCTATACACAGAAATAATCAACTTCACCAAGGATTAGTATTAATTTTGGAATTCATTCACTCAACTACTACTTATCTTTTTGTAAAAATGATACACCTAATTTATAGGAGATATGTTATTTCAATGCAGATGTTTTATTACTAAAGATAAGTGAAACAATATGATATTAACATCAGACAAGTTAATATTAAACAGCAGTTGCAGCAGACCAAGGCACTGAGCTAAGACTCAGAAACTCCAGTCTTTATATGGTTAGGCCAATGACATGTGAGACCTTGGACAAGTCACATCATCCCAGAATGCCTCATCTTTCCTACCTGTTGACTGGGTGCTAATAATAAAAAGACATAACAAAATAAGATGTGCTTAAAGTGCCAGAGAGGAGATAGATATCATCATTAGAAATTCAAAATTGTCTGGCAGGAATCATTATATGGCAGGAATCATTATAAGTGGCCTTACAAAGCGTCACAGAAAGCAGAGAAAATGATATTTAAATTTCTGCTTATTTTTACTGGTGCTCTGCTTTAAGTTAGTGCTAATATCAATTAGGTATATTCAGCAGCTTTGACATTCTGTACTTGACAAATTGATGAAGTTCTGGTAATGCAGCACAGTTTTCCTTATCAAAACTCCTTTAAAAAAAAAAAAAAAGACTTTTAATTACTATGCAACCATGCAACCATGGGTTTTACTTTTATTAAAGTAACCATTGAGATCTTGACAATGCTTGACACACTCCATATGAATTTAATTAACTTTGTCATTCCTTTTTTATTAGCTGCAGTAAAGTAGGAGAGAACAGAGAAGAAAGAAATTTCAGTTTTATACATAGTAACAGATGCTCTTGGTAGCACAGCAAAATTCTGACTTTATTAACTCAATGAGAATATCCTAATTAATCAACACTTAGTTCTGAAGTCAGAATATTTTTTTTGGATCTGATGCAATAAGTTCTGAATCAACTTAATTATTTCAGACTTGGCAAAAGGAAAGAGTTGTGAAGACACATGTTAATTGATTTATGTTGGATTTTTACCAATGGTGAACCTGCTGTTCAATAACAATAGTAACAATAACATCCTAATACCTCTGCATTTCAGAAAAGAAAAAAAATCTTCCCTCTAGAAAATAATAGCAAGCACAGAAAAGGAGAATAATGCATATATCAATCCCTCAATCAATCACATCTGTTTAATTTAAAACTGAAAATAGTATTTTTGTGTTGTAAGATTATACTATGTTATTTGGTGTTGTAGATATCTTAGCAAATGTGGAATTCATGATGAGGTAATTCAGGAAACTTGTTAAGTTCATTCACTTCTGCTGGCAGGATAAATTAGAGTATCAATTGTCCTTGTCCTACAGTGTGGCAAATCTCCGGGGTTTCATCCCACCAACTGATTATCAATGCTGGTTCCACCCTAGCACAAATTTAAATCACCACTTTTGTCCTATTTCCTTTTCAGTCAGACATTCTAGAAATTAAATGTAGCTGAAAATTGTGAGGAAGACTCAGAAGTAGAACAGATTTTTTTTTTTTTTTACTTCTAGTAGTCTGTTATTTTTCAGGCTTATATCATAGCATAATTCATGTTGGAAGGGACCTTAGCAGATTTCTATTCCAACCTTCTGCACAAGGCAGGGTCCCCCTGAATTCAGACCATCCTTCTGTGGGTTTTCTCCAGTTCAGTCTCCTCTTGGGTGAAAGATTTCACAGATTTTCTGGGCAACCTACTCTAATGCCTGATGGCCCTCATGCGGAGAAATATTCCTTTATGTCAAATTGTAACCACCCGAATTTCAGATTTTGACCATTATGTTTGTCCTTCTGCCATGAACTTCATTAATGAGTCTCTATCTACTCAGAAACCTCTTGCAGGTATGGGAAGGATGCTGTCAGGTCTCCCCAAAGGTATATCTGCTACTGGTTGATTAAACTCTCTTCCCTCAGTTTCTCCTCACAGGGCTCATGCTCTGGCCCCAAATATTTTGTCAGCACTTGCCAGGATCACTGCAGCTTATCACTGTCTTTCTTGAAGTCCAAAACTGGATCGCCTTACACAGAGAAAAATGAATATGTGTATGTCTTTGTAAAGTAAAACAATTTAAACTACAGTACTAGCCATCTTTCTAAAACTCAGCACTTTACAGAATTTTAGCAGTATATGTTGAATGAAAATATATTTAACATTAATTGATTTAGTTTTGGTATACCCATTTTTCTCTGATTAAAATCATAAAGTTTCATATTACCCAGGAATTAAACTTCACACAATTAAAATCTATACCAAAAGCACAGTGTATCAGCTTTTATAGCAAAAGCCTGCTAAGAGATCTCTAGATATATTAGCAAGCTCTATGACTACGTTACATGATGATTTATTGTTATAAAACACATGGAAAAAATTCTTTTTAATATCTTCCATTTGTATGAAAGGTGAAACCTTGCTTCTTATCAACACCTCTGGAAGATTTTTCATGAACTTCTACAGGAGTCATAATTCATCCAGAATGTACAAACAGTGCTGCTGTCTGAATATGAATCCAAGCACCAAATTATAAATAACAAATGTAGAATGTGAATTGAAAGCTAGGCAAACATTTTACAAAATGTGATGCCTGGATTATTTCCTGGACCCTGTATGAGAAACAGAAATCAGCATGGCTTAAACAGCCATCAGTTGCTTTAGGAGCCTCTTTATTTCTGTAGGAGGTGCTGTGGGTCATGCCCATCCTATCTGCATCTTTCTGTTACACATGTTTTCTAACATCAGCCATAGCACCTCTCCTGCAATAAGGAAGCAGCAGGTATAGGATTAACACTGCTGATAGCTGCTTCTGATTTACACTTTTATTTCTCTTCCTAATTACTGTGCATTATTAAACATGCTGAGAACAAAGGCATTGGGTTAAGACTCTACAAATGAAAATCAGACAGAAGACTTTTTACACACTTTTTAGACACTGAAATTTTTGTAAAAATCACATTACAGTGAAATGAGACTGCTAGAACAATGAGCTGAAATAAACAAAAAGCTAAAGTTTTAGTGAAGAGACAAAACCAGCTATTACCAGTTCTCATGTCCATTGGCCTTACCAGTTCTCAAGGAGCTGTAAATGCTATAGACTATAAAAACATTATATTTTGTGCTGAATTTCCACATATCAACTACCAAGGTGATGGTGGATGATGATTATATGGGGATACAAAGCACAAAGATGATTTTCTCTGGCTATTCAGTGCTGTCTGGACAAGACTTGCCAAGCTTTGGATCCCAGGCTCTGTGTTTCCCTGTCACACCCATGCCCTGAATTTTGGACTTCATTCTTGCTCTTTTCCTCTTTCTTGTTTTTTCTAGTCTGGATCTTTCCTCAAGGCATCATGTCAAAGTTGGCAGTTGTTCACCCAGGAGCAGGTCTCCCATTGGCAGTTGGCCATCCTTGAAATCACTGTTATCTGAGTGAAAACAAAACATTGCCAGTGCAGTGTTGTCAGCAAAAGGCATGCTGTTAGTGCTGAAAAATGGTTTATGTTCTTTCTTGAAAAAATACAGCAAAAAAGAAAGCTAACTTGACTTCCCGTGAGGACACGTGAGCCTCTCAGCTCACTTCCCAAATGGCAAATGCCACAGAGCTGAACGGTTATCTCTGCCATAGAGGGCATGACAAAGCATTTGGCTCTTCAGCTCCCTGGTGCTTTAAGAATCACCCTACCCTATCCAGGCAGAGGAGAATTGTCATCATTGCACAGCCACTGCCAGGCTATAGTTGAAAGGCAAAGCTCAGCTTCAAACTTACACTCTCCCATATGCATCTGTACTTTTTCCTGTAAACAAAGAGAATTGCCTCTTGCTAGTCAGACACACCTTTAACAGCAGCTGAACAACAAAAGAAAGAAGCTGCATCTTATTTGATAATTTAACGCATGCATCCCAGTTGTTCCTGTCTGCCTCCCAGAAGCACCATAAAACATCTTTCACATAGAAGCAAGGCATCTTCTTCCATTTAAAGGCACAGAATGCAAGAAGTTGTAACTGGTAAGTGTGATATGCTTTTTGCAACCATGATGGAGTAGAGACATCAGTGTAATGGGTAATAATGAAAAGCAAAATCAGCAAGCAAGTCTCTATAGGCATATAGACTAAACTGACTGTGTGACATTTCAATTTTGAATGAATGCCATAAAGTGCAGAAAATACAGGTTTAATGAATGTATCTACATAAAAGCATAAATAAGAAAAACCTTTTTGGTGCAGTGTTTATATTTACATCACATAAGTTACAAATGAAATTTATTCCAGGATGTGCTTCTGATACAAATGACTTTTCAGTAGAGAAATATTATCCATAATCATCAGATCACTGAGAACAAAAAGGATCCGTTAGTGATGCTGGGGATGATGAACTGAAGTACTGCTTAGTGGGTTTTAATTATGCTAAAAGATGAAAGTGCTTGGGGAAGGATGTAAGTCATACCTAGAGGAAGGAAAATGAAGTGACTTTATTTAAGCAAGTAGACACATTTATTTCAAACAGTTTTGAGTTGATTGCTTAGTACATTAACATGTTTTAAGGAGTTGATCTATTCCAGTACTCTGCAGTTATATTGTTTAATATTATAAGTCAAAACATTCAAAAAACTATGAGTTCAGGCTATAAAGATTTTAAATTATGACATTAAAAAACATGTACAAGACCTTTTCATCTTTTAGCTCCAAAGATACACAAAATTTTCTCTGCAATCAGAACATTGTGGGTATCATTATTTAAAAAAGCAACATTCCTCAAGTGCTCACAAGCTCATACATTAAAAAGGGTACAGGAGTAAAATATTGACTTCACTGAACCCAACAGAAAATATACCATTGACTTGAAGAGGGCAGGATTTCAATATAGTGAAATTCATAATAAAATTGTAACGTGGCATTGCTGATGCTTGTAAATTAACAGCATCTCTGGAAATGCATTGTAGCCAGGAGTGTCATTAAAAACTACCTAGGACAGAGGGAATTTACAAAGACCCTGGGCCTGGTTTCATTACCGTCTACTTTAAACCTGTAGTAACTCTATTAAGATGACTTAGCACTTTACAAGTGCCAGAGGAAACGGACTCCTATTCCTCTACACACAAGTTTTCTCACTTTTCTGATTCTCTCCCTCATCCCACTGAGTCAGGGGGAGAGAGCAAGCAGATGTATGGTGCTTAGTTGCTGGCTGGGGATAGACCAAGACATTACAAAACAGCATCTAGTTTTTGCTAGGAGGAAAAAGAAAGGTGATATATGTCCTGTTACTACTTCAAAAGGTTTGGTTCACTTCTCCAAGGCAAAGAATGCATGTGCTCATGAAGACACAGAAGGGCACACACACCAACTTCAACATATACCAACTATCTTAAAATACAGGCCTAATGCCCCAGATAGGAAGATATGTTTCTTTAAGTTTATGCCTGGATGCAGTGATACAGAAAAAACAGTAACACTGTCTTACTGTCTCCCACTTGAAAGGGCCTGGGAACATCTAGGTCTTTATCAAAAACAGAATGACAGTTTACCTAAATGGCCACAAAATCTGTTATATTTGAAGGTATCAATAAATGTCTTCCTGTTCTTATCATTCCATGAGCTTTTTGTGGATAGCAATGTGCAATCCCCTGATGAACATCACTGTGCCTGAAGAAGAGGGATTTTGTTGCTGCTTTGCATACTGGCTGATGCTGTAGCCATGAACTTTCTCCTTCTGAGATGTCTCATGGTGCTTGCAAGAAGCAGATACAACAATAACAGTCAGGTATGGCAGTAACAAAGAAACCTGTAGCTGCTACTTGGCTGATAAGCACTATAATATGCTTTGGAGTTCTTATGTTGCCATTTCTGGTTCCTGTTCCTATTTCATTGCCTTAGTCTATTAAATGAACTCCCTACCTGTTCACAGCCCTGTTACCTCCATCCTGAACAACTGTTTTTCATGTTTCAGGGCCTGAACTCCCTCAGAAATGGAAATCATATGGCAATGTTGTGCATGAAAGACAGCTTAGACAAAACCAGCCCTTTTGCTTGTAGAACATAGGAGATAGTCCCACTCTATTATTTTTATATACCTTAAAAATAGACAGCCAGGAACTTGCACTTGTTTAATTAGGCTAGGTGTTTCTATCATTAATATGATGTGTTGCTAGTTTGATTCAGCCCATCTCTAAAGCCTCTCTTCGAATGTTTTATTGCTTTGCCCCATTATGTTTCTAATATATTAGTAGGTATTTTTTGAGGGCTGCGTAAGCAAAGGATTGTATGCCTAAATATTGTGAACTAATATAAAGAATAAAAATCTGATGTTTGAGCAATCTGCAAAACAGAGTATCCACCCCTGGGCTGCAAAGTCTTCATAGCTCTAATCAGACAATTTCTTAATTGAACATTAGGCTTCACTTATCAGCAATCCACTAGCTGAATCTCATTTAAAGCTTTTCAATTGGGAAAAAAACCCATATGTTTTCCACAGAAAAAGCTCACCCTGCTTTCCACCTGCCTTTCAGCTTAACACCTCAGTAGGCTTTGTTGTCTGTAGCAGTGAATTTGTGATTACGGGTAAGATGTTTACAACATGGATGATAGTTATGAGAAGTGCATCTCAGAGCAAATTTAATTTGTTTCCGCTGTGCTCTAAAAAAATAAAAGTATAAAACTAATCTTGTTTATGGTTTTAGAAAGTCATATTCATTAAATCCATATGTTTGGCATTTCATGTAATTTGCTCCATAAAAAATAAAAATGTTATTTTTGTTTAAGCCTGTTTGACTGCAGGGATTTGCCTCCCCGTTGTTGCTCTTCATTACAAACAGTTACCCAAGACAGCTCCTAACATTCAATGCTGTGTCCTTATCAAATCCCTGCTGAATGTAAGAAAAAGATATTTGGCTGGAATAATATCAGGATGGTAGCAGGACTGGGGAACGTATCTTGTTTAATAGGACTGACGTACATGGTTTAATATTAAGACCTAATCTAATCCTGCTAATGGAAAATTTAATATTCTGATAGGATCGCTTAGTGAAATAGAATATTATAGTCTGTGTTTAGAAAGAGGAGGAAAAAGAACCTAATTTGCACATGCTTGCTAACTCAGTATGTATTTTTCATTAGCAATCATATGATTCTAATCCTTAGTCCAACACCAGGGTTTTCTTTTATTTGGTGGTTTCAGACAAATCTCTGGTAAGGCTTCTCATAAAATAAAGTCATATTTCACCTCATCATGGTAAATTAATTGTGGTATTATTTTCCTCCTGAAGTCTTTGCTGGGTAAGGTGGTGCTGCAGCCTAGTGAGTTCAGAATCAAATGTACCTGCCACATCTCAGCAGGATGTGTTAAATGTTGGTGGATCCTAGACTGCGCTTGGAGGTTAGTTCTGCTATGGACAGTACTTCAGCTGCTTCCTGATAGCCCTAAAGGAGCTGACAAGTCCCTTTTGGCTAGAAATACAAAGAAATAAGTGCTGATTGCTTTAGTGTTGCTTTCAGAATAAACATCCAGGTGCTGATAGGGATTAGAAATGAATGAGGCTTTTGCTGCCTTCACCTTGAGTTACACACACACACATATACACACACACACACACACACACACAGAAATGGGACAATAGTCACATATGCAGTGAATAATAGCCAGGCTCAAGGCCATACCTTTTCATTTCTGTAGGTTACAGCTGGTGAGTGTATATCTATACAATCAGAGACAGTTTTATTCTCTTTCCTCCATGTCCAGAGACACTTCTCAGGTATGGCCTACCTCAATGTGAGGATAAGTCTAGGAAAGCACAGTGCTCCTGACCGTGCTGGTAAATATGAAAGACAAATCCATATAAAATAGGCACAGGAAAATTCAGCTTGTGGTCAACACAAAAGGAAAATTAAAATCCCAAGGACTTCTGATGGCTCTGGAAAAACCTTCTACTGTATAAGTGCTCAGGCAACTGCAGACCTTCACTTATAAATTTGAGGTAAAGATACAAAACCTCTATTCAACTTCCAACTTCAGCTTGTGGTCAAAGATATCCAGTTAAATTAAAACCGTTGCTGTGCCCTAAACGTAGCTTAGGCTGTGTCCGCAGCAATTAGGTCCAAGACTGAAATCATCCTCAAGCCTAGTCCTCCTGACCATTTCTGACAGTGTACTCACCTCACCCTTCACCAAACCTGACTTTTCCCATAACTCCACCAGTGACAGTCACTCATAATTGGTGTATCTATCTGATTCTGATGGCTGCATCTGCCTCAAAGTGAATTAAAAGGAGACAGAAGAACACAACAGCCAAGGGCTAACTTGAGCAATGTACCCAACTAACCACAGAGATGATTAAGGCTCAGTTAAGCCAAACTTGGAAGAAACCAACATTCATAGTCAGTATGTGTCACAGAGTGGAAGATACATGCACTTCAGACAAAGTTGTAAGGAGACCCTCCGGTTCAGTCACTAGGTTCAAAAAGAGCCCCCTTGTTGTCCAAACTCCTTCTCAGGGAGAAGATTAGGTGCAACTGGATCCATACTTTAAGCCACTTTGCCCCACAGGATTAAGGAGATATGTATATATAGTATATATGTAAAATAAAAGCTTTACTATAATTGTTAATGATAATTTATAATTATAATTGTAGAATCATGGAATCAGCTCAGTTGGAGAAGACATTTAATACCAAGTCCAATGACTACCCCAGGACTGCCAAGTTTACCACTATGATATGATTAGGGTAAAGAACTTTAATCAGAATATCTGCCATATGATATAAATGCTTATAACTAGACATCACTATAATTGCCATTTACTATAATCAGTATTTATTAAATCAATAGTTTGAAAGCTAGCTTAATAATTATTAAGTACAGATTGATGTTACTCACCCATACAGATGACCATTGGCAACTCTCACTCAGCCTGTCAGGGTTACTCCTCAAGATTGAGAGATTCCTTGTCATGACAGATTCTCAGTAAGTGATTAACAGCATGCTAAACTTCGATAACTTAGTGATATAAAGGATTGACTGCACATATAATCCTTTAGACATAAACAGCTGACAAGCCTGAGACTACGTCTGGATCCAGCCATACCTGCACTCCTCCCAGAGAAGGAGTTTAAAAAGTAAGGGGCTCCTTTCTGAACTTCATGACTCAATGGAAGGGTCTCCCTGACAGTTCTGTCTGATCCTGCCATGTACGCAGCTAATAATCAATTGTACCTTGACACTGAATCTTGTTAAACCACTGTCACATTTACTACCAAACTTTGTTAAATCATTGTTTTATATCAGTAAACATATTGCTACTTCTCTCTTATGAATGAAGATCATCACTTTATCCGTGACAAACTGGTGTAGTTGGTAGGATGGGAAGTAGTATCAGTGATTTATTTACAGAGGACTAGAGCAAATTCAAATCCCAAAGGACTGGGCTGGTGATAACTGGCATAAATTGGAAGTTGTTGAAGTCCACTTAAGGCAATTAGGGGCAGAACAAAAGATGGAAAAGGGAAAGGAGTTCTCTGCAAGATGCTAGGTATCTGTTTAGAAGCCACATATCAAGAACAGTATAGACAAAGGACCTAAAAGACGAAATAAGAGAGTAGAATGGCAACTGAGTTTTTGCTGTTCTTCAAAATAGAATAGCTGCAAAAACAGGTACAGGAAGACAAGGAGAAAAGACAAATGTTGGGACATAAGGTCAAAATTATACTTATGCACCCTACCCCCTAACATTGTACACATTAGGAAACAAAATGTATTCCATGAAGACTGGGATGTACATATTCGAGGTGATCCCAGTGATAGTAAACCACTGTTAAAAAAGAAAGAACTATGGGACTATGGGGTGGTCAACTGTGACACACTATACAATCCATCCTGTTGTCCAAAAAGCTGATGTGGTGCCCAGTGAAGGAACCCATGTTGTTCCACTATCTGCTACAGTTGATTTTGCAATGATAAAACCACTGATTAGAGCAGCCCTTGCAATTCTTAAACTCTATCTAGTTGCAAAATGGGATAAGATTTAAAGAGATAATACAATAATAAACAGGGCAATAATACTTCTTTCAAAGCAACTTTGTAAATGGGCAGAATTAAAGCATAGCCCTGATAACTACAGTTGTGAAAGGAGTGATGTTCCACCTGTAAAACAAAACCTGAGGCCTTTAGGAGACCACAGAATTAAGACCTGTGGAACAGGGAACAGAAACTAGATCAAAGGTAAACAAATTTAAAAACCTGTGAACAGAATCTCAAGAATGGAGGAATAAATTATGGAGGAATGCATTAGCCCTAGGCATTCCCAGTGCCTCATTCAGGGTCAGCCTACAGACATAATCTTGAGTCTGAACTACTCCAGAAACAGTGGTGAAAGGAAACTGCATATTTCAACTCCTCTGTCCCCAGAAGTGGAGACAAACCCTCACTCCCCCTTACAGAGGAATTACAGGAATGCCCATAAGCAATTGGGTCTGCCAGTCAGGGAAGTGGAGGCTTATCAGTGGATAAGGGATGATGGTCCATACATTTTTATTCCAGTTTGGTCCTCAGGACAGTTGGTGAAGTTTTTAATAGAAACAGGAGCACAGATTTCAATACTAAAACAACAACATGCTGAAAAGCTGAGCATGAGATCCAGATAGCAAAGAGTTAAGATCAGCAATGTGAAAGGAGCAAGTGCTATGCATCAAAATGCTCAAGTCAATTTATGGCTCCCAGGAGAAAAGTTCATGGTTAGTAGTTCCTCTGCAATTAAAAACTATCATGAAAATGTTTTCAATGAGTTTCATTGTTTTAAACTGATGAAGCTGGCACCTTCCTGATGGCAGCATGTGGTCCTCCAGCTCATACATAGAACTCAATCCCAGCAAAAATCATAAGGTGGCAGCGTGGGTAGCTCCTGCACTCTCTGACTCAAAAAATGCTAATATGCCTCAATATTTGATTTTTGCTGCTGCACAAAATGGAACTTTCAAAGTCATAGCTGATTTGGAAAAATTATTATCTCCAGAATAAACTCCCCATAACTCACCTGTTTGGCCAGTTTGGAAACCAGGTAGGAGATGGGGGGCAGCAATTGACTCTCAGCACCTAAATGCTAATACAGCCCGGTTAAAAGCTGCCTTATGGAACACTACAAACTTAACAGCTACTTTGCAAGTAGCTGCACACCCGTGGATGGCAGCTCTGGATGCAGAACACATGTTCTTTATGGTTCCCTTTAAGGACAAGGATAAAGAGAAATTTGCTTTCACTTGGGAAGAATACAATATACCCTTAACAGACTCCCACAGGGATATAAACCTTCACTCTTGCTCATGCTGCACTTGCTGAACTTTTACAACCAATCTCACTCCTCCAAGATGTGACACTGACACTGTACCAGTATATAGATAATATTCTGATTGGAGAAACTTCTGCTGAGAAGGTGGGGAAGCAGCAGCAGCAGTATGACAAGTGCTAAATAAAGCAGAAATTGAGATTTTACACAGAAAATGCCACAGACTAAATAAAGAAGGAAAATTTTTAGGTATTCTGTGGATAGGAGGCAGTGCAGGGATTGCTCCAGGGACTTTAAGAAAAATTGAAGAGCTGCAACTGCTCAAATCAAAGGAGTTACAACAATCAATGAGAATTTTAGGATATTAGAGTAAGCATATACCTGATTTTCTACCATTTCCTGTCGATTATATTCACTTTTACAGAAAAGGCAAACCCTGGGAGTGGAAATTGCAACATAAAGAGGCAGTCAAAACTCTAACTGAAGAATTAAAAACATATCAGTCACTGGGACCAATACATCTCCATGACCCTGTTATAACCAAATGGGGTCTCACTGAACTGTAATGTGTTCTGAACTGGCCCCAGTGGGCCAGAAAGACCTTTATTGTTTAGCTCAACCACATTTAAAGAAACAGAACAATACTCTGAATAAGGAAAGTGACTTTTATCTTTAGTCCAAACAATAAACAAGTTAAGAAAATAAGTCAGGGACAACCTGTGCAAACTAGAGGACCATTAATTTACTAGAAGCAATTCTAAAAGGGACTGCTCCACCAGAAGGAGTTGCACAAAAAGCCACTATCAGAAAATGGTATGCCCACCTAGTAAGAGTTGCAGAAAATTTTCAATTAATTGAAGGACACACTAAACCCTCAAAACACAGACCCTTTAGCATTACAACAAACTTAAACTTTCTCTGATTTTGGATGCACCACCCCTTACTGATGGTACACCATCAGAAAACACTTGTTAGATGGAAGCTTCAGGAAAAAAGGGTAAACAGTAAATGGCAATATAAGGCTATTGCATTAGATGTTGCTGCTGGTAAACAAGTAGTAGAAGTAGGTGAAGGCAGTGCACAAGTAAGAGAAATAAGAGCAGTTGTTCTGTTAGCACAGAACGGAGTAGGAATCCTAAGAGCTTTTGACTGCCCTGACTCCAGGGAGTGACAGGACAGGAAATAAAGGTAAGATGTCACGTGATGCCTATGAAGAAGCATCCAAAATCATTGTGTACAATATCAAGTTTGGTTGGAAGGGACCAAATATAATACTAAGGGATATGAATATTTTTGCTGCTGAAAGATTAGACTCTTAGTACAATTTTACCTTAGTATAATCTGTTTCTGTAATTTGCCTCTGGGATCACCCAACATAATATTACTCGCCTTAGTTTAAATTTAAACCAGGCATTACTAGGCTTAGTATCCACTTAGTATTCACTCTAATTAAGGATAAGAAAATTCTATCCCCATGTATTTCTGAAATTGGACTGTATGTAAACAAACATACTGGACAAAAATTAGTGTTATTTAATCCATCTTGTTCACTTAAAAAGCATTAAACTATTGATGCAAATTAATATCTCTGCACGCAAACTGACCTGCTTACCATTCCTCACTACATCCTATGCAGAATGGTTAGCATTGTTACATGGGTGAACTCCCACTTCTCTAAAGAGAACAAGGAGAGATATAACCAGTGTTACAGAGACAAGACTAGAAGTCTTAAATAGTATAGATGACAAAGTATTCATAAATAAAGTTAGCACAACAACAAGTGGTTTAAAGAAATTAGATCACTTATTGAGGTTTTCTCTATTAGAACCGGGAACTAACCAATAGCTCTTATCTGATATATTGCCTCAGTGAGAAAGAATTAATGAAGGGGCCATCAGTTGATTGTGGGTGCACTTGGTGCAACCCAAAATAGTGTTTCTCTAGCTCTTAACTGTATACAAGCACAATTGTAGATGCGATCTATAGTAGCAACAATTAGAAGAGGTGAAGAAGGCACCTTACCCACTGAAATTTGAAAGGTAATTTGGCATAATGCAATTAAATTTGAAATATAATTTCAGTCCTGGTGGTGTTTAGTCAATGTTATGTGCCATCAACAACAAGGCCACAGCTTTTGTCTTAATATCTTATTCATCTTCTCTTACATCTTATCAATTGTTCTAACTTAATTATACATGGAGTCAAGATCCACTGCCTACTCCCACTGGAATGGATCTTACATGAGCGAAGAAACTGCTACAACATGATTACCTGTGTCAACTTCTAGAACTTGTCTGAAACAACGGACACAAAACTCTAATCACCGATCATCATGATAAGAAGAGATGCACCACGACTTGAGAAGAGTGAAGAAAGACGGAAAACACCACTGGTGAGAAACTCCTATTGTATGGTTACTGACAGTAACAGTTTTTAATTTCATGCTTCACCCAGTCATTGTTTTACTAGCTCTAAGTTTGATATGCCTATTGTTTGCAATTATATTGTGTATAAAGGTCTAGTGCATGATAAAACAAATAATCAACTTCAACCACCCAAAAAATACAAAATAACACAGAACAACAAGCAGTGTTTCACTACGTACTTATTGTGGATCTGTACTGCACTAACTACTATTTATGGCGGGGCAGGAAGAGGTACAATGGGAGCTTCCAGTATCTCTTCTCTACCTAGCAGGACTTTATTACTCCCTTATGTGGAGCTTGTGAAAGGAGGTTTTGTATATTTATTCTCTTTAATGATGCTGCAATTTTAGAGAATGCCACTGGATCTAAGGATTACTGGATGGAAGTAATTACTGTCTGCCAGTATCACATAAAAAAAAAATAAATAAAAATAATAGAATCCTCACTTCTGTATTTTTCAGGTATGTCCAAATATTCAGTCTAATTTATGTTAAAAAATCCTAACTTACTGAATATGAAGTCCCATAGTAAATTTGCAAGTGTTTCCTTTTCCAGATGACATGGTCATGAAATTTCTATTATCTTACTTTATGTATACAGTTGAATGAATATTTCCTACCAGAATGCCATGAAATTTAGTTTTCAAAGGCCTTGTATCCCATTTCACTTCTGTCCTAATATATCTCAATCAAGTCTTTCACATATATAAATACTTCGAACATTTCGTCATACATATTCAAAGACCAGTTATTACAGATTCAGTAATTGCTGCTTTACATGGTCCACAAGGTTTTATAAAATATTAATTGCCTATTATTCCCGTCGCAGGTTGAAAAACTGGAAAGATGGCTCCCTCCTGAAATATAATAAACTCATTTTCAAGTTATTGTACTCTGAAAGAGAGATGTGTGCACTGAAACTTGTCATAGTCTCAAGCTATATAGAATCATAGAATCATAGAATGGTTTGGGCTGAAAAGGACCTTAAATCTCATCTAGTTCCAAACCCCTGCCATGGGCAGGGACACTTTCCACTAGATCAGGTTGCTCCAAGCCCCCTTCAACCTGGCCTTGAACACTGCCAGGGATGGGGCAGCCAGTGTCTCACCACTCTCATAGTGAAGAAATTCTCATTAGTATCGAATATAAATCTACCTGCTTTCAGCTTGAAGCCATTAGCCCTTCTCCTGTCACTATGTCCTTATAAGAAATCCCTCTCCAAATTTCTTGTAGATTCCCTTAAGTTACTGAAAAGCTACTATAAGATCTCCACAGAGCCTTCTCTTATCTAGGCTGAACAAGCCCAGCTCTCTCAGCCTATCTCCATAGAAGAGGTGCTCCAGCCCTCAAACTATCTTCATGGCCTCCTCTGGACTCACTTCAACAGGTCCTCATCCTTCTTATGTTGGGTACCCCAGAGCTAGACACAGGACTGCTGGTGGGATCTCTTAAGAGTGGAGTAAAAGGGAACAACCATCTCCCTTGACCTGCTGGCAAGCTTTTTATACTTAAATAAACTAAACTTGCTTGAGTTTCATTTAGGAGGTTTTGGGCTACTCATTCTCCTATTAGTTCAGGAAATTTCAATGGATGTATTGTGCCCAGCACATAGAAGCTGCCTCGACAAAAGGGTAGGTTTTGTGGAGTCTTTCTATAGTCCAAATTTTCCATTACTGTGACCTACCTAATCAGCTGTATTGATCTGGCACTTTTGTAGAATAGCTGTAGTGTACATTAAGTGCTCCAACACGGTCTTAAATGGTATTCAAATTAAAGCAATTTACCTCACAGATCTACTCTTAATGGCAAAGGAATAATTCAACAAGCTCTTTCAAAAGTTTGAAGATTCAGCATAAAAAAAGGTTTCCTGAAAATATATTCTGGGAAAATCTTGTATATCTTGGACAACATGAGAAATGCTTTCCAAATTCATGTCAAATTAACCTGTCAAATCACATGATACCTATCTGAAAGTTAAATAAGAAGCTTTTCTCATAAGGAATATGTTCATTGATTATTCCAATGAATACAGGTCACTTCTGCTTGTGAGAAGCCTGTTAATAGGTTTTTCTTACTGTCATAAAGCAGCAGAATTCAAAGGGCTCAAGAGTTAACAAAACTGTGTACATTATGAACTGAAGACATGTACAAAATAGAGGAAGAAAACCTTGACTATTCTGATGAAGCAATTCAAGGAGGACTCAGAAATTCCCCCAACATATATTTCCTTCATAATCACAGTAACCGTCCAATTCTCTCTTCCCTGAACACTTTAAATTACATTATTGTTTATTCAGTCATGAAGACTAAAATGTGGTTAAAAAGAAAAACAAGTACAGGCAAACCTGGACACTTTTTAAAAAGACTTTTTAATCAAGTTCTCTCCAAAGTTTTTCTGATGGGTTTCTGTTTGTCTGTTGAGCTCTTTGGTAGGATTTTTTTTTTTTGGTGGGTGGGGAGTAGAAAGTGGGGAGTGATTTTTGGTTTGGTTTGGGGTTTGGTGGTTTTGTGGTTTGTTTTTTTTTTCTCATTTCTTTGGAATACCAGATCTGAGGGAGGTTTTGTTCAGTAATAAAATATAAAGTCACTTCTAAGCTTCTGGTATAAAATTTTCTTGTGACCACATAAAATAGTGACTTCTCAAATCTTCGCCTAACAATGTTCTGGTTTTGCGAAGTTATAGAGAAACTCCTTCTCTGTTGCAAATAATGCAAGCACTGCTGTCTTTCTAAAGTGAATTTATTGTATTTATATTTTTATGAAGTAATGTTTTATCTGCCTCACTCAAATGCTTAATGATGGGTGAAAAGCAACACAATAGGTATTCTAATTTCTGCTTCACATAAAATCAGCATTATAGATTTTATTATAAGTATGGATTTTTTTATTTATTAAAAATAAATTACAATAAGCATGAATATTGCTTCTTCCTCCCTACTACATCAATTCCTTTGGGTCCCCTTTGGGAAAATAGCAGCTCCAGAAAATAATGTTCAGGACTCACCATCCTGAAATTTTAATACATGGCTTATACTCCTTTGCTAGCCTGTTTTGCTGGAGAAAAACTTGGATAATACTCCGATGATGTTTCTCTTGGTCCAAGGATTCTTCTCTGTGTCATTATTTGCAAAAAATCAGATCAGAAGATAATACGATTTTTTATTTTTTTTTCTGCAGAAATCAGACCAGGAAGGCAATGCCACTCTGAAGTGTATTAGAGACCTTTTTCCTTGTTGAGAAAAGCGCATTATGGTCATTCTTCACTTTCTTCTTAGAAATATGTTTTCCATGCTCTGTATGGACTTTCTTCATCTGACCAGCTGAAACTCCTTTTACTCTACAAGCGTTAATGTCCTTATGCAATAATCAGTGGTTTCAGGTCTTCTCTAACTGCTCAAAAATCACCCAACCATTCCCATTACCTCATCATTTTACCTTTTTTCTCTTTCTGATTTTAGCCATACCCAATTGTTATTTAACCCAGCAACCAAGTCTGGATTCAAACCCAAAGAACATTTCTTGTACATTTTATCTTGTACCTCAGTTGCCCTTTCTTAATAGTGTTCCATTTTTTTTTCCATTTCCATCCATGGTACAAAAATATGTCCTTGCCTAATGTTTGGCCATTTTTTTTATCCCTCCTAATCAATTTAGTTATTCTTTTCTCAAGAAAAACAATATAGAATAAAGGTGGGGGGCGGAGGGGGGGGTGGGTGGGGAGGAGGTGGTGTTAATAAAAGCCACAACCAACAAAATTGATGTAAAATATCTCTTCATTTACTTACTAATTTCCTCCTTTATATTCCAAGGCATATGAAGAAAAATAGGTAGTAAATGGATGCATTAAGATGCTCATCATGTGTGCTACTCTACTTTTTTAATACTAGATAATTCCCAGATGCTTCTTATAATTACCTATCATCATTTAGTGGTAGCAGAGGAGAAAGGCTTGCAAGTTTTCTTGTATTTACATCCAGTTGGAACAAGGTCATTGACTAGACCCAAGGACAAAGCTGACAGTAAAATCTTTCATCATTCCAATTATTTCTAACAAAAAAAATAATACTAGCTTTTTTGTCTTTGTGAGAAATAACTGAAAACTATGAGATTCTTTTACTCTAGGCATCCAACAGGATCTATAAAAACTTTAAAAACCTACAGGCTTGCTTCTATTTTTTTTTTTCTCAAAGTCATAGTGTATTATTTTGGTAGCCTTAATGGCAGATATAACTCTCTACATCATTAGAGACTTGAACTCTACAGAGTAGGCCAAGTGAAATACGTCAACAAAGAAAATGAAATTAGACAATAAACCTAATTTAAAATGCACAAAGGTAACCAGGGTTGCTGGGATCCTAAATAAAATAAGGTAAAAAACTCAAGGGTTATACTCATGACCTAGCTTCTGCAAGATATTCAAAGTTATTCCAGTAAAGAATTGGCCACCAAACATCTAAACCTTAAACAGGTCACAGAAATTTAACAAGATTTTTTTTTTTTTTTCTGAGCATTGTGCACAGTTTTAACTTGGCCATGCTTTAAACAAGAAGCTATGCAGTTCATTAATTCTTGCAAATGGTCATTCATATGACCTATTAGTGTAGACTGGAGAATATATGCTTTTCTTTACATCTGGAGATGTACAAGAATCAGCCTCATCAGGATTAATGGCAATTATAAGGTATATATTCTACGCTCCCTGTTGTAACCTAGGTAAGAATAACAGCCTAGTGATATTAAGACACCAAAAGCAAGCACCATGGAGACTAATGAAGACAGTTAATATGCAGAAATATGTGGCTGCCTTTTGACCTTAAAACAATACTTAATTTTTATGTTTAGATTGGATAAAAGGAGGAAGTTCTTTACTGTGAGGGTGGTGAGGTGCTGGAATGGGTTGCACAGGGAAGTAGTGAGTGCTCCATCCTGGCAGTGGTCAAGGCTAGGCTGGAGAAAGCTTTGGGTGACATGGTTTAGTGTGAGTACTTCAAACACTTTATCTGGTCAGAATTCTGTATAAAGCATGTTTAAATTCTTAACTGTTCCTTATTGTAATCAACAAGATTCTACTCAATTGATTTTTAATTTAGAAAATTAAATGGATTGAGGCCAGGAGAGAGAGTGGTGGGGAGGGTCCTTAAAGGACCAGAGAGTTTTAAGGGAATATCAAAGAGAAAACATGAAGGAAAAATAAGATCCAAAAGAGAAAACGAGTAGTTATTTATTCATAGAAGGTGAGAAAATAAAATATGAAAATATGAAATAATCTGGTAATGAAAACTTCAGAATTAGAAAACCTATTCAGAAGTGAAACAAATTTCTTGAGAATTATGCATTTTTTCTAAGAGGTAAATCAGTGAACATCTCATTAATTCTTTTTATTGCTAGTTACCTGCCTTCCTCTGAGTTTTTTTTTTGGCAAGTCAGCTGATGACAAGAACTTTCCATGTCTTTACCATTTAGTGTGGTCTCTACGCCTAGGTGTGCCATTTCTCCGCAGCTGCACTACAATTGCGCTTACTCTACCATTGTACCTGGTAAACAGCTGCCTTGTAAGACCCATGTCCTTGTTGATGAGAATTTTACCATAAAAGTTCTCAAATCCCTTTTTACACTGTTCAGTCACTGTCAAGCACATTGAGACAAAAGGGAAAGCCTAATAACAAGGGACTACCTGTACCTGGACTGAAACAGGAGACAGTCTAAAATAAAACTCAACCTTTGTAGAAGTGATGGAGGGAAGATAAAGAACAGAGCCATATGATAAAGAGACAAAACACAGTGGGATAAACCTAATGACCTGCAGAAGAGTGACAGAGTGGAGAGACAGAATGTCAGAATGTCACACTCTCTCAGCTTCCTAAGGATAAACAATGCACATCCAAAACAGGCAGGTGGTTGCCAATCAAGGAAGAATCTGGAGATGTGAAAAATATGTGGTGTGCTTTCAATGTCATTGCAAGAATTCAGAACAGGTCACCTGAATCACCTTGGTGCTTTGAGTAAGTGGCTGTAAAGAGTTGAGAGCAAAATGGGTTTAACTTCAAAATAAAATTACCTTTCCCAAGGGAAAGGTGATAAAAGCGAAAAAAGATCATAAAAGGTGGAAGCAAGGACAGGGCGGCCTGGGAAGAATACAGGGATGTTTTGCGGGAAGCTAAGGACCAGATTAGGAAAGCTAAGGCCCAGTTAGGATTAAACTTGGCTAGGGATGTCAAAGATAACAGGAAGGGATTCTATAGGTACATTACAAATAAAAGACAAACTAGGGACAATGTGGGCCCTTTCTGGAAGCTCTCAGGAGAACTGGCTACCCTGGATTTGGAGAAGGCTGAGGTTCTTAATGACTTCTTTGCTTCAGTCTTCACTGGCAAATGTTCTGACCACACCACCCAAGTCTTGGAACGCAGACGCAGGGACTGTGAGAATGAAGACCCTAGGCTCACTGTAGGACAGGATCTTGTTCAAGACCATCTTAAGAACCTGAGCGTGCACAAGTCCATGGGACCTGAGGAAATCCATCCACGGGTCCTGAAGGAGCTGGCGAATGAAGTTGCTAAGCCACTGTCCATCATATTTGAAAAATCATGGTAGTCAGGTGAAGTTCCCAGCAACTGGAAAAAGGGAAATATAACCCCCATTTTCAAGAAGGGCAAATGGGTGACCCAGGGAACTACAGACCAGTCAGTCTCACCTCTGTGCCTGGCAAAATCTTGGAGCAGGTTCTCCTGGAAGGCATGCTAAGGCACATGAAAATCAACAAGGTGTTTGGTGACAGCCAACATGGCTTCACTAAGGGGAAATCCTGCCTGACCAATTTGGTGGCCTTCTATGATGGGGCTATGGAACTGATGGATAGGGGTAGAGCAGTCGATGTCATCTGTCTGGACTTGTGGAAAGTGTTCAACACTGTCCCACAAAACATCCTTGTCTCTAAATTGGACAGACATCAATTTGATAGGTGGACCACTCAGTGCATAAAGAACTGGATGGTTGGCCGCATGCAAAGAGCTGTGGTCAATGGCTCAATGTCCAGCTGGAGACCAGTAACGAGTGGTGTCCCTCAGGGATCAGTGTTGGGATCGGTCTTGTTCAACATCTTTGTCGGTAACATGGACAGTGGGATTGAGTGCCCCCTCAGCCAGTTTGCCAATGACACCAAGCTGTGTGGTTCGGTTGATACTCTGGGGGGAAGGGATGCCATCCAGAAGGACCTTGACACGCTTGTAAGGTGGGCTGATGCCAATCTTATGAAGTTTAGCCATGACAAGTGCAAGGTCCTACACCTGGGTTGGAGGAATCCCAGGCACAGCTACAGGTTGGACAGAGAACAGATTCAGAGCAGTCCTGTGGAGAAGGACTTGGGGTTGTTGCTCAATGAGAAAATGAACATGAGCCAGCAGCAGTGCACACTTGCAGCCCAGAAAGCCAGCCGTATCCTGGGCTGCATCAAAAGCAGCATGAGCAGCAGGTCAAAGGAGGTGATCCTGCCCTTCTACTCTGCTCTCGTGAGACCTCACTTGTGGTATTGTGTACATTTCTGGTGTCCTCAACATAAAAATGACACAGAACTGTTGGAACAAGTCCAGAGGAGGGCCATAAGGAGCATCAGGGAACTGGAGCACCTCCTGTATGAAGACAGGCTGAGAAAGTTGGGGCTGTTCAGCCTGGAGAAGGCTGAGGGAGACCTCAGAGCAGCCTTCCAGTATCTGAAGGGGGCTTATAAGTATGCTGGGGAGGGACTCTTCATTAGCGACTGTAGTGATAGCACAACGGGTAATGGGTTAAAACTTAACCAAGGGAAGTTTAGATTGGATAGAAGGAGGAAGTTCTTTACTGTGAGGGTGGTGAGGTGCTGGAATGGGTTGCCCAGGGAAGTAGTGAGTGCTCCATCCTGGCAGTGTTCAAGGCTAGGCTGGAGAAAGCTTTGGGTGACATAGTTTAGCGTGAGGTGTCCGTGCTCATGTCAGGGCTGTTGGAACTGGATGATCTTAAGGTCCTTTCCAACCCTAACTATTCTATGATTTCCTTCTAGACGTTGTTCAATGCCAGATTGCCTCCACAGTGCTGAATTTTTATTTCCTATGCTTCATCAAGCTGTTAATCAAATTATTTCCATATGTTTCGCCAGGTATACTCTAGTGAATATGTCATCTTGCACAAAGAAAGTTGAGACAGGTTTGCAGTGTCTATAGTTGATAGCACAACTTGACTTCAAAATTAATTTGGGAATGAAGGGAACAAAAAATGAAGGAAAGAGGAAGTGAGTGAAAGAAAAGGGAAAACCTCTTCTCGTCTTCATTTGGGAAGAGCAGCAACAGGGTCTTCAGATGAGCACCATCCCCTGGGTGTCCCCCCTCCACGGTGGTATTAGGTCAGCATTCTCTCAGTAACTGTCTAGTTTCCATCAGAACCAGTTCATTAGCTTTTCCTGCTTATGGTGCTGTCAGCACTAATTGGGCCACACTTGATCAGGTCTAGGTATTAATAATAGGTTGTTGAGCTTTGTGCCTGCATATTGTTCAATAATATCTGATGGGAATGTATATGGCATCTATCATCGCATCTATTATTCTCTAATCGTATAAGAAACTATCACAAAACCTTAACATTGTGTTGTAAAATGCTACAATGCAAAACATGAACAGATGAAAAGTGCAACACACACTTAAGTGGAAACTACGGATTGCAGAACTGAGCATAGAGGGCCTCTTTAGCGTTGCAAAGTTTGGGGTACCTAAGGCACTGCTTACCAGGATTGCAAATCCCGCACTGTCTCACATTTGTGTTCACCTACTAGATTAGATGGTTGTGGATTGGCTGTCTGCACCCTGACCTACCTTACTGTTAACTGCATGATGTCTGTACAGTGCTCTGACTGTTTCTCTGACCCTCACACTGCTACAGAATACAGCCAACTGTGCTGTATGCTGGAAAATATGCCTTGCTCAGCCTACCCATCAATGATGAAGTCTCCTCTGGACAAATTTTGACTGTAGCATCACGGAATTAGAGCTTCAGCAGAAGATATTGACTTTCATTTTTTCTTGTTCTCCTTTTTCTGACATAAAATGTTTAAAGTTAATGTATCACAGATTTAATTTACATGGGAATAGTTAGCATGCAGCGGAGGCATTCAGCTGTGTTCTTGTGCCTGTGAATGGACTGCACTGTGTGGTGCCCCATCCTAAGCAGAAACCAAAGAAAAGATATATGCCATCAGTTTGGACTGCTGCTCCTCTTCAGTGCCCCTACAGCAAGATCATGCATATTCCTGAATTATTTTCATTAACTAATTTTAATACTGTAATTTCACCACTGATCTCAGAGAAACCTGCAATGAATAAAGGAATACCTGTACCCTGACGGATTTACTCATTTCTCCTTCCAAAGGCCCTTAAGGATTAATGTGACTTGGTGCAATATAGTCCAGAAGCCTAGACATGGAAGCTCTCTTCCAAACTTCAGCTCGTCCTTGGCACACTATGAAATATTGACTTAGAATCACAGAATCACAGAATAGTTAGGGTTGGAAAGGACCTTAAGATCATAGAATCATAGAATCGATAGGGTTGGAAAGGACCTTAAGATCATCTAGTTCCAACCCCCCTGCCGTGGGCAGGGACACCTTACACTAAATCGCATCACCCAAGGCCTCATCCAACCTGGTCTTGAACACTGCCAGGGATGGAGCATTCACAACCTCTCTGGGCAACCTATTCCAGTGCTCACCACCCTAAGAGGAAAGAATTTCCTTCTTATATTCAACCTATCATCCAGTTCCAACCAACCTGCCATGGGCAGGGACACCTCACACTAAACCATGTCACCAAAGGCTCTGTCCAGCCTATCATTGAAAACCGCCAGGGATGGTGCAGTCACAACTTCCCTGAGCAACCCATTCCAGCACCGCACCACCCTCACAGTAAAGAATTTCTTCCTTATATCCAACCTAAACTTCCCCTGGTTAAGGTTTAACCAGTTACCCCTTGTCCTATCACTACAGTCCCTAATGAAGAGTCCCTCTCCAGGATCCTTATAGACCCCCTTCAGATACTGGAAGGCTGCTCTGAGGTCTCCACGCAGCCTTCTCCAGGCTGAACAGCCCCAACTTTCTCAGCCTGTCTTCATACAGGAGGTGCTCCAGTTCCCTGATGCTCCTTGTGGCCCTCCTCTGGAATTGTTCCAACAGTTCCACGTCCTTTTTATGTTGAGGACACCAGAAATGTTCACAATACTACAAGTGAGGTCTCACGAGAGCAGAGTAGAAGGGCAGGATCACCTCCTTTGACCTGCTGCTCATGCTGCTTTTGATGCAGCCCAGGATACAGTTGGCTTTCTGGGCTGCAAGTTCTGTGCCCAACTACTTAAAAATACATCTTTTATAATCTGCACACAAGAAGTCCTGAATGGCCACCTGCATTTGCTTTTCATCAGCATTCTCACCCCTTAGCTATGTTTGCCATTATGTAGTTTATGTGTTATTATAGAGAGGCACAGAGGGACCTGAGTGGAGGTCAAAACCTCAGGCATGAAGCCTTCTCTGTATTTCAGCTAATCTGGAATTAAATACTTGTATATGGGACTGTCTGCTGAATGCATACTGGTGATTGAATGGAATTTTTAAATAAGATGGAAAAGGTGAAGTTAAACAGAGCTTTTAACTGCACATTTCCACGTGGTGTTACAAAAGGTTGTTTTCATGGATCAGTAAATGCATGTAGAAAACAGCATTTAGTTCTGGCCAGAGCAGACACTTGTGAGACCTCACATACCTGCTACCACAGGGATCACATCTGCTGTGCAGTAGCGTTGCAGTCTGCACTCAAGACTCCATCTGCAAGCAAACACAAAAAGTCTTTGCTCCCAGGCATCGAGTTAGAAAAATATAAAGAGTCCCAGTGGCGGTAAATGACTTTTCCATAAGTGTTATTTTCATTACTCCTGACTTGAATAATAATTAAAAAAAAAAAAAAAATTAAAACATGCAGTTTCTTCCAGCCCAGTCCCATAAAACCATCACAAGTTCACAAAGACAATAAAAAATGCAGTAATGGCTTTTTTATATTGGGGGTTGGGGAACTGTGAATATGGTGAGGGTTTCTTTTTTTTTTAATCTATAGATCAGGGAAAAGAGGAAAATGCACAAATAACCGTAGCTAAAGTTAGCAAAGGTTATTAAAAATTTATACCCTGTGACAATGCTTTTAATACTGTAGCCATCTGTGCTTGTCAGCCTAAAAGTTTAGGTAGACTTCAGCAGTTTTAAGAAATAGTGCCATTTTTATGTGCTTCAAAACATAAAAACCCAACCAAAACCAACCAAAAAACCCCAAGTCCAGACATGAGGAATTTAGAATTAGCATAACTGAAATAATTAATGTTGTTTTCACATGAATTACATATCAAGAACATTGTCATAATAAAGACTTACAAACTCTGAAAAGACTGGAGATATCGAGTTAAGATAATTTACATAAATATTCCATTATTTCTGGTCGTAATTCACTTAATGGCAATATTTACATGTGGAGATTCTGACAAAAAAAAACCAGATTAATAAATTTGTACATGCAGACTTTTTTGACATTGTGGGACATACCTTCTAAAAAGAGCTAATACGGTCACAGAAGACGCATAAAGTAATTTTTGGGGTGCATTTGGAGTAAGGTTTTGAAGTGTTTATATACTGGGTTTGTGTGGATTTTCATAAATAGAAAAACATGCAGCAAATTGGTTCTTTGGTTTTCCAGAAGTAAACCCTGCTAAGCCTGTGAAAGAAACAGAATGGTTTAGGCACCTGGGTGAAGCACTGTTTAAATATTTAAAAAACTTCCTTTCTGGAAGTCATCCCTTTCCAGTTCCAAGGTAACCCAGTAATATAATTGACCTCTATAAAAACATAATGAACCACATTTAGAGTTTCGTCTGCAATATTAATATTTATTATATTATATATATATAATTATAATATTAATATTATATTAATAAAGATTCAAAAGGGAAGAGAACAGGTAGGTGGGGTCCCTTGCTGTCCAACAGAGATCTGTTTCTGAGCAACAGCTTCACTGCATTGCCTCTCCTTTAAGACAGCTGTCCTGTTTCTGTGTGTACCCCAGCAGAGCACGTCAGCGCTCATCACTGTACTTGTCACAGCTCCTGCTTACAGTAGCATATGAAGGCCTCTCTTCTTCTGAGGTTGTTGCTATTTTACAATATGCCTGGCCCACAAAGCTCCCTTTCATTTAATTTTGTTTTTTTGAGAGGCACCCCCAGCAACAAAATCTGTGTGCTGTTTTGATTTGTGCAGTTTTGGATCTTCAGATTTAATCTACTTTGCACCTAATGGCACCTGAAAAGCTAGCATCAGACCATTAAAGTGTTACTGGTTTACATCTGCATACATAAGGAGATGTTGGGAACCTATATGACTCCATAGGGGTTTAACATTAAGGTCCCACAGGTGCACAGAGGAAATGCAGTAAGCAGTTTAAGTTCCCAAACTGAGTATTCACAAGGCCATTTACTTCTCGCTGGCAGCAATGAGCAAGCAAAACCTGGCTCATACCCAAGTGCCATCAGGAGCCACTAAACGGTGAATTCCTGACTTGTGCAGTTGCTGGAGCCTGGTGCTGTCGACATATCTAGAGCATACACAGACCATGCACTGGAGAAGTTGGAATCCTCCTTCTTGACTCTTTGCTTACAATTAACCTGATGGCCAAATTTCTCACACAGACAAACCTGATTCACACCCCAGAGAATCTGAGCCTGTATTCCCTGCTTTCCAGCTCTTAGCTTTAATCTGGAAAGAGGGGGCTGGAAAAGATCAGACTGTTGCCCAATTTGTAGCTGAAATTTGGGAAGCAGTCAGCATTTTGATAGTGGATCAGAGTGAGTGTTGATTTACCAAGTTGAAAATACACATATTCACTGTCATCGCACAGATATTTTATATACCTTCTGTTCCTTTTTCTGGAAACAGCAGAACATCTTTCTTTTACTCCATGATCAGAAGGGAACAAAGCCGCCTCTATTTCCCTTCTCACTATATATTAGTAGACATAGTAAATAAATAATGGGGAAAAAAAAAAAATGGAGATATGGGGGAGAACTCAACAAATTGAGGTGGAAAGAGTAGAAATTTTTCAGAAGTGAGCTATTGTCCTGGGTTCAGTGGTAGCAGTCATTTTTCTCAGTCTTAATAGGTGGTGCAGTGCTGTGTTTTTTACGTTCAGCCTGGGACCAACGCTGATAACACCAATGTTTTCAGTTGTTGCTAAGTAATGTTTAGTCTGACCAAGGACTTTCTCAGTCTCATGCTCTGCCAGGGAGGATGGGAAGCAGGGAGGAAGCAGACACAGGACACCTGACCCAAACTGACCAAAGAAATATTCCATACCACAGCATGCCATGCTCAGGATGTAGAACTGGGGGCAGTTACCCAGAAGAGCTAGATCACTGCTCGGTCGGGCGGGGTATCGATCAGCATGTGGTGAGCAGTTGTATTCTCTTCCCTTGTTATTTCCCTTAACATTATTATTATTATTGGTGGCTGCAGTAGTGGTTTGTGTTATACCTTAGTTACTGGACTGTTCTTATCTCAACCTGTGGGAGTTACATTCTTTCGATTCTCCTCCCCATCATTCCAGGAGCAGGGGGGAGGAAGGGGGAGGGAGTGAGGGGGCTATGTGGTACTGAATTGCCAGCTGAGCTTAAACCATGACACCTATGTAGCTAGAATAGGAAGGCATCTTAAAGAGCAAAAATAAAGGCCATTACAGATGAGGTAGGAGTAATGCCCCACAGCTGCTACATGGACACCTTGCAAGCATTCTCCTGAGTGTCTTTTATAAGAGGCTAGATTTTTATATCTCCTTTGCTCCATTCATTGGGTGGATGATCCTTTTCCTCTTGAGGCTTGCTCCACCTTTTATTATCCTGTGTCTGTTTTCCCATTCTACGCACTACTGTGGCCCCTGCTGCACAAGGTTCAGCTTGGTTGCTCTAAAAAGAAAAACTGTTTATATGTGCCAGGACAATGCAGAGTGTGCCCTAACAGGCATCAAATACAGATGTTAAAGGTTTGTGTCTAAAAAGAGTTTGTATTACATACTGAGCCACTAATGTATATGCACACTCAGGGGACCAAGTGTCAGAGTTAAGCACTGGAGGGACCAGCTTTTATTGAATTTCTTTCTTATCTTCCATCAGTCTGAGGGACAGAGTTTGGGAACAGAGTCTAAAAGAAAGGTAGAAAGCTTTTTCTACCACTACCAGCAGCCTGCAAAATAATGCAGCTGTATTTGGGTGCTATTTTGGGGACTCAGTATTGCTCAGAGGATCCTGGATACTTAATTCAGAGTTGTGAAATAGAGCGGACTGTAAAAACAACTGGAGCTTAGAAAGAGAAGCCTGTTCCTGCAACTGTTGCTGATCCAAGATGTTATCCTGTCATATATTACACAGATTTTGGTTGCTGAACTGAAGTCTAAAGGAGAAGGCAGCAATACGTTTGTGACATATGTTAACTCCTCTTACAATGTACAGACAAATGTATTTTTTTCTGTCCTGAAAGCACATTTTCATCTAACAGGGAGTAAATACTAATAGTATGGTGCCTATTTGAGAAAGTACAGATCCAATTCCTTAATTTAATTCTCTTGAGATTTACAGAGCATTGGAGGATATTATTACTATTGATTTCTTTTTTCAACCTGACTTAGATCGAGACCTATAATTTTCAGGTATGATTGTACTGATGTGATCCTATTAAGTACTTCTATTTGTAGGGACATAGAAATAAAATTTCTTGATATCTTAACATAGCTATGCTACCTGTAGTGCTGTGCAGGCAGCGTACAGCTGTAAACACACTGGTTCAAGTCAGGAACTGTGTAGCTCAGCCTGAGCAGGTTAAGCTGACTGGCAGCTCAGAAGAGGTGTAGGTTACAGCTCAACTCCACCTTCGTACTCAGGGTGGGAAGGCAGTGCCTTTTATAATTCAGGCGTCGCCTAATGAAACAATTGCTAATGGGATCGAAGTCCTTTGTTTTCTTCTACTTTCTCTTTTCAGCTGTTCATACTAAAATAGGTGCCTTGATTACAGTGAATCATTACTGTGGTCATATTAAAGACAACGCGTTTCTTTGTCATGTAAGAGGGACACCAACCATTCATTAACCTGCATCTAAGATATGGATGAATTAAGGAAATAATGGAAATACTGGCTTTGTGTGAAAAGGCAGGGAACCGACGTTTGCTGGCTTTGTGTCTTCCTCCTATTCACCGATAGATGGTGGCAAAACTCCTTCTTTATAGCTGTGATTGTATCAAGCAATGTATCACTGTTTCCTCAAGCAGTTTTCACCCTCACTCTGTTTCCTGAATGTTATTAGATCTTTTCGTCCCTAACACTAGTCTCACTTCTTTCCACTTTTTTCTTAGCAAAAGCTGTAGGAAGTTTTAACTTCATTTTAATCTTCACTGCATGTAATGCTCTACCTTCATCTCTTTCTCAAGCAAAGCAGAGAAAAGGGTGCAGTGATTAATCCCTTTAGATTTCCTCCTGTCTGAAACCTGTGGGGTATTAATCATTTCAACATCTGGTGTAGGTATGTGGTGAATGTTTTGTGTCTGTAAAGCAAATCTAAAAGATAAACTGCAACTCAGCTCTATGACACAGTTGTGCTTCAGAGATCAGAAACACAAATACCTTGGGCTAAAATCACAAGGAGTCAGGATGGATCATCTGACTACCTGCAGGCTTCTTAAGGAAACTTCTTGGGTAATAGTTACTGCCCTTTATAAATGAAGGATTTGGCATAAGTAGGGTGAGCAGAAGCGAATGTGAGAGTACTTCAGTATTACACAGCTCTTCCTTTATTTTCAGTGGAAGTATGTTTTACTACAGGGCAATAAAAGGAAACGCTGGCATTATCAAGCACCATTTTACATTGTGCTTCAGCTCTGAAGCCGTTTTACGTGTCATGTGTGAAAGCTTATTATGGAAATTTTGCTGTATAAAAATACCACCCTGTTTCACAAAAAGCAAAACCAACAGGTCTTCAGAAAGGAAAGCTGCTCCACAGAGCACGTGAGACTGCTTTTCCCTCAGACTGACTCCTTTGTCTAGTACAGTGCTGATGAATCACTGTGCAAAGTTTTACAGCCATCTGCTGGGAATATACTAATTTTCATTTTTTCCCTCAGTCTTTTGTAATCTGTTTCCCTTTACCTCTAATCACATTTTAATTTCACTGATCCAACACAGTGTAAACTAACAAAAATGACTCTTCCCCGTAGCAGTGTAACAGCTACTCAGTAAGTCATATTTAGAGACAAGTATTTTGATTTATTCTATAATCTCAGTGGCTGGGCAGATTTTTTTACATTTTGTCAGACTGAGAAAGAATAGCACTGAAGGTGTAGGAACTAACATTTGAAATATGCAGCTAAACACAGCAATTGGAGTGGGATTGAGAATAACAGGAACAACAGTAATGGCTTGATAAATAAGTTATAGCAAAATGGCAACATAATAAATGTCACAGGGACCTTGCACAAACCTTAGCTCTCAGATTTCTCCGGTCTGGAGGCCAGTCACTAAGCTATGAAGCCATCCTCTGAGCAGAGCTACACGAAAGCACAGCCCCTGAGGGTCTACAGGCATGTGAGAGCACACAATATGTTTTTTACAATGGTCCACTACTAGCAGAGTCCCTTTGTAGCTTGGACAGTATTGTATTAAAGGATAATACATAGTCTGAAGCCTTTCATTTTCTTACTGTGATGAAACCCAGGAAAATTAGGACTGAATTATGAATTTATGGAGAAGACCAATCAGTAGGAGTGCCATTAGATCTGTTAATTAATGAGCACTCAGAAGAAAAATAGATGTGTCAGGATATTCCATTATTAACAGGAAAAAAAAAATAGGCAAAATGATTTGAAAGATTAATCTTTTCTTCCCTCACTTTTTTGTCTTTTTGGCAACATTATTTTGTATTTTGCTAATAAAAATGCAGTTGGAGGTGTATATGAATGAGTGAGGTGGAGGTTTGTAGCCTTAGTGAAAAACAGAGATTTTAGAGTAGAAGTTGGTCCAAAACTTGTCCTGCTGCTAGGGACAGGGACTTCTTCCTGCAGGGAAGAAATGTGGAGAATGTGGACTGCAGGGACTGTCAGATGACACAGTTCAGCATCCAGAGGAAAGTTAGAGGAGGGAGGACACTGACCTTTCAGAACAGGTTTGCCTTGTTAAGAGACTTTGTAAGTAAGGAAAAAAAAAATCCTGCTCTTTTTGAAGACTGAGAATATTCATAGAAACCTCCTTGGCTAAGCAAAGAGTTTCTTAATGAACTAATAGTGAGATGAAGCTGGAAAGAACATAAAGGGGGAGTATAGAATATATAGAATATAGGGAATATAGCTCAGGCAGAAGATGATGAAATCAGGATGGCCAATGGAAAATTAACTAACACTATCAAAGCAATTCAAGGGGGACAGGAAGAACTGTGTAAGTGGGACATACTTAGGCCTGCTCTGATGGGAGTTAACTCAGTGCACTGATGTAATTGCAAGATCATTATCTCCTGCCTTCAAAAATTATGGTTTTTAGGGGCAGGCCCTGACAGCAGGGAGAAGATGTGTCTATACTTATGAAAGGTAAGGAGAGGTCTGAGGAACTGCAGACTGGTATACAGACAGAGACAGGATATATCTAAGGACATTGAGAAATCTGGATGAAGTCCCTATAAGGCCACTGTATGTAGTCTTTCAAAGATCACGGAAATCAAGAAACATCCTGAAGACTGGAGAAAGGCAAGTGTTGCAAAGGAGGCAAGAGGGATGATTTGAGGAACTGTACGAGTGAGAGCTTCACTTTGGTCTCTGAGAAACTCATGGAGCAAGTCCTTCAAGGAGAAAATGAGAATGGGAATAGATGGATTTAAGAATAATTATGCTTGACCAATCTGATTGCTTTCAATGATAAAAGGCTACCTATGATCCACTTCACGGATGAGAGGAAAGCAAGAGGGGACAAGATATATCTTTAATTTGCTAAAACTTTAGATAAAACTTTCCCACCATAGCCTCATCGATAAATTGGCCAGTCTCTTAGACGAGCTGACAACTGTCCAGACCACAGGTCTTACTGAGATGTGATCAATGACTTGATGTCTGTTTGGCAGTGGGTAACAAGTGGAGCATGACAGACATCAATATTTGGGCCAATACTGTTCAATATCTTCATCAACTGCTTAGATGTTGAGAAAGTGTGATACCTCAGCAGATTTCTGAATGATTTGAAGCTAGGGGAGAAGGAGATGGTAAATGAACATTTCAGTGTGACCTTGCTGAAATTAAAGAGTAGATCATCAGGTAACACTTGAAGTTCAAAAGGAAAAGTGCAAAGATCTGCTTCAGGACAGAGCAGACCTGCCTATGCATTGGTATAGGCCAGGAATAAGCTGGCAGCTCTGCTGGGAAGGACCTGCAGTAACAGTGGGTGCTGACACATGTAGTGTGTCAGTTTCTACATGAGTAGAAAGTATGTTTTGTTGTGACTGAGGCAAACCACAGACTGGGTTGCACTAGAAAAAGCACAGCTATCTGATAAAGGGGAGTTACGATTCCTGGCTGCTCATACTGGTGATGCTGCACCAAGAATGTTGTGCCTGATTTTGGACTCTAAGTTCAAGTGGGGTATTTAGAAATTGGAGACAGTCCAAAAACACTGAGAACCTCTTCCAGAGAGATGCAGAGGAAGATTTTTCCACTCTTGATGGTTACTGCCTGCCCAGAAAATTCTCTTTGGGTGCCTTATTAGAATAGTGAGCACACTAAAGCTTAACCTAATGGCTTGTTAAATCCTAAACTACCTTTTGCTTATGTTAGGCACTGAATGTGTGCTTTATACTTCTCAGCCTGCTTGCAGGGTATCTTTGAGCCCAGTTGAAGATACCTAAACAAAAAGACTCAAATGAGGGGCAGCAGCACAGTCCAGAAACTATTTGAGAGACCACGGCTTGTGACCAACTGTGTCCTCTTGGTGAAAGGACCAAGAAGAGCGAGTGAGTAGCAAACTACAAACCCTATTTGAGAAAGGACAATAATTTTATCCCTTCTGTAAGGAATTACTAGTTAGAACTACTGAAATGCATGCAAATTTCAAATTTTTTTTTTGTAAAGGTCAAGGAAATCATATTCTTCACCTTCCCCAGTGGAGTGAGGGGACAAAGACATCCCAAGTACAACTTTCCTCTCCCAGGACAAACAAGATTGTGTCACAAAGCTCTTTAGCTAACAACTTTGATGGTGACTATCAATATCTTGATATTTCTAGGACACAAAAAAATGGATAGTAACTGAAGGCATTGAAGGGATTTTGCTCATGGCAGCATCACCACAAGGGCTTGGACTGGGTTGGATGGGCCACAGTTACTAAGCCAAATGGGTTCGCTGTATGTGGGTTCATTAGTAGAAGAGACTGGTATGTGGTAAAGCATTAAGCATTTTTGAGAAGAAATCTGGTATTGGTCTGAATCCAGTGATGGCATTAGGCCTAATAATTTGGATATTTAGCTCACATATACCAAGATTTGTATCATTATTGTTTAATCACAGTTATTGCCCGTCACTCTGCTATCATCAGTCTACATAACTGCCCAAGAAAAATCCATCCGTGTTTCGGTAGTTTTCCAAATAAGGTCCTGACCACAGACGGCAATTATATTAGTCCACTAACAAGAAAAAAGTGGTATTTAATATATCTCATGAGTTTAACTTCAGAGAAAGCTAATGAAACCTGACCACAATATAGTTTGTTTGTTTGTTTGTTCATTTGTTTGTTCCTTTGCTTTGTAATTGAACCTTTATTTTGCTGAATCACATTACTGGGGAAAATTTGTTAATGTTCTAAGGTCTGAAGTCCCTGGGTCTCCTACACTTACACTCAATTTAGAGTAAGATCCTGTTATTTAATATCATACATATCTTTTTTTCCCTATATCTTCTGTATCTTTCTGCCTCTGATTTTATGTGAACTTATGACAAGGTGTGAATTATCTGATGACTTTCCTGAAGGTGCTATGCTTACTTTCATAACTTTTTCCATGTATAAGCAATACCAAATATTATCACTAGTTTTGATCCCTATTTTTTTAATCTCACTAGGTCTAACTTCCTTATTATAACAAGACACAAATAAAGCATGCTCTCTCTTGTCTGCAGTAGTTGCTGTAATATTTATCTAAGAATATCTCATCGGAAGTCTTCTCAGGGTCATAGCTACTCACTGTTTGAATATCTAGGTAGTTTGTAGGTAGTCTGTTCCAATTCTTGACCAACTTCATTGTGAAAATTTTTTTTCCTTAATACTTAACCAGAATTTCCTTTTGCTGCAACTTCTGTCCATTGCCTCTTACCTTTTAGTCTACAGCTGTGAGATCCTAGCCATAATAATTATAATGATGAATCTTGTCTGGATTTCTAACATCTCTCATGACTGAAGTAATGCTACAGCATGAAACACATTATTCAGTGGTGATAAAATAAGAGGTATTAGGTGTTTTTTGTGATATCACCCACTGTTTTTGCTAATACCTAAAAAGATGGTTGGTACATCAGTTCCCTTTGTTGGGGACAATCCATTGGAGTTTAAGAGGTTGAGAAATCCACAAATCTTTTAGTAAAGTAGTCTTGGTTACCAGCTGTAGCTCCCAGTAATGGAAGTTTTAAGGTGCTGAATACTTACAAGACAGGACATAAATGCTCAGCAGGTTCTAAAATTCAAATACATGCACACCTAAAAAAAAATGAGGCAGGCACCCCACAAACATTTTGTTTGAACTTTCCAGCCACTGTGTTTTTAAGTAAGCTGCACTGTTTTTTTCTTAGTAACATTTACAGGATGAGTGAATGGACGTCTGGCTTGTCTCAGTATCTCGCTACTGAAGTTTATGCAGGAGAAAAAGGTCAATGTATTCATTTCTGAATGAAGGCAGTGGGAAAAAAAAACAAAACAGAGATTTTCTTGCATTGCTGGATTTACATATGTCCTTGGCCAACATCTACGTGACAGCTGTAGACTTACGGGCTGAAACCAGCTTGCTTTAGCTGTTAATACATAGTTTGCATAAAGGAAAAGGTCAAGGCAACTTATATTAATCACAGCTTATATTAATTACTTATCTGAGGTTGCACAGTAGCCATTCAAAAGCACCTGTCCATAACAAAGGCTGTGGTTTGTGAAAATGAAACAGTATTCCAGGCAAAGACAATTATTATAAATACCTTTTAAATTAATGGCGATGTGACATTAATGAGATGTACTGTTGGTGTTGCTACTCCTTTTGGTTTGTTTAGCCTTCTCAACACAGTTTATCTGAGAATCTCAAAGAGATGAAGGTCATTAATCACTTAGACTTCACAGAAGCTCTTATAATTTTCTTTTGTTTAAAATTCATAGGACTGAAACTTGCTGAAGGCTGAATTAGTGGCAGAACTAGAAAAATCACATTGTCCTTACTTCAGTACTTCATGTGAGTCAGTAGTACGTGCTCTTGCACCCAGTATTGGTACACATTTTCTTTTCTCTGAATTCTAGCTTCAGAGAATAGAAACAATGGAGCAAGGAAGAGGATCCGGTGGAGCAGATGCAGTCAGCAACAGTTTGCCAGAAATGTGTAAAACCAGATCACTAAAAGAAACAAATGAAAATGAGACATGAGTCTTAATATGTAACTTAAATTAAAACTAAACAAAAATCTCTCCTTGAGGTTTGTTGTATCATATTTTTGTTAAGAAATTTTTTCTTCTACATGAGGAAGAAAATTATGCTAAAGATTACATTTAATGCTAGTCACTAGGCTAGCCTAAAAACATTCTAACATGATTACATTGATTTCTTCCTGTTTGTCCTTTATAACAGCACTAGAACTGTTTTTTCAACCATGTTGTATAAAGACTTTTGCAGTACAAAAATCTTCACATATCTAAAAAGAAATTTTACACGTATAATCAAAGATCACTCTTTTAATGGTAAGTGACAAATACTTTTCAAAGAAGCTAAAAACCAAAAAAAGAATGTCTGCAAGCTTAATAAATTAGTCTGAATTTTGTACAGACACATATATTTAGCTTCTAAAATGAAGTACAGTATGACTTCTGATACACCACAGGCCACAGAATTTCATGCTGGACCTAAGGATAGAAATCAGTAACTGGTTTTTGGTTGGGAAACGCTTAGTGTGAAGACAAGCAATCACTCTGCCTTTGCACTTTGTTGGAATAGATAATCTGTTGGTTAAATTTTATGCTTTAATGTTAACATGAAATTTTTCTACTTTTTCCTTCCAGTGGAATTGGTTGGGATACTTTCAGAAACACAGTTTAAGCTGGCAGTTCTGTCAACATAGAAGTAGGTCACAAGACCTGACGGAACAAATCCTGAAGTCCTGTCTTTTTTTTTTCAGTATAGCAAAATGCAACTTAAAATTCCTTGAACTTTTAATAAGAATACAATATTTCCATAACTTCCTACTTAAGAAAGTGTTCCAATGTCTATCCATTGCTACAGAATTTGGTAACAGTGACAACTCTTGCTGTCATAGCTGAGATAAGCTCAATGTGTCTACATTCAACTTTGAGGTTTTGTCATTTTGTCCTAAGGAAATGCCACCCTAGAACAGCAAAGCTCAAATTTTCCTCACATAAAGGTATTTGTATTAGTAGAAATCATCTCTCTTTTAGTGACTGAAAACACAGCCATTTATTTTAAAGGTATCATTCTGGCTTCTACTCCAGTAAGTAGAGAAAAGCAAGAGACTTTAATGAATGATTTATCTTACCTCTTTCTTGTCTCTTAACAGTGAAGGCCTGGATAAGCAGTCTAGGAAAACCACCTAATTTAGATGGCTCTATCTGCATGAACTGAGCCAGATGTTAAATCAGCCATGGGGATTTTCTGATAGAAGTTAGAAGTAATCTCTTCAGCTCTTAGAATGTCATATTACAGGGTTTTGCGTTCTTCCCCCTCCAGATTTTTCCCTTGAAGAGCTGTATAATTGAATTTAGTCTTCCTAGACAAAGCAAGTGGCAGAGAAAAAGTGCAGTATCTTATATTTGTAGGATCAGTGTTTCATATAGTAAATGCAATCCTGCTATTTTACTAAGATACTTTGCTTTTGTACCTGAATTAAAGCAGTACGTACTGCTGGAAACTAAAAATCAATGGCAGGCTTCCAGTTAAAAGCTGATAAGATTATGGTTTTTGCTCTGTCTAGTTCATCACATGGTCACTTTAAACCATCTAAAATGATCAAGTTACCAAGCCCTTGACAAGATGTGTTTTTCATTAATCTAACGTTCTATCCCTATTATGATATTTACATTAAGCATCGAATGTTCTTCCATCCTGCATAAATGTGTTTCCACATGCAATTCAACTAACCATTCATAGAAGCAAGAAAATCAGATGAAGATAGGAAATGCCAGATTACTTCATTAAAAACAGCTGTCTGAAAGAGTTGGTGCAAGTAAAATGTTCCTTTGCCCCATTATTAGTGAAATCTGTGCGTTGGTTGGTAACTATGAACAAACTAGAATCTTTCCCTGTTTGCTTAGTTGATTTATTTGGATGGGAGATGAGAAGGCAATTCATCCTGTGGCACTTCGTAGTCAGCAGAATGGTCAAGTTGAATCATCAGTTACCTAAAATATTACAGTCTGTTTTGAACCTTTACTCCTCTCCCATCATCCCCATGGCTTACAAATAAACTGGCATTCCAATTGGAACAGACACCAGAAAATAATAAGGTAAGCAAAAAAAATCTAGATTCAAGGAATGGGTTAACATTTATTTTAATTAGTTTAATATGTCATTTCCTCTCAATCATTCTGATATCATAGAATGATGCAACTTCAGGCCAAGGAGTAGATGCCTACATCACTGAAATCAAATTCTAGACAGAGAAATACTGTAATGCACTGAAGCGTATTCTGCACAAATATGAGCTGAAGAGATGAGCAGAAGGCATGAATAACATGACTTAAATCTATAATGAATACCTGCACATCTACAAAGCTAAAAACTTTCAGTGAGTATGACATGAATTCCAGGGCACTGAATTACATCATCTCTCTCTGTTGTTTTCTAGTAAGACTCGACAAGTTTCCATTAAAACGGAGAATATTACTCCATCATGTTCTATCCCAGCAATTACTGATGCAACACAGCAGACTGCTATACAGCCAAAATGTTAAGTTGAAAACAGTATGTGGGTAAGTTCTCTGATGAACAACATAAAGTGTGATTTGGAAGGTTTGAAATACTACTTTTTAAGTATGAGAAGAGAGTATCACCACTTTTGTGTTTATGTGATTTTCCTGGTAGGGACATCATAGCAGTCACATAAGACATTAATTGCCTTAAACTGCCTTTTAATTCTATGCTGGTTTGCAGTAGATATAGATTATTAATAAGACCAAAAGGGCTTTTTTTTTTTTTCTTCCCCTTGTTAGCAAGAGCTGTTGGTTTCTGTTTCCCATGTCATTTGAGATTAGTGGAGCAGTACATGCCCATTATTTGAGACAGGAGACTGCAATTTTTGCACTTGTTCTGCATGTCTGAAAACCGAAAGAATAGATTTTATTCTGCATTTGCATAAGGAGCAACTGCAGGAATTTCATGTCTTTGCACCAGGCATTTGGCTTCAAATTAAAGCCATTCCATCTCCCTCAAGTATGTATAGCAGAAACACTGATACTTCCACCTTGAGCCCAATTTATTTAAATTATCAGTGAATAAGAAATGTAGTGCATATAGGTAAGGGAAAAGGATTTGGGAAACACAATGAATTTTATTGAGGCTGTGCTGGAATGAACACAAAATATTTACAGAGCTGCAGATAAGCCTGAAAAGTCAGATAAAGCTAGAAACAAACACAGAGAGCAAGATTCAATTAACAGTAATTTGGAGTAGAAACTAATCTTCAGCTGTTGCCACTAAACAAGTCTTGAGTGAATAGCAAGAATCCATTTAGCTTTTCTGAATTACTACCTGCAAAGTCAATAGGTATTTATTATCCTAGCAGGCGTATTATCTGTCCACTTTCTTAACTCATAATGGAACCAGCTGTTTATTTTGGATAATGGTGCACTTCACAGCACATACCAAATGCTGAGTTGAGTCATGCATGTCACATGTTCCCTTGTTCAACCAAAGCCTGAGTTTGTTTAGATGCAGTAAATGATTTCACACAGCCTCAGAAATCGTAAGTCAGTAGGTGATAAATCAGTTCTTTCCCGAACTGTACAGCTGTCAAAGTAACAGGTTGTGAGGGGGGTTTTGTGGTTTTGTTTGTTTAATCTTGGAAAGCAAAAGGGTACACAATGTGAGTGAAGCATGGGGATATTGAACATAAAGAGATAAACTGTTCAGTGAGAGAATTCTCTAATTAGTTGTCACACATCCAATTTTATTATCATTCATCCATATTACAAGGGATATGCAAGATAGCTTATCAAGTTACCTTCTGACTTTCTTACATGGTAACTAGGAACTCCAGAGATCACATTATAGAACAGGGTAAATTTTTGACACTTTGTCTAAAGACAGATGCTTACAGCTCCCTTATTCCTAGAAGGGGACCTGAAATCCTCTGCAAAACATCCCTGGGTGGTCTGCAGGTTGTGTGTAATGTCTGATATCTCAGTGGTACCCATATCACTCTGGCACAGTTCCCACTCCACAGCTTCAGTACGCTACTCCAGCAAAAAAGTACAAGTGCAAATGAACTGATTTTCTTAATGCAACAGTAGATGAAAGCAGCCCATTTTGTAAACAAAGAAGTATCCAAAGTTAAAACAGGCAGATATGTTATTGGCATTATACAATTGAGAAGGTTTGATCTTTAATGGTGAAGGAAAAGCAAATGTTTTCCCAGTAATTCTATATCTATGTTTTTGCTGGTGTGAAATATTTAGAATGCATATTATGGGTATAGTTTCAAGTTCTCTCTTCTCTCCTGAATGATTTGCTAATCTCAGAGAAAAGTTTAATATGGAGACTCTTTTTCATAAACCTTACTTGGAAAATGCCAGCACACAGAAGGAATTAAATCCTGGAGAGTCAAAAGATAAATAACTTCATGCTAAGACTCTCATAGCGGGAGAAGAAAGGCTCATTCCCTAAATCCCTTTTTGCATTTTACATGATTCAGCTAGAAGAGACAATGATGTCAAAGGAAGCCAATGATGTTAGTTAATTTGCTACTGAAAGTTGTGGACTGGTTCAAATCCCACCTAAGCTAAAAAAAAAAGAGTCTCAAGTAGAGCTTAAAGAACTCCTTTATTTCTATCCCAGATGATTCTACAGTATTTTAGTTCAACACTCTTAAGTTAATGCATGTTTTTTGTGCAGAGTAATTGTCATAGCTCATATTGCTGATTATATTGTGTAAAAGAAAATAGAGCAGCCAAGATAAAAAATGGAGTTTAAATGAAAGAGAAAAATACATAGGCAAATTTAGGTTATACAACTGACACATATATGTTATTTATTTTTGTTAAATAACAAAACAAATTCAAACCAAGTAATAGCAAGGGGCACTCTAGCAACAGAAAATGTTCCAAAATGTCAGATGCTACCACTTCTAATTAAGGTAAAGGAAGTAGTCTAAAACAGATAATTTTATGACAGTCACCTCTATCCAAGTGCAGAAATAACAACACATACAAACTTTAAAATATATTAAAAAATATAATTTCACTTCCATATAGTGTTTCTAAAGCAATCAAAATATCTAGAATACTTCCATGCTTGTGTAGTTCACATTTTAAACAGATGAAAACAGTCATCTTTGTTTGGCTCATGCTCATGGGAAGTCAGTTCTAAATGTTCGAATATTTGAAGTAGGTCCTTGCTGCCTGTTGGCAAAGTTTGAAACAGTTTATAAAAATACACTTGTGTATATGCTTCATGGTAAGAGGACAGCCTTCATTTCTTCTAACGATTCTGACATCTTGAATCCTCTGAGAGGTAACTGGAGAAGTCAGAGAGCTTAAAACTTCCCCTGAATGAGATATCTAGCACAGGAAAACCTTATTCGAACCTGATCTGAAGATCTTGAAGTTTACCTGAAGATCTGCATGTTATTCTATCTATCAAGAACTGCTGTTCCTCTTGTAGCTCAGACAAAAGACAAGAACCTCTTGCACCTTTATCTAGTTAGGTTCATCACTGATCCATTTGGCTTCAGCTCTGCTTTACCAGCCTTACTTCCACGCAACCTATGAACATCAGTAAGAGAAGCTGCTGCCTCATGTGTTCTTACTGTCAAAGGTTTCAAAGGTTGCAGGTATCGCCTTCCTCATGGCTTTTTCTCAAGCCACAAAATCCAGAATTAAAGAGCTTGTAAATACCATAATTGGAAGATGGAGTAGGTGGTTACCCCCAGAGCATTATTGTCTTGTTGAATAAATGTGAGGTTTGGAGAAACTGTGGTGTCATGTTTGATGCAGCTGAAGATGCTGTTGTAGGAATCAAGGAATCATAGAATAGTTAGAATTGGAAGGAACCTTAAAGCTCATCTAGTTACAGCCCCCTTCCACAGGCAGGGACACATTCCACTAGAACAGGTAGTTCCAAGCCCTGTCCAACCTGGCCTTGAAAACTCCTTTGCAATAAAAAGAACTTGTCACTATCTGGACAGAGATTGATTACCCTATTGGAAAAATTGGATACCCCCAGGCATCATTGCTGCATGACAAGATCCCAATAAATCTATAGGGTTTTTTAAGAGACTTTCCATGAATGCCCGTGCAACAACTGTACTTTTATAACTAATCTTCGCTCTGTATTTACACAGATCTACTGCGTGGTGGACAAACAGGCCGTCCAGCTGTCTTCACAACAAACCTACCATGTGCTAGCGCTTTTTCTACTTCCCAGCTTGAGATCAAAGATGTGAGCACAGGGTGTCCTGTTTTAACATGTCTGAATTTTATGGCAGGTTTCAGCACAACAGAGTGAGATTCTAAAAAACATCTGCATGATTACTAGATTACTTGGCATGCATTTTGACAAATACCTTCTGACCAGCCATTTATCACGGTGAAAACAGATTCCTGTGGACTTCATGCAAAATTTTCTACCATTAGAGAAACATCTCCCCTTATACCTGGTGCTCTCATTTTCTGATAGACTCTAGTCAAGAAAAGTTGTGTTGATCATATTTTGTCAAAGAAAACTGCATTTATAATAGAAATTGCTTCAGCATTATAATATTTATATTAAAATATGTGAAATGCAAGCTTTTCCAGCAAACTCTCTAAGTATGCTTTTTTATGAGGATAGAGGAATGATGAAACTTCAGTTTCATTCTGACTGTAGAATGTGATTTGGCCATCAATCATCACGTCAACTTAGCAATGTTTTCCAAGACCTCGTTCATTGCAAAGGAAAGATAAGCCGCACACCTTAAACATAAAAAAAGCGTTTTTCTGTTGCCTTTCCACAGTAAAATGCATTCACAAATCACCTAGATCGCTAGCTATAACATGACAACTCATATTAGAATTCACTATATGAAAAAGATACTGCTTTAGAAGTATACTCTATCAAATCTTTGCATTCTGAAATGTGCGTAACATCTACAGGGATTTCATTTCATGTTTAATGACCGTTATCTTCTGGCATCAAACGCCTTGTTTTGGGTAGGTGCCTGTGAACTCCATATGCAGATAAATTTCCATCCCATGCCACTATTGAAGTACTGGCTAAACATTGTGAAGGAAATCAAAGAAGAAAAACATGTTGACTATGAAGTAAGGTTTTTTTTGAAGGTAGTCTGTAGGTGTGGATTTTTCAGCTAAATCATGTTGAAAGGACTTCTGGAGAAAAACACTGTATTGGTGTCATTCTGCACTGAAATCTTAAAGATTGGCAAATGGTGTGCAGGTACTTCTTGATGTCACTGCCATGACATATATATACTAGGAGTGATGTCTGTTTTCCTCAAAGTATTTTGCCTAACTATTGTCAACAAACTCAGCAAGTGTTTCTCCTAACTTTGCTGTAAACCCCAAATTTCTTGCTGAAAGCAAAACTGTATTCATTATTTGGTACTGAACTTTACAGGTTATTGAAAACATTGAAAAGCATCTTCAAAATACCCTCACATGTATTAAAAAAAAAAAATCGCACTAAAAGTTATGAACATTTTATAGTATTAATTAACTTTACAGATGCTTGTCTTCAGGTCTGCTTTTGTTCTATCTTTCTTTTCTTTCAGAAATAGGAGTCTATGGAAAGCCCCAAGATTCCCACCCTTGACCAGATGAAAAGCTTCTTAGGCAATGAAGCTGACAGCTAATGAGCTGATCACTAGCCAGAAAGCAAGCTGTAGAACTGTATTTGGAAATTTATGTTCTTCTGACAACTTTGACTTTGATTGTGCATATTCCTTGAGTGTGTTTATCAGGTGCTACAGACAAGTAGGGAATAAATAGACTTGCAATATTTCTTTAAAAGAGTATGTATGTGTATAGGCATGGAGCAGTGCTGTAAAAACGTCTCTTGCAATCCTCTGTGCTGAAGATAATTATTCAGATACAATTCCATATTTATGAGAAACCTCATAATTTCTTTCTCCTCTCATTTCTTGCTCTAAGAACCTAACTAACTTTATGGAAAGGGACTTCTACCTCTCCATTTCTGAGGCAGACACACACAGTTATAGGTAACATCTTGACTACACAGAACCTACTGCTCTGGTTTGTACAAATTCAGCAGTACATCACTAAGAAACATACAAACAGATCTATAGGACAAGATAAAGAAATCCTCTGTGTATCTGCCTGTACTTTATAAATGAAACTGCCTGTCTAATCAACAGGAGCAAAACATCACTTAACTCAAAGTCTAGACTTCACCCTGCCCCTGTGCATGGCACAGAGCTCCATGGCTGCTCAGACAGCATCATGGCTTTACATACTGGTGTTTTGCCCTGACTCCTGCCACCATGCGCTGGTGGCGCTATTGGCATTTTCTTCTCTCCTGTTAAGCCTTCAACGCTGAGCTTTTTTTCCTTCAACCTAATGACATGGTCCACCTCATTTTCCCTCTAATAGAAGGACTGTATATGTTCCCCATCAAACTGCTGCAGGGTGTTTATGGGATCTGACCAGTCATTTGAGGCAGATGAAGTACTGCCAGGGGGATTCTTTCAGATGTAAAATGCATATATTATGTGAAACAGATGGGTCAGAAATAACCATCAAGTTTATTTCTTAGCATGACTTTTCTTGATTTTAAGCAGACATGTGCAGGCTGCATCCACCTTTCCTCATCATTGCTAACATTAGGTAGTTTTCTTCTCTCAAAAACTAAACCACAACTGCTCTAAAACATGGATTTTATTATGCATGAGCATCACAAACTCAGTGCAACTTCTTAAACAAAGAATCACAAAAATCTGAATATATAACCAGAGCATTAATAATTGTTTCATTAGTATTTGCATATTTCCCCAAAAGCAGTGTGCTATATTTATTTCTTGTAAATTCAAATTTTAAAGAGCTCATGTATATTTATTTACTTTTTCTACCTTTTGTTACAATTTATTTGAGGTGTCGGTTTTTTTTTTCGTACCAACAGATATCTTGGAATTTCATTTTAGATTATAACACTATGTAAAGCCAAGATAAAACATCTAGGCAATATATTATGGTATTATAGAAGGAAGAGAAAACTCAGGGAATTAAATAGAAAACAAGTCAGTGAAAAGATGGAAGGGAGTGCCATACAAAGGTAAACTAATTATGAATTATTTTAATTTCAGGTTTGTCCATTTGCTTGACAAAAATAGTGTAAACTTGAGAAACTGAAAGATTTGGCCCATGTATGGGAAGCTTGTCTACCCCTTCCCCTCCTTTTCCTCTGGGAAATGTGCTTTTTAGTCAGCCATGTGGAATGTAACACTGACTTTGAGCTATGAGGAATAAAGAAATAGGAAAATGGAAAGAGGGGAAGGAAACAGGTTCTTAGATTTGGGGTGAAGTAATGACTGACTTCTAGAGCTCCTTATTTCTCACCCTTACCTGTAATTAATGAAGGTAGGTAGCTCAGAGACTTACGCAATACTCATGTCTATATTTAGTCAAGTGAATCCTCTCATGATAAACCATAGTGCTTAAATGTCAGCAAAATGTAGCATGTAAAAATGCAAAAATGACAATTACTGTCTTGCTTTTTAAAAATCCCAGCCATCTTTTTCAATTATGAGGAATTTCATTTTTATTTGCCATCTCTAATGAAGACATACTTCCTAAATCTTGCCTAAGCTGTTTGACTGGACAGCTTCACTGACAGTTGAGAAGGTTCCGGTTGCTGAAAGAAAAGACAGGACAAGTTGTAGGAGCCTCAATACAGCTTGAAGGGGCCTGAGTGGTCAGGTGTCTTCGTATCTGATCCTTACATTTCTCATTTAGAAACTCCTAAGGTAAGAAAAGGAATAAAAAATAAATCTGCCTGACTTACATAATTCAGATTAGAGGTGACCTGTAGCTGCAGCTTTCCTTTGGTCTTCTTCAAATTTCTAAGTTATAAAGTTATCTAAGTTATCTAATTGTAGACCAATTCAATCTCACTTCAAGTGTTTTCTGTACCAATAAGAGCATCCGTAGGAATTCATAATTGTGATCTTTGAACTCCTGTTCATCTACAACCTCAGAACTTGAAGCACAACAGGTTTTTGTTAAGTCTTTTTTTAATGTTTGTTCCAGAGAATATTGAGAGTTCTTGATTACGTCAGAGAAGAAGGTAGAAGGGGCAAAGTCACAGCTTAAGCCTTAGCCTCAGCCATACATATCAGTTAACAATTAGCACTTTATCAAGTGCAATTCTGGCCTGTTCCAGATAGCACTTTGCTGGACAATCCCAAACACGGTTCAGAGACTGGAATGAGACAAGCTGCATTTCCAGTAACCAGTATGGATGATATTGTACCCTATTTGTCTTGTTTAATCCAAAAGCATCCCAGTTGCCTTTGCACAAACTGGGCGGGTTTCTTTATATGAGCCACTTATTGCAACAAAAAAGTTTTTTTTTTTCCTGAAAAAAATATTTAAAAGGGAATACATATTTTGGTTGAAGGTGAAGCTCAGGAAGTCCCCAAACACCTCACAAGATTATAGATCTGGATACTCCACTGAAGAGGCAATCAGCAAGTAGTTTTTAACCTTAAGCATCCCATTTGTCTATGATTCTCATCCCTCTTGATTTAACAATGACATCAGTTTAATTTGTTGATGTCTTCTGTTCTTCGATACTCCCTATTTATTATTCAAGTCTCCTACATTGATGGCAAATGTCCTGTTTTCCAAACTGCTGACATTAGGATTTATCTGATCAGCTGACAAATTTTGAATTATTTATCTGTGCAGGTTTAATTGGTCATCCTGATGGAGAAATTTCCATTTTATGGACTGTGTAAGCCACTTCCTCCATGTCACTTATTAAACCAACATTATTAGCCTTTTATTAGGTTAAGCATCTTGATTATAACATTTGGGGGAAGCTTTGGTTTGCACTTCTTTTAATAAGAAATGTATTATTCCTTTGTCCAACGCAAGCTGCTGGGCAATAGTTGCCATGCAATGTAGTATTCAAGCATTAAAAATGTAAGAAAAACCCTATACCTCTTTATTGATTGACTGATCAATAACATGGAAGGCAGTGCAGAAGGCTCAGTGTTTCAGCATGATCAAAGAATAAACAATTGGTCACACAGACCAATCAGGCAAACAAGGTAAATATTTGAGCAAAATAAAAGCACATTTTATGCAGCTGAAACAAATAACAATACAGAGGTGAATAAAATAAATTACATGATGATGGCTGTTGAATGCTTAAAAATACACGTAGCTATCTAGTGTATAAAAAGGGTCAAATTCACAATGAATAACAATACAATATGCAGCACAACACTTAAACTAGATGAAGCAGTGTTATTACCCAGTTCCTGCTTTTAACAGGTGGGAGCCTTTAATAACTTCCAGCATACAGAATCATGGTATATATTAATGGGCTGTAGTCACCTCTTTGAGAGGAGACATTCTTTCTCACTAGGACAAGTACTTAATGTGCATGAAAAATCATGCAGACAGTATATGTCATCATAAAAATAATTTTTAATGCTAGCAATTTGTTTTCTTAAGTAATAATGCTAGCATTTTTTTCTTAATAGGCAGTCCTTTGGTGTTCTTCAAGCAGAGTCTCTCATTTTGCTACTATTACAGAAAACAACATGACTTTAGATATACAATTTAAAGCCATATTTGAACTTTTGTATTTTAATTTGGCTGCACAAACACTTTTATCCTGGATGCTTGAAATAATGGTTGTATTTTGGTCCATGCCAAAGCTCCCAGTTCTAGTAAATAAATAGCCTAGGCTTTACACAGAAGCTTTCCAGACTTAGCATTTAAGAATTATCAAGAAGACACGAATGTCAAGTCCTCTTTCATTAAGTCTACTCTGCTGTTTCAGGCATATTATTAAATCCTGTGCAAAATATCAGTTTGTTATTATTGTGACTTGCAACACTTCATAACTCCTCTGTTTCATTGACTGCTAGTCTCAAAAGCATGCTCAAGCAATTTGAAACTTTTTCTTGCACACCACAGATATGCATTTGCTTTTTCAGTAGTCCTCACAAGATATGAATAGATTCCCGACAGGATTTACATTTCTAGAAAGGACTTACTATGTAACCTCCCTTCAGACAACAGAAATACCCCAGAAGCTGAAAAAACAAGCTCAGATGAAGATGTCAGCATCAAAAACCCAGGCTTCTTTCAAGGTACCTTGATCAGACTAGGAAGCATGGAACATTTTGAGGGTGTAAACATGGATGTAAGTATCTAGCGCAAGGGTCAGATGTCTCGCTGTGGTGTAACACTTCTGGTTTTGTAGTCCTAAATGTCTGTTCTTTACACCATTCCAGTCTGAAACTCCCCAGTCTAAGGAACACAGCACTCATATAACTTAGACTAGTGCTGTAGACCATGGAAATGTCATTCTTACCCATGGCTTTCAAAATTAGGGATGAGGTCATTTCATATACCTATTTACTTTATTTCCTAAATCAAATAACTTAGTATGAAGGGCTTCAAAGCAAAAGGTAAATGTGGCTGGCCCACAGAACTAATCATATCAACTGGAAAATAACTGTAACTGCATCATTACCACTTAATGTGTTGGGTAACTCCGAATGTACCTGAAAGATAATAAAGAGGTGTCAGTATTATTCATATCTTTTAATTGCTTCCATTAGCATTTCTATTTTTTTTTTTCCTGAGGGCAAAATAGTATCACTTCATTGATTATACAGTGGATACAGGAGAAATAATAGTTCAGAATCAAATATATTTTTAACCACCCGTTGCCATCTATTGCTATAAACAAAAGTATAACTTGACAATAAAACCTATTTACTGTTGAAATTAAAATTGCTTTTAACAGTTTTATAGCATGCAAACAATTAAAATAATTGTATCAGGCAGCAGCTGTTCTTTCAATCTTGTGGAAAAGGAAAGAAGAGAAAAAGACTGTAGGAAAAGTTAAAATCAGGTAATTTCTTCCTCAAATAGGTGGGATAAAAATGCCAAGGTATGGGTGTAAGGGGGCTAGGAATAATATCATAATAAAGAGTTGGACTAGATAACCCTTACAGGTCTCCTCCAACTCAAGATATTCTACAATTCCATGAAATATTTGAATAGTCTATTGAAATAGTCTTGAAATATATATATTTTTATTCTACATAAAGAAGTCTCATGTTACAACCAAGAATATGCCTTCTGGGATCAAATCATGACATAGAATGACCTTTAGATTCTCAGCTTTGATAGTACCATGAAACTAGGCTTGTACCTGGACTCCTTGAATCCAATTCCTTTTTTTATTCGGTGTTTGATGGTATTACTATTCTTACAACTTAAAGGTGGTTCCTAAGAACTCCAATACTGGTCACAAGGTCAGACCAAAGCCCTATTTCCTCATCTATCCTGTTTGCCAGTTGTCACAACAAAAGACTTACAGGAACAGAATAAATATTAGCAGTGTACATTAACTGTGTCACTATAACAAAAGAACAGGTCATGCTACATAATTCAAGTGTTGTTGCTGAAAGACAACTGTAAACATTTATCCAAACTGAGGTAATTCAGCCCAAGCAGAATGGGCAGGGTGCTAGCAAATGTAATACTGCTACTCTATACTTCTCAGAGGAATGCCAAGTGATTTTACCTGCTACTTGAAAACATGCAAGTAATGAACACATAAATAACTTTAGAGTAAGAGTGGCAGAGTAATTCTGGATCCTTCCAGTCCCGTCCCATCCCCTCTTTCTTTTTTCTTTTTTTTTCTTTTTTTTTTCTTTTTTTTTTCTTTTTTTTTTTTTTCCCCCGTAAATGCTTATGAAGAAGCACAAATAGATCAAAGATGCTGGCTAAACCTGAGTTGAGTCTTTAACCCATTTAAAAACCATTGTTTGCATTGCTTCCATAAGCACACCTGCTGAAAGCTGACGGCTGAAGTCAGTTCTTGAGTCTTTCAGTCCCAAACCTGGTATAGAGTTCCAGTATTTTATCCAACAGAGCTTGTATGGGGAGATGGTATTAACGTCATCTTCTGAAGTTTGAGAAAGTCAATCCCTTGGTTTTCTATTTTCTTCCTCTGACTCATTCTGGAGAGTTTACAGGCTGTAGATATTGTATGCCCCTGAAGAGGGGAGTTGCATTTACCTTGGTTCTTAGCACCATTACTGCCGCAAGTTCCCAGTTGTTATGTTGTCCTGGGTTCAGCAGTAGCAGTCATTTTTCTCTGGTGCAGCACTGTGTTTTGACTTTCAGCCTGGGAACAGAGCTGATAACACTGATGTTTTAGTCTGACCAAAGACTTTCTGAGCCTCATGCTCTGCCAGGGAAAAGGAAAAGCCAGGAGGAAGCAGAGACAGGACACCTGACCCAAACTGACCAAAGAAATATTTCATACCACAGCACGTCATGCCCAGGATGGAACTGAGAGTGACCTGGAAGGGCTGGTAGACTGCGGGATTGGACGAGGTATCGGTCAGTGCTCGGTTGGGCAGGGTAGGGCGAGTTATCGGTCGGCTGGTGGTGAGGTGTTGTATTCTCTTCCCTTGTTATTTCCTTTATCATTATTACTATTGGTGGTAGCAGTAGTGATCTGTGTTATACCTTAGTTACTAAACTGTTCTTATCTCAACCCGTGGGAGTTGCATTCTTTTTGATTCTCCTCTCCATCCCTCCGGGAGTAGGGGGAGGGCAAGAAGGGGGCAGAGTGAGTGAACGAGTTGCCTGACTGGGCTTAAACCACGATATATGTGAACCCCACAATTTCTGCACGATGAAGGGAGAAATTCCCATCCTAGTGTGTGACAGGAATGGTCTGAGAGATGTTCCTGCTGGGCAGTATCTCAGGAAAGCTATAAATGTCTGACTCAAAGTGGTAACAAGCAACTAGTTTCTTCTGCCATCAGTCAATTATCCTAGAGACAGTGCTCCACATATTGCTGTGAGAAAGTGGACAAAAGTAATCACCTTACGAAGGTGCAGTTTGATTGGGTTTACTGATGTAGCTTGTGCTTACACTAATGCCAATTCAGTGCTGGTTTTAAAGATTACCTATAGAAAGAGACTGAAATTTGGTATCAGTCTGAATCTGAGTCTGGATAAAACAACCCTTTTTGCTTTCAGATGGGGTACGCTGAGACCTCACTTGGAGTATTGAGCACAGGTCTGGTGTCCCCAACATAAAAAGGACATGGAACTGTTGGAACAAGTCCAGAGGAGGGCCATGAGGATGATCAGGGGACTGGAGCACCTCCTGTATGAAAGCAGGCTGAGAAAGTTGGGGCTGTTCAGCCTGGGGAAGAGAAGGCTACATGGAGAACTCATAGCAGCCTTCCAGTATCTGAAGGGGGCCTACAAGGATTCTGGGGAGGGACTCTTCCTTAGGGACTGTAGTGATATGACAAGGGGTAACGGGTTAAAACTTAACCAGGGGAAGTTTAGATTGTATCTAAGGAGGAAGTTCTTTACTGTAAGAGTGGTGAGGCACTGGAATGGGTTGCCCAAGGAAGCTGTGAATGCTTCATCCCTAGCAGTGTTCAAGGCCAGGTTGGACAGAGCTTTGGGTGACATGATTTAGTGTGAGGTGTCCCTGCCCATGGCAGGGGTGTTGGAACTAGACAATCTTAAGTTCCTTTCCAACCCTAACTATTCTATGATTCTACACTCTGAACATTATTTGGATTAACATGTCTACCTGGTCTGTCCTAACCATAGACCTATTAAACACAAGCACATTCATATTTCTTCTTCTTGTTGTTGATGTTAAACTGATTATCTGGACCTGAGTCTACCTTAAAATTAGTAGCAACATACTAGCGGGGGTTTCTTATACACAGCAGGATGAAACAGTTTGAATTATGTGACATAAATATATGGCCATAAAATGTAATAATCCATTACCAAATGCTTTCATTTTTCATTTTATTGCCATGCTCAAATAATTTTGGGCTTTTTTGCTAACCTGAACAAATAGATATTCATTGAATTATTGTATTCTTTTTTTATTGCAAGCACAATAATGAAGAAATGTAAATCATCTTCCTTATATTGTATTTGCAATAAATATTGTATTTTCAGAAGATTAAAGATGCAACCAGAAATCCTATTCTTGATAGCTTTATTTTATGAATTATTGTACTTATCAGAATGGAACTTCAGTTATGAGGACCACACACTACAGTTGATCGGAGTTATTCTTATATGTGACTAACAGAAAAAGACTACAATAAGTGCGTGCTTCTTTCAGAGACATTTATTTAAGCACCTGAAACCCCACATTTGTTGATTACAAACTACATAACAAGGGCTCTGTGATTGATTTGTGTATCAAAATAAGTTTCCTTATATAGTTTATGCCTTTGCTTTTCTGTTCTTTTAGTTGTATTACTTGGTTGTACATGCCTTTAACCTCAGACTACAAAATTTCCTGTGAAGAGTACCCTCTTTAGCCTAGTAGCTTGAGGAAGAGAGTGTTTCATTGCACTGCAGTTACATAGGCGTAATTAATTCTCTTTCCAATAATTTTTGAACTGGGTATTTTCAAATCAACCCAATTTAATAAATAGAGGCTTCTAAACAAATAAAATTTCTACATTTTCAATGAAAATTGCAAGGACTAATAAAGAAAAGATTAAAGGTTGGCTCTCTGCATTAGCTATTAGAGAATCCATGTGCAGAAAAGAGATAATAGCAAGGTCAATATTAGTTTTATTATGTAAGAAAGTGCTGTCCAGTATGCCTCACTGATGTCTTAGACACCAACTGTGATAATACTTTAAAAATTACAGGTATCATTATCATTCTCACTATTTTCAAGAATTAAAACAAAAGCACCTCTACATGTCAGGCCGAACATCTACCTACCCCAAAAATCTGATGGAGTCCAATAACACATAAGTAGAAAATAGAATATGGTAATATCATAACAGTATTGCAATCTCAGCCTCACAAATTATGAAAAAAATGTATTTGCTTTCATTCAATAATGTCTTTGAGATTGTCAGGAATAAACTTAAAAACATAAAAGCATACAACATTGACTGGAAGGGTCCTCTATAGTCTAATTTCCTGCTGCTATAAATAGAAATATTTTTTAAACTGATAGATCATAATTTTCCAGTTTCTGAACTACTCAAAAAAAAATGTAAACTTCCATCCTAAATTTATCTATAATTACTACTGAGCTATTTTGATTTTTATTGGTCTTCAGCAACAAAGCTGAGCTTCAATGCAAGCTTTACTCTCACTATCCACACAGAGCTTCTCTTCTGTTAGCTAAACAAGCCACGTTATCTTTGTTTACCCCAAGTAGTTGGGATTTTCACTCCTCCGACTTCTGCTCCTGTCTTTCCTGAGCGGGGAATTACAGATTGTACCAGAGCAGGACTTACCAGTCCTTTGTGCAACACTTTTTCATTGGGAAGATCTCCCTTGAGCAATGGATCCACATCGCACAAGATTAACTGCTTTACTGAATTAGAGTAAAAGTCCTGTCTGTCAAAATTAATTAAAAAATAACTAGTGTACTTCATCTTAGCACATGTGCACACAGCTAGAGTAACAGACATACATCTAACAGAAGGATCAGCATCAAACTGAGGGCAGGTGATAGAAGTGTAAATAATGGAAAAAATTAAATAGGGAATCATTGACAGTATTAGTGAGAACTGAAAAGAAAGAATGTAACATAGATAAGAAAACTTAAAAGTAGAGCGAAAATATAATGAAGTTCATATTGAAAAAAAATATGTTAGTGCATAATAAGAATTGGAAATTGGAAATGTATGAATTAAAAGCTATGATGTAGCACATGCATCTTAACTCAATTGAAAAGGTTTTTTTCCCCTTATGCAGCTATAATTGTGTACATGCCTTGCATTATTCCAGCCCAATATTTTGATTCCTTAAATCCAATCTGAGATAAAACATGTAAGCACAGTGGTGCCTCTAAGTATATAAATATATAATATTTAATAATTAAACAGAAACAATCCTTGTATTAGAACCTGATGAAATACCTCTACAGGAAGCCTACAGCAACACGGTCTTTTTTGTATGGCAGCTCATAAGGTCTTTATAAGTATAGGCTCATTAAGAGGAAAAGAAATTACCATTACACCAAACTCTACATTTAAGATACTTTCTTAAAAGCTGAGGGTTAAGTGAAATTGATCTCCTATATTGTTACCAAGGAGTTTCCTCTGTGGGTAGCTATATAGATACACACTTCATACAAGTGAAAAAATGTCCTTCACAAAGTACACCAACCCACTTGCCATCCATGAAGGAAACCGGCCAACATCCCATGGAAATAACTGCCCAAATACATGCCACAACCCCTTCAGCATTTCTCATTACCAGGAGGTAAAAGAGTTCCACATAGATCTTAATTATTTTTCAACTGTGTCACCTCTGTTTATCCACTCCTACAGAAAATGCAGTAGAAGTGTGTACTGAGTTTGTATGCCAAGGTTATTATAGCAGGGGTCTACAGGGACAGCTTCTGTTAGTAGTCTGTCCCATGTCTGATGGAACCAATACCAACAGGCTCCAAGACAGACCTATCACTGGCCAAGGCTGAGCCCATCAGCCACAGCAGTAGCACCTCTGGGATAACATGGTTAAAAAGGGGAAAAAGTTACTGCATAGGAGCAATGGCAGGTAGGAGAGAGAAGTGAGGATATGTGAGAGAAACAACTGTGTAGACAGACATGCCTGACCCCTGAAGCCTTTAGTGAAGACCATGGCGAGGCAGGTTGTGCCCCCACACCCCATGGAGATGGAGCAAATATCCACTCACAGGCCCTGGAGGTCCAGGCTGGGGCAGATATCCACCTGCAGCCATAAATGACTGCATACAGGATCAGGGATATGCCCAAAGGAGTCTGTGACCCCTCATGGGGCCTCCACAGAACCAGCAGGCTCCTGGCAGGACCTGTGGCTGCATAGTCAGGAGCCCATGCTGGAGGAGGATTGCTGGCAGGAACCATGGCCCCACAGGAGATCCTTGCTGGAACAGTGTGTTCCTGAAGAATGCACCCTAAGGGAGGGACCCACGCTGGAGCAGCTCATGAAGAACTGCAGCCTGTGGGACAAACTCATGCTGGAGAAGTTTGTGGACTGTCACCTGGGGGGGTGACACCAGGTTAGAATCATAGAATCATAGAATAGTTAGGGTTGGAAAGGACGTTAAGATAATCTAGTTCCAACCCCCCTGCCATGGGCAGGGACACCTCCCACTAAACCATGTCACCCAAGGCTCTGTCCAACCTGGACAGGTTGAAGCAGGAGTGCGAGAAGTTCTCCTCTGATGAGAAACGAGCAGCAGAAACAGCATGTGATGAACTGACCACAACATCCATTCCATGTCCCCTTGTACTGCTGAGGGGTAGAAGGTAGACAAGTTAAAAGTGAACCTGAGCCTGGGAAGAAGAAAGGGGTGGGGGTAAGGTGTTTTAAAGTTTGGGTTTATTTCTAGTTACCATACTCTGATTTGATTAAACTATTTCCCTAAGTGGAGTCTGTTTTGCCTGTGATACTAATTGCTGAGTGATCTCTCCCTGTCTTATCTCAAGCCATGAGCCTTTTGTCCTATGTTCTTCCTCTTCTCTGGTTGAAGATGGGAGTGATAGAGTGGCTTATCGGGCATGTGGCAGCAAGGCAAGGTCAACCAACCACCATATGTCTTAATAAAGCCCCTATGTAATTTTGACTGGTTTTACTAGCCTTACTCAGATACTAGAACTCAGAATACAGCAAATAACATTTGAAAGACCTGAGGCATTATCTAAAGGTATTACCTCTACAAATACTCTAGTTTCATTGATTAAAGTAACTAGATCATTAAATTAAACTGCATTAATGTTACTTGTTTCATCAGTAGCCTTGCCTACTTCTTTTGACAAAAGTCTTATGACTTCAGATTAGCATCTCTTTAGACTTGAAGTTCTCACAGCCTTCATTCTGATGACCCTACTTCTCTTACAATGCTTTATTTACCAAAGTAATCAATAATGCAAAATGCAAGGAATGGTTTCTACAGCTACTGCACAACATCTATTAGGTGTTGGCAGCTGCAGTTTATTTGATGATGGTGTGTAACAGAAGAATAAAAATTCAAGTCACTAGTTTTTTCTTTTTCTTTGCAAGAAAGGTTTATCAATATTTCTGCTTCAGTATTTCTCATTTTGTGCCTTTCAGGGCCTGGGTCTCCTACTGAGTACTACTTCTGGTAAGTGACAGTGGGATCTACTTAAGGACAAGTGGGATTCTATAGCTGATGAATCCTTGGTTAATATCTTTTAGTTGCTCTCTATGAGGGCATATTTTCTGTGATACTGGGTTTAAGACTACTGAATCAATACAATTGCGTGGTGGCTGTTAGTTGGTTTGAGGCTTTGGTTCGTTGGTTTTTTGGTTTTGGATATGTGGTTTGTTGTTTTTTTCTCTTTACAGTGACTGATCTCAAAGAACTGCTGAAAGGCTCCCAAAAGAAATGGAGCTACTTAGATTATAAAGAAATTTTAAAAGAATAAGGATTGATAAGAACATCATAATCAGTTTTAGCATGTCTTTCAAACCCACTAAATTACCTGTCTCCTTAAACTAGCCCTTTCTCAGACTTAACAAAGGAGAAATATGCCTGGTCCTCTTTATCTCATTTGTTTTATTACCCATTGCTGACAGGAATCATAAAATCACTGAGCTGGTAGCAGTAGCAGAGTAATGCTTGCACATCACTCAAAATTACTGCTCATACCACTTTAATAAAATTAATTACTTATCATTTTATTTTAATATTAATTATAGGTTTTCTATTAAAATATGTCAAACTTGGAAAAAAAGTAAAGGAAGCTCTTCTACAGTCCTTTGAGATGAAATTATGGCCTCATGGAAGGAAATAGAAATGCTGTCATTCCTGTCCATTGAGATTCTATATATTTTGAATTTTCATATGAACATTCTACATTCAAAATAAAATAGATATTTGCTCTATAAACGACAGTCTTTAAGAATGTAAATTATTTATATTAATGATGTAGAAGAAAAGCTTACAGGTTAGTAAAAAAACCTAACAAAGGAAAGACAACCTTAAATTACTAGGAAATCCTTTAAAGGTCTTAACCTTTTCTGTTCTAAAAATTTTTAATAAATGCCTTTAAATACCAGGTTCTTTAGAATCAGGGTTACTAGATACTGCCTTCTCTCAGATGAGTTACATTGATTACTTAGACTTTTTTTGTATTTATTTCAAATTTAGTAGTAAGTGTCAAGAACATTTCTTGACTGCTGCTGCCCCCCTCTTTCTAATAGAAAAGTTAATTGGCTGTCATTCATTAAATTAATTCCAGATATTTCTAGACTTCTAATCTGCTAATTAACAACCTTACACTTAAATGATTGCATACACTGGAAGAAGCACATACACAGAAGCAACTGGTGAATGAAGTTGCTAAGCCGCTGCCCATCATATTTCAAAACCCATGGAAGTCAGGTGAAGTTCCCAACGACTGGAAAAAGGGAAATATAACCCCCATTTTCAAGAAAGGGAAAATGGATGACCCGGGGAATTACAGACTGGTCAGTCTTAGCTCTGTGCCTGGCAACATCTTGGAGCAGATTCTCCTGGAAGGCATGCTAAGGCAAACAACAAGGTGGTTGGTGACAGCCAGAATGGCTTCACTAAGGGGAAATCCTGCCTGACCCATTTGGTGGCCGTCTATGGTGGGGCTACGGAACTGATGGACAGGGGTAGAGCAGTTGATGTCATCTACCTGGTCTTGTGGAAAGCGTTTGACACAGTCGCACATGACATAGTTGTGTCTAAATTGGAGAGACATCAATTTGACGGATGGACCACTTGGTGGATAAAGAACTGGCTGGATGGCCACACGCAAAGAGTTGTGGTCAATGGCTCGATGTCCGGCAGAAGACCAGTAACAAATGGTGTCCCTCAGAGATCAGTGTTGGGACTGGTCTTGCTCAACATCTTCGTTGCTGACATGGACAGTGGGATTGAGTGCGCCCTCAGCAATTTGCCAATGACACCAAGCTGTGTGGTTCGGTTGATACCCTGGAGGGAAGGAATGCCATCCAGAGGGACCTCGACATGCTTGTGAGGTGGGCTGATGCCAACCTCATGAAGTTTAACCATAACAAGTGCAAGGTCCTGCACCTGTTTCAGAGCAATCCCAGGCACAGCTACAGGTTGGGCAGAGAAGAGATTCAGAGCACCCCTGCAGACAATGGCCTGGAGGTACTGGTCAGTGAGAACATGAACATGAGCCAGCAGTGTGTGCTTGCAGCCCAGAAAGCCAACAGTATCCTGGGCTGCATCAAAAGGAGCATGACCAGCAGGTCGAAGGAGGTGATCCTGCCCCTTTACTCTGCTCTCATGAGACCTCACTTGGAGTATTGTGTACAGTTCTGGTGTCCTCAACATAAAAGGACATGGAACTGTCCTCGTGGCCGAAGGAAGGCCACGAAGATGATCAGGGGACTGGAACACTTCCCGTATGAAGACAGGCTGAGAAAGTTGGGCTGTTCAGCCTGGAGAAGAGAAGGCTGCGTGGAGACCTCATAGCAGCCTTCCAGTATCTGAATGGGGACTATAGGGATGTTGGGGAGGGACTCTTCATTAGGGACTGTAGTGATAGGACAAGGGGTAACAGGTTAAAACTTAACCAGGGGAAGTTTAGATTGGATATAAGGAGGAAATTCTTTCCTGTTAGGGTGGTGAGGCACTGGAATGGGTTGTCCGGGGAGGTTGTGAATGCTCCATCCCTGATAGTGTTCAAGACCAGGTTGGACGAGGCCTTGGGTGATATAGTTTAGTGTGAGGTGTCCCTGACCATGGCAGGGGGGTTGGAACTAGATGATCTTAAGGTCCTTTCCAACCCTAACTATTCTATGATTCTATGATTTAGAAAAAGGGTTAATTCAAAACTTTGAAATAACATGTGACCAGATTCAACTCACGACAGGTCTTTATCCTGGACACTTAAAAATTACATTATGTTTAAAGAATCTTAATCCTTCTACACTCCTGTTTTTTTTTTCCTGTTATCTGTTCTCTTCTTTCTTGGTAGATTAAATTTTAGAAGTGAAAATTTCTCTCTGAGATATATTTGCATATTAATACAATTTGAGAAACACTAGTCTGTTAGATGTCAGTTTTGGTCCATTAGGCATGTTATGCCTCATCTTTTGTAGGTAGTTGCTTCATACATTATTGAAAAGTTAGTATTTTATTGTTGAGAAAGGAAAAAAAAAAAAAGTTTTTTTTTTCTCCTGACCCAGCATAATTTTTAAACACTTTTTTTTTTTTTAAATTTGACTAGCCACTTTCCATGAGTTGGATTTGAAAGTTTGATACAGGAAATCTGACAGAAGATATATTAGGAAAAGTGCTGAAGGCCTCTTAAGGAGAGCATATATTTGAATGCATTTTAAGATTTAAAATTTTAACCAAAAATGTTTTCATAATTTGTTAACATTTTGAGCCGTGAAAGTGAAGAACTGAAATAACTGTGACTTCTGATGAGTGCTTCAAATCTTCCTTCATTTTTCCACAAGCCATCCTCATTCCAGAATACAAAGAAGGATTCTGACAACTATAATGACTGAAACACAGCATTATTTTCAACATAGTGGCCACTGATTCTTTTGTGACTCTGATTTGATACCCATTTCTTATTTCTTGTGAAATATAGTGCAAAGTCTCATAGATGTGGCAAATTTAATAAAAATCTCCTGACATATGTATATCATTAGACTAAAATGTGGCACTTTGACATTTGTAAATCATCTTGGTGCTAATGCAAATACAGATCACTCATTCGTGGAAGGTCTGTTGGATAACCCTACCCATTGCTCTTTATATTTATCAGCCCATAACTCAAAATGTTTATGGTGTCAGGTCTTTCAGTCTGAGTTATGAGTTCTGCAGTTCCAACAGTTGTGAAGCAGTTAACAACTTGCTGAATTAGTTATGATTGGTTTAGATATTTAGGCCAAATGGCTTTACTTAAGCATAGGCTGATTTTTTTTCCATCTTTTAACCGACCTACATATGTCTTCTAAAATTAGTTAGATATTGATTGTCTTCAACCTACTGAAGCTATAGCCTCAATTATGTTTCATTTAAAAGTAACGGAGATTAAGACCTTTAAAAGTCTAAGACATTTAAAAGTAAATAAGATTAAGACTTCCTGATTTACCACCTAAATTAGGATTAGTACCGGTTCCAGGCTCTACCCCCCTGAGAATCATATACCTAGGTTTTGTCCCCATCTGATTGACTATATTTTGTCAAAAAACATGTCTAGCCTTCAGGCAGTTAAGCGTGTGTAACTGGCTATGTAATGGAAGACAGTAAACAAGAATCAGACAGACTTCTCAGAAAAGAAAAGAGCAATTTCCATTAGATATAAACCAAAAAGGTTTACCATGACAGTTGTTAAATATTCAAGGAGGCACTCAAAGCGGCTGTGGGATTTCTGCGCTTGAAGATGTTCAAAACTTGATTGAACTAAGCCCTGAGCAGTCCATCATAATTGGACCTGCTCTAGGCAGCAGGTTGGACCAGATGACCTCTGAAGGTCATTCCAGCCTGAAGGAGTGTGTAATGCTGTGAGAAGTTTCTGTACCAGTGACTGCAAGATGCTGACAGGGCATGCCAGAGAAATGATCCCTCTATAGCTGTCATGTTCATACTTGTTAAAATATTTTTCTTAAAAGCCACTTAAAGGAAGATTATTTTGCCCTTCATATATTTACCGATTTGTCTTCTATTACCTTTGATCTAGCAGAATTCTTTTTTGCTTTTCACATATGCTTGTGTTTCTTCCTTAGCCTTTCATTTCTGTAATAAAAGTATACAGCCTGACATATACTTGAAAGGAAGATATTCAAGAACAAGAAGTTATATCTTAAGTTTAAAGTCATGTTGCAAACTACTAAACATGATGTTGAATCCATTTCGTGCCAAACCCAAGAAACTACAGTGACTTTAGTTACTTTAACTGTGAGACTCTTACTCTGTCTAAACAGGTTTAAATTTGTGACATTTAATAAAAATTCTGTAAGCACCTCCGGTCATTTAGTACTACATGAATAAAAAAGGGATGCAGTCTAATAGCTCAAGGAATTTCAAAGTCATGCCTGACTTAACAAAGGAACTTTCTTATACTCATTTGTTTATCTGGAGTCTTCCCATGTCAGTCAATGCAGTTACAGCTGCGGAAAAATGTATATATATTCCACCTAAATTGCTTCAGCCCATTATGTTTCAGAAATGAGAAAGCAGTTACATGCTAAACTGCAGGGAGCAGAGAGGAAGGAGCGAGGGGGGAAACTGTAGCAGATTAAAACACTTTCTGCTTGACAGTCAAATAAATAAGGAAATTAGTCAGCACATGGGATATGTATGTTAAACTATTCCACCTTGTTAAAAATAAAATCCAAAGGCTAAGAGAAAATACCTTTGATACATGGCTATTCCCTTATCTCTTAAACCATTGCAAAAAGATACAGAAAAATCATCGGATGAGAAGAAAAGATCGAGGGATACCTGTCTCTAATTCCATGATACGGTAACTCAGAGTTATGGCCTGCTTCACCGTGGTCTTCACCACAGGCTTCAGGGACAACTGTTGGAATTCCTTCTGCACTGACTGTGGTTTCTGCAGAGATATTCCACTCACAAAATCTCACTCCTCTCTCTGGTTATAGTTGCATAACAGTATTTCCCCCTCATTAAATACGTTATCCCAGAGGCACTACAGTTATGGCTAATGGGCTCAGCTTTGGCTGGTGGTGAATCCAGCTTGCAGGCAGATGGCATTGGCTCTGTTGGACAGAGGGGAAGTTTCTGGCACACAAACATTTTCTGTTGTAAACAACTAGAAGTAAGTATTCCCTGTCACCTTCCAGTTGGAAGTAATGACAGATTTGTAAGGGATTTGTTTTATTTTCTTGTTGTGGGCTCGAAGTTCACAGTATGTAGTTATTTACAGTATTAATGCATCTTTCCTCATTTGTACTTGTGCTCATATTTCTACCTTTCCCTACATTTTTATTGGATATCAGCAAGTCTCATTAAAAATGACAGGAGATTTATAGGGCAAGATAGTGTTATATTCTATTATTACCTAGGGAAAACATACATTGATTTCAGTTTCCTTGTTTTTTCCAGATGCTCTCATAATTGCAAAGATCATCCAAAGAACTTTTTTAATATAAAAGGTTTTGATTTTTAATAAACTGCTCAAAGTTTTGCAGCTAATTGCTATAAAGGCATAGGCATTCACTGAAGTATCTAATGACTCAGACTGAGAGTGGAAGATAGGCCAGATTCTCAACAGTTCCTAATTTTCTACTACCATCAGTGAGTATCAGGAATTTGAAGACCTTTATAAATCAAATGCAATTTGGCCATACAGGATGGTAGCTCCTGACTAAATAAGGATTGGATAAGCTTTCGTGTTCATGTTCCTCACTCCAGCACAAACTGACAGTCGATTTCCATCAGTGTGTCCCTTTGCATGATTTTCTCAGATTCTCTGAGTGGTGAGTGAGATGACCTTTTCACACGGTTTAAGACCAAGCTGGTAGTACAAAGACTTAATGGATAACAAAATGTTTTTGTTACAGATAATGTGCAATCATCACAAATTATACAACTTCCCTACCTACAGTCCAGGAGATGGATGGGTCAGGATGGTGGGTCCAGCTGTGCAATGCATCATCTGGATACAGGGCTCTGGGGTCCTTCTTTCTTCATTTCTCTCCTCTTGAATCTCCTGGAGTCTTTCTTGGGCTTCTTCCAGACTCTCTCCCCCACATATCCCTGGAGTCTTTTTCAATCTCCCAAGTGACCTCCACACCATTTTGTTACTGGACTGGCTAAAGCCCATTTGATTCTTCTTTGACTTGCTCAGATGTATCCATTGTTGGATAACAAGTGTCACCATCACTGGTGCTCTTTAGCTGCTTGATTGGAAGGCTCTGCACAGTTTGTAACTCTTAGAGTGATTAAGAGGCTGTTTACACATCAGGCATTCCCCTATTATAGGAAAGTTGCTCTCAACTTTGTCGTTAATTTTGCTCCTGGATTATTCCTCTCTCCGGTAAAACTGAACCCTTGATATGATGAAACAGACATTATTTTCCAAAACTATTTTTCTGTTGTTTCCCTGTTTCCTCATGCTTCAGATAGATCTCCTTTATTCCTTACCCAAAACATACATGAACTGGAGACTTTATGATAATTCCATGACTGTTTCTAACTGAGGCATAGACTTCAAGACCTTTATAAGCTTTCTTTCAAGATTTCATCAACTCTTAATAACACTGTGTTTGAATGTCTAGTCCAACAGACAATTTGAAATACAAAAGTGGTCATCTGTAGAGATCAGTGAACATCTGTCATGCCAGAAGGTCTTTCTTCCTACAAGTACGGCATGGTAAACTGAAGAGGTAACTGTCATACACACTAAAAGATAAGAAATGAATACATGACTGACCTTATTGTCCCCAGTCATGCCATTTATATAAAAAAAAAAAACAAAAAACACCAAACCACAACACCTGTAATAAGCAGCCAACACATTTTAGCACATTATGGGATTGAGCAGCAGTTTCTTATTAAAATGTGTTCTGATCCATTTCAAGAGAAAATATTTTCTAACTACATTTGAATGACCTTCCTCAGCATACTAATGAAGCTCTGAACACAGCTGTATATTGACACCTCTATACAGTATTGGTAACACATACTCTGTTAAAACTGTGAAGATGCTGGTAACGTGACTTCCCCCCTTGTCATTGGGAACAAAGTACAACTACACGGTAACACGCATTTTGATGCAGGAGATAGTAAACAACTTGGCAGATAATCATCTAATGTCCTTTCGGAGAAGGACTTGGGGGTGTTGGTTGATGAGAAAATGAACATGAGCTGGCAGTGTGTGGTTGCAGCCCAGAAAGCCAACCGTATCCTGGGCTGCATAAAAAGGAGCATGACCAGCAGGTCGAAGGAGGTGATCCTGCCCCTTTACTCTGCTCTCATGAGGCCTCACTTGGAGTATCGTGTACAGTTCTGGTGTCCTCAACATAAAAAGGACATGGAACTGTCCTCGTGGCCAAAGGAAGGCCACGAGGATGATCAGGGGACTGGAACACTTCCCGTATGAAGACAGGCTGAGAAAGTTGGGCTGTTCAGCCTGGAGAAGAGAAGGCTGCGTGGAGACCTCATAGCAGCCTTCCAGTATCTGAAGGGGGCCTATAGGGATGTTGGGGAGGGACTCTTCATTAGAGACTGTAGTGATAGGACAAGGGGTAATGGGTTAAAACTTAACCAGGGGAAGTTTAGATTGGATATAAGGAGGAAATTCTTTCCTGTTAGGGTGGTGAGGCACTGGAATAGGTTGCCCAGGGAAGCTGTGAATGCTTCATCCCTGGCAGTGCTCAAGACCAGGCTGGATGAGGCCTTGGGTGCTACGATTTAGCATGAGGTGTCCCTGCTCATGGCAGCGGGGTTGGAACTTGACGATCTTAAGGTCCCTTCCAACCCTAACTATTCTATGATTCTATGATAATACTACTTGAATATAGATTAGCATCAAAACCTGTTGGTTACATTAAACGGAAGCAAATGACACTGCTACATAATTTCAAACTAATATGTCCATACAGACAGTGATTTTTGCAGTTTGGAATGCTTGGATACACCTATTTCCACTATGATTGACTGTGGTGAAGAATCAGCAATGTTCAGTTTCTAATAGTGTGGCTCTCCTGGTAGAAAAGGAGATTAATATAGGTAATTGAATTGAGAGCTTCAGAAAGTGTTGTTTAGAAGGCTGTGGACAAACACTAAAAGAATGGAGGAGCTCTTCTGGAAATTAGCCCATTGGGAGTGGAGAAAAACTTCTTCCACAGGCAGAAGGCTTTAGAGAAAGCACTATATTGCTGAAAAATGGGAGATTTTGGGGGTGTGGGTATAATTTCGCTGTAAGCGGGATTCTCTGTTATGTTTTCCTGCTTCCATGTATGGCAACTGCATTATAAAACAGCAAGATGTTCAAGTGCTTCCAGTGGTCTGTAGATTCTGGTTTTACCAGATTAGTGCAGCACTGTGTCATTAACTGGAAACCTGCTCTATGATGTGTAAAGAAACACAAAAATGGGGGAGCCTGGAAAAGCTTGCTATGTGGGTTTTACAGCTCATAGGATTACCATCTTGGTTATTGTCACCTGTTGGGGTATGTTGTGGTTTAAACCCAGTCAGGTAACTCGTTCACTCACTTCCCCCCTTCTTTCCCTCCCCCTTCTCCCAGAGGGACAGAGAGGAGAACTGAAAAGAATGCAACTCCCATGGGTTGAGATAAGAACAGTTTAGTAACTAAGGTATCACACAAATCACTACTGCTACTACCAATAATAACAATGATAAAGGAAATAACAAGGGAAGAGAATACAACATCTCACCACCAGCCAACCGATAACTCACCCCCCCCAGCCCGACCAAACTCTGACCAATACCTCCTCCAACCCCGCAGTCTCCCAGCCCTTCCAGCTAACTCCCAGTTACATCCTGGGCATGACGTGATGTGGTATGGAACACCTCTTTGGTCAGTTTGGGTCAGGTGTCCTGTCTCTGCTTCCTCCTGGCTTCCTCTCCTCCCTGGCAGACCATGAGGCTCACAAAGTCCTTGGCCAAACCAAAACATCGCTATCAGCTCTGTTCCCTAGCTGAAAGTCAAAACACTGCACTGCACCAGCTACCAAGAAGGAGAAACATGACAGCTACTGCTGAGCCCAGGACAGGGTACTTACATATGAATATACTTACAACCCAGTCAGCTGCACTTGCACCTTTCAAGTCCATTTTCAAGACAGTTAGCCCCTTCATTCCCCTGTCAACAACCCTCCCTCCATTCTTATATGCATGCCAGGAAAAAGTAGAGATCACCAATATACCTTCCTCCAAACCCTACCTGTTCTCAAACTGCCTTTTTTTTTTTTTTAATTAACAGAATAAAATCTTCCTTTTTAAAAGCACTGGTAAAGGCCTTATGGAGACAAGTAGGGAAAAAGCACATCTGTGACATTTTAAATGGAGCTGTTTGTGGCAGCAAAGCTAAAAGTGTTATAAGAAAGTGCCAGACTGGCATTCTGCATAGGTGTCTGCAGTGAACAGTTCAAGCAGAATATATTGCATACAGTGATTTTGCTGGGCCTACACAGAAAGAAGAGAACAGCTTTGACCATAGAGATCTGTAAACTCATCAGTTGCTATGCAGAAGACAGTTTCTGCAAACCATGGTTTCAAATCCAATGCCTTGATTAGTGTTGCCATGCTATATTTCAAGAACAGGTTTTTTATTTCCTGTTCCATAAAAAAAAAAACAGAAATCCACAAAACATCAAGAATCACCAACCGTCTGCCAAATCACACTATGAACATGCCAATGAGTATGTTTGCCAAAATTCTTGGTGAACTGCAGGTCTGTTGCACCAAGTTAGGGAAAGGATTGCCCTGACAGGACAGTGACCAGCCACAGACTGTACTGTAAATAGTCCTTCTTAAGCTACTCCGTTGTTCGATGATCTAGACAAGTCAAAGGAGTGCCAGGGGCCAAAGTATTTTTCAGGCTCTTCTGTGAAAACCTTGGCAGGAAAGTTGAGAAGAATACCTCCATTTTGTATTCCAAGTCAAAAATCTCCAGATCTGCCACAGGGACATAATTCCTATGTGCTGATGAAGACTCATTTTCATTCTCTCTCTTCAGGATCATAACCTTCATCTTCTTAAATCTGATGCAGCAGTGGTCCCCATACCTTTTATAACTTGCTGTGATCATCTGCCTGGCAATGTTGATATACTGCCAGAAAGTTGCTTGAAGTTCTCTTCCCTTAGAAGCTAACAGACAAGGCTGTTGTGTTTCAGATTGTTCACATGTGCATTTATGATGCCTATCATGAACTCCATCTCCCTCTTTTCTTGGTCACGCATGTGCACAGACAAAACAAAATCAACTGAAAATGAAATAACAGGTTTTGTGGTATTCAGTCTTGAAAGAATTTCTAAATTTCCAGAGAAAGCCCTTGTGAAAGATACACACTATGATCTGTAATAGTTAAAAGCAGACCAAGAAAACAAAAGAAACCCCAATGGCACAGGCACTGTTACCTCCATGACCTTTGTTGAATTTTGAGACAAAATCTGTTGGGGAGGAGGGAACCGTGTATACTTCCAGAATCCTATACTTGTACATGTGCTCCCAGACAGTGCTGGAAAACCTCAGCATTGCTATGATCTACTCCATGTTGCATAGTACCACCAAGAGGAACTGACAGCTTTGATACAATAGGGTCCAAAAAGTGGGGCAGAGCAGCAGTATACATAATTGAATTCTACAGCACAAGTGCCATCACAAAGATGGTTATGCAGCTGGAAAGCATGCATATTGTATGTTAAACTGTAAATATAGATGCATTTGTCATTCACTACCTCCTTCTGAGCCTTCAGCCCAGTCCTGCAGTCACACAACAATTGAGTTCTAGTATATGACAAGGAATAAGGAGATTAAAGGCATGTAAAAGTTTGGAATGTGTGGGTGGTATGACTGGAGCCAGGTAGCAAAACTGCATTGATTTTTTGAGAGTTAGCTACCTAACCTTTATAGACTTTTTCATAAATAGTAGATGATTGATCAAATTTTTGGGACTCCTGAATACATATGTAGATTTTGCCTAGAAGACATGTACAAATAGAAAAGTATTATACTGTGCTGGCTTAATTTATGCAGTTTCCATCTTTGTGTGTTTTTCACTTTTCAGAAGGTTATGCATCTCTAATATGCAAACATCACAGTTTCTTTCCCTTAGCTTCCATCCTTGCAAATGGAGTAGTGAACCTTTTTGACATATAAATTAGAGCATCATTATTACATTTTTGGTGAGCAAATGGCAGCTGATGAAGTACAAGCAGGTGTATATTAGAAGAAGCAGAGAATAAATCACCACTCTGCTGCTCTCATTTTCAGTTGCGTACATAGGAGCATGAGCAGGGGACAAGAAGAAATGATCACTGATTAAAAAAATAGTGATGTGTGCTTCTGGGCCCCTGTTCTGTAAGTTAATGAATAACCTTACTTTCCATCAGTGTCGAAGTGAGGAAAGAGAATGCTTTGCACTCTGCAGGATTTAAAGATGCAGGCAAAAGGCATTTCTTTTGCTTTATGAATCTTCCTCCCTTATCAAGATTTTTTCTAAAACTGAAAGTTGTTTGTATTTCCTATATACGTGTTGCAGTGCGAGACTGACAGCTTCAAGGATGTTCTGGAACACCAAAATTCCAGATCAAAGGATTTCAATTCATTTTCCCAGTTCTTATTTTCTTTGTCATAATTTGGAGAAGTTTCATAACTTTTTTCTTTTTTTTTTTTTTTTTTTTTGAGGGGTGGGCTGATTTGCAGAATAAGCATAAATTTCGCTAATGTTGCAACAGTGTCACAAACTTCAATTAAAATATTTTAAAGATTACATTTCTGACTATGCCTGTAAACACGTGTGCATATTTTCAAGATGCTGAGGAGTCAGCAGTTCATGATGACTTCATTAATCATATCGGAATGTGGGAGTATATGTTCTTTCATGGAATTTTAGTCCAAAGTAGCTTTATGGAGTTAAACAATAGAAGACCACATATGCCATAAATCACAGGAAGCAGTAGTGTGTAGGCATTATATGGGGAATAAATTAAGGCATTCAGTCATAAAGGCAATAACTTATGGAGAGAGAAATTAAGAAATAGTCAATAGGTTTCAAAATGAGATGAGGAGAAAAAAAAGGAAATCAATGAGGCAGAATGCTCAATGAAGCCTCTTCTAGGTGATGAGAGCTGAGGAGAAGACTTCTACATCAATAGCCTGCAGAAGGGTAAAGAAGAGACACTTGTTAGAAAGGGAGAATGAAAGGGAAGAAGGATAAAAAGAAGTCAGATTCTATGTTTCTTGAAACACCTAAAATTTTTTGGCACCAAATCTTTTTACAGTGTATGTCTAATGTAGAAACACTGACTAACTCCGTAGTGATACTCAGTTTACCTAGAGCTAATCAATATGCTAGGAGCAATCTAGGTTTTTCAGTATTTCTTTGCCTGGACTGATTTATTGTATTAGTTTGCAAAATGCCTCTGGATGTGATAAAACCTATAAGTTTGAGGGGAGTAAAAAGAAAACAATGACAAATTTTCAGCAGTTTGCTATTCTGATCTTACCAAAAGGAAAGAATTCCATGGGAGAAAGAATACGACAGGTGAAAAAATCAGGGCAAGCCATTCCTCATCAACAACTTGCATTTTCTAACACACACAGTGCTAATCCTTGCTTTTTATCTCCAATCAGGAGTGAAGCTCTTACTGTCAGCTAACCTTGTTTATAGAGAACTTGCCTATCCTTGTCAGCTGAGCTGTGTAGCATTGTACATTGACAAACGGATTAGATAAGTTGATTATTTGGAGAAGTTTCTTTTTAAGTGTATTAAGAGGCAGAGTAATTCCTTAGAAAAATACAGTCTGTTATATGAAGCAGGTGTTTTGAGAGAGTTGGGTTCCATTTATTTTTCTGTTGTGCTTCTTTAGCCAAATAAATTCATTAAGCAGATTTTTTTCTTTAATTTTCCTTTTTTTTTTTTCCCCAAATTATTACTATAATTATCTTAGTGAATTATTCTTTTGTGAATATGCACATTAATGTTCAGGTAATATATTAGAGAGGATCAAATAGAATCTAGAAGTTTTTCAACTCTGTTCTAGCAGGGCAGGTGTGAAATGTGTCAGTGAGCCCACTGACATTATTGCAGGTATACACTAACTTGTAATTGTTCAGATCTTCTGAAACATTCTGATCTAATGTGCTATTTTTGTCATAATTTTGTATCGAAGGACAATGTACACAACTTCTACAGCATTAGCGAATTAACCATTCAAGACCATATCTGGGTTATGAAGAATCAAGTAATTGCCTATTAAAAATAATGCATTACACCTAAAAGACACAATGACACCAGCAACGAAATTACTGGCAACTCATTTACAAGTGCATGTTAACTTAATTAGGAAATTAGCAGATTTTTTTTTTTTAATAGTTGTTTCTTGATTAAAATCTTCACGGTGTTTGAGTGCTTATTAAGTCCATTTGGTATGGATGTACTAGCCACATTTTGGGATTCATTTAAAATTGCCTGAAGACTTTCTCCCCTCTACCCATTTATTCATATTCATTACATAAATATTATAGAAAACTCATTCCATTTATTTCAGACTGCTGTTCCAAGGGGGAAGGAAAATTAAGTAAACACATGTATATCTTCTGCAATAAGGCATAGAGAAAGAAGATCTTTGCTGGCAGTTGGTTTATGATAATACCTATTTATCACCACTTTGAAAAAGGTATAACCTGAACTCATTTTCAGATGAATGGTGTTTCCATTATTGCAGTTTCATGACTAACACAGCAACTTCTTCACTGTTTTGCTTTGAAAATGACCAAATATCGCTTTTCCCTGAATACGTTTCTGTTTGAACCAGTGTAATATCTGATTTTGAGTTAAAAATGAAAGCCAAAACTACCAATGAAACATAATGGACACAGGCCACAGATGTGGTTACTTCTGCATGCCATTACTTTCATGGTTCTATTAAAAAATAAATAAAAAAAAAAAACTTGTTCCAAGTTGCATAACTTTGGGCCATCTCAAAATCCATGCTTACTAAGTGAAAAATGCTGTTACAGCTAAATATAGGTAGGATATTCCCTAAAAAGGATTGACAACATCACTTTAGTATCTTTAGATGGATCTCTAAGACTGACTTTTGAGATATGCATGTGTAGCAAAAATATATCTGCTAGGAAGTCTTTATATTGCACATAGTAATAGGTATTTTTCTGACTTCTGCATGCTGGTAGATGAAAACCTGTGTCCTGAACTTGTTTGTGCTAATAGCTATGTAGGGTGCATGATTAAGACAAATCTTTAATTAAAAAATTCTCTTCCCCGTTTAGGGTTGCAATCAGGGCAATTTTTTGTTTATTGGGCCAATAGTGACAGAAATAAAGTATTGGTGATAAATTACTGGCATTACATTGTGATAATGATAAAGCAAATTATTTTAGAAAACTAATTTAGTATTTTGATAGTAACATAACTGAGATTTATATGAACAGTTTTTACACTCTTGACTAGTAACCCTTTTATTGATGAGTTAATGGACAGCTAGATAAATTAGGCTCTGTCAGCTTCACCCAATGCCTTTTAACAACTCACATTGGTCATTAACTGGTTGATTGGTAAAGTGTTTTATTATTCCTTTGGAAATATTACCTAAAATGAAGCACAGTAATTTCTGATCCTTTATCATTTTTATTTTGATGGCTTGACTTTTGATTAATCGAAAAATGCGATGCACATTGAGAACACAAAATCTATGCAGTTAATGTGATTTAAACTGAAACCATCCAAGTTACTTTTCAAATACAGACATTTGCACTTGGAATAGTAACCCGTTTATGCCCTGTGAAAACATCAGGGTCTATAGAGAGATTAAATCTGTTCTGAAGAATTCCACATGCACTCAGCTGTAAAAAAAATGGATACATTTGATAAGGTAGCAATTCTATGCAATATTTTCTAATTTAGCTATATGAAACTTTTTTCTTAGCTTTCACACAAGTTCAGGGAGGGTTTTTTCCCTTACCCCATTCAAATGTTCTTATCCAAGATACACGATGAGTGTACAAAATGATTGTTATCTCCTCAAGCTTTCTGATATTTTTAGCAATATTTTACATTCTATGAATGTTCCCACATGCACACTTTTCTGCAGCCACATTCATGAAGCAAGAGTGAATTTCTCGGAATTAAATTAATAACTTATAGACAAAAGCATACTCTTGCAATTAAGAGAGCTGCAGTGTGAGTTTTCACAATGAATTGTATGTTGATAATTTATCAACAGGCTTTTCTTAATTTTAGCAGTTGTCAGCTTCTCTTGATATCTAGCCTAAAATTGAATACTCTTTTGATACCTAATTCATTAAAGTAGTCTCTGCTATGTTGTTTAATTGTGAATGTTAGCAGTTACAACCTCTTGTTACAGTTGGAATGAATTAAGTGAATTGCAGAGTTATAACTTTTAATTTCCTAATGAATAACTTAAAACTATGTAAAAGAAGAACAACAACAAGGTATTTACTAAAATTTAGAAAACCTTTTTCTCTTTGTGATGCAGATATTCCCCAATTAAGCACAATGAAGGAACATTGAAGGTAATATCTAACTACGACTAGAGGTAGTCAAGCTCAGTTGTATGTTACCAGTCACTGACTTTTGCAGTTGTGTGTCTGATGTCTGTTGTAGGGTTCAGGAAAAACATTGCAGAACTCATTAAGTTATGACTGTAGAAATTTCTCTCCCTCCCCCCCTTATTAAATAATGTCTATCCATAATTAAATGTTTTTTCATGCAACATATCTGGCAATTTACAGTCTTTGCATGCTTTTCCTAATGACCCCTAGCACTCTCATCATCATTCTGTTTGATCACTTCAAGCCTTAATACATCTCCTCCCAGTACAATTTATATCAAATATAACTGAATCTAGATAATGGGCTGATAATGCACAGGGAACAAGCGTTAGGGATTTAAGTTTTGTTGTATGAGGAGTCTGACAGGTGAGTATTAAGTTCCTCTGATTTCCCATCATGCCAGTATGTTCAATCCCTTGAAAATCCTTCAAGCATGAATACACATCTATAGGAGATCAGATCTAGTTTTCCATGGGTCCTCAGGAATTAGATTAGTTTGCTACCTGCAAGCACACACTCAGGGAAAATTTGGTTCCTCAAATACATTGGGTTGAGAAAACAAGGACACATTGAGAATTTTTTTTTTTTTTTAATAGGGAAAAGAATAAAAGCAACATACAGAGCCTGCATTGTGGTTTAACCCCAGATAGCAGCTAAGCACCACACAGCGGCTCTTACTCCACAGCAGGATGAGAAGAATTGGAAGGGTAAAAGTGAGAAAACTTGTGGGTTGAGATACAAGATGTTTAAGAATTGAAATTAAATAAAATAATAAAAATAATTATAATAGTAATAACAACAATAACAATAAATGTTAATGAAAAGGAAAATAACAGAAAGACAACTAAAGCCCAAGAAACACAAGTGATGGAAATGAAAATGATTGCTCATCACCAACTGACTAATGCCCAGCCAGTACCCCAGCAGTGACTCCTCTCTAACCTTCCCACTAGTTTTATTGCTGAGCATGATGTCCATATAGTATGGAATATCCCTTGGGTCAGCTGTCCCAGCTGTGCCCCCTCCCAACCCCTTGTGCACCCCCAACCTACTCACAGGTGGGGTGGGTGGGATTAGTGGCAGAAAAGACCTTGACTCTGTGTAAACACTGCTCAGCCTGCATGGCAGCATTCTTCCTCAGGAGCTCTCTCTTTGAAGAGGCTCCTGCTATGCCACAACAGTTGTTCCATCTGGTGCTGTTTATGGTATGGTGGTGCATACCCAGTCTCATTGCACAAACTTAAGCGGATATCCTGGGCCACAATGTCATCCTGTAACTGCTGGTGCATTTCTGTGAGTTTCCTCTTGTCCTGCAGTTGAACAGCTTGACACATCCTGGTCTTCAGTTGGTTGAAGACAAAAGGTGTAGTAACTTCTTAATTAGAAAACAGCCAACAAAAGCTGATTGTTAAGCATTAAAAAAAACCTACAGAGCCCTTCAGAATGCAACCCCCACCAGCAGCAGCAAATCACAGCTTCCTGGAAAATGGTCCCCAAAGAAATTCCCAGATATTTCCTGCAGTCTGAAAAAACTGTAGTACTATTGAGATATGTGAGTTAGCAAAGCAAACTATAGGCATTTGCTTAATTGCACTGTATGTTAAAGATTCCATATTCACAGCCAGAAAAGCTCAAAAAATGTTGGTATTTAATTCATGGAGTAAAGTAGACTAATTTTCCTTAAGTCTTTCCATCTCCACTGGTTTATTTGATTAAGTTTTCTAAAACAAGCTACACACAAAAACATCATTATTTACCTTTTCTTTCTTGTTTCAAAGTCTAAAGAGGTTCAAACCTTAGACTAGGTGGCTTAGTGATACCTAAAGATGGTGGAGAAGAGTCTGTCTCATACGAAACATCATGAAACCCAGCAGAATACAGCCCTCGCTTCTGAACAGATATTAATGTGCTTCTGTCCCAGGACAGTTTGCAACTAGAGAGAATACAAATATGCTATCTCTATACAGATCTTAATGGGTTTGTTCAGGTTAATGAAAGAGACCCTGAGAAATCCACATGGCTTATTGAGTAGACAAGGAGATATATGTAGGTAGGTTTTGGCAGGGTTGTTTTTTTTTTCCTCCTTTTTTTGCTACACTCATTAACTTATAATAATTGTACTCAGTGTTAGCTGACCTAAGGAGCACATTTATATTTGCTCAGGCAGCAAAAATGTAGACAGAAAATGTCTTTTTCAGCAACATAAAGACAGATGAGGCATACAAGGAGAGTCTTTAGAATAATAATTATATAACTAACTTAATTAGTCTCTGCTTCAATCAGAAGACAGTATGATAACACCAGCAAGTTGGTTTATATCCACAGAGACTAAAACATTGAAAATATACACAAAGGATTCTCCAGGGTGTTGTGCTATGTTATGTTTATGGTCCTTGAACAGAGCAGAATCTATCCAACTGAAATGGAAAATTATGGGCAAATGTAAGGAAGATTTTTATAGAGCAGCTCAGAAATGGAACAGAAATTTAACACCCACATCCCCAAAAGCAAGTCAAACATAAGAATCCAAAACAACACCATGCTGTTCCTATTGTAGCAGCACTTAGACTGAAACGGGGTCCCTAATATATGAAGTGTTTGCAAAACCCTGAGTCAAACCTCCATTCCAACACAGCCTGACCAAGTAAAGAAGAGTAGGAGCAAATAATGTCCTTATTTCACAAACAGAGAAACGAGACTTCTTCAAAGTGACACGGGGAACCTATACAAGCAGCCAACTGAAACCTGAACTTGTCACTTTGCAATTCATTGAAAAGAGAATGTGTACGTAGGACACTTTTAATTTAAATAAGCATGCAAATGTACTCTGGAAACCTCAGAGAAATGCAGGCAAAAATTCACAGCTGACCACATAAATTGGTTAGTTACTATCAATTTATTCACATTATTCTCAGAAGGTTCCCAAAAGCTACAGGATTTTTCTCGCATTTCTCTGCATGGTGTGGGTTGTCACTGAAATTATTTCGAACTCACTCTAACTGGTCAGGATGCAGAATAACTGCTTTTGTTAATTCTGACAAAACTATCACTCCATGCTGGGATACCTCATTCCTAAATTCTCTGAAATATAAAAGGACACTGTATACAAGTGATCACGCAATGGACAGTGATGGTGCATTTTCCTTCTATCCTTGATAAGAGAAGACAAAGTCTGATTTTCAGGGGAACACTATCTGCTTGGATGTCTTTCAAACATCTGCAGAGTCTGATGTGTCTGCTACATTAATGGTACCAAAACTTGCTCAGGAGAAGGATCAAGGACCAAAGAATTCCTAACAGTGATATTCTGTGAAAAGTAACACTATACTCATGAACTCCCTGTTAATCTGAAAAAATATATGCCTGCAGAAAATAGACTATAGCTAACCAGCACTGGCAGAGGATCATATATGGACACAACTATCGTCCCTTTAGGAAGAAAAAGGATTTTATTATTTCTGTATTGACTTACTTAAGTTTGATGTTCCTTTCTCCTGTCTCTTAGTTTCCTTTACATCTATAACACTTCCAAATACTCTCAGAAAGAAAGTTTCTTTGTTTCTTTTATTCTAATATACTTATTCTCTTACTAAAAACATCTGTGACTGTTTTTTTCCCTGCCAACTCATTGAGATCCACCCACACAGAGCTTAGAGCATAATGAAATTAAAATAATGTGGCCTTCTATTTATTGCATTAAGGAAGAGTAAAAATGGGAGCAGAAAATAAAAGAAAGAAATACGTCAGAGCTTAATCTTAACTGGTGATTAACTCATTAATGTTTTATTTAAAAAATAAAGCAAAATTAAATTAAATTGAATAAAAGTGGGTTTATAAAAGTATGTATGAAAACAGCTGAATAAATATAACACATTCCTTGACCTACTTTAACAATCAATGTATTGTAAAAAAGGCTCTACAGACTGTATGACAAACATATCTCTTGCCCATCCCCTCTCTCACACATCCTCACATGCTACTGCATTAATAGACAAGGGGTCTTTGTGGAAGAAAAAAAGTTATATTTAAATTTAATTTGGATGGCTTGTGTCTTTTTCTCCAGAAAACACGGGAAAAGAGAGGATGTAAACATTAGATTAATCTGTTTCCTTCCATGTTCCCTCTACCTTTCCCAGGAAAAAATAGTGAAAATGACTTTTCCCCCCCCTTTTCTTTAAATAGATACTTGCTGACCTGCTAATTTTTTTAAACTTGAGGTCTCCTTTCTGGCTGCTTGATGAAAGCTGAAGGGTAGAAGAACATTCCCTGAAACATGTCCCCTGTCTCCTGAACATGAATATACCCCATTAGTGTTCTTTGAGGCATACCCAACACTGTCACCTTCTGACAGATTCACCTTTTGTTTGGTGGACATGAAATTTGAAGATTACATTTGTATTTTCTCTGCACTTGACTGCCTGATCAAATGATAAAAAAATATCACTCACCCTAACACATTGTATTTTTAAGACTTCTGGAATATAAATATCTTTTCCCTGACTTCAGTAGGATCAGTTGCACATAAATTCTCACACAGAGATACATAGTAGAAGCTACTTGCATGTTACCAATGAAATCAAGTGAATCATTCATGCCACTAGTATTATTTGCTTTAGATTTGAAGCTGGATCGATGGAGAAAATTCATTTCCACTGGATATTCTAATCGATAGAGCTGTCTGAGAAATGCATGTGACTCAATATGTTTAGCAAGTTAATTAGTAGGCATCTCAGGTTTGGACTTAATTAGTGATCTCAGAATAGTTGTAACCTCAGTATTTCATGAGGCCATAATCCAATAAAGTTTACTTGTTACTATTTAAATTAATTTTCTAACAAAATATTAGTTAGCATCAATGAAGATGTGGTTTATAATGAAAAATGAACAGCATATGAAGCTGATTTAAAAGTACAATGTTAGGTAAAACTATGAGCAAGTGAAAAGCAAATTTTCTAGGGCCAGTAACTGAAGCACTAAATGGGATCACACTGAGGATTACTGAAAATGAGAATTTTATGACAGAATGTATTTTTTTCTTTTTCCTTCTTTTTTTTAAACTTTTTTCCATGAGTTTCTCAAAATTAAAGAACTTGAGGATAAATGTCAAGTTTTCAGATTACCTACATGGAGAGAAAAAAAAAAAAAAAAAAGTTTTCTTTTTGAATATAACATTTCCAAGTTATTGGCAGGTTCCCCAGGGAAGGGGTCATGTCACCAAACCTGTCAGAGTTTAAGCAGGGTCTGGAGGATGCTCTTAGTCATATGGTTCAGTTTCAGGTAATCCTGTGAGGAGCAGGGAGCTGGACTTGCTGATCCTTATAGGTCCCTTCCAGCTTGAAATATCCTGGGATAAGAAATCCCTCCCATACTTAAGCAATTCAAACCAACAGCTTTTCTGCAGAATCTTCCCCTATAAGACATTGTATTCCAGCTAGATATCACAGTAATTTTGTGAATTTCACCATCATTACTAATTTGTTTGAACGCCAGCACTGGGAAATAGACAATAATTACTAAGTGAAGAACCACTTTACAGGCAGGAATACTTTGTATCCTGGCATCTATAACAATACTTCAAGTGGAAGTAGGGACTTATTCAAACACTCTAGGTGGACTGTAATTCTTCAATTAATAAAAAAAGGACCCTTAAACTGCAATATTCTGATTTATTTGGCATCAGAAAATTTAATGTGCTTAGGAGATAGCACACTAATGGAGTTCTCAGTATCAAAACATCATCAGCTATGCATTCTTCGTATTTATTTTTGTATTTCAGCTTGCATGACAATCAAACACAAACAGGAGTATAGTGAAAGCTCTTCCGTTCCTTTGCTCTAGATAAACGTTTTATTATCCTATGGTTCATCATTTAATCATATGAAAGACAAAATATTTGCTGGAAATAAGAATAGTCAGGAAAATAGGTCAAGATCAGACAATAAGCAGTGAGCTTTGGATTATGCTTTCATTTATAGGTGGTCTCAGATGTGAGTAGTAGGCAGCACTATAGTTGTAATTTCTCCATGTAGGTTGTTATGATTTTAGACCACCTGTCTTTCTAAGGCATTTCTACATGTGAGGACCTAATTAAACATAACATAGGACTCCATACAGGGGTAACTGAGTTAAGCATTTAGTGGCCAGGGACAGTCAAGCAATAAAATAATTTGTAGTGACATTAAACATAGAATCAAAACCATAAAGCTGCTTCTTTGGGCTATCTGAGCAACTGCCAAGGATACCAAAGGCAGCAGTTGTGACCAGATGTTTCTCTGGGTTTTGTTTTTGTTTTGGTTTGGGTCTTTTTTTTTTGTTTTCTGAGTACTTCTTAAACACTAAATGATTAGCTTTTATAGAATTAAACATAAAATACCAGCTTTGGAAGAGATCTTTGGAAGCTGGTTCCAAATACTCCACTTGCAAGACCCATTTCAGAAGTTTGTATAACTACTTAAACCTCCTATATGCTTTTACCAGCTCAATAATTGGATGATTGTGACCTTGGAGATAAATTAAAACATTAGTTTTCATCAGTGTTCTAGTAACTTTACTTTTCAGAAGTCAGGATAGTTATCTGACTCAGTATGGCAAGGTAAAACTATGATGAATAATTTCCTGCAATGTGTCAATAAGGTGAAGACCATAGAGATTCCCACTTAATGAGGAAATATTAACTGACTTGAAAATACTGTATTTCTTACAAAAAAAAAAGGAAAACAACATAATGAAACTAATTTAGGGTATCATTTTACGCAAAAGGACACAAAAGAGAAGGTTTAAAATAACAAAATTACAATTTCTAATCATGGCCTACTTGCTATGCATAGGGCCACAGCAAGGTCAGCACAAACAGCATTGAAATGGCTGTCTCTTGTGAAGCAAAGATTGCCTAGGGATATTGTCAGAGTGGATATGAATGCAAAGAATTAAAAAAGTTCTGACGAATTGTTGTAAAATAAAAGTAGGACATTACTTTGCAAACTTCTAACAATTTCAAGCCCACATCACTTTCCTGCTTTATTGAGTGCTCTTTTTCTTCTTTGTGGGTACCAAAAAATTTACACAAGGTGTGGTGAATATATCTGGTGTCAAATATATTCAAAATCACCAGATCTTAAGAACTTTGGATAGTCCCATTCTTTAGATATGGCTTCACCTACAGCTAGAGTATTAACCAGGGTGTGTATTGGAGATAGCACAGGGTGGAAGAATGTGTACATCCAGCACCATCTAGTTGCAGGTGGCAATGCTGAATACAGTTTAAAGTTTATTCTTAAAGAAGCATAATGATAGTGACTACATTATGTTGAAGAGAAAAAGACCCAAGAGAACAGTAGAAAAATTAATAAGTGAAGATGGATCACGTAGAAGAGCTTCTGCCTTGCACTGTCACAGCATGTTTGAGCTGTGCCCTCTACTAATAAACTCCATTTTTGCAACACATGGAGGGGAATGTAGTCCTTTCTCTGACTTAAAAGCATTAACATCATTATTGCTTGAATTTGTACAAAACATCTTAGTCTTAAAGAAGTCCAAGTTGCCCATGTAAACCTCAAGGTAAGAAGCTTTTCAACCTGACTGTAAGTTCTATAATGGTCATACACCTTCCGCATATAACTTCTTCCCTTCAAGATACTTAAAAAGCAGTTAACATTTTATCTTTCCACTGAATTACAGGTTTTGTACTCTTTCAAGTGAACTGTTCTGGAAAAAAATGGCTTTTTAACTTTGCCTAATCTATATTTTTCCTTCTGTTGTTTGGTTACCATCGGGACAATTGCTCTGCTTCAAATTTTAGCCCTTGTCATCCATCCACATTTAGCTTATGTGCCTGCTGCCTCCCATTCTGCACTAGAACAGGCGGTGACAATGTCATGGTGTGAGCTCTGAGTTTGTAGGAGGTCTATGCTAAAAGCTTTGAAAGCTTTTCCTTTCAGATTAGCAGTCTGTGAACTTCCTCTCACAGTTCAACTGAAGAATATGATTTCTTCATTGAGTTGACAGAAGCTATTGATGTTTTTTGTGCATGCTGTTTCACTGTCTTTTTGAAGAAGAACTTGAAGGAAATAACTAGCGATGCTTGTGTAACATGAGCATGTTTTTGGGTTTCCTTCTCACCTGAAAATAGTAGATGGTCAAATAGCACAGTGGCAGATGTGACTTGTGACGTCAATGCTATTTCTGGCCCACTTAATGTAATAATCCATCAGAGGGAGAGCATAATGACAGGCAAGAGATGCATAAGCAAACAACCCATGTGATGTCAATCCAACTTCTCTTGTTTTCTACAAGGTAAAGGTTACTGTGGCACTGAATGGGTCACTTCTGTCCTGCATTACCCTGTTCACTAGTACAGACTTGTTGAATAGCTACAACCAAAGTATCTAGTCCTGGCTATCTTCTCAGACCTTATACTTCACGTTTCCTAGATGTTTAGTGATATGTATGATGAGAAGGATCTATATACTTCCCCTGCAGTTCCTCTGGTATAAGAAGTCAAAATGGTAGCTTGCATGACACATCCCTCCTGTAGGAAAGGTTTATTTTGTAGTCTAAAATCTGTCTGTAATGCTAAAATAAGGCTTTTTTAAATCATTGGGTCAAGTTGTTTGCAGGGCCCCATGTGAGGATTCATACCGTTTTCCTTAATTAGATGTAAAAAGCAGCTTTCGTATGTTCTCCTGTTATTATAGGGATTTGTACTCCACATAATTACTTCCACATCACCATCTATTTGGCTGTCTGGTGCAGATAAGAGCTTTCCTATTTTCAGCTTAAGATTTGTACCCCACATATATAAATTAATTTGTGTGACCAACACTCAGCTTCATTCATAAAAGTCCTCTTTTATTGCCAACACTGTTGTGGCAAGCAGTAATTCAAGTCTGAACTGCACATATTTGAAGCAGAAAAGTCCACTGTATGGAAGAAATGCTGCTATCTGTGATGATCTCATGCCATGTTACATTGGCAAACATCTGAAATTCAAGACTAGAAAACATGTAGTTTTCACCATTAAGTTCTTCATCATGTGGCTGGAAATGGTTGTCTGTTATAGCTTTCTTTGATTCCTTTGAAGTAACAGCAGCATTAACATGCAAGTGATGCCGTCCTTACTGTGGATTTCTATTGCTGAAATGAAGATATTCCTCTGGATTCCCCTCTTTATTAAAGTTTATTAATATAGCTATTCCTAGTACAGTATTCATCTCACTTAGAAGAAGACGTTCCAGATAGATCAGGTGAGACCTGATCCAGAAAGTTTCCATTTCTCTCCTTTGTTTATAAGGAAAATCCAAGGTGACCCGGCTCACGTGCAGGCGTATCTGCCTCGCAAATATTTTAAGTAAGATAAAGTGAGTCTTGTCTTTCCAGCTGTATTTGTGGTGACTAGCACTGAAACCCATTCAGAAGAACCTGCTTTTTTTCCTTACTGCCATTCTAAGTTAGATTTTCAGCTTCTGGTTACTCGATATCCATCAGAGAAAACAGCTGGTAGCCTACATTAGCTTAAATTTTGTTATCACAGTATTCCCACACATCTAAATGTTCTTTTGGTATTCTGTCACTTGTACAGCTGAAATGGGAGGCTGCCTTGCAGCAATGTGTTTGATGCCTGGGGACACACTGAAGCAGTGAACTATTTGAATGTCTTGTTCAGCAAACAGGTCTCTGCCTGGCACAGTGAAATGTGCCATGCAGATTTCAGCAAGTAGGAAAGTCATATATATATACATGCAACTCTACAGAAAAATTTGATTCTCCTTGTAACTGACTGCACAAGTCTAATAATTTGTCATTGTTCTGTTCTGTGTTAATGGATCTACATTTTACTACATGAGAAATAAGGAAAAAAGTATAACTATACTGCCAAGAATAAACCAGAAAGGAGTAATACCTTTGGCTTACCACTGGCAATGATTAGCCATATTGTCTATAGTACTCATTGCAACAACTTAAAATGCTTACTTTGTCTGTTTATTAACTTTTAATGTATGATCCAGAATACTTTCATTATTCAAACAGGTGGTCACAATCATCTCACACAACTTGAGGCACAAACCTATCTGTGCATGCAGTTTCTTTATGCTTTCTCTGCACCTACTGGTGAGAGAAAAATACAGATGGAAACTTAGACTTTAAATAAACTTAAAAGTTCCCCTCAGCTTCATTCTCTGTCTTGACTATAAAATGTAACTGTGAACCATTTTGTGATTTATCAGTTAAGCCTCTATGTTCATGGAAAAACAACAACAAAAAGAAAACAAACCAAAAAAAAACCCACAAACCAAAAAAAAAGGCATGATAAAAATGCATTAATAGTTGTCAAGCACTCTGCACTCAAAATTCCTTACTCTTTTGGCTGTGTTTGTTTCATGGCTATAAATATTTAAAAATTCCAGACTCATCCATAAAACATTTTGTCTTGATTGGACAGAAAAAGTAAAATCTCCTGATCTTTCCATTGCCCATTTCTGCCCTCACCACTTGATACTAAATGCTGAAGATTCAAACTAATTTTAAGGTTCCCTGTGTGACTCAATGAGTGTATATGTGTTTGCCTACAGCACAGAGAAATCTCCTGGCCAGTCATCCACTCTGGCCACTACCTACCTGCACATGCTGTGTTTCACTTCTGGATACAAGCCTTCATTTCCTTTGTATGTAGTAGTGAGTATGGAAAAGGGGCTAGTTTGCATCCAGGATTTCCCCAAAACACAACTAAGGTGCAGATAACATGTGCATCAAACAACAAAATTCAGTACCAGTCTGCTACCCTGTTTTAAGCATGAATTTTGTGATGCTGTATGGAGTTGATAATTCTTCCACATTTATAGGCTGATTTCTACAACAGTTCTGTATGTCAGTTAGCCTTAATTAAAGTGACACTGTTCATCATATGAATCTTTACTCTTTGGACAACCCTGATCAGGTTACTGTCAGTTCTGAAATAAATGCCTAGAAAAAGAGCCCAGAACTTTTGTGCATGTGCTTTAATAGACACAGCTTCAAATACTGAAATAAGAGGAAAAACAGTAATGTTGAAATCATTCTGAAATGCTGAAGTGATGGACGCCACTTGCATCTCTCAAAAATACCTTTTTGTCATGCGTCCTACAGTTGAATGATGTGTAGGGTAAGCATTCACACCTACTTGCACAGCTCCATCAGGACTTGGGAGCAATGTCTTTGCAAGCAAGTGAAGTCTGCCCAGGGATATTCCCAGGCATAGAGCCAATAGATTGTCCTGAAACCCCACTTGTAAACCATTTCAGCTGTGGAAAAGAGGGTGGCTGCATGCAAATTTTGCTGCATCCACCTGTCTCCTTGGCCTGTGCTAAGTGTTGAACATACCAGGAAATTCCTTTAGCATGATGCCAATCAACATAAGCCAAAAGTCTGTCAGGGACTGCACTAAGATATTTATGGGGTTTTTAATAATTTAGATTAATACTCCCAGCTGTTATTATACTACTGCAGACCTGTTTAGTCAGTTTTGTACACCTCCAGCAGCAGATAAGAGTGCTCTCCCTGTAAATGACTGTAAACGTTTCACTGATTAATATACTAACATATTAACCTCTTATCAGAAGATCTTAACCTATTTCTTTGGTGTCTCTGATTCATAAGAGGCAAATGATAATCACAGGATCATAGAATCGTTAGGGTTGGAAAGGACCCCAAGATCATCTAGTTCCAACCCCCTGCCATGGGCAGAGACACCTCACACTAAACCATATCACCCAAGGCCTCGTCCAACCTGGTCTTGGAACACTGCCAGGGATGGAGCATTCACAACCTCCCTGGGCAACTCATTCCAGCGCCTCACCACCCTAATAGGAAAGAATTTCCTCCTTATATCCAATCTAAACTTCAGATTTTGCAACCATTGGCCAGGAACCTGAGTCTGCAGGCACGAAATTCTTGGCCCTGCTATAGGCCTTCAGAATATATTTGTTTGTGTTATGCAAATTGAGCTATTCTGCCTTCCCATAAAATCCTCAGTGTTCTCACTCCCCCAAAAGTTCCCTGACGTAAAAATTATTGGTTTCAAATTTCCAATTCTATAAGAATTGAAAATCCAAGTAATATTGCAGTTGATCAGCTTAACTTCAATAATGTACACAAAAAATGTTCATTTCTGAACTTTGAACCTTGTATATTTTTTTAAAGTACTAAATGGGATAGCTTAACATCTTCAGAATACTCTTTTTTTCAAAAAAGAATGAAAAGGTTATGTAGGATTAAATGCAACACATATTCCTCAGATCAATAGATAGAACATGGGATGCAAAAGTTTTGGCTGCATTGAGTTAATTGTGAAATCTCTCTACAGACTGTGATGAATATTCATGTTAGTTGAAATTTCTCTTTGTTTCACTTTTTGGAAAAGGAAAGCTTGGTACTATGAAAACTTGTATTTAATTTATTTAAATGTGGGGGTTCTTCCATTTGTCCTTCCTCAATGCATTCAGTGTCACTCCTGCTAGACTGTGTGGTAAGGGACATTGGTTGTCTATGGAGAAAATTGTTCTCTTCCTCTGAGATGGCAAGATAATTTTGCTTAAACCTTCCTCCATCTCCTCTAATATCAGTTACTGGCAAAGTCTGGAATTGCCACAGGACATCAGTGAAAATGCAGTCTCAGCCTCTGCTTCATTGCTGTATTTTCCAATCACCTGTAAACTGCACTACCTCTTAGTAGATGTTTCAAGTTTGCACCCTTCTGATAATTTGTGCAATGAAAATATTGCATAAGGGATATGATAATACTTCCAGGTTTACTGACAGCCTAAAAGTTGTCTGGAAATTGCAAGTGAGTTTCCAGGTGAATAGCTGGGAAAAAAAAACCTCACAGAAGATCTCTGCATTACATGAATGGTTCAATTATGTTGTTCATTGACTTTAAATGGATTACTGCCATGATGTGGTAAATAGAAACTGCATAAAGTATTTATATTTTATTTAAATGTCAGTTGGTTAATTTACTTTCTCATTATACATCAAAGTAATGATCAGCCTGTTTATTAGTGTTAAATATTTCATGGCCTTCACAACACTGTATAACTTACAATAAATGAATAGAGGTCATTACATTGCCCATTGTGTAAGATTGTATCAGCAGAAGAACACAAGAGAGAAAGCAGGAGAAAAATCATCATGGAAAAAAGAGGCCTTGGTGGTATAATCTCTTCAAGGATTCACTGTGCTATCTCTGTTGTTCAATGTGAAAAAGTGCTAAAATAAAATATGAATTGCACCATAACTATTACGACCTTTATCTATCCAACTTGCCTCCTGAAATATCCTAAAGTAGTTTACAAATGAATTTTCAACCTATATGCAGAATAAGAAAACCCTTACAATCACTAGCAAAACACAGAGAAGTGTAGGATGAAATGCAATTGCAGTTTAAACACAGGAGTCCAATATTATGTGGTAGTTTAGGAAAACACATTAATCTATAATGTAATATCAGAAAGAAATATAGTTAGAAATTTAAAAATCCAGATCAACTTTAAACTAAGATTGAAACCATGAGTAAGGAGAGCTAGTATACCTGATCGCAGGAACAACTAACAAACCCAAGTCAAAATTTGCTCAGACTTTCATGACACTCCTGCTTTCAGAAAAAAAAAAAAAAAAAAATATACGTTAAGGGATTTTCAACACAGCACTGATTTGTCAAGACCCACAGTCTTCCCCATCAGTTTTTTCAACAAGATCAATCTGGGGAGGGAAAAAACAACCAACCAATTAGACAGAGGATCAAACCTTTAAAAAATTGTGTTAATTCTCTTCTTGAAAGACTAATCAAACCCAATCCCCTCTCCAAACACTAACACCAGAGATGACCCTATTCTAAGGACTCCCCTAGTAACAAAAATCAGCTTTTGAATACTCTTGTGAAGCACATGCTGAAATGGTAATCCATTAGCATTGCTGTAACAGAGTACCTTTTGGATACAACTGAGAATTAAACAAGTCTTATTGACATTAACAGATATTTATACATAATAAATTAGGAAAAGATATTGGGGTATAAACACTGATTTCCTGGAATGCTTTGCCTGGGTACACTAAAGAACTTGCCAATGCATTGCCAGCATTTAAACTGAAAGGCATCTCATAGGTCACTGAATCTAATTTCTTATTGCTGTGTGATATCTCAGAGTATGCCTTTTTTCGTAAGCTCATTCCAAGGCTGTCTTTACAAAAGACATATTTTCTAGGTGATTAGTTTTGGGTTTTTTCCCTCCAGCATTTCAGTCACTCATACAGGGAAGCTACTGTCATGGAGAAACAAGGATGCATAAAGTCTCAAATGCCATTGTTTCAATGACCATGAAACCTGGGGATGTTACCCAAGTATGAAATATTGCATATTACCTCTCCCTTCCAGAAGTATTTTTAGTGACAAGAATGAAAAGAAATAACAAGCTCTATTATCTGCTGACAAGTCTGTTGGCCTCTTAGAAAACAACAGGGGAATTGAGGGTGCTGTCAGCAAGTTTGCAGATGACACCAAGCTGAGTGGAGCAGTTGATATATGTGTGGGACAGGATGCCATTCAGCGTGACCTGGACATGCTTGAGAGTGGGTCCATGAAAATCTCATGAGGTTCAATGGGGCCAAGTACAGGGTCCTGCACATGGATTGGGGCAACTCCTAGTATCAATACAGGCAGGGGGATGAAGGGATTGAGCATACCCCAGAGGAGATGAACTTGAGGGTACTGGTGGATGAAAGATTGGACATGAGCCAGCAATGTGTACTTGCAGCCCCGAAGGACAATCATATCTTGGGCTGCATCAAAAGAAGTGTGGCCAGCAGCTTTGCCCCTCTGCTCTGCTGAGATGTCCCCCTTGCAGTCCTGCATCCAGCTCTAGTGTCCTCATTATGGGAAAGAAATGGATCAGTTGGAGAGGGTACAGAGGAGGGCTACAAGTATTATCAGAGGATGGAGCACATCTCCCTGTGAGACTGAGGCAGTTGTCTCCTATAGGCTGAGATAGCTGGGGTTGTTCAGCCTGGAGAAAAGAAAACTCTTGGGAGACCTTATGGTGGCCTTCCAGTTCTTAAAAAGGGGCTATACAAAAGACGGGGAAAGACTTTTTAGCAGGGCCTGTTGTGACAGGATGAGGGGTGATGGTTTGAAACTAAACGAGGGGAGATTCAGGGTGGACACGAGGAAGAATTTTTTTACAAGGAGGGCGGCAGAACACTGGAACAGGCTGCCTAGAGATGTGGTGGATGTACCATCCCTGGAGACATTCAAGGCCAGGCTGGACGTTGTTCTGAGCAACCTGATCTAGTTGAAGATGCCCCTACTCATTGCAGAGGAATTGAATTAAATGAAGGTCTGTTCCAAACCAAACTATTCTACGACGCTATGAAAGGAGGAGAAAGGGGTGTATTAAAAAGCAATAGTTCAGTGGTGGTCATCACCATAGAGAGAAAGGAACATACACCACGTCTTTTTTCACAAGGTATGAGCTGAACATAGTATCAGTAGAGGCTCCTTCCTCATAGCTGTTCACTTTTTCCAGTCTCTGAAAATTATGAGTGATAACCACTTTATCTGCTGTCTCTCTGCACTTGGTTTGACATAGCTCTCACCCACCTCCTCCTCTTCTTCACACCACTGTCAGGGAAGAACTCCAAAATTGTGATAGCCATCAAACTGGGATTTAACAACATCCTCTCAAATTCATTGTGATATGTCAAAAAGAGCAGCTAAAAGGGATCTCTTACAAATTCCTTTACAAAGCAGCTGCAAAAGAGAAGCAATTTGAATGAATACTATAAATGCAAAAAAAAATTGGCACTCAAATTGCTGAACTGTTTTGTTTTCTCAATGTTGTAGATGTGGAGCACAGCAGTATGAAACAGCAGAACACCCTGGCATCATGTCTCCAAACACACATTTAGCTCTGAGACACTGAGACCTCAGAAGCAGCAAAGCTGTACACCCGACCTTGCTTCTGCTCTGCATATCTGTAGGATGTGTGACAGAAAATAAACAAAACAAAGCTATGGGATGACAGAATCCCAGACAGAGCCACAATACACCAAACATACTATGTTTGTGGCCAACTGCACAACCAGAAGATGCACCATAACACTGCATAGGGCCTTAAGACTTTGATGGTATCCAAGGCAAGCTACGTATGTCATAGATGCATGCAATGTAAAAGAAATGGCTTCTAATATCTAACAGCTTGTGGTAAACATTTTTCCCATGGAAAATAATGTGTACCAGATATATTTGCTAATGTAAGCAGGAATTTGCATAGGCCTGCATGGGTTACTTGGTGTGGATTACTGTTAGCAGAATGCAACTCCATTTGTCCTTCAGATATTTTTCAAAACCATTTAAATGATAAGCTTTTTAACTCTGGTCACCCTTAATACAAATCTGTTGAATGACAAGGTAAAATGGCAAACACATCTTCAGTGGGCCCTTTGCATTCTCCCCAGTCCAGTATATTTCTGCAAACTACATTTTAATTAAAATATTTTCACAAAAACAAACAAACAAAAAATTAAGTCTTATTTGTTTCTATTTTGAGAGCAGAGTAATGGTTTTTTTGCAGAAAACACCAAGCTGAAAACTCAGGGCTGGATACCAAGCATTGCCCTCCTGCAAAGATGTGGTGATGTTCAACTGGTATTTGTCTGGACAAAGCCAGATGTAAACACCTGATGAGCTTTAGATGCCTTCTGTAAGAGATGAAATGAATCATACTTTAAATTATAAAAGGAGTCTGGACAACTCTCCTAGGGTTCAGTAACTTCCTGCTGTCACAGGAGTTGGCCATCTGTGAACTGACTCGATTTTACATACATATTTCATTTCACACGCTGCAGCCCCTGCGCTGCTGCACAGCCAGGGAAGCAAAGCCAGCTCGTTTCTGATTATTTGGAACATGAGTTTTCTGGTCTACTTGAGCTGCATTTTCTGCACACAATTTGTCCCTCTTCTGTAAAACAGGGAGAATTCCATCTCCTTAGACAGCAATTTCTTTCCCATGTGCCAAGGTCACTATTATAATTATCAACAGCAGATTATGCAAGACAAGTAAATTAAATAGTGTAATATACATTTTTAATTCCAAATGTTACAGTACTCTCCTGTCAGCTAGAGTAAAGTTCTTTTTTTATTGCAGGCACTGCTGACTTTATTCATAATCTAGGTATCTTCATCCCAATAAACTAAATTTATGGATTTTACGAGATTTCATCTCTTGATAACTCTGTTTCTTATGCAACTTGGGACAGACCTTTACCCCAGAAAAGTCTCAGAGTGGCAAGTGAATTCTGCTTAGCTCAGTAGTAAGAGCTTGAAAATGGTGATAATTTCACATGAGAAAACTTTTCAGCTCAGTGTTTAGAAATCATTGGACATTTCTAGCTGTCACTGAAGGCTTTTCCACTGATGTATTTCATGCACTGGACTGTCAGTGCCTCGGAAAACAAGTGAGGTTAACAAACAGGATCAGAAACATGTCCTGCAGACACCAAATATTCATGGTTGTCTGTTTATTTCCCTTTCCAATTTTAAAATAATGACATATCTGCGGAAAAATAAACCTAACAGCAATTACAAGAAAGGTTTTTTAAAAGAGATTTTATTGGGTTTAGTTATAACTGCACAATGACAGGTTATAAATGCAGCTGTGTTATACTTTGACACTGGTAACAAGATAAGCACATAATATCAGTTTCCCCATAGCTCCAGCTACATTGCATGACTAACTACAAGGGTATATAAGCATATCTGTTAAAAATAGAGTACTGTTCGCTGTCATCAGCAAGGCAGACACCTGGCTTCCTCTCTCAGCTAGCACATTATGAACGACTGTTTGCAACTACCTGCTATAAACAGCCTGGGACAAATTAACTCTTAATTGGTTTTCACTTACAGGACACTATTAGAAAAAAGGAAAAACAGCTTTTACCTGACTAGCTAGCATGTTTCTTCTTTTTAAGTTTGCTATCAGTCTGAAAACAACATTGCTACTCTAAATGTAGACATTTTCTGTCTTTGTAGGTTGCTTTTGACATAATTTCCTTCCTTCTCACAGATTATGACCAGAAAACACATCATTCCCTTTGAAAAATGACCTGTTTCAGTTAGTCCTGTCTTTACTTCCATTTTCAAATATTCAGAGCTGCTGAGTACAACTTTAGGGAACAGGATATGCATTCAACTTGACAATCATAAGCAAGTTCTTTCTGATTGTTTGGCAGTTATCGGGAGCTCTACACTCAGGTTTGCACACTGCTGTGGAAGACTGTCTTCTTTCAATCTGCACAGGACTTATGAGCTGGGCATGCTCTGCATGCTGTTAGCAGAGCCAGTTTACCCCACTGCCGGATCTCACCCGCTTGATGCTGACCAGGTGTCTTTTCATTGTCATCTGGAAGCTCTTCTTCTCACATTTCACTGGGTTTGTGTTGGAGTCTGACTTGCCGTGCGGAGGAGAGCCCTGGCTGTCGCAGGCTGCCTCACAAGAAACAGCCCGCCTGTTCTTAAAACAGGTGGCTGAAGGTTTTACACACTTAATGGTCTGTCGAAGTTCACTGAGAGGGCTGGATGAGCTCCTTACAAGAGGCTTGGTCTTCTTCCTCTGCGACAAGAGGATTTTCAGCTCTTCAGAGTCATGCTGAAAAAAGAGACTCTCCTTTCTCCTGGTATTGGGACTCTCACCCACTGTAAGAAACCCATATGGGGTCGTGATTTTGGAGAGATGAGGCAAAGAGAGGGCAGCCCTGGTTTCTGGGTCAGAATGATATGCAGCTCTCTCCAGGTCTCCAGGGAAAATCGCTCGGTTTGTAAAACTGAATGTCCCTCTTCTGTCCAGACTCTCTCCTTTGCACAATGTACCTTCCCTGATGTAGGATTCAGATTTGCTTCTGGTTGTTCTGCATTTTTGAACAACTTTGTCAGAGGCTCCTCCCATTGCAGAATTCTTTACGGTGTCTTCCTCTGGCTCCTGTTGGAAGGAATTATGCTCAATGTCCAGAGAAGGGATAAAAAATTTAGGGATGCGATCAGGAGTCATGACAATGTTGAAAATGCCTTTGTTTTTCTGAGCAACTTTGTCTTCAGGAGGTGGCTTGTTGGCTTTGAAATTTGTCCAAGTTAGCAAGCTTTCTATAGCACTTTTTATGGAGACCTGGGATGTATCAGCAGGCACCATTATTTCAGACAGCAGTGCTTTCTTGAAGAACGCAATTCTGGCTGCTGATTGAATTCTCACAGCACTGATTGCAGACAGGGGACTCATTCCTGCTTATAAAACAAAGCAAATGACGTAATCTGATAGCTAGATGTCATTGGCATGGTAACCAAAGATAAGAAGGCTTTTATGCTCCTACTTATATACTTACAGCATGATTCATGCTGCGCCATTACCTTAAATAAGCTTAAACAGTTGATTAAATTATTTTTAAATTCCAGGTTTGGTGCTAGAGCCCCAGCTATTTTCAGAAGAATAGTGGCTACAAACATACATGTAATTTTCAGACTGTTTGGATTATATTATCCGTGCTATTACACAAAACATAATGAAGATTTTTTTTTTTCTTTTTTGAAGGGCTGTATTACTAAATGAATGATGTGAAAGCAGGTTTAAAAAGCATAGTTCAGTTACAGTTCCTTAGTTTAGCTTTCACCAAATCATACTATCTGGAGTATTTCACCTGAAGATCTTGACATGAGTGATCAAACCGTTACTGGACTAGTATATAGAAATGCATCACAAGGGGTCTCAAATTTACTTTACCTTTCACCGAAGCTGTATATACCTGGCATGTTATGAGAAAAAAATGGGCAGCCCTTCACAGGATATTCAGATGCCAGGAGCATCCTGCTGAAGGGAAGACACCTGCTGTCCTCCCTCTGCTGTCTGCCATGAGGGGAACTGTTTCCCTTCCCAGTCCCCTTTCTCAGCACTACCTGAAGGAAAACCCTTAAAGGCAAGGTGGGGCAGCTGCCTCGACCAGCAAAGCAAAGCCCTATGTGCTCCCCTCTTGCTGTCTTCCCACAAGAGTGAGGAGCATGGCAGAACAGAGGCTAGCTGGGGCCATTCTCTGCACTCGTTCCTTAAGGCACTTGCAGACAACCCTGCCTTCTCCACAGGCATCCTGCCACAGCTCTTGCAGTACCTACACATGGAATGTCTGAGCCATTTCCTTGTGCACATCACAGGTAAATGTCCCCAGGACAGCATCTGCATTGCCTCATCCACTCTCTCAGAGGCAAGAGACAAAGTGAGAATGTCAGGTTCTAGCAGGGGGTCAGGAAAAGGGGATGCCGAGGCTGAACCTGGGAACCCTTCCCCACCTCCCTGCCCTCTAGCACTAGTCTAGCACAGCTTAGGGAGATTCTGGGTCAGGGTGTTTTGAGCATGCGCTACAGGATCTTTGGGCATGCAGCAGAGGAGAATCCCCTGGAAGCACAGAACCCTCAGGGGATGGGGTGCTCTGCAGCAGCCAGCCCCAGACAGATGTCTGAGACCAGTTGCCACTAGAAGCATGTCTCTGGTGTGGCTTTTCCGTGGGGCCACCCCTCGGCCCACCCCAAGAAGCACAGGTCAGAGGCTTACAAAGACAACAAACTCTTTGGGGGCACTGCTGACTTCCCCAGAGGGAGAGGCTGCCTCGGAGATGTGCCAGATGGTGACAGCCCTTGGCCACATGGGCTCAGGCAGCCAGATGACCACATGGCCCTGAGATCCCTGGAAAGGCCCGCACTTACCAGGGGCAATACTGGGCTGAAAACAGAAAGCCATGAGCATCAGGGCAAGGCAAACAAAGTTTCTCAGAAAACCACAGCCAAGGGTGGTGGGCAGGTTGCAGCAGCTGTCTTCAGCTCTGTTCTGCTCCTGATGGAAGGGCACTGCTGCCAAGGATGGAAGGGGTCAGGAATTGGAGCCAGACTGCAGGGCAGAGGAATATTGCCCGGCCAGAGGGAAGCACTGTACACTTGGTCTGCCAATCTGAAAGCAAGGAGTTGAATCACATGTCAGGCCTTCTGTCATGGTTTAAACCCAGCCAGATAGCTCGTTCACTCACTCCCCTGCTTCTTGCCCTCCCCCTACTCCTGAAGGGATGGAGAGGAGAATCAAAAAGAATGCAACTCCCCCAGGTTGAGATAAGAACAGTTTAGTAACTAAGGTATAACACAAATCACTGCTGCTACCACCAATAATAATAATGATAAAGGAATAACAAGGGAAGAGAATAAAACAGCTCACCACCAGCCGACCGATAACTCACCCTACCCTGCCTGACCAAGTACCAACCGATACCTCCTCCAACCCTGCAGTCTTCCAGCCCTTCTGGGTAACTCTCCCAGTTACATCCTGGGCATGACATGCTGTGGTATGGAATACTTCTTTGGTCAGTTTGGGTCAGGTGTCCTGTCTCTGCTTCCTCCCGGCTTCCCCTCCTCCCTGGCAGAGCATGAGGCTCACAAAGTCCTTGGTCAGACCAAAACATCAGTATTATCAGCTCTGTTCCCAGGCCGAAAGTCAAAGCACAATGCTGCACCAGCTACTAAGAAGTAGAAAAATGCTACTGCTGAACCCAGGACACCTTCCCTTGGCATACCTTGGGAAAGACATGGGGAAGGTAAAGAAATGTATGAACATAATGTCTTGGCTTTCACCTCTGGAGGCTGAGCAGTTCTAGTTTTGCTTCTTCTTTTGATTCTGTGAAGTTATCTTTGTTCTGGAGATGTTGAGGGCACCTGTGCTATTTGGGCACTTTGAAAGCACAAATCCAAGTTTCTTATGTTACAGTGTAAGGCTCACAAAGCAATACAGCCAAGCTGAGAGAAAGTGCTGTGCACTTGGTCTGCCAACCCAAAAGCAAGGAACTGAACCACAAGTCAGCCTTCCCTTGGGATATCTGCAAGATTGTCCCTTGGAGGGTTCACAGAAGACAAGCTGAGCCGCGGAGGCCACCATGTCATCTTGCCTTGCCCACCATAACTCTTGGATGTCTTCTCCTCATCAGTGGCGGCACCTGACAATGGCTGTCCTCTGACTAAGAAAGCCCAGAGATCAGGAGGTGCAGCAGTGCATTACTGTGCATTTCTCAAGCCATGGAACCAGGGCTTGCCAGGGCTTGGGGCACTGCTTGGGGCAGTGCCAGACACAAGAGATTTGGCAGGAAAACCTTCTGTCTGCACATCTATGGTTTCCAGAGCCCAGTCAGGCTTCTGGATGTATTTTTGAAGCACCTTCTTAATAACCACTTGACCAACTGCACAATTTCCTAGGGAAAAATGGGAATGTTGAGACAGCAGTGAAGACCAAAGACACTCGGGGGCAGTGCCTTTCTAATGGCAATAATAATGGCAAATTTAACAGAAAAAAAAAAATTGTTCCCAGTTCAGACTTGCTTGCTTTGACTTGGACAAGTCACCAGTATCAAGGCTTTGTCGAGGTGAGCAGCTCCGCAGAGGCGCCTTCCGCACCGGAGCATGGAGCACTCCCAGCGTGCAGGAGCCTTGCTCCTGAAGGGCCGGCGCCACCGGGGGAGCCCCAAGGCCTCAGCAGGCCTCGCCGGGAGCTGCGGCGCTCCTGAGCGAGCCGCGGACTCATGGGGGCGCTGCAGGAGGGACGGAACCGCCGGGAGCGTGTGAGCACCGCCCGGGGGCGCAGCGAGCAGAACGTGAGCAGAGCCGGAAGCAGCGCGGGGCGATGGTTTGCGGGGGTGGCTGGGTGCGGTGTGGGCCCTCTACACTGACTGCCGCGGCCGTGTCCGGTTTCACCACCCAGGCGAAGCTGCTGATGGGGAAGCTGCAGCACCGACCTCGGAGTATAGAAAGTGCCTCCACGTGTGTCTGGAGGCAAGGGTGAACGGTGGACAGGGCTGTACACGCTGCGCCCTGGACCTCCTGCAGCAGGTGGCTGAGCTGCAGGAGGCTGTCAAGAGACTAACAGGTATTAGGGAATCTGAGAGCGAACTGAGCTGCCGGCTCTAAGCTCAGACTGTGCAAGGGCCACAAGTGTCCCCCAGCACAAACAAAAGAAAGGAGGGCATTAATCCAGTAGATTCAGAATTTGTCACAAAAAAAAAAAAAAAACAAACCCGACACAACAGAAATGGAAGAAGGGGACAAATAAAAGCAAGAGGCTTCCTCCAAAACCCAGCATCCCACCCAGGACTGCTTCACAGCTCTGCTGGGAACTAACAAAGGAATACACACCATGTGCAGAAATTAATCTGTCAGTCACCAATTCCTGCCCACAAATAGACAGGATTCTTTTAATTACATTATTCAAATAAAGGGAGAGTCCACAGGGATATTCCCCTGTGGTGTTTCAAACTGGTCAGAGGAAGCAGCCTCGTTTAATCCTATCCACACGGCCACATACCACCATCTCCCTTTCCCTATTGGCTAAGGTCCTGTTGCCTTGCCCATCATAATTCTTGGATGTCCTCTCTTCATCAGTGATAGCACCTGACATGAAGGAGAACACAAGTTGACTAAGACAGCTCAGAGATTGGGAGGAGCAGCAGTGTATTACCCTGTATTTCTCAGCCTTGAAAACAGAGCTTGGCAGAGCTTGGGGCTGTGCCAGACACAAACAGATGGCAGCAAGGCCATATGTCTACATATCTATGGCTTCCAGCGCCCAGTCATGCACCTAGATGGAGTTTCCAAGCACCTTCTTAATCGCCACCTGGACCAACTGCACAATTTCCTGGGGAAAAAACGGGAATGTTGAGATGGCAGTGAATATAAAGTCACATGTGTGTAGTTGTACATGAACACCTAGTCCTGGTAGAGATCCAAGGAGAGCTTCTGTGTCACAAAACCCAAGGCAAAAGCTTTTGGGAAAGGTGCTGACTTTGAGAATGTGAAGTGGAAGCCACAGGAGGGTGATTGGATGTTGCTGACCGGTCAAAGGCCAGAGAGTGGTTTTGCTCGTATTCTTGGGAAGAGAATTAAGACTCATAACGCACCAAGAAACTTTATTTGCCCACCAACAAATTCCAAAGACAGAGAGAAAAAAGCAGGAAAGTAAGAGGGAAGTATAAAAGTGTTCACAGCAACAGCTACTACTATGGAGCTGCAGTGTCCCAAGAGTATGATTAGTTCCAAGTCCGATGGGCGAAATGTTCCCCGTAATGGTGGTTGGTGCTGTTCTTTTATAGAGTTGTAAACACATCCTCCACCTGTCAGAGTGTCTATGCCCAGTACCCTCAGTAGGGGGTCTTCTACCTCTGTTGTTCCGAGGTGTCAGTTAGGGATTTTCACAGTGTTAAACATCCTGCACCTGAGGTGTCAGTGAGTGATGTGGAGACAGACATCCTGCACAAATATCTTCTGTGGCTGTGGTGTCAGCAATGTCAGTTTTCCTGCCATAGTGATGTGGAGACAGACATCCTGCTGTAGCAGTGGTGTCGGCAATGTCAGTCTTCCTGCCATATCAATATTGAGACAGACATCCTGCTGTGGCTGTGGTGTTTTCAACAACACAGTCTCTAACGTCACCCCGTGGATCAACATTCCTATCTTAGGAATGGTTGTCTGTGGTGGCATGAATGATAGAGGTAGGGAAAGGAGGAAGGGAAATAGATAGCATGCGATGCAATAGCTAATAACATCTAATAGCTAATGATTCGAAGAACTCGTCAGGAACTCACCAACAAAGTTTAAGTTGACAAGGAGGTATTCTTTATTGCAGCACTGGAAGACACGGGGGATATCTCCTCCTAACATGTCTCGTCCCAGCATCAATCAGGCTGTGATTATATTTTTACTTGGCATACATATTCATTACATTTCCAGTAAATGTCATACATACTTGTTTTGCATTATTCACTCTACAAGGGAATGCTTCTGGCTAGCCTGAAAAAGTATCCGTCAATACCAGCAAACATCGGTAACCTCCTTTCCTAGGTAATTCAGAAAAATCTATCTGCCACTGCCATCCGGGGAATTTCCTTTTCCAGTTGTCCCAGTCTGATTCTTGTTTTCAGTCTTAGGATTATTTTTCAGACACAACTGACATTGTTTTCTTATCATTTGGACTGTGGTATAGAAATTTCTCCCTACAATTTTGTAGGTCTAAATATCTGTACAATGAGTTGGCTCCCTAATGGGTCATAGAATCAGAATAGTTAGGGTTGGAAAGGAACTTAAGATCATCCAATTCCAAACCCCCTGCCATGGGCAGGGACACCTCACACTAAACCATGTCATCCAAGATTCTGTCCCACCTGGCCTTGAACACCACCAGGGATGGAGCATTCACAGCTTCCCTGGGCAACAAATTCCAGTGCCTCACCATCCTCACAGTAAAAAACTTCTTCCTTATATTCAATCTAAACTTCCCCTGGTTAAGTTTTAACCCATTACCCCTTATCACTGCAGTCCCTCCCCTGTATCCTTATAGGCACTCTTCACATGCTGGAAGGCTGCTATGAGGTCTCCACGCAGCCTTCTCTTCTCCAGACTAAACAGCTCCAACTTTCAAAGCCTGTTTTCATAGGGGAGGTGCTCCAGTCCCCTGATCATCCTTGTGGCCCTCCTTTGGTCTTGTTCCAACAGTTCCATGTCCTTTTTATGTTGGGGAAACCAGAACTGTTCGCAATACTCCAAGTGAGAACTCCACCAGAGCACAGTAGAGGGGCAGGATCACCTCCCTTGACCTCCTGGTCACACTCGTTTTGATGCAGCCCAGAATACGGTTGGCTTTCTGGGCTGTGAGTGCACACTGCTGGCTCATGTTCATTTTCTTATCGAGCAACACCCCAAGTCCTTTTCTGCAGTGCTGCTCTGAATCTCTTCTCTGTCCAACCTGTAGCTGTGCCTGGGATTGCTCTGACCCAGTGTCCTGGGTTCAGCAGTAGCAGTCATGTTTTTTCCTTTGTGTTAACTGGTGCAGTGCTGTGTTTTGACTTCCAGTGTGAGATCATCGTCATTTCCATGCAGCAGTCACATACAGCCCATCTATCCTTTATCTCCAGCCTGGCAATTCCACGTGATGGTGTGAGGCAGTGGTCTGATTCCATAGAAAAACTACTCCAGAGATCCTCCAACTACTCTTTAATTGTGACAGATGGCAACTTGAGCGGTGAGTGATCCCAATGCAAAGTCAAGCCAGTGTCTGCACTTGATCAGGTCACTTCTTCCTTTCTTTCTCTCTCTTGCTTTCCTTTTGCCTTCTTCCTTTGCTGTCAAACAAGGTCAGGCCAAGGAGGGTGGGAATCGGGGAGCTTCCCACATGATGCATCTCATGGTATAACCTTCATCTTCATTTCTTCGGACCAGTTTTTGCGGCAGAAAGGTCCCTATTGTTGGAAGGGGCCACCAACAGAAAGCCTGCTGTGCATCACTCATAGGTAAATCAGAGAGTCCAGGGACCTGGGTTTTATTTGACACGTGTCAATAAAAAGTCACTTAAATATTTCCTTGGCCAGACTGATCTTCATTTTTCCATTTCAAGTTGGGGGGGAGGGTTTATTTAGCCATTTTCAGGTTTATTTCTGCAGTTTGGATCAGCTTTCAGAAGCCTTCGAGGATCCAGCTTCAACACAGAAATAAACCTGAAAATGCAGGGGCATTTTTCAGGGGCAACACTCACTCCTAAAAAGAAAAAAAAAAAAAACAAAAAAAAACGGGATGGACGGATTTTCCTGTAAATCCACCATTTCCAATTTTCCAATTCAGCCCAACAGTGATGACAACGTAAATGCCATTTATTTACCCTGGACAGCACAAGAGAAGCCAAAAATGCAGTCTGGAGGAGTGAGTGTTGCCCCTGAATGACCTCTACTTTAGTTATCCATGAGAAGAAAGTTCTATTTACAGCGGATGCTGCTTAGGTGGTCAAGGAATCACAGTTCCCAAAGTAGTTACACCTTAGAAACATTACCTTAGCACAACTGTTTCTTCTATCACACCTAGACAATAAAACCCTTCTCGGTTTTTGTTGTTTTTGCACCAGTTAACACAAAGGAAAAAACATGACTGCTACTGCTGAACCCAGGACACCCAGGTGTAGGACCTTGCACTTGATATGGTTAAACTTCATGAGGCTGGCATCAGCCCACATCACAAGCATGTCAAGGTTGCTCTGGGTGGCATTCCTTCCCTCCAGCTTATCAACCGAACCACACAACTTGGTGTCATCAACAAACTTGCTGAGGGCGCACTCAATCCCACTGTCCATGTCATTGACGAAGATGTTGAACAAGACCGGTCCCAACACCGATCCCTGAGGGACACCACTCGTTACTGGTCTCCAGCCAGACATTGAGCCATTGACCACAACTCTTTGCGTGTGGCCAACCATCCACTTCTTTATCTACTGAGTGGTCCATCTATCAAATTGATGTCTCTCCAATTTGGAGACAAGGATGTCATGCAGGACAGTGTTGAATTCTTTGTGCAAGTCCAGGTAGATGACTTCAACTGCTCTACCCCTGTCCATCAGAGCCCCATCATAGAAGGCCACGAAATTGGTCAGGCAGGATTTCCCCATAGTGAAGCCATGCTTTCTGTCACCAAGCACCTTGTTGCTTTTCATGTGCCTTAGCATGCCTTCCAGAAGAATCTGCTCCAAGATTTTGCCAGGCATGGAGGTGAAACTCAGTGGTCTGTAATTCCCTGGGTCATCCATTTTCCCCTTCTTGAAAATGGGGCTTATATTTCCCTTTTTCCACTCATCGGGAACTTCACCTGAGTACCATGATTTTTCAAATATGATGGCCAGTGGCTTAGCAGCTTCATTCTCCATCTCTTTCAGGACCCATGGATGGATTTCCTCAGGTCCCATGGACTTGTGCATACTCATGTTCTTTAGACGGTCTCAAACCAGATCCTCTCCTACAGTGGGTCTTCATTCTCACAGTCCCTGTGTCTGCCTCCAAGACTTGGGTGGTGTCGTCAGAGCATTTGTCAGGGAAGACTGAGGTAAAGAAGTCGTTAAGAACCTCAACCTTCTCCAAATCGAGGGTAGCCAGTTCTCCTGATAGCTTCCGGAAAGGGCCTACATTGTCCCTAGTCTGTCTTTTATTTGCAATGTACCTATAGAATCCCTTCCTGTTATCTTCCACATCCCTAGCCAAGTTTAATTCTAACTGGGCCTTAGCTTTCCAGATCACATCCCTGTATTCTTCCCAAACCACCTGTCCTAGCTTCCACCTTTTATAAGACTCTTTTTTCATTTGAAGTTTCCTTAGCAGCTCCTTATCCATCCAAGTAGGTCTCCTGACCTTCCTGCTGCACTTCCTTCTAGTTTGGATGCAACACTCCTGAACTTGTAGCAGGTGATCCTTGAATATCAACCAGCAGTCTTGGCCCCCCTGCCCTCTAGGGCTATATCCCGTGGAACCTTACTAAGCAGGTTCCTGAAGAGGCCAAAGTCTGCTCTCTTGACGTCCAGGGTAGTGAGCTTGCTGCACTCTCTTCTTACTGTCCTGAGGATCTCGAATTCGACCATCCCATGATCACTACAACCAAGGCTGCCCTGGAGTGTCACATTTCCAACCAGCCCTTCCCTGTTGATGAGCACGAGGTCAAGCATGGTACCTCTCCTTGTCGGCTCCTCTGTTACTTGCAGGAGGAAGTTGTCTTCCGCACAATTGAGTATTCGATTCCACACAATCGAGTTTCATTATGTTCTTCTCTTACTAATTCCCACAACTGGTTATACACAACTACAATTCGCCCATCAGGTACTTGAACCCAAACTTCAATATTCTCCATTCAGATCCTCAATTAACTTCCTATTGTCCTTTGAATATCTAGGCCTGGTCTGTTCAATTGCTAGTTTACTGTCATGGATCAAGGACGTAATTTGGCCTGATCTGCAGGTTGTTTAGCTTCATAATTGGCCAAATTACTCCCAATTTCTTGATCAGAATTCTCTCTCTGATGCCCTTTACGATGCATAATGACTATTTCCTTAGGTAGTTGCGCAGCCTCTAGCAATTGCAGAATTTCTGCTGTATGTTTAACTTGCTTTCCTTGAATAGGTAGGAGTCCTTGCTCTTTCGAAACAGCACCATGCGCATGAACAATACCAAAGGCATTTATAGAGTCTGTCCATATATTTATCCATTTATCTTTTGCCTAGTCCAAAGACCTAGTTAGGGTTATTATTTCAGCCTTTTGTGCAGACTTGTTAGCAGGCAAGGGCTTAGCTTCTACTACTTGTGTACCACCAGTAAACCAGGAATCTGTGCCTTCCAAAGGTTCCTCCTTTGGGTCTGGTCAACTCGAGTATACTGTCTCTATAGTGGTCAAGCAATCACGAGCCAACAGTTCACTACGTGTTTCCTGAAGGAAAGGTGCTGGATTCCCAGCATCAGTGACCACAATTTCAGTATCATCTTGTTCCACAAGAGTGGGCTGATATTTCAAGAACTGTGATGGATGTAGCCAATGAGCCCCTTTTTGTTCCAGAACTTCTGATATAATGTGTGATACCAACAGAGTTATCTTTTGTCCCAGGGTAAACCTGTGGGCTTCTTGGATGTTAATAACCACTGCAGCCACACCCCTCAAGCAACCTGGCCATCCTTTACTTATTTCATCAAGCTGTTTTGAAAAATACTCCACTGCCCACTTGTAGGTTCCTAATCTCTGAGCTAGGAAACCTCGAGCTACCCCTTGACTTTCATAGGAGTATAGCCAAAAGGGTTTAGTCACACCTGGAAGCCCCAAAGCTGGAGGTCTCATAAGTTCCAACTTCAGTCATTCGAATGCTTCCTTGGCTTGATCAGTCCAATTTAAACCAGGATTTCTTTTCAACAGTTCATGCAACAGTCTTACCATTATTCCATAATCATGGATCCAAAGTCGGCACCATCCAGTCATATCCAAGAATGTTCAAAGGTCCCTGGTTTGGATGGTCTTGGCGTTTGGCAAATGGCTTCCTTTCAGGCTGTTACAAGCTCTTACAGTCCTCCAATTATTTCATATCCTAAATAAGTATCAAGTTTGAATTAACTGTGCTTTCTGTTTGGACGCTCGGTATCCACTTAGTCCCAGAAAATTTAACAATTCAACAGTCCATTGAACAAATTCTTCTTTAGCTTCACTAGCAATTAGCAAATCATCAACATATTGTAGCAAAGTTCCTGTCTGAGTGGGTGTATTCCATGATTCTAGTTCTCCAGCTAATTGATTTCCAAATATCATCGGGCTATTTTTGAATCCTTGAGGATTCAGTTAACTGTTCAAGTTAACTGAGTTTTTCTTCCCATTTTGGGATTTTCCGATTCACAAGCAAACAAATTTTAGCTTTCTCTGGCTAATGACAGGCAGAAGAATGTGTCCTTTTAAGTCCAAGATAGTAAACCTTTTCTGGTTATTGCTCAATTTGGTTAATAGGGTGTATGGATTAGCTACTACGAACTGCCCCCCCCCCCCCCCCCCCTTTTTTATTTCTACTTTAACAGGCAAAGCATTTTCTGCCTCACCTGGAACTTAAGAAGCCCATACTCCCAGATATACCTGATTAAAGACTTCTTCTATTTCAGGGAGCTCTTCCTTTCCACTTTTCTGTTGCATTAAAGATAAACTCAGGACTTCTATTAATTGTTCATCTTTAACTCTTAATTCCATTTCTCCTTCCTTAAACATTATGGTTGCTTACAAATATTCTAGTAAATCTCACCCCAATAAGGATTTTGGGGAATTAGGCATATATAAAAACTTATGTATTCCTATTCACTTTCCCAATTTTCACTTTAAGGGTTTCAGAAAGAACACTTTTTCTTGGTGGCCAGTAGCTCCCACAACCATAATAGATTCTTTTGCCAATAGGGTCAAACTGATTCAACACCGAGGAAGCTGTTCCTGTATTCACTAAAAACTCCACCTCATTTTCTGTAGTCCCCAGCTTTAATTTAACCAGTGGATCCACTAGGGTAGATTCCCCAGGTACCTGTCAGTCCAGTTCCAATTTAGTCACTGGATCCACCTGAAGATTCTTTAGTTTAGGGCAATCTAGCTTCCAATGTTCAATTTCCCTACAGCATGCACACCGATCCAGTCCTACAGGCAAAGGATTTACTTTTTCACCTTTGCCTGATATTCCTCCTCTATCTTTTCTTATATTTATCCAGTAAGTTCTTAATCTCCTCAGGACTATAGCACTTGCCTGTTTGCCCCAGTAATCATCTTCCGTTTAAACACAGGAGCTGTGCAGGCTCCTTCCTTTTTCATGTCTGTCTCATCATCAGTATTTGATTCTGACTCACTGGTACCCCAAATATCTCCATCCCATGTCTCCAGGTCCCAATCACAATCAGACAAAAGGGCCTTTGTGCCATTTGCATTGTTTTTTTGTTGTTTTGTTGTTGTTGCTGTTGTTTCCAAGTCTCTCACCCTGCTCTGCAGCAGCTGCAAATTCCTGCCTCCTCAACAGCACTTTTGCTTTAACACCTTCTAACTCTGAATGTAAATCTGCTACTTGTTGCTCCAGCTCTGTGTTCTTATCTACCATGCCTTTGTAGGCAAATAGCAAACAGCCTGCCTCGCGTCCAGCATGATTCAGTCACTCCTTTGAGTGGGTATGGGGGTACTTAAATACTCCCATGGGGTCCTTGGCTCCCCACGGTTCAGGTCCTACATTAGTGCAAGATTCTCTTTTATCCCACAGTGTGCTTCACCATTCCTGTGTCCACCCTGGTCATCCACAGGAGGAGCCACAGCCCGAGGCTCTTTCTTACGAAACACAGCTATCATGTATTACACAAAAACTTCAATGGGACCCCAACAACAAAAATACACAGAACAGCATTCTTGGTGCAGCTGCATGCCCCACTGAGCAAGCCCTGCCCTCAACACCCACACACAAACAAGGGATCCCACAAGCACACACCACAAAACTACAATACTAGAAACACAAAATCCAACTAGACAAACAACTACTGATGACACAATCACAACATACAGCACAGCATTAGCCATATCATAGCATCAATACCAACATCGTTACCGTGATAATCCATAAAACTTAGGTCAAATGCTGTCAAGGCACAAAGAGAATCCAAACAAATCCAAATGTATACCAATCAGGTGCTAGCAGCTGGATATATGCCTTCCTACGAAATTTCTAAATCTCACTTTATGAAGAGCTTCAAACAAAAGGTTAACCCATTATAATCCAAACTTTAAAGAAACTCTTGTGCAGGACGTCTTCTAAGGCTTACGGAATGTTAACCAAAATAAAATAATACAAAAGAATACCTTCTTGAAGAAGGTCCTTGTCTGCTCCCGCAGTGATCCAAATGAGTCGAGGGGCCCCTTGGGGAAAAATTCCTAAGTGCCTTAGGGAGCCCCTTCCTCAGCGGGTCCTGCAGCCGAGCAGAGAGGGTCCCACCTAGGTCACCAAATTGATCTGAAGAACTTGCCATGAACTAGCCAACAAAGTTTAAGTTGACAAGCAGGTATTCTTTATTGCAACACTGGGAGACACGAGGGATATCTCCGCCTAACATGTCTCATCCCAGCACCAATCAGGCTGTGATTATATTTTTGCTTTTATTTCCAGTAAATAACATACATATTCATAACATTTCCCAGAACAACTTTACATAGGTTTACGCCTATTTTTGCATGCACACAATAACGTGGTAGTGGTCTTTGGGCCCCTGGTGGTTGTTTTTTCATCATCTTCATCTTCATTACTTCATCCTTTGGCAGAACTTTAGGTTTGGAAAGTCCCATTGTCAAGCTGCCCACTACTAGTCCAGCTCTTATTACAAATCCACCAAGGTCAGTGTTGCTTAGAGACAAAGCAGAACTAAATTTACTTATTTACAAAAGATTATATTTCATTTTGTACTTCCCTGTCTCACCACCCAGCCACATACCACCATCTCCCTTTCCCCATGGGCTGAGGTCCTCTTGCCTTGTCCACCATGTCCTCTTCTCATCAGTGGTGCCACCCGACATGAAGGAGGACACAAGTTGACTAAGATAGCCCAGAGATTAGGAGGAGCAGTAGTGCACTACTATGTATTTTTCAGCCTTGAAAGCAGAGCTTGGCAGAACTTGAGGCAGTGCCAGACACAAGGGGATGGCAGCGAAGCTGTCTCTCTACATACCTGTGGCTTCCAGAGCATACTCAGGCATCCAGACTGTTGGGAAAACCTGATTTCAATAATAGAGTAGCTCATGAGGCAGAGTGAGGTTTAAAGCTTTATTGGAATAAGGGGAGATCCCCACAAGACAAACCTGGTTTAGGGTTCTCAAATCTTCTTAGTGTTAATATTATATTTATGTCTATCCAGTCCACAGTGTCCCTCCCCTTTTCTTGTCATAGATGCTCGGGGGTTACAGCTACTGGTCTGCCTATAATTTTTTCATTCTGCTTTCACAAGCCTCGGGCTACCAAAAAGCAGAATTCTAGCAATGCTTAGCAGTCATATAGCCACATTGTTGAAGTTATTTTCAGGGAGTAAAGCAGTTTCTGTGCTATGCTTAGTGGTCATATTGCCACATGATTTGCAGAAATCATTTTCTGTTACTAAAGCAGTTTCTTGCACTTATTCACTATTCTTGATAGTATTTTTGGCAAGGCCACAGCTTTTCTCCATATGGATGTAATTTTCAAGCATCTTCTTAATCACCATCTCAACCAACTGCACAATTTCCTGGGAAAGAAATGGTAATGTTGAGGTAGCAACTTCTTGAATGAGTTGAGGGTAGCTCCTTCTGTAAAGAAACAGTGGAAGCCATCATTACAGAGATGGACAGAGCTACTGCACATCACTGAGGCCATTCTGCCCATGTTCCCCCTGCTGAGGAACAAAGGGATGCCCTGACAAAGGAGGAACAAGGGTAACCACCCCTGCCCTTGCCAGGGCCACAGAGGAGCCTGGCCCCATAAGCTTGCTGAGCAGAGCATTGGTAAGCACAAATCCAAGTTCTTTATGTTACAGTGTAAGGTTCACAAAGCCTGTTTTCACATTCATTGTATTATTCATTACATTGATGCAAAGGGTTAACCAATGTACAGGGGGGCTAGGGTTAAGCCACTTCCTTAACAATGTTACTGCTTGTTCATGCTTATCATACTTGCAGTGTACAAAGGGGTAGGTCAAACCGCTTACTTAAAAATGTTATTGGTTGCTCAAGCTTATTGAACTTGCAGTGTACAAGGGGGTAGGTCAAGCTGCTTGCTTAATAATATTACTGCTCGTTCATGCTTATAGTACTTGCCCTGTATGCTGGGACAAGATATAAGGACATAGCTATTGTTAAGAAGTACGGACTGTGACTTGATTCCCGTCCTTCGAATGCCTAGGCCGGCTGAAATTGGCTCTACGCTTTGGACAATGACCAAGCCTCCAGGGATCACATGTAACGACTAGAGGTGAAAAGTTCAGGCTTGAGGAAGACTCATTTGTACTTCATCTTGAGACCCTCGCCCACGACCACTAGACAGCACTGCGCAGGTGCAAATGACTTCTTAGTGCATTATAATATGAAGCAGGGATAGGACTTGAATATTTATAGGCCTATTGCGCAACCTCATGCATATGTATAACTTTAGAGAATAAATGTAAAGGGAAAATGACACTGAGATGTGCATTGCTTTGGAGGAGCTATCTCCCATGCGCCTCAACGCTGAATAAAGCATACCAACTTTACAACTTTCACAAGTTGTGGAGTCTATCCATGCATCAATATATTGTATTTCATAACATTTTTGACACTCTTATTTTACTCTGTTCCCACCACTAGCATTTTCCTTTTGCTGTTTTGAGGCTAGAAGTCCAAGCCTCATAATTCAGCCATGTATGTAAGCAATGCAAAAAGGTTTTGACTTCTCTATATTCATAAAATCATACAGTCACAAAATAGTTTGGGTTGGAAGTGATTCAGAGAAAATCCAGGAAAAAACTCGCCAACAAAGTTTTGAAGTTGATAAACAGGTATTCTTCATTGCGGCACTCGAAGACATGGGGGATGGCTCCTCCCAACGTGTATCACCATATTGCTATACAGACCATCCTTATATAGTCACTGGACATACATAGGTATTCATGAGGCTACCATGAATTACATCATTTTCCAAAGTATCCTGCATGCATAGAGAACCGTGGTGGTGGTCTTTGAGAGTCGTTTACTTCTTCCAACATTCTTCATAACTTCTGGCAGTCTTTGAAGCACCAACTTAATTAACATTACAGACATAGCAATCATCCTGTCCTACTTATCAGTTAGTCTAACTGCTCCCATCCTGGACATGTGCTAGTTCAGGATACTCCGTAGCAGATGTTTACACCAGCTTAATGGGTTCATTAGCACCACAAACATAGCAATAATCCTGTCCTTCTACCTATCAGCCAGTTTAACTGCGCCCATGCTTTACGTCTGCTAGTCCCAGATACTCCCCATCCCCAGGTCCTCTTTTTCTTACACTTTTTGTACTAAGGTCGTAAGGACCTAAAACTATGTCAACTACCTTCAAGCACCTCAGCCATCAAACTTAGAATGTATTACATTTTGTGCTTTTGTGCCTCCTTGTCTCAGAAGGGGCCTTAAAGCTCATCCAGTTACAACAACCTGCCATGAGCAGGGACAACTTCCACTGCACCAGGTTGCTCCAAGCCCCATCTAACCTGGCTTTGAACACTGCTAGGGATGGGGCATTCTATTCTCTATTCGTTTCTCTCTTGCTTTTGCTACAGATTTTGGGTGCTGTTGGGTCCTGGTGCACATCAGCATTTCAGTACCCATACTTACGGAAACATTCTTGGTTTCTGAATATTACAGTGGAAATCTTTTGTTGGAATTATGGGGCAGACATGGACTCTGTTCATCTCAGTATGCTAATCGATATTCAGGGGAGCAGTTCTTGTCTAAGGATGATCAGCCTTCACAGGCAGATGGCGGTTTTACAGGCACAAAATGGCAGAATTGGTAGAAAAGGAATTGTTCCCAGTTCAGACTTGCTTGTTTTGACTTGGCTAAGTCACCAGTATCAAGACTTCGCCGAGGTGAGCAGCTCCGCGGAGGCACCTTCAGCAGCCTTCAGTGGGGCACTCGCAGCATGCAGGAGCCTCGGTCCTGTTCAGCCGGAGCTACCAGGGGAGCCCTAGGGCCTTCCCACGCCTTGCCCGGGAGCTGCGGCGCTGACTCATGGAGGCGGTGCAGGAGGGACGCAGCTGCCGGGAGAGTGTGAGCACCGCCTTGGGAGGGCGGGGAACACAGCTGGAACAGAGTGGGAAACCGAGCGGAAAACAGAGGGGGCAGGTGGCGCGAGCACTCGCCTCAGGGGCTGTACCCGGACTGGGCTTTCCGCACTGATTGCCCCGGCAGCTTCCGGTGTCGCCACCCAGATGGAGCTGCTGAGGAGGAGGCTGCAATGCAGATTTCAGAGTTTAGAAAGTGTCTCCATGGGTGTCTGGAGACAAGGGTGAGCGGTGGAAGAAGGGGCTGTACACACTCTGCCCTGGTGCAGGATGTCCTGCAGCAGGTGACTGAGCTGTGGGAGGCTAAGAGACAAAAATAGTCCATAGACTTAAGAGACGTGAGGCATACCGCATACGGCCCTCCCTGTTTCCCCTCTGGCTAAGGTACACAAGAAGTATAGACTTCCCGATATGCCTACTATGTGTTTCCTCTTCTTATGTGTCACCGCCTTACTTAATGTGTTCTTTGGTCATTATTTTCTATTTCATGCCTCTTAGAGCAGAGAGATTCATATTCATAACTCAATTAAGCATGTGCACTTCCAGCAGTTCAAAACTTTATTGCCCCAAACTTTGCAGGTTTGTATGACTTTGCTGTTTGTGGACAACACTCTTTTTGTGAAGCATATCTGTCTGTACCTTTGCTGCCCATTGATTACACGATTTCCCCAATCCAATATAAAGACATCCCTATTTCCTGCTTCCCCAACTTCTCTAATCTATTTGTAAAGACATTCTCATTTTCTGTTTTCCCAACTTCTCTAACCTTTTTGTAAAGACATCCTCATTTTCCTGTTTTTGTCCCAGCCATGTGTCGTGGTTTAAACCCAGTCAGGTAATTTGTTCGCTCACTGCCCCCCCTTTTCTTGCCCTCCCCCTGCTCTCGGAGGGATGGAGAGGAAAATCGAAAAGAATGCAACTCCCACGGGTTGAGATAAGAACAGTTTAGTAACTAAGGTATAACACAGATCACTACTGCTACCACCAATGATAATAATGATGCAGGAAATAACAAGGGAAGAGAATACATCATCTCACCACCAGACGACCGATAACTCGCCCCCCCAGCCCGACCAAGCTCCAACCGATACCTCCTCCAACCCTGCCGTCTCCCAGCCCTTCCGGCTAACTCCCACTTACATCCTGGGAATGACGTGCTGTGGTATGGAATACCTCTTTGGTCAGTTTGGGTCAGGTGTCCTGTCTCTGCTTCCTCCTGGCTCCCCCTCCTCCCTGGCAGAGCATGAGGCTCACAAAGTCCTTGGCCAAACCAAAACATTCTTGTTATCAGCTCTGTTCCCGAGCTGAAAGTCAAAACACTGCACTGCACCAGCTACCAAGAAGGAGAAACATGACTGCTACTGCTGAACCCAGGACATTATCCACCCCTAAACTCCCCAGGGGTCCCAGGGCACAGTCAGGTTTGGGTCTTGTCTGGGATTAGACGACGATATGGGGGGAACAAGGGATTTTCCCCAGAGCTGGACAGTCATGAGTGGCAGGGTGTGTGGGACAGTATGGGCAAGTATCTAGTCCACTGGGCCCCTCCAGTGCTTTGGAAGCATCGGAGATGGAAGGCAGCTGTGTGGAGTCCCCAGCAACAAGCTGCAGAAACTGCTGAAGGGGACAGTGAATTATTTTAAGCCTGGTGGGCCCATGGCACTTCAGGCCAGCAGAGCAGAGATGCAACACAGAGATGGACTCATGATCGAGGGGAGGACTTAGCAATGGACACTATTGCCCAGGTTATTCACGAGTGTGAACACTGCACACAGTCTCTCCTGCTCTGGAAGACTATTACAAGAGATGGAGCCTGACATCATGGACCAGATGGACTCAGCAGCTTTATAGGGACTGGTCTATGCACTAAGATAAGAGTATATTGAAAATGTGGGATCTGAGCATGACGTGAATGGTATGGAATAAGGGGTGGATAATGTCCTGGGTTCAGCAGTAGCAGTCATGTTTCTCCTTCTTGGTAGCTGGTGCAGTGCAGTGTTTTGACTTTCAGCTCGGGAACAGAGCTGATAACAAGAATGTTTTGGTTTGGCCAAGGACTTTGTGAGCCTCATGCTCTGCCAGGGAGGAGGGGGAGCCAGGAGGAAGCAGAGACAGGACACCTGACCCAAACTGACCAAAGAGGTATTCCATACCACAGCACGTCATTCCCAGGATGTAAGTGGGAGTTAGCCGGAAGGGCTGGGAGACGGCAGGGTTGGAGGAGGTATCGGTCAGAGCTTGGTCGGGCTGGGGGGAGCGAGTTATCGGTCAGCTGGTGGTGAGATGATGTATTCTCTTCCCTTGTTATTTCCTGCATCATTATTATCATTGGTGGTAGCAGTAGTGATCTGTGTTATACCTTAGTTACTAAACTGTTCTTATCTCAACCCGTGGGAGTTGCATTCTTTTCGATTTTCCTCTCTGTCCCTCCGAGAGCAGGGGGAGGGCAAGAAAAGGGGGGGAAGTGAGCGAACGAATTACCTGACTGGGTTTAAACCACGACACCATGGCACAGGAAAAAAGAGTTGCCACACCAAGAAAGATTACTACTATTGCATCCAGGAAAAAGCAGCAGATGATAGTAGTAGCTGACTCTACTTTGAAAGGTATGGAGGCACCCATCTGTCAGCCTGACCTGCTCTTGAGTGAGGTGTGTTGCTTACCAGGGGCTCAGACCAGAGATGTGGCTGAAAGACTGCCTGATCTGGTAAATCCTACTGAATATAATCCACCTCTGGTGGTAGATGTGGGTGCTAGCAATATTGACAGCATCCTGAGAAGTATTAAGAAGGACTACAGAGCCCTGGGAAAAGTGGTTAGGGGCTCTGGGGCTCAGCTGGTTTTTTCATTGATGTTCCAGGTCAAAGGGGAGGACCTTGAAAAGGCAAATCTGTTAGGTTCAAATTGGTTAGAAGGGTGGTGCCATAGTCAGGGGTCTGGGTATTTAGACCTTAGACCATGGCACTTGCTTTGGGAAGCCAGATCTACTGGATGCTGATGGGGCTGATCTGACAAAGAAGGGGAAGAGCTGCTTTGGTTGGAGACTTGCCAGGCTGGTCAAGGCAGATTTAAACTAAATTTGTTGGGGGACAGGGGTGTCAATCCACCCCAACATTTCTAGTCAGATGCCTGTAATGAATGCTAAGACCAAGTGTCCATGCTCAGACTGTGTGGATGAAGCCCTGTATAGATAGACAGGAGTAGCCTCTTGCTCGCAGGCCCTTGTCCTCACAGCTTCGATACTTGCCTTCAGTACAGTGGAGGGAAGGAATGCCATCCAGAGGGACCTTCACACACTTGAGAGGTGGCCAACGCCAACCTCATGAAGTTCAACAAAGTACAAGGTCCTACGCCTGGGTCAGGGCAATCCCAGGCACAGCTACAGGCTGGGTGGAGAAGAGACTCAGAGCAGTTCTGCAGAAGAATTTAGAGATGTTGGTAGACAAGAAACTGAACATGAACCGGCATCAGTGTGCACTTGAGTCTAGAAACACTGTATTCTGGGCTGCGTGAAAAGAAACATGACCAGCAGGTCAGAGGAGGCGATCCTGCCCCTCTACTCTGCTCTTGGAGTACTGTGTGCAGTTCTGGTGTCCCCTACATAAGAAGGACATGGAGCTGATGGAGCAAGTCCAGAGGAGGGCCATGAGGATGATAAGGCAACTGGAGCACCTCTAGTATGAAGACAGGGTGAGAAAGTTGGGGCTGTTCACCATGAAGAAGGCTGCGTGGGGACCTCAGAGCAGCCTTCCAGTATCTGAAGAGGGACTATAGGGATGCTGGGGAGGAACTCTTCATTAGGGACTGTAGTGATAGGACAAGGGGATATGGGTTAAATCTTAACCAGGGGAAATTTAGATTGGATATAAGGAGGAATTTCTTTCCTGTTAGGGTGGTGAGGCACTGGAATGGGTTGCCCAGGGAAGCTGTGAATGCTTCATCCCTGGCGGTGTTCAAGGCCAGGTTAGACAGTCTTGGGTGACATGGTTCGCTGCCCATGCCCATGGCAGGGGGGTTGGATCTAGATAATCTTAAGGTCCTTTCCGACCCTAACCATTCTGTAATTCAGCAGACAGAGTAGTAATGAAAACAATGTATCTTGAAATCACCCATAAAATTGATCACCTTCCATTTTGATCCTGTTCTTTACAGAAAGGAAAAATGAGGGAAAGAGCATCAATTGTTGGGAATAAAATCCGTCAGGGACTGCCATTTCTCAAAACTCTGAATGATTTACATAGCATGTTTGTTTCTCTGGCTGGAAAAACATAAGTATGAAATCCCTCCTAACTGAATCATACATTACAGACAGGTAAAGTTCACAGATTTGCAAGACTTTTGAGAATGCTGAAGTATAAGGTTCACTGGTCGCTGATATTACTGGTTTACAAATTTTAGCAGACAAGTGTTAAAACAAAAAAAAAATAAATGACATTACTGTGATAAGGATTCCTTCCTGTCCTTTGCACCTTAACATATTCTGACTTCATATGCATGTAAAAAAATTAATACCTGGCTTTCTATCTCTGTCCAAACTACATTTCTACAAAGACTTTCTTCAGATCCACAAGGAAAACAGAAATAAGGATAGTTAGATTCTGTTGTAATGGAGTACAGAATATAATTGTTATTATTTTGACCATATTTGATCCAGGGTAAGCATAATTTTATTTACAAACCTAGCAAAAAGATATACAGTAGATGTTATTTTGACCCAGAAGAGTGCATGACTCAGTTTGTTCAAGGAGTAAATCAAAACTGTAATTCTTCCAGTTGTTTTTGACCACAACCATGCAGTCTGTCATCAAAACACAGTACCTTTGAATAATTATCCTTATATTCACTAGTAAACTTTTATTTTATTTTATTCAGGTAAGTCACTGAGAACAGTGACTCCCCAACTCCCCACTCCTATGAGGCTGGAACAGGTCTTCGTCCAAGCAATTTCAAAGACAAGAAAGCCAAAATCCTCTGGGGAAGTAGCTATCAGAATTAGCTTTATATTATGAGGCAGAACATGTCCCTTCCTCCTTGTACAAAAAATGTACTACTAGTACAAAAAACATATTTTCCTTTGTACATTTTGACCTAAGGACTGGGATTTAAGGTTAGAATTTTTTTTTCCTAAATTTCCTACTCTCTTTTTCTTCACATTCTATTCTAAATCACAATGGAGGTAAGCTGTGGTAGGTCAAACATACATACATACATATATACACATATAGAAACCTGAGAGTTGTGTACATCTGTACATCTATACAAACATACCAACATACACATACATATGTATTCATTTGCATATTTATGTGACCCTTAGGTTTATATATATACACATGTATGTATGTATACATGTATGAGCCTTACATATATGCAATGCAGCAGTACAATATTTATGTGCATGTATATGTAGTCTGGTGACTCTATCGTGATGGTAACCCAAATACCCACTTCAGGATTAACTTCTGAAACAGCAAATATTGGAAGAAGATTCCTAGACCATTTATTTCAAGGCTGTCAAAACCACAGTTTATAGCATTACAATACAAAATAAATTTTATCTTAATTGTTTCACACAGTAATATAATTTAACGTTTATTTTTAATTCTCTGTTATTTCTCTGCGATCTGAGAAAAATATCCAAATATCTTCTTTTTGCTTCAGGCAAAATAGACTTAATCATTAACAACTTCAACAAATAGAAATATCCAACACCTTTACTAAGTTTTAGATTGAGACCTACTATATGTAACGGACATAATAGAATGAGGTAAGTGGCAGGATCCTGGGGAAAATTTAAGGTATAAATATCTTCAATATTCTCTGTATTGTAAACTCTTAAGTAGAACATTTTGTTCCCCTTATTTTCATTATAATCTTGCTAAACAATATAACTCATCTTTTTCGCCCCCCCTTTTTCCTAATGGAGTCAGCAGCTTTAACCAGTCTCAAAAGCAAAAATAGACCTTTGGATGTTTTATATCTCATTTTCTCTAAATAGCCCAAGTATTAAATTGTAATTTTGTAGGCTTTCTATAGAATATGACTTTCACCTCTAGAAATTGGACAAAGCTAGAAAACAGTTCTACTTTTCATTTTTCCTGTGTACAATGCATATTTCTGGTGTCTGTGAATACACAAATGCTTAGTACTTACACCAAGCTTTTCATCGACGTGCGCCAAGAACATAAACTGATCTTCACAGCCCCCTGAGGGGTAAGCAGGCATTATCCCTGTGATGTTTGCTGTCCACACAATAAGGAGAGAAGAATGGAAATTGCTGGTGCTCATGCTGAAAAAAAAAAAAGAGTTGAAGAGATGAAGGAACAGCATTTTTCTCATGTGCAGAATTATTCATGTTCAAAAAAGTTCTGACTTTGGCTGGCCTTTCATTTGGTTTGGCTCATTACTCCGCTATGTTTCCATGCATGCCTTCAGAAAGAGTACTGCAATTTAGGCACATATTTTTTGGCTAGATGCAGCCTGGAAGCAATGGATTTTATCTGGGTCCCAGATGCTAGAGCTGTGAGCAGCTCAGATGCTGCTTTTCTTCTTTTAATGTTAATGTTTCAGCTCCATTTGAGGATATCCCCATTTTTCAGAATACTGCTGGGTCTCTCAGTTATCTACGGGACTTTCCACTCATTCATACGAAGGTGCTAGGGTTGCAACCATGACCCAGCCATAATGTCCAGGCTTGGTTTTTTTTGAAATGGCCTGGCAAGTGTCACATTAGTTATTGACAGCTCTTGTTTTGCTAGCAAGACTTCAGTCCTGTGTTTTCAGTTAATGACAGCTCCTGCTCACTGTAGGTTTTTGGTCTGGATTCACTTGACTAACTTCAGGAATTTAACAGGATAGATTAGGTCACTGTCTTGTCATTTGCCATTGTAGTCATCTCTGAAGATAGTTACTCCCTCTGCCAACCATGAAAAGTCTGTGAAGAGATCTGCAGCCTCAGTGACACAGTCGAGCATCAAGATATGTAGGGAGTAATAAGGGCATTCAACTCAAATTTGCAAGCCATAATCTATATCAGCATACATCTTGGCTTCCTCCTGAGAAAGGACTTCATCCAAGCTGAGGTTACTAGTTATCATAAATGTTACGGAAGAGCATATATAAGAAATTAAGAAGCTTTGCATAAGAACATTTTTAGCAAAGTCACATTATACAGTTGTAAACAAAGGCTCTCAACTCAACTAACCTCACAAAATTAGTCCTTGTTTCCTGACAGAAATGAAAAAATACCCTACTATATCCCACACTGTGTGGATACCCAGTGAAGAAACTTGGCTGATAGAAATTTTTCACAGATGTTTCATGTGTACTTGAAATGGAGATTATACAGTGTCAGCAGAGAGCAATGCAAATGAATGAGACTATTTTCTTGGAAGTAAATGCAAAAAATAGGGGGAAAAAATCAACTGACACCAGAGGTTAAACTCCAGACCCCTATAACTGAAAACCTTTACTCACGGCTTCTGTTATAACAGCAGTAAACATAACCAGCATATCAGCTTATACAGAAAACTTCTGAGTCTGTTGTTTGGCAAGAGGCAATTCTAACGATATGCGTAGATAAGACTTCAACAGCACTGAGATTAACTGCTAGAGAAATTGTTTTCTCCTGTAGTTAAGTAGAACAGCACACCCCAGCTCAAGCGAAGAAGCTCAAAGCTTTGCAGAGGTGCTATTTCAACAATCTTTGCTTTGTTGCTCTCAGTCATTTTCAGTCATTTCAAATTACTTATTTAATAACAAGGAGACAGCAGGCAGTAGCTTTCCTAAATTATTCATTTCAGCCCTACAAAGTGACTCTCAAGATTTCGTTGCTTCGTTTTTGTGGTGTTAATAATTCAGAGCTGCTAGAGAAGCAAACCTTGACAGTTTATTTCCTTAACAATATTACACTTCTCAGTCTTGTCCTGATAGCTCATACAATCTGATCCTCAGCTTTTTCACATACTCACCAATAGAAGTGTGCAGAAATAGACTATATTTGACAGAGAGGAATTTAGATGTTCATTTATATCCATTTTGATTCAGCAGCCAGAGTGCTCTGTTTCTAAATATCTTGGAAAATAAATAAATACTACCCTCTGGTGTTTTCCATTTGTAAATATTGGTATGGTATCCACCCTTATGCAAAAAAAAAGGGTGTTTTTTTGACTTTATTTCTAAGTGCTAAAGGATTCACTTATTGCTGGGGATCACTGATTTTCATTCATTCTTGGAACAGTTAAAAGAGCAAAGAAACATAAAAGGGAAACCTGCACTGCAGTGTACGGAATACAAAGCATCTCAAACTCAAAAAAAAAATGCTAACTGCAATCATATTTCTAAACCCTGCTTTAAATGTTCTGTATGAATAATATATTAGTACTGCCATATTCAGTACATATTGTGGTACTCCGACTGTTCACATATATTAAAGGAATATGTTATATGCTCTTAATGCTTTATGTGTCATGGGTAACATGCATCAGAGTTTAATGCACTATTAAAAAAAGAAAATATCAGCTCCCTTAACACTACCCCGTATAAAAGTTGTATGAATTACTGAAAACAGCCATTCAGAAAGTGATTAACCAATGGCTAGGTAATAAAACCTGTATGTCAAACCACACCCTGATGTGTTCCTGTAAACAGAAAGAGTGGTTTTTAATCTGTACACGTGGACCCACTCATGTGTACATCTAAAGTATAAGGTCATGTTTACATGATGGCATTTAGTGAAGTCACTGTGCAGATAGTCCTGAACTCATGAGATGGTAGAGTTGAATGGGACCCTCTCTTATGCCTATTCAGTCCCACCTCCCACATACAGGGTTATTCTTATGTCAGGGATGTGTATCTCATCTACAGAAAATCTTCCCTAAAGGTATGTGAGGTCTTGAGTGATGGAAACATCTCCGATATTCTTCTGGAAACAGTTCCAGTTTTATTTGCCATGATAATGAGGAAGATATTTTTTGCCTTTTTGACTGACATGGTCTTAGCCTTCCAGCTTTTAAACTACCCCTCTGTGTGAGCATAATCATCAAAGAAGACTTTATCATCTTGACAGTAGCTTGTCATTTGTCATATTTAAAAGAATTAACATGTGACTTTCATTTTTGATCATCACACTGGGCTCACAGGAGGAGACAAATGAAATGAGGAATATAAAATAAAACTAATTAGAGCAGAATCTTTCTTGCTTGGGGTAGAATTCGATCAATATGTCAAAAATCTCTCATGTCTACCAACATTTTTTTCTTTGTCCAGGAGAAAAATTTGACTTTATATTTCACTGATGTGAAGTTAGCATTCTTCGATCTGGAAAACACAAAACTTCTCCAAAATAAAACATCAAAAAATAATCCATAATCCTTAGAAAGTAGTGAGATAAGTTTGGAAAACCATGAGAAAACCATAGCTGTAATAAGCCAAGTTGCATTCACTTACCTTTAACTTTCCATAGCTCCATGTCCTTCTCTTGACTGCTAGCTTTGTTATGTACTTGGAGGGTTATAAAATCTGTATTATAATTATCATTAAAAAGAATAGACTCTGAACCATGATTCCTACTGTTTTTTCTTTTTTCTTTTTTTTTTTCAATACAAAATGCAGAATGTCGTAAGATGGAAGAAATCTATGAACATAAGAGCATTTTCACAGCTTTTGCATCAATTCTTTTGTTGAAGCCATCTAGATTCAGAATTACCTGACCCTAAAAAAAAGGAAAGACAATAAAGGACAGAGAAAGCCTCCTTCCCTCAATCTCAATTATTTTTTCAAAACTCTAATTTAAAAATGCTACATGTCTAAAACCGTACCTGAAATTAAATTACTTAAATGCATACATATAATAGAGACTTTTGACTGAGTATGTACATACACAGAACTGTTTTCATATAGTATGTGGTATGGAATATTTTATAGCACTGTCTCAACCAGACATAAGCACCAGACAGTCAAGGGGAACCATCAATTGTTGCTCTCCCTTGGTGTATCTCAGTGACCATTTTAGCAAATAAATATATTTCTGATAGATAAAATTGGGTAAGATGGATTACACTGTACTGACTTGATGAAGACAGCATGCTGGAAGCAGCGGCGGCCCTAGTTAGATTTTACATAGAGTCACTTGGGGAGAATGCAAATTTTTACATGAGGAAGAAAAAGGACTTGTGGGGGCCTAAACCCAGCTCCAGCCTTTAAGCTACAACTGTTCAGTCAATCTCTTTTTAAGTACAGTTTTCTCCCTCAGCTGTGCATCTGATGTCTTTAATTTTTGCTCCCTATGCTGCCCTAGCATTTGCTCAGAGTCATGGAGCACATTCCCAGCAAGCTTCATGGCTGATAGAAATGGGGCTGTGGCAGTCTGCATCTCAGGAGGGTTTATTTTAATTTCAAAGTATACATCTCTAAGCAGCATACTGCAATTGGCAAGTTCATCTGTTGTCTTCTTTCTCCTTTTTAAATCCCACGTTTTATGATGTACAAGATTACCTGCATTTTGAAGACTCCAGCAATAAACACAAGGAAAGGACTTTCCACTTTCACTTTGAATTTCTTTACTGCCTTTGTGTTTTGCCTTTGCAGTAAAATTTTTGAGGCATATTTTTAAACAGGGTACAACACATTTCAATACTGAAGCTCCTGGGAGCTGTATGGCTAAATCCATAGGAGGCATGGAAGCTGCAGCCATTAATGTTTTTCTCATTCACTGAGCTGCTTGAAAATGGAACTGCTTCCTCCTGGTTTTGCTACAGAACTCGTATAGAGTGAGAAGAGTGAGGTATTTTAATCCCTGCGAAGTAGGACTTCTGTGTGAATTCTGTGTGAAGCACCCAGAACCAAAACCCCTGGTACCCATTCATAGGAGGATTTCAGCCAGGGCAGCATCCATAAGTTAGTCTAGGTGCTAGGTTAATTCAGAAGCACGAGGTCTGACTTTCTATCAGTCTCAGTTCCATTATTATTCAGAACATTCCAACATCACTTTCACCAGCTCTCTTCACATAGACTTCACTGATATGTCACCAGCACCGTCCGCCTTTACTCTATGGATTTAAGCCTTATGACAGTTTTAAATTTGTGGATAAATTAACCAGAAGAAGCTTTGTAACTGTCAGTTGCTCCATGCAAAGCCATTACTTTCCTTTCTGCTCCAAATGAAAGTAACCTCAAACTATATCTCAGACCAGATGAACACAGATAGAACATAGATCATTTGCTTTCCAACACTGGAACCTAATAAAAGCTCTTTGTAGAGAAAGTTTTATTCCTAGTGTGATAACCAAAATTAATGTCATACAGGTTGTATTAAATTACAAATCCTGCAACAACAGTAAAAATAATGTAAAATAGAGGCACCACTGAAGTTAATACAATAAAATGAAGTGGTATGACTATGAGATTGAAGGCAAAGTAATAGAAGAGGTCTCTGTGTTTGTCTTAGTATCAGTTTTTCTGACAATGAGTGGGGATTGAAAAGCAGTGGGGCACACTGTAGTTGACTGTTCAGAGCTGGCAAAGCTTGCACATTCAAGTGTTGTCAGATCATACACAAAAGTGAATTTTAAGCCAAGAAGGTCAATATAGAAAGAGGGGTGATAACATAAGCCAAATTACATCTGAAACGAGCAGTATTTCACAAGTATTGAAGCATAATTATATAATAGCGCAATTAACCTGTGTAACTCCCTACCAAAAAGTCGAGGTAGGATTGATTATGTCCAAATAGTAATAGCCTGCATAATTTCACAGAAGAACAAATGCAGAGATGAAAATCACAAATAGTTTGAAGCACTCAGTAGACACTAGATGGGATAATGAATGAATTTCTTATTATGACAGAACAACTGGCTATATATTAATATGAGACAGTTATAAAGAACTTAACAAAGGCAAAGAAATTAGTGAGGCTCATCTAACAGAAAGATAAACTATTTCTAAACAGCTTTGTAGACCTCACTGAAATGCTTGGACTTGGCAGAAAAAGTGAGGCAAATTTAGGTATGGGAACTAACTTTGTGGTAATCCAGCTGTACTGTAGATGCATTGAGACATAAAATTCCCTGTAGCAAGGACTGTGTTTGTTGAGGTTAAAAAGAAAAATAAAGCCATGACATTTTTTCTAAATTGTAATATTAGATTGTTTGTATGACCTAATTTTAGTTAACTGTGAAATGTATAATGATGTTGTGAAAATAATACATCTGTGGTTATATACTAAGTGCTGGAAAAAGCATGACAAAAAGGGATTTTCATTCATGAAATTATAGAATCTCAGAATGGTTTGCATTAGAAAGGACCATAAGATTATCTAGTTTAAACCCCCTGCCATGGGCAGGGACGTTTCACACTAGAACATCTCACCCAGCCTGTCCTTGAACACTGCGAGGGATGGAGCACTTACCACTTCTTTGGGCAGCCTGTTCCAGGGCCTCACCACCAACAGTAAATAACTTTTTCCTTATATCCAACTTGAACTTCCTCTGTTTATTGAACCCATCAACCCTTGTCATACCACTACAGTCCCTGATGGAGAGTCCCTCTCTGGCATTCTTGTAGGTCCCCTAAAGATACTAGAAGTCTGCCATGGGATCCCCAAGAAGAGGAGACCTCAGAAGAACTGCTCAGAAGAATTGTATTTTAATGCATTGACCAGAGGTACTTAGAAAATTAACATGTAAAATAGGGTGAACATGACATACTTGTTTGTAGGATTTTTCCTCAGTTTGGATAATGACTCATCCTGCCTCTGCAAGTTTATGCTGAAGTAAAAGTTGCTATAATCACAGCAGTATAACTTTGTCTCTAGATTTCTCTTTAGCGAAGCCTAGGAATTTCTCTTTTCGGTGTGAATGATCATGCCAGGAAAGTTAAGAAGTGTTAATTGGGCCCTATCTAATCTGCTGATCTAGAGCAAATTACTTTAGAAAAATACCTGATTGCCATTTAAGTATTCCAAACAAAGGAGGATTTGCTGAGGTGTTTGACATGAAAAATTAGCAAGATTTTTTGCAGGAACACATGAGAAGGGCAAGGAACAATGACTGCGTTCTGCAGCAGAGCCTGTTGTTCACATCATAGGAAATAGATGTTTCCATGAGGTAGGGGGAATTCTATATTTCATAACTTTGAAACCAGTTATTTCTCATGAAAGTGGGGTGATTTCGTAACAGGAAAAAAAGAAAATATAAGAAAAAAGAGAAATGTTTCCTATTTTAGAGCCTTAGCAGAAAATGTGGAACTTGAGGAATGATGACATACCTGCCTTGCTATTTCTTTCAAAAACTACTGGCAGCAGTACTACAATGAAGCAATACCAACTTGTGTCTTTGGATGGCAGCAGCATTCTAAGGACATGATTCAACCAGAAATGTCCTGGTTTATATCAATTTCATACTGCTCAGATGCCACTGGTTCTGACTGCAGAGCTCAAGGCTAGTGCTGTAAGCTGAGAACTGATTCAGCTGACCTTTAATGTGTTATTTAGGTGGCATGGCAGGGCCATGTGAACCTTGTTACGTGACACATGATAGGACAAGGAATCAGGTCCTGTCCAATTATCAATCCTGTTTCCAAAGCAAGAAAGTGTTGTGTAGTGATTATCTGCAGCATCAACCTGCCAAATGCTTTAGGCCAAAAGCAATCAAAAGATGCTTGCCACCTTCTGTTCTGCTTGCAGCATGAAATAAGTGTTAAGAATAAGATTTTAAAAAAGTATGTTCAAAGCACTGAAAGATACGTTAAAGAAACAGAAAGTATTACTGAAAATGTTACCAAAAATATATTTTGGACAGCTTTTTCTTTTTTTCTTTTTTTTTCCTCTTTCTCAATATTTTTTTTGTAGCTTGTCTCCCTCAGCTCAAATTATATTTCCTCCGCTTCCAGTTCACTTGTAACCTGGGGTGTTACAGTATCAGAGGTTTAAAAGGTCTTCTCAAAATTAGGTCTGACCTAACAGGAAAAATAATAGTAAGCTTTTAACATGTTTCAAGCAAACATGGAAGGGATTTGTCCACTTATGTTTGCACCTTTAGTGTTTACAAGCTAGTTGCAGGACTGATAAAGAGCTCATTGTGAAGTAAGCTCAAATAAAATAGGTTTATCCCAGCCTATCTTGAAGTAAAAACAAAGTTCGAAAGGTTTGTTTGCCACAAATAATAATAAAAAATTATATATGTAATTTAATGTTTAATTGGAATTATTATGAGAAGTACATGATAGCAATGGTCCTAAAGTGTACATTTTTCAGAAGCTGTTTTCGGAAGAAAGTATTTCAATGTATCATTTTTATATAGCCAGTGTGTTGTGTTTCGTTATGGCAGAATGGAGTTTTGCTTTCATACATTTTTAAAAGAGCTTATAGTAAGCATAAAGAAGGTGCAATATTTGTATTGGCTCTCTAAATCAAAACAAGGTTCATCAAATTAACTCAGTCCTCTGCAGCCTTTAAATCTCCTCCAGTCTCTGAGCCATAGCATCATGGCAGATAAATGTGGGTGTCAAGCAACTTGAGTAATTCCAAGTGAGCAATTTACTTCAGTTAGCTTAGATAGAATCATAGAATCATAGAATAGTTAGGGTTGGAAAGGACCTTAAGATCATCAAGTTCCACCCCCCCTGCCATGGGCAGGGACACCTCACACTAAACCATCTCACCCAAGGCCTCATCCAACCTTGTCTTGAACACTGCCAGGGATGGAGCATTCACAACCTCCCTGGGTAACCTATTCCAGTGCCTCATCACCCTAACAGGAAAGAATTTCCTCCTTATATTCAATCTAAACTTCCCCTCGTTAAGTTTTAACCCGTTACCCCTTATCTTATCACTACAGTCCCTAATGAAGAGTCCCTCCCCAGCATCCCTATAGTCCCCATTCACATACTGGAAGGCTGCTATGAGGTCTCCACACAGCCTTCTCTTCTCCAGGCTGAACAGCCCCAACTTCCTCAGAGTGTCTTCATGCAGGAGATGCTCCAGTCCCCTGATCATCCTCGTGGCCCTCCTCTGGTCTTGTTCCAACAGTTCCATTTCCTTTTTATGTTGAGGGCACCAGAACTGCACACAATACTCCAAGTGAGGTCTCACAGGAGCAGAGTAGAGAGGCAGGATCACCTCCTTTAACCTGCTGGTTGTGCTCCTTTTGATGCAGCGCAGGATACGGTTGGCTTTCTGGTCTGTGAGTGCACACTGAAGCCAGCTCATGTTCATTTTCTCATCAACCAACACCTCCAAGTCCTTCTCTGCAGGGCTGCTCTGAATCTCTTCTCTGCCCAACCTGAAGCTGTGCCTGGGATTGCTCTGACCCAGGTGTAGGACCTTGCACCTGGCATGGTTAAACTTCATGAGGTTGGCATCAACCCACGTCACAAGAGTGTCAAGGTCCCTCTGGATGGCATTTCTTCCCTCCAGCGTAAAAACCGAACCACACAGCTTGGTGTCATCAGCAAACTTGCTGAGGGCGCACTCAATCCCACTGTCCATGTCAGCGACAAAGATGTTGAACAAGACCACTCCCAAAACCGATCCCTGAGGGACACCACTCGTTACTGGTCTCCAGCCAGACATTGAGCCATTGACCACAACTCTTTGTGTGCGGCCATCCAGCCAGTCCTTTATCCACCAAGTGGTCCATCCATCAAATTGATGTCTCTCCAATTTAGAGACAAGGATGTTTTGTGGGACAGCGTCGAATGCTTTACACAAGTCCAGGTAGATGATGTCAGCTGCTTTACCCCTGTCCATCAGTTCTGTAGCCCCATCATAGAAGGCCACCAAATTGGTCAGGCAGGATTTCCCCTTAGTGAAGCCATGTTGGCTGTCACCAAGCACCTTGTTGATTTTCATGTGCCTTAGCATGCCTTCGAGGAGAATCTGCTCCAAGATTTTGCCAGGCACAGAGGTGAGACTGACTGGTCTGTAATTCCCTGGGTCATCCATTTTCTCCTTCTTGAAAATGGGGGTTATATTTCCCTTTTTCCAGTCGTTGTGAACTTCACCTGACTGCCATGATTTCTCAAATATGATGGACAGTGGCTTAGCAACTTCATTCGCCAGCTCCAAGATCTTCTTAACTAAACAACTGCAAACACTGTATACCACCATGAGATGCTTTGGCCAAGCAAGCACATATGCTGTAATCTCTGAGAGGGTTTATTTTATTCCTTGTAGGAATAAATTTTATTCCTTGTAGGAAACTCCCTGAGACCAAATTTCCCTGCACTATGTTAATATGGATCAAAACCAAGAAGGTTGAGATTTTAGGCTTTTCATCTCCCAGCAGAGCAGGCTAGTAGCTCAAGGAAAAGCTTTCCTTCTGGCTCAGGATAATGGCTTTTAGAAATGATGAAAGTAGCAGCAAGAGGGAGACTATGAGGAAAGGGACACAAATGCTGTTTTGAATGATGATGAAGTGTGATTGGGAAGGTTCTACTCACACGGAAATAAGTCTGGCTACAGACCTTGCTGTTTCCATGATGTAAGACAGCCCTCATTTCCTCACCCTAGAGAACACAGAAAGGACAATAAATGCATTTATACTTCAGACTACTGATGTATAGTAATTTCCCAGTTGCCATGGTGAGGAACAGATGACCTAAGCAGATGAAAAAGAGATGTCAGGCAACAAGTCTCAAGTGAAAAGTTGAAAAGTGCTAAAAGGATGCTAATGGCATTATCTGGAATGTTTGTGTTCCACTCTTCATCACTGAAATTGGATTCATTTCATAGGAAATCCCAATGTTTTTAAAGAGTTTCTGGAAAAATAAGATTATTATTTTTCTTTTAGATCAAACTTTGCAGAAGACCCTTGGTTCCTTTTGAGTTTTGTTTCCAAGAAGACTTGGAGTCTGCCCTTTTCAAAGCTGTTAGAATGCAATACATATCCATAATTTTTGTAAATTTAAGCTTATCATTAAGATAACACATTTAAGATGCATAGGGTATGATTCAGAGATGGATTAGGAGGTAAAGGTAGTCATCTTCTTGAGAGTCCATTTTACTTCCCACTGGGTTAATGGTGATACTGTTAAAATACATGTAAACACGTTGTAACTCCAAAGTTAATCCATCCTGATTCAACAGTCCCTGCATAGACTTCCAGTGTGCTTTGAAAATAAAGTAACCTAGCAAATGTCTGCAGTTCCTTCAGAAACAGCTAAGTAGGTTCTGTGTTAGACATCTCAGTTTAATGGGATATTTTTGACAAATTAAAAACCCTTACAAGTCTTTTCATCATCTGGTAGCCAGATGCCCCACTGCCTTGAGTCTATGGTGCATGAAGAAGGAATTGAGGTCATTGCATTGGCCGCATTTGTCTCTCAGTGTGCTTAGTGGTGTCCACTCGCATTGGACCAGCTGAAATCCGTGGCTGGTCAGAGTCCAGAAAAAAGAACAAGTCCAAGTCATCAGAAACTTACCTGCATTGCCACCACTACTTTGTAAACCCCTCTAAACAACTGGTTGCTAGCCTACACAAACACCAAAGAAAAATCAATGGTGCAGATCTGGCTCTTTTCACTCAAATACAACACCTACCCCACCTAATGCATAATTTTAGTCAGAATTCCCTTCTTGCTCAGCTGTGCAGCTGAATGATCAACTTTTGTGTTGTCTCTTGAGGGTTTTTTTGTTTTGCTTCCAAGAGCGGTTGTTTGTTTCCCTGCATGTTTTATTTTTCAGAATGCCATGTGAAAGACCCAACAACAAATTAGACTGACAGGAAAGCAGTATAACTCATTCTGTATAAAGGGATGTCAAATATGTGAGGGGGATAACCAGAAGAAACAGCTTTTTGAAAATATGTTTTTCTCCCAAGGAGAAAAATATAATCCTTGAAGCTCCTTTAAGCAATGAAGCAGTATGTTGTTCCATACAGTTTTCTGTTATAATAAGATTTACCATGCAATATTTAGTATGTTGTGTTTTTTTTTTCTACAGAGAAACTAGTATTAATTTGACAACATCCTTGCAAATTAAAAAAAAAAAAATCATTTTTTGAAAACTTTCTTAAAAAAATCTTTAATTTGCACACATCAGTTTAGCAGCATAACCTATACAGTCATTTAGTAGGTGAGAGTTAAGGTGGATAAGGTATAATGAGACATGTAAGTGTAAATGAGCATTGTTGACTTGCAGAGCAGCAAATTATGTCCTCAAGAACTCGTAACACTCTATAACTTTATCATACTTAGCAACATGTGTATGTTAGAAAGAGATAATACTCAGGATTACCCCTTTTCTATTTAATTACAATAGTTCTTTTCCTCACTGAAATCAGCCACAAGAGGGAGAGATGATCAAAAAGTATGCTATCCAATTCATTCTGCAAATTTGAGGTCTCTAAAATAAACGTGATGGATTTAAGTACAGGACACCAAAAAAAAAAAAACACCAAAACAAACAACAAAAATCCCAAAACCAAAAACAACAAGCCACCAAACCAGCAGTATTTTGGCTCTGTAATGTAGTATTTGAAACCAGATTTGAAATCTCCATGAGGAGATTATACATCATCCTAACTTGCTGTATCTTCCTAAAAAATGAAATGCTTTTTCTAAAGGCATGATAATTGTACACTCACAGGGTGCAGGATTTAACTCAGTGTCCTACCGACAGTGTTGTAGTTTATGCTGCAAAAAAGACAAGGGGATTTAAATTTCTTCTTCTCCCTCTTCCTCTGGTTAAGCAGAGAAGGGACATAACATTTTGAAGGATGGAGCAAAAACTTTCATTGACTGCATCTTGGATAGCAGAAGGGATTTGCTTTTGCTTAAATATATGTACACTTAAGTCACTAGGCTCTGTCAGTACACCGAAATTGGAAAAAAATACTGTAGAACTGTAGGGTTTCAGACTTTCTGAGATGGAAGTCTAGATAATGTCGAGAAACTATTGCTTTTGCCCAACAAAAGTGAAAGAATATAAACAATTTGTGAGAAGATATATTACTTTGCTCTGCCCTTACCCTCACAGACTTATTTCATGTTCTGTTTCTTGCTGAGTAAGACCTTCACTGTGGCTCAATGACTGAAAGGAGACAAAGTTGACTGCTCCAGAGGAGTGGTCTTTTAGAAAAAAATAAAATAGGACAGTGAGAAAATATCAGCAGAGAAAACAGGAGTATTTGCCAGGAAGAAGTATTTGCCGGAAGTATTTGCCAGTATTTGCCTGGCAAGCAGATCGGTTTGCCAGGGAGGGCCATGGTTTATGGCAAGGCTCATGTTATTTGTCCATTGTAAAGCACTGCTATTCCCATTTACCCAGTTATGCTCCTTTTGTCAAGATACTCCACTCTGCCACTGTAAATCAAACTTAATCTTTTCATCAGCATTAGTACATACTGGATTCAGGACCAAAAGACAGATACTAGTTGTTATTCTTTATTATTAATTCTGCATGGTGGCAGCACTTGAAATACGTTTTGTTACAGGCTAAACACACTGCAAATATAAAAAGGAACTGCTTGCTAACTTTTTTATGGGGTCAAATTAGTTATATACGTTGTCCAGAAATAGTTGTGCAGTCTGATTCTCACTTTGTGACTGCAGCTGTTGGTGAGCACTCACATGCTTGCAGCAGCAGTGGCCTAATGTGACAAACACATAATTGCAGAATCAAATCAGCTTTAAGTGCTGCCTTTCTAGAAAACTATGAAATAGCCCTGCTTTTCAGGCATGGAGAGAGAGGTCTGGACTAATTTTTGTTGTCACCTCCAAAACTACAGACAATCCATGGATAGAAAAGTGTGGTAGCAGCAGAGATGTTCTTATCTGTGGCAGAATAAACTGGGTAATGAACACAAAAATCATAGAATCACAGAATCACAGAATAAACTAGGTTGTAAAACACCTTCAAAATCATCAGGTCCAACCTTTAACACAGGACTGTCAAGTCCACCACTAAACTGTGTCACTGAGGGGTCTACATGTTTTTTGAACATTTTCAGAGACGGTAGTTCCATCAGTGCCCTGGGCAGCCTGTTCCAATGCCTGAGCACCCTTTTGGTGAAGAAATTTTTTCTAACATCCAGTCTAAACCTGACCTGGTGCACCTTGAGGCTGTTACATCTTCTCCTGTCACTTGTTACATGGGAGAAAAGGCTAACTCCCAGCTCACTACAGCCTCCTGTCAGGCAGTTGTAGGGAGCAATAAGGTCCCCCCTGAGCCTTCTCTTCTCCAGACTAAACCCCGCCCAGGTCCCTCAGCTGTTCCCCATCACACTTGTGCTCCAGACCCTTCACCAGTTCCATTGCCCTTGTCTGGCTCAGCTCCAGCAGCTCTATGTCTCTCTTGTAGTGATGGGCCCGGAACTGAACACAGGATTCGAGGTGCAGCCTCACCAGTGCCTAGTGCAGGGCGGATGATCACTGCCCTGGCCCTACTGCCACACTGTTGCTGGTACAGGCCAGGATGCTGTTGGCATCCTTGGCCACCTGGGCACAAGCTGCTCATGTTCAGCTGCATCAGTCAGCACCCCCAGGTCCTTTTCCATGAGCAGCTTTCCAGCCACTCTTCTCAGGCCTGGAGCATTGCATGGGGTTGTTGTGGCCTGAATGCAGGACCCAGAACTTGTTGAATCTCATACGACTGGCCACAGCCCATCAATCCAGCCTGTCCAGATCCCGCTGAAGAGCCTTTCTGTCCTTCAGCAGATCAACACTCCTACCCAGATTGGTGTCGTCCACAAATTTACTGAGGTTACACTTGATCCCCTCATCCAGATCATCAGTGAAGGTATTAAAGCACATTGGCCCCAATACCAAGCTCTGAGGGACACCACTAGTGACCACTGTGATTTAGCCTCTGCTTCATCTGCCACCATCAGAAGCTCAATTTTCTGTAAGAAAAAAATTTTTTTTTCTAATTTTCTAATTCAATGGAAAATACTTGACCCATCACAGGTTTTCCCTTCATATTTTCGAGTCACAGCACCCCTGCTTTCTGTGTCCACCAATGTCCTTTTACAGAAGCAAGCTTCATTATTTTTGTAATTTTAAAATGATTATTTTTTTTTCTACTGAAATCCATTTAGCTAGTGTTTTCCTAAATTATTTGGGTTTGTTTTTTTTAGAAAAAAACCCTTTGAGTGATTCACACACATTGTCACATTCTTTACTATTGCTCCATGGCTGTATTTTATTTTCATCATCTTCAAATAAACATGCTGTCATTTGAAGGTTTTCTCACTCCCTTTTATACATTCATGAGACTGAGCCTTTGTTTCCTTTGTTATAATGTTTGTTTTTCTAGTAAGAATTTTCTTTAACTGGCAACAAAACTTCAATAATCCTCAACTAGGAGTCTATTTCTTTGTTCTCAAACAGTTTAAATAATCTTCAGTTTGCTACAGTCTTCCTTTTTTTTAAATAGAATTAAAAAACAATACATAATGTGAATTTGTATTCTTATAAAAATTTGAATCACTGGAAATACCACATACTTTTATGTCTATTTACAGCAGACATACAGTCAGTCCAACACTTCCAGTCACTTCAAATTATACTGATAATTACCATTCAATACCTTACTTTAAAAAATGTCTATGCATTGTCCAATAATACTGGAAGAGTTCTGCTGAATTCTGGTGAACTAGGATGGAAGAATTGACTATGTATTGAACTGTTTCTTTCCAAAGCCTTTTTAAGGTAGTCATACACATTGCCTGCTAGGAAAGTGTATGGGTTTTATTACAATACAGAAAGACGCTGGTTTTTTTTTTTTTTGTAGCTTCTTTCTTACATTGAGTTTAAACTTCTTATTTTGCAAAATGTTACATATCTCTCTATTGTACTTTGTTTGGAAACAATATTTGTTAGTAGTATCTATGCTGCAATACAGACTATGTAAAGACATACATGGAATGGGAAATTACCTAATACAGGGTTTGGGATTAGAAGCTCTTATAAAGCTATATACATTTTGTGTTACTGTTTACCCATGGGATTGATTTAAGCAGATCAGAAATAAAACACAGTTTTTAAATCAGCAAAGGACTGTATTTTCTCTGTCTGTGTGTATCTATATGTTTACTTTAATCTGTATGCCAGTTCTAGAGATCCTGAGGAATTTTATAGATACAGGAATTTTTATAGTTATCTAATATAAGTCTTATATGAAGTAAAAGTAAAATAAAATATACCTGTTAACTTTTCCTTGCTGAAAACAAAGGCAAGAGAGGAAAAAAAACTTTATAATTTTTTTTAATGAAGGAAATACAATGTTAGGAAATTGTTCATTTTAAGAAATTATTTTAACTCATTTAATCAAATTCTGTAGGAATTGTGATGTAAATTCATAGAAATGGATAAAGTAGGATGGACTGTTTCAACTGAACTTAATATCTTTGAAAATGTCTTATAACACCACCATTTTCTTCAGTTATCACTGATCATGCTAAAGAAATGTAGAACTTGGCCCATGACTGTGGCCAAGCAGATTCTGCTTTCCCATTAAAGGCAGAAGCTGAAGGGCTGTGCCATATGTTATTTTACCATAAAGTTTACCCATGTGTCCAACATATCCCAAGGAGCTCTGTTTTGATGTTAATTCAGACACGCTGGCTTAGTTCACATAGTTTCCTTGAGGATAAAAAATAAAAATATACAAATTCAGCATTGAGCTGCAAAATGTTCACTTTGAAGCAATGTGTCTTATCTCTGCCAGATCTAAAGGTCTGAATCCAAAAAGGCAGAGGTAACAGGGAGAAATAAAATGCTTCAGTAGAAGAAAAACGCTACACTGAAGGAAATTAAGTAGATGATGGAACATCATGGCCCTAAAGGAATTGTAGGCCAAAATTTCTGATTTAAAAGAGAAAGTTAGTTTGTAGTACCTATGCAAATTCAACTATAGTTTTGACAACTACTTTTATTATTTTTTTATACATGAGCAATTGTGTGAAAAGTATACTTTGCTTTGAAATAAAGTACCTATATGAAGTAAATTTCAGCTTTACTATTTGCATAATGGCTACTTTAAACTTACTAATATACTATAGAAATCAGTCAAGTGAGAGAAACAATAGCATACGGGTTACATAAAACAGTGAACAGAATACAAAATAAAGATACTGAGCTTTTTCTAACAAATTAACATTTAATAAGCTACTTACTCTGATTATAAATGAGTTGCAAAGTTTACAATTTACAAACTTTTGTTTTGCAAATGAAGAAAAAATATTTAAAGTGTTCATTGCGTGGTGACACAATGACATGCAAGATAAAGAAGTAGCTTAATAAGAATAAAAATAGTATGTATGTCTTCAGCACACTATTTTTTGCCAAAATGCTCATATTCCTTTATTTCTTTGTTATAGATTATGTACAAGTCTTAAGGAAATTCTTGCTGAAAGAGAAGTATGATTGTAATAGCTCTATCTGGGCCTATTACATTTATTACCAGAGCTTTGAAAGGCTCATATAATTAGTGTTTGTAAATCATGTTAGTATAATCAGAGTGCAATTACAGAACTGCAAAGTGTTATTCTTATTATTACTATTATTATTATCATCATCACATCATCACATACAATAAAGGCATATAAGCTTGAATTGTAATTGTTACCAAGATTTCTGACATAAAAGAAAACCAATTCAGCAATGGTTTTATTTTTATATATATATTATAAATACATATAAATATTATATAATATATATATTAGAATGTAGAGGTTTGATGTGAGTGCCATATGACAGAAAGAGACAAAAATCAGCAATATTTCATAACATCTATGTTTGTGTTCCATCCAGAGTAAAGTCAACACTATCAGATATACATACAAGTATTACTGCTTGAAGCACAGGATTGATTGGTATCATAAGTATCTCCAATGTACTCCCCTTCTCTAAGGCAAGATCAGCTATTTCTGATGCATGTTTGTCTGATTTGTTCTTAAGAACCTCTGATGCTGGAGGAGCCGTAGTTGTTTTGTGCAGTCTATTCCAATACTTCATGATCTTTCTGATTTAAAAAAATATGCTTAATATTGAAGCATACTAATCCTTTCTGTAGTTTAAGACTTCTCCTACTTCTCTCCACAAGGGATACTCTGAACTCTAGAGAATTTTCTGTAGAACTGCTTTCTTAGCCAGTCTTGATTCATCTGCTTATTGCATGTACTATCTTCTTCCAATCACTCTTTATTGAATAGCATGCTGGGTTTTGCATCAATAATAGTTGAATTCTATATTCTCTTCTGACATGTGTGGTCATTACTTTTGTTATACAAACTTCCTTAGATTTATCAACTATTTAGGCTTTCTGGACCCAAGGGAGTCTTGGAGAAATTCTTGGAAGTAATGTACATTGCTTTGACTTGCTTGTTTTCAACAAATTCATGATGGATTTTGATTATCTCCTTATTCCTTTATGGTTTTATATGTCACTGGCTATATGCTCCTTCATTTTTCTCAGAACTGAAATTATACTGACCATGTCCAGTTTACCTATTTTTTCTCATATAAATAAAGATATATGCATTTATATTTCCAGACATTCCTTAACTTTATGAAGGAGAGATTTCTTACATAGGGTTTGATACATTTGATTTGATTGAGTATTCTAACTTTTTATCTCCCTTGGATATTATTCCATTAATGCTTTTATGGACCGTAACAGCTTCCTATCATTTAATCGAATGATGTTGGTTTTTAAATTAAGCCTTTTTCAGTGAAGCTTTTTACAAAAATGGCACTATGCATCCTGGCTCTCTGTATCTCTCAATAATTTCTTTCCTTCTCTGACAAAAAACTTTTCTTTGATATACTCTTTTCCTCTCTAGCAATAAATGAACCACAGTCTTTCCTTGTTTGTGCTTTGTGTTTATCTCCATATAACAATGAAATTTTAAAATATTTTTCTTTACCTAGTTGCAATTTCCTACATATTTTTTTTTCCTTGTGTTTAAGGTTGCCTATGAGCCAGTTTTCTGAATTGGTCCTCAATTCTACAGTATTTTCTGTGTACATCTTTATTATTCTTTACAGAATTATCACCTTGCTTTAAGACATTTTTTCCCATTTTGTCCATCTCTCTATAATCCTATCTACAAAGTGTATTAAAGTCTATTTATTAAAGTTTTATGTATAAAGTATATAATGTTAAAACATTATTAGTATTTCCGTGTTGTCTTTTCTATCTCACTTCATGACTGGTTGTAATCTTTCCCAGTCTAAGTGTTTTATATCTTCTACTACCATTAATTTTTTGGATGTGTATGCTATTTGCCTACCAAAAAAACCTATGGATTGTACTCACTTTATAATCAAATGGTGCTCAGAAAGAGAACATCTGTGTTCTCGCTCCCCTTCAGTTACTAGCAATAAACATTCAGCAGTTTATCGGTGCCTGTAGGATGAACCTCAGGAAAAAGACATCTGTTACCCATAGATAAAGCAATAGCTTTAATGGCAGGTCCCCTTTCTTAAGATGAGCACACCGAGAAGTTTATGAACATTTGAAGCTAAGTTTTAGTATGATAAATCAGAAAGACAAAGTTAAAATAGAAGAACTCAAATATGCTGTGTAAGGCAAAAGAAAAAGGCAATCTTCAACCTCCCTCTTGCTTGACAGATCACTTCCAGTCAACTTACTCTTAGTTCACCAAGTTGCAGTGATGTTCAGATTTACAGTCAACTAGTTTTTCTCTACAAAGCATTGTTTCACAGGCACCAGTCTCTCTTATACATGGATTACCTTTAGCACACATATTCTAGAGGGTGTCTGCCTAGCCTTAGCTGTTTACAGGGAAAAAAAAAAAAACAACCAAAATTTTTTTTCCTCCTTCCAAAGAGATCTACATCCACAAAAGGCAGCAGTGAGGATAAAGCAAACATTCACAGCCCTTCTAGCAAAACAGAACATACAGTAACATATGCCAACAAAGGTCAAGCCTGAACCATGATTCAAGGCCAGGACTTTAGTAATGACATCAGTTAAACTCCTGAGTCTATTAGTCCCTCTTTTAGAGATTCATTGTCACTTTTGAGATGTGTAAGGTCATTCCTAATAGTGTCAGTGAATCACAGAAAAGTTGATTTGATGGGATCCCAAATTCCCACTTGGAGCAGGTCTATCACCAACACCAGACAAGGCCAGTCTTTTCTAGCTAAATCTTAAAAACTTCCAAAGATGGAAATTCCACAAGTTCTCTGGGAAATTCATTTCTGCGCTGCAGTGCCACCTACTAGTGAGGATCATTTTCCTCATGTCCAACATGAACATACTAAGCCACACTTTGCTGCCATTTGATGTTGTTTCATCACCTGCCCCAAAACAGAACAGTTTGGCTCTGCTGTTTCTATAACAGCTTTTCAGGAATCTGCAGGTTCCTGTACATGTTGGTTGTTGCTCTGGCATGTGTATCTTTTCTCCCTCTCACTGGTACTGCATCCTTACCAGGACAGTGTTGCTGATTTTGGTCTCAAATCCTGCCTGCTTAAGGAATGAACATTATCATATCTAGACTAGCTTTCTCTGTCTAATCTTTATTACTGGACTCACTCAAGATAGCCTGGACCAAACCACTCTATGCTGCAGGAAACAGGTAAGAGACACTAGCTAGATATATAGCCACAAGACAGGCATGCATCTTAGTTTCAGAACATAGAAAAGATCCTGAGATCAGGTTTTATTTACTAGCACGCATATAGCCAAAGATTCCTGTTGAACCATCTTTGTTGAATATGCAGGCAGTTGTGAATTAGCATACATTAAATCACCTTGAATGGAAACAAATGTTGTTGGCAGGCCAAATTCTCACAATCCAAATTCTCACAATCTGAATGTACTCTGTATGAGATGCTTCTGTCAACCTACTGATATTTAAAGCAAATCAGTCATTAAAACTACATCAGCATCGATTACAAAACCATGGGGTCATTAACTGCTACCATTCTTCGGAAGCACATGCAGCAATTGTTTAAGATATTTCATATGTCTGCCTAGATAGACACAGTAAAAATAACAAGGCATGGTCCAGTGAAACCCCTCAGTAAGTGATAAAAATAACAATATGAATTTGCTGGTTTGTGGTCACCCTTTCTGGATATGTATTCAAGATTACCCAAAAGTGCAACTCAACTGTCACTAATTATCAAGTCACAAAATACTAATGTGATGTTAATTTTTTTTATGTATGTAACAAAGACTGCTATGTCATTGTTACAAGAAAGCCTAATCTTAAGAAAAACAGACATCCCTTTATGGTGAAATAATGAGTCCCTTTATAGGCAAAATGGCATTCCCTGTTAGTGGTTAGATCACTGAAATACACTAAAGACTAAACATTTAAGAAAGAAGTCTCTTATTTTCCCTTTTCCACAAAATCATGCTCCTATCGAGTTAATAAGGGCAAAATTAAAAGACAATGATAATATTGCTGATATAGTCATTGATGCAGACACACACAATTGGACAAGATAATACAGGACAGAAAGAACTCAACTATAACCACTGAGAAAGAGAATTGGGAAAACGTACCATGCACAAAAACTCTGATCCTCACAGTGCATAGTTCCTTAAATTGCTTGTTTCAATGTCAACTTATTTTTATTATTTTTAAAGAAAAAAATACATAAAATATTAGGCTACATGAGAAATACCATGAAAAAAAATAACTGAAATTTATAGACACTCGGTGTGTAAACTGATGGTACATCACTGTGCAAAGTACAATGCTAAATTCCAAAAGTGATAGAGAAAATTAGCATTTGAGAGGTCTGTTACTGCCATTGGAACTTTTTTAGTGAGAAAGGCACCATGACATAAAATATTACAAAGGGTAGTGATACACGCTGGAGTGTTGACTCCATTTCATTAAGCAAAACCTAGAGCTTTACAGAAAAGATGATCTTCAAATCTAGTTCAAAACTGGTGTGTCAGTATGTTTAAGGTTGTGTTTACCATCTCTCTGAAAAGTTCCTTCCCACAATGTTCCACTGGAGATGAACCCAAGGGATTTCAAATACTATCAAGCAGAAAGTGGAATTATCCAAGGCCCGCCAGCAAATTAACTACTTACTAAAGTAGAGAAGTAACATTTATTAACAGAAGCCAACTCACATGGGTCACCTTCAGAGAAGTTAATGGTTTAGATGAGCACCAAATTTGGATCTAGCAGAAGCATCTCTCTCTGATTGGAAAGCCTGGATATATGGCTAAACACCAAAATAAACTTCTAGGAATGAAAGTTTGATTCTTAACTCACCCATCACTTTGCAATACACTTTGGAAACTGAACTGATGAGATACCTTTTGGGCAAAGGTAAGTGTACAATAAAGTAGCTGTAATATATTCACTAGGAATTATGACGATAAATGCTTTTGTATTTGTAAACTAAATATTTGTATTTAAATATGCAATAAAAATAAACAATGTTTCATAAAAAAGCTATTGAAATAAAAGTGTCATTTATATAAAATGTTCTACTTATTTTTTATTTAATCTTAATCATTTTGCCATTGTGTACATGGAAATATTAAAGTAATTAAATTTGGGGGTTTGTTTTCTTCTTTTTTTTCTTAACTAATTCTCTTAATAAATAAAGGAACAGAGGAGAATGACATGACCTCAGTAGAGCTGGGAAATAGGAAAAGGCATGCAAAAATAAAATGGCTTAAACCAATTTTGATACTAATAATGTTAATTTAAGTTTGAACCCATTACCCCTTGTCCTATCACTACAGCCCCTAATGAAGAGTCCCTCCCCAGCATCCCTATAGTCCCCCTTCACATACTGGAAGGCTGCTATGAGGTCTCCACGCAGCCTTCTCTTCTGCAGGCTGAACAGCCCCAACTTTCTCAGCCTATCTTCATGCGGGAGATGCTCCAGTCCCCTGATCATCCTCGTAGCCTTCCTCTGGACTTGTTCCAACAGTTCCATGTCCTTTTTATGTTGAGGACACCAGAACTGCACACAATACTCCAGGTGATGTCTCACAAGAGCAGAGTAGAGGGGCAGGATCACCTCCTTCTACCTGTTGGTCATGCACCTTTTGATGCAGCCCAGCATACGGTTGGCTTTCTGGGCTGTGAGCTCACACTGAAGCCGGCTCATGCTCATTTTCTCATCAAGCAGCACCCCCAAGTCCTTCTCCGCAGGGCTGCTCTGAATCTCTTCTCTGCCCAACCTGTGGCTGTGCCTGGGATTACTCCAACCCAGGTGTAGGACCTTGCATAATCAGTCCCTAGATTACAGTTGTGCAGATTTCCTGTATAAAGGAACTCTTTTCATGTATTTCTGAAAGTGTAAATTGCAGACTGCAATAAACAATGCTGTTGTGATATGAGGTCTTGTAACAATCTGACTCATGACCATCTCCTAAGATTAGTGATCTGCGAAAATTATCTCAGCAAAACACCCAGGGCTCTCCAGAGAGCCAGGGATTATTGGTAATGCTACCATCCCTCTCCCCTTATTTCTAACAGAATACAGAGAAACTTATTTTCATACGAGAGTGCCCCAGGTCTGTCAAGAGGTATATTACAAACTGACCACATTTATTAGTTAACAAACATAGTATCTACAGTAGAGATGCAGTGCTTGACATCTTCCCACTGATTTTGAAGTACAACACTACTTCAGAAAATGTTTCTATTTTACTGTATTTTGGAGCTGCTGTGATATTTTTGTTATGGAGTAGTGAATTTAACACTCATGAAAAATGTCAGATTGACAGTAATGGAAATGAGAAGCATTCAGTTTTTTCCAGAGAAGACCTGGAGTAAAAGAAGAGGCAAACACAATACTGTCTTCCCAGAGGCATGTGTCTCTGCTTCGTATTCTCACCTCAAGCAAGAGCACTCCACCGCTGAGGCAGCATCCCATGTGCACTCAGTTCCTAGACTTTCTTTAAAAATGGTCAAAGCTAAAAAATGTGGGAAATTGCATAAATCTGCTGGACTTTGTCCAGATTTTTTCATCAACACTCTACTGATTAGTGTTAGTTCCAATCCACCAAGGATGCTGTTAAAATCATTGTGTTAATTGCTGACTCCCTCCCTTGAATGATTATCGTCAATTACAGCCATGTCTCAAAAAGCATGCAAAGAATGCGTAATTTCAGAGATAGATAATAAAAATGAGCAGACATTTGGCTACATAAAGGGAGAAATATTTATAAAACACCCATGGTAGGAAAATGTAAAATAGGTAAGAACATCAAAAAGAAAGTACATCATCAGAAATCTCATAGCTTATTTTCAGTTACTTCTTCACTTACCACCTTAAATTAGCATCTGTCTAAGAATACAAATATCATGCTAAGCTAAACTCAGAAGTTATATTTAAGGGCTTTAAGTCTTTACAAACTCTTATGCAGAGCACAACCAGCACTGGAAAAGGTAACGCTATGTGACTCATAACAAAGTTTATTTTCAATATCCCATGGCATTGGTGAGTGTGTGAGTCAGAATTTACAAATTTTAGTTGGTTAACATTAGGCTGACAACCTAAAAGATGGCAGAAGTTATACCATCATTCCCATTTATTTAGATCGCCCCCAGTTTGTCCCAATGAGGTTATCAGTGTAAGGATGAATCTGATTACAAGACTGAACTGTGTCAACAAATGACCACAGATGTCGACATTAGAAACCTGCTTTTAAAATCCCAGTCCTGAGTATCTCTTTGCTGATTCTTTTCTTATTCCACAAGAAAATGTTTTCCTGGAAACATCCATGTAGGGTAGTGATAACTACAGCAATCATTTCAGCTGGGAGGTAGAGTTGAGTTTTACAGGGCTCCTTTTTCTCTGTGTTTACATATTGTGGTGAAATTTTGATCCTATGACTTCAGCCTTTCCTCTCATTTCTCTGTTCTTCTGTCAAAAAGATACCAAAATTGAAGAGCTTATCACATTCCACTATGTATATATATTTGAAAATTAGAGAGAACAATTATTGTTGAAAATGAAAACTGAATGGTCTGTTGTATGGTCTCTTTACGTATGAAACACAGCTAAATCCAGCCCTGGAGCCAGCAGAGTGCTTAGAATCCTCAAGGCTGGAATGTCAATAAGCATTAGTGTTTGTAGTGTTGAGTCAACAAGCACCCACCCCATAGCCACACAACATGTAGACCATTCACTGGGGAGACCACCCCCAAAGTTATGAAGGCTTGTATCAAGAGGTATGCAATTACAGGGTGGTTATCCTTGAGTACTGACTGCAGTTCTCCTTTCAGCACTTTGAGAAGTGACATATCCTTGGTCACCTTCCCTGGTGCAGTTTGAGGCTTTTGTCCTGTCATTTGTTACTTGGGAGAAAAGACCGATACCCACTTCACTGCAATCTTCTTCCAGGTAGTTGTGGAGAACGATAAGGTCCCCCCTCTTTATGTGCCACCCCAACTTACTAGGTTTATTTTTGACAGAACAGATGGATGTTCTCTTGCAGATGGAGCTGTTGGGTATGCCTTGCAGGAGCAGAAACTTCCCATTGTGCCATGTGTACTTCAATGTAAGCACGCTGGAAATCAATTATGATTGCAAATCACCTGCATTCTTTAGCATATATACAAGCTTTATTTCCAGACAGTATTACATTGTCTCCCAGACTGCATGTTTACATCAGTAAATACGATAGAAACAAAAACTTCTTTATTAATCCCTCTACAGAGATAACATAGCAGGGAGTAGAGATGGAGAGGGAAGTCTCAGTTGCTTAAAAATAAATTAAAATAAAATAAAAAAATCAATATTCTGTAACTGAATTTAAATAAATATGACAGGTAAAGACTCCATTGCGATTAGATCACATATCATTTCTGTGCTTTAGTCTGTATAGAGCAGTATTCATTTTGTTTCTTTGTTGGTGTTTTTCCCCCTCAGATGCTTAAATTATATCTGATTCTTTTTATACTGGGCCTCAAAGCATAAATGTAAGATCACAACACCTCTGTTGTGCAGGGAAGTATCAGTCACATCAATTTGTCACAAAGCAAGCAGAAGAACAGCCTTCAAAGCAATTATCCATGGACTGCCAGCAAATTAACTAAATTCTCACTAAATTAAGAACTGTTACTTGCTGTAGCAACAGCTCTTTATTCAACAGTCTAAACCACAGGGTATATGATGATGTTGTCAGTAGACTTCTTGTAACAATTTTTCCATAAACTACCAGGAACACACTAGATAGTAGAATCCTAAAAATGTTATTCTTCATATGAATATATATATGTATATATAATGGATAATTTAATTTATTTCTATATATATTAAAAAAATAAATAATTTAAAATTTGGACAATGTTTTTGGAATAAAAGTTGTAAGTCATTTTTATTTTGGAGTGAAACAGAAATGATGTCACTGTATTGGATACCTTCTAATTTTCACTGCAATGCATGTTTCCAATGATTCATTTTGAAGTATTCTGGATACTTTGTATTCTATTTAAATTCTGTATCATGCTTTAAATGAGATCCAGAGGGATGGTGGCAGAGAACAGCCTTTAAATAGCCATATGGAAATACATATGTACCCAGCTGCAAATAGAGGTACAAGATGACACAACCTGTCTGGAAATCAGGAATAAATGGCAGTCTGGGGAACAGAGCAGCCCAGGTATCTCATATCGTTAAGCAGACATCTTTCTGCACATGATGAATGTTTGTATTCCTTACAGTGGACCTGTAGTTGAAACAGAATTGTTCAGAAACAGAGACTGCAACACTAGATTTGTTGGTAGCACACAAACAGCAGTAGAGGACTCTGGTAACAAACGAATACCTGTCTTATGTGTATGTATAGTTTAATGACACCAGAATTACTGCAGAGTTTAGAAGCTGTGTTTTGAAACAGTGACATAAAATCAAAAGAGGAAATACAAGATAGTGATTCATGTTCACAGAACATATCTCATAATGATCATTCCTTCCTTTCTTTTCAGCTCAACCTTTTTTATTTTGGTTAATTTTATTTCAGTGTACATGTTATATACCTTTTTGTAGCAGTGATTTTCTGTATTGTGATCTTGGAATGGTGCAATTCTGCAAAGATGTGTTGTACAGTGCTAAAATGCAGTATATAAGTCACTGCCCATGTGAGTCCAGCTTCCAAGTGCAGTGCTTTGGAAGAAACCACTCCAACATTATTGAAGCAGGAGAACTTGCAATCTTGAAAACATCTTTTTGAGCATTTCCACTAAAGAAACTAAGGGACCTTGCTGTTCTAATGGCCTGAGCACCATATTTGTGTGCAGTATGCACCACAGATAAAAAAGATTAACTGTTCTCCAGATGCCATACAGAAACAAATGGGCCAGATCTGAAGCTGACATCAGTCACTGTAGTTCCTTCAAAAAATACTTAAGTGAAGCCACACCACTTTTAATCTATTTAAAGATCAGGTTTAAACTGCTGATAGATGCTATAGAAACTACCTTCAATGTTAGTTAAATACAGCCCTTACTAGAGAGGGAAGGAAAATTTATTCTTAACATCTTCCAAGTTTTAGAGGCTATAATCATCAGTAAAGCTAAATAAACAGTGATTTTTATCTCCCACATTCATTTAATTAAACATGGTTCATAGATTGCCATCATTAATACTAAATCACTATTACAACTTCTGTAACATTAAATTAACTTTTTATTCTACATTTTTTCTTTTTTGCCATATTTGAAAAATCTTGCAGGGGGATTAATTGATATGTTTTAACTAGAGACAAACATCCATATGCAAAGTCTAACAGGAAGTACAATTACTTTCCATATGATTCTAAAAAGAGTTGGCATGACAAATAAAATGCAGTTGCAAGAGCCATGCTGGTCCTAAAATGTATGTTGATCTTCTTGCAGCACGCTAATTCTGTGATATTCAAATAACGGAAAGCTATGACAAATTCTAGTGCAAATCAAGCCAAATCCCTTAATGTTTAACTATGGATCATTTCATCTGGCTTTCTGTATATCTCTGACCTATTCATTCTGTGTCAGTCACATTATCCTTCATCATTGATCATTGACGATCATTGACAATCATTGATCATCATTAGCCTTCAAGATGGAAACTGTTTTTAAAGTGAAATTCCCCATGTTTGTCTTCTAGTCACTGAGGGGTTTTTTTGCTAAGTTTATGACTAAGCAAAAAAGTTTCTGGATATGCACTATGCTCTGTTGACAGGCTTATGAATTGCAGTTGTCAGCTTTATCAATCTGATTTTGATAAAGTAGTTAATCTCTTACACTTTCCATTGTAAGGAGCATTTGGTAGATCTCAGAATGTTCCTTTTTTACTTTATCGCTAGTTTATAACTTCCTTTGTAATGTACAAGAATTCCACACAATATCCAATCACCTGTTTCAATACTGCCACATGATCATATAATTACCAGTTATCTGCTTATTACTCCATTTCACTATTGTTATCAATTTTTGCCAGAAGCTGGCAGGTGAAGGAAGAGACAGAAGTTTGGCTTTGGATGTTCTTAGCAGTATCTAACACAAATGTACCTCAGTAAGTGACCAACTCTGATCACTCCACTAACTAGCCTGGACTTTATCATGGAATCATAGAATCATTTATGTTGGAAAAAACTTCCAGATCATTGAGTCTGACCATTAACCCAGTACTGCCAAGTCCACCACTAAACCATGTCCTTAAACGCTACATCTACACATCTTTTAAATACTTACGAGGACAGTGATTCCACCACTGCCCTGGTCAGCCTGTTCCAATGCTTGGCAACCCTTTCGGTGAAGAAATTGTTCCTAATCTCCAGTCTAAACCTTCTCTGGTGCAGTTTGAGGCTTTTACCTCTTGTCCTGTCATCTGGGAGAAAAGACTGATGGCCACCTCCCTACAATCTTCTTCCAGGTAGTTGTAGAGAGTGATAAGGTCCCCCCTCTTTATGTGCCACCCCAACTTTACTAGTGTTTTTTTCCTGCAGGAATTCCATTTCAAGCAGAGAACATATATCAAAAAGTATATCAAATGTTGGATTATCTAGTGATGATTTTCCATTAAAAAACACTTAAACTCTTTTGGTTAGCAAACTCACAAACCATTTAACATGTGACATACAGATATTTATAAAGATTTTTAAAATCAGATCCTCATCTGATAGAAGTTATTTGCCACACCAAAGTATACATGTATTACATATACACAGCTACCTTTATCAAATAAATCTTTAATTTTGTCAAATAATGAAATCTCAACTATTTGACAAAACATATTTTCCATAATACCACATTCACTAGGTTGAATTACATCCCCTTCTTTTGATTCTCTGTTAATGGAAAATCATACTGATTGTTCCATTATCTTGTCTGAGCCTGATATCTGGGTAACTGGCCAATAATGACTACAAATAGTAACAATAAAACCCAACCAAAAAAAAAAAAACGAAAAAAAAAGGAGGAAGAGGACAGTTAAAAGCAAGGGGCTTCCTCCTAAATCTGCTGTGCCCACCCAGAACCTCTTCAAAGTTCTGCAGGAGGGTAACGAGGAAACACATACCTTGCAACATGAACAACCGGAGAAAATCACTACTGGTGCTGCCAGGAAAAAGTGACGGCTCATAGTAGTAGGGGACTCTACTTTGAAAGGAACACAGGCACCCATCTGTGAGCCTGACCCAGCCTCAAGGGAGGTGTGTTGACTACCAGGGGCATGGATCAGGGATGTTGCAGAGAGGCTGCCTGGTCTAGTGTGTCCCACTGACTATTACCCACTTCTAGTGATCCATGTGGGTGCAAGTGATATAAATAGCAGTAGCCTGGAGAACATAAAGAAGGACTACAGCACCCTGGGAGAGGTGGTTAGGGGCTCTGGAGCTCAGAAAGTTTTTTAGTCAAGTCTCCAGGATAAAGGGGAGGACCTTAAAAAGGTTAGGCAGATTTGGCAGGTTAATAAATGGTTAGAATTGTGGTGCCATAGTCAGGGGTTTGGGTATCTAGAACATGGGACTCGGCTTACAAGGCCAGGTCTACTGGTGGCTGGTGGAGCCCGTCTGGCAGTGAAGGGGTAGAGTGGTTTTTGTAGGAGGCTTGCCAGGCTGGTCAAGAGAGCTTTAAACTAGATGTGTTGGGGGAGGGGAGCATCATTCCATCCCAACACACCCAGTCAGTTGCCAGCACCTATAATAAATGCTCGGAGCAATGTAGAGAGATTTCAGCTGCTCCAGCCAATGAGCTGGCTTCATTTGGAGCTTGGCTCTGATGCCTCTATACAAACCCCTGTAGTATGGGGAACAAACAAGAGGAATTAGAGATGTGTGGATGTCTACGGGGATATGATATAATAGGTATCACAGAAACAGTGGGATGGCTCCTATGACTAGAGTGTTGCAATGCAAGGTTACAGGCTCCTAAGAAAAGACAGGCCCTGTAGACAGGGAGGGGGAGTTGCTATTTATGTTAGGGATAGGCCGGAGAAGTTAGGAAAGCTAAGGCTGTTAATTTAGAATTAAACTTGCCTAGGGCTTTTAAGGATAACAGGAAGGGATTCTATTAGTACATTGCAAATAAAAGACAGACTAGGGACAACGTAGGCTCCCTCCGGAAGCCATCGGGAGAAGTAGCTACCGTGGATTTGGAGAAGGTTGAAGTTCTGAATGACTTCTTTGCCTTGGTCTTCACAGGCAAAGGCTCTGACCACACCACCCAAGTCTTGGAAGGCAGATGCAGGGACTGTGAGAATGAAGACCTTAGGCCCACTGTAGGAGAGGATCTGATCTGAGACCATCTTAAGAACCTGAATGTGCACAAGTCCATTGCACCTGAGGAAATCCATCCACGGGTCCTGAAGGAGCTGGAGAATGAAGTTGCGAAGCCGCTGGCCATCATATTTGAAAAATCATGGCAGTCAGGTGAGGTTCCCCATAACTGGAAAAAGGGAAATATAACCCCCATTTTCAAGAAAGGGAAAATGGATGACCCAGGGAACTACAGACCAGTCAGTCTCACCTCTGTGCCTGGCAAAATCTTGGAGCAGATTCTCCTCGAAGGCATGCTAAGGCACATGAAAAACAAGAAGGTGTTTGGTGACAGCCAGCATGGCTTCACTAAGGGGAAATCCTGCCTGACCAATTTGGTGGCCTTCTATGATGGGGCTATGGAACTGACAGACGGGGTAGAGCAGTTGATGTCATCTACCTGGACTTGTGCAAAGCATTCAACACTGTCCCACGCAACATCCTTGTCTCTAAATTGGAGAGATGGACCACTCAGTGCATAAAGAACAAGATGGATGGCCACATGAAAAGAGTTGGCTCAATGTCCAGCTGGAGACCAGTAATGAATGTCCCTCATGGATCTGTGCTGGGACCGGTCTTGTTCACCATCTTGTTCAACATCTTTGTCACTGACATAGACAGTGGGATTGAGTGCGCCCTCAGCAAGTTTGCCGATGACATCAAGCTGTGTGGTTCAGTTGATACCCTGGAGGGAAGGAATGCCATCCAGAGGGACCTTGACACGTGTGTGAGATAGGCTGATGCCAACCTTATGAAGTTTAATCATGCCAAGTACAAGGTCCTACACCTGGGTCAGAGCAATCCCAGGCACAGCTTCAGGTTGGGCAAAGAAGAGATTCAGAGCAGCCCTGCAGAGAAGGACTTGACTTGGGGGTGTTGCTCGATGAGAAAATGAACATGAGCAGGCTTCAGTGTGCGTTCGCATCCCAGAAAGCCAACCGTATCCTGGGCTGCATCAAAAAGAGCACGACCAGCAGGTCGAAGGAGGTGATCCTGCCCCTCTACTCTCTCGTGGAGTACTCACTTGGAGTATTATGTGCAGTTCTGGTGTCCTCAACCTAAAAAGGACATGGAACTGTTGGAACAAGTCCAGAAGAGGGCCACGAGGATGATCAGGGGACTGGAGCACCTCCCATATGAAGACAGGCTGAAAAAGTTGAGGATGTTCAGCCTGGAGAAGAGAAGGCTGCGTGGAGACCTCATAGCAGCCTTCCAGTATCTGAAAAGGGACTATAGGGATGCTGGGGAGGAACTCTTAATTAAGGACTGTAGTGACAGGACAAGGGGATACAGGTTAAATCTTAAACAGGGGAAGTTTAGATTGAATATAAAGAGGAATTTTTTTCCTGTTAAGTTGGTGAGGCACTGGACTGGGTTGCCCAGGGAAGCTGTGAATGCTCCATCCCTGGTGGTGTTCAGGGCGAGGTTGGAGAGAGTCTTGGATGACATGGTTTAGTTTGAGGTGTCCCTGCCCATGCAGGGGGATTGGAACTAGATGATATTAAGCTCCTTTCCAATTCTAACTACTCTGTGATTCTATGATTCTGTGACTGTTCAGCTTATCCTTTATGAATATCGGTACCACAGTAGCTATCTTTCATAACTGTAGGTTTTCCTAGAATTTAAAGTTTTCTAGAATTGTCTATTTATTTTTTTATTATTTATTTTAGTTACCTACTCAAAGATTCCTGAATGCAATTCATCTTAGTATTCCAATTTCAATTTTTTTTTACTTCATTATTGGTAATGAGATTCACATGATACAGGCATCTCATTCTCAGTAGTGGTCATGTTGGGCAAACTAAGACTTTTTTTTTCATTTATTTGATGGTTTGTTGTTTTTTTTTTATTTCATGGATTTGAGTTCTATTTCCCACCATCACTGAATAAGGATGATTTGTTATTATGAATATTATTCCAACCCTAACTATTCTATGATTCTGCGATTCTATGATTATTTTTCTTTATATTTTACTTGGTAGTGAACTGCATGTTTTCTAAATATCAATTTAATTAGTATTTTTCTTTCTATACTTTTTATTGCCATCAATTTCAAGTGAAATCTTCATTTCTATGTTTTTGTGTATGTTCATTCAATGGTAAATAACAAATTTTTTGTTGCCCTGTGGAATATTCTGGTTTCTGAATACTTTTGCCAAGTCTTGAAAATGCTTAATTGGGAAATCACGTTTTCATGAGCAACTTCAGGTCACTATTTTTTTCCTTCATCATTGGTCTCTGTTGCTTTTTTTCTGAGGAGAGAAGCTATTTGTATGTGCAATCAGCAAATTATAGTAGACATCCTGATGCTATCAGACCTAGGAAGGGCATGCCATGTGACTGGCAAGTGTTTCTCCCATTTCTGGATAATTTTAGTCAGGGAACAAATTATGATGAGGAAATACAGCTGTAACACTTTGTCGTGGTTTAAACCCAGTCAGGCAACTCGTTCACTCACTCCCCCCCTTTCTTGCCCTCCCCCTGCTCTCGGAGGGACGGAGAGGAGAATCAAAAAGAATGCAACTCCCACAGGTTGAGATAAGAACAGTTTAGTAACTAAGGTATAACACAAATCACTACTGCTACCACCAATGATAATAATGATAAAGGAAATAACAAGGGAAGAGAATACATCATCTCACCACCAGCCGACCGATAACTAGCCCCCCAAGCCCGACCAAGCTCCGACCGATACCTCCTCCAACCCTGCAGACTCCCAGCCCTTCCGGCTCACTCCCAGTTACATCCTGGGCATGACGTGCTGTGGTATGGAATACCTCTTTGGCTAACTTGGGTCAGGTGTCCTGTCTCTGCTTCCTCCTGGCTCCCCCTCCTCCCTGGCAGAGCATGAGGCTCACAAAGTCCTTGGCCAAACCAAAACATCGCTTGTTATCAGCTCTGTTCCCGAGCTGAAAGTCAAAACACTGCACTGCACCAGCTACCAAGAAGGGGAAAAATGACTGCTACTGCTGAACCCAGGACACACTTCAACACATTATATCACATCTAAACTCAGAAACTATAAATGCACAGTTCATTTCTAAAAGCTTTTGTAATTGTCTTTTCCTTCTTTTGAAAGAAGGATGATTTATCTCATGTTTGTTAAATGGAAACACTGCGTAAACATGCAGTTACTAGAACAACAACTGCATCACAAATTTGTACCCTGTTTTACCCCATTAAGGTGCTTATGAACCACCCCTTGTTATAGACTGGGGATTATGATTGTATTTTCAAGTGCCTGAAATGTGTAACGATTCACAGAGTATGCATGAGCCTACACAAGGTCACTGTTTCAGCATACAAAAGAAAATAAGTAAGACTTTCTCCACTCTCCTTCACTGTTTGCTGCAAAGAGAGCTTCCTAGGTAACCACCCTATATTTTCATGCCATTAGTGCCTTGCTATGTTAGAATTCATTACCAGATTTGTGGGGGTTTTGCACTGTGTTTAACTGTTTGTTGCAGTCTTATACCATTTGCTTTAGCTGGTTGAGTGGATTCTCTGTTACAAAGTTTGGTTTTCTGCATGGATCACATGCAACAATCCTTCACTTCTTTCACACCTCCATTGCTGGGCTGTGGGGCTTTCTTTTATCTAAGCCGTTCTCATTGTATCCTTCTCCTTGCTGCATGTTGTCTTCTTCATGTTGCTGCTGTTTTTTCACCTCTCACACTTTTCATGAACCTGCACTTCATCACCTAAAGTCATAGTAGTTTATGTAAGAGAAAGAATGGCTAATTGCTGCAGGGAGAAGAAAACTGTTTTAGTAAGAGGAAGGGCTTTAATAGAGGAGGCTATTGTGATCCACTATAAAATATCCTATTTCAGGCACTACAGTTTTAGGATTAGGAAAGAAAGAAAGGTCTTTCTTTTCCTCTGTGAGTCAGTTTTAGATTCAGCCCATCTTCATGGATATCGATCAGGCTCAGCATCCTGCATCTGATGCATGCAGTGGCTCCCCTGGAGTCTAGGAAAGCAAGTGTTTGAAACAACATTGAGAGATCATGAGGTAGGAATCAGAAGTAAACATGGGAACGTTAATGTCTTTGGTTTTCTCATCTCACTTAGATATTTTTGGAAGCTGTTATTTTTGAAGATCTGAGTTAAGCTGCTAGTTTATATGAGTATAGAGATAAAAACTTAGTCTTCTTATTTCAAAATTAGCTTAGCTTACAGAGTAATAGCTGCAGTAACTCAGCTACTCTAAAGAGCAGTGCTACTCACTCCAGATAAAAGCACATTGATCTGAGAAAATAATCTGGTCCAGAAAGACCTGCCAAATTCTGTTATGCCATTCCCAGGGTCCAACCTTGCTTCTCACATCCTTGTACCTTGTACTTCCCCCACACGATGTGATGCTCCGTTTCCTCTGACGCACTGTTTCTCTTTTCACAGTCCACCCTCTCATTTTCTAATATTTAGTCTCCCATACTTCTCTGAAGCATTCTTCTCTGTGGGTTTTTGGTTTTTTTTTTTATGTGTTTTAATGCCCCAATTGTGTTAATTTGTTGGTGTGCTCAGATTAGAGATCCTCAAAATAGGAGTCCTCTAACAGAGGTGAAATGTAGTAGGCCACAAACAAATGGTACAGCCTTTCAAGAGCCAAGTGTGACCTGACTTCAGCTATGCACTGAAGGCTGAGAGATTCTACACAAACCTGCTCCTGCCTGTCATGAACAGAAACTAACATTCTCGTCAAGTCTCCACCTACACACTCCTTGTGCAAAAGCCAACTCATATTTATTTTTACTTCCCTGAAAGGTTGGGAAATACACACATAAGATGGAATAGTAATAGTGATAGTCAGCAGTAATAATAACCAGTATAATGATTTGAAGTGTGGATCAGATTTGGGCAAACAGAAATACATTGTTAATTTTTTCGATAGTCTTCTTGTGGAGAATAAGATCTTGGGATCTGGAATATTATCCATACCTTTTTTTCCTTTCTATAAAAATTCAACAAGCATTTTGATTTTGTTATATTTAGTACAAAGAAGTTCTCAGTCTACACTGCTTTTAAAGGTTAGTATCATCTTTGTCTGCCTAACATCATTAGTCATACAACAACCAGTTTCTGAGGGCAGGAATTACTTCTGTATAGGTGATAACCAGGACAATTACCTACCAAGGTTATTTTTTTAAATGAAGTTGTTATAATATGGATTAAATCACTAACAAACTTCCACACAGTATTCTAATGTTGTAAAGTGGTTATCTTCATCATGGTAAGCTCCCCCCTAACCGCTTACTTCTGGCTGATATAGATAATGAATTTTTTAACTCTTAATAGAATTACAGTGTCTTATATATAAGTATATATAATTGAGGTTCCTCAGTTGTGTCAGCTACATGTTTAAGCGTAAAGCTGAGGTCAGAAATGGGTACAATCTTTCCCCACTACTCTTTCTGTTAGTACTGGCACTTGTTCTAGTGTCCTTGCCCATTAACTGTGCAATACTGTGAAATACAATGAGCCAAGGACTTTATGAATGGAGACAGATTGCGTTCACATGGCTGAACTCTCTTTTTCAAATGTGCTATCCCCCAAAACAAAAGCCTCATCCATGATAAGTACTGGGAAAAATCCCTGTCCCATTCTGTTTTGCAATTGTACTTGAGCACTGGCTGCAAAAACACAAACTGGCACAGGCCAAAACCACCCTGGTGTGGTAACAATTTTTAGTTTACATCACTGAAGCATAAACACAAGGATTTTCACCAATCGAACCATGGTGTGCTTATTTCATCTGGGTTAATTTTCTTCATAGTAGCTAGCATGGGGCTATGTTTTGGAATTGTGCTGAAAATAATGATGGTGTTGTTTAACATCTTTGTCAGTGACATGGACAGTGGGATGGAGTGCACCCTCAGCAAGTCTGATGACAACACTGAGCTCTGTGGTGCAGTGGACGAACAGATGGGATCCAGAGAGACCTTGACAGGCTGAAGAGGTTGGACTGTGTGAACTTGATGAAGTTCAGCAAAACCAAGTGCAAGGTCCTGCCTCTGGGCAGGGGCAATCCCAGGCACAAATGCAGGTTGGGCAGAGAATGGACTGTGAGCAGCCCTGTGGAGAAGGACTTGGTAGTGTTGGGTGAGAAGCTCCCCATGACTCAGCTTCAGTGTGTGCTTGAGCACAGAACCCCACCCCATCTGCTGGGCTGCACCCCCAAAGCGTGACCAGGAGTTGAGGGAGGGGATTCTCCCCCCCTGCTGCGCTCTGGGGAGACCGGCCTCTGCAGTCCAGGTCCATCTATTGCTTAACAACGCATGGAGCTGCTGGAGCGAGTACAGAGGAGGCCACGGAGATGCTGCGAGGGCTGGAGCAGCTCTGCTCTGGACCTGGGCTGAGAAAGCTGGGCTGGTTCAGCCTGGAGAAGAGAAGGCTCCTGAAGGGGGGACCTTAGAGTAGCTCCAGTGTCTAAAGGAGCTACAGGAAACCTGGAGAGGGGCTTTGGACAAGAGTCTGTAGGGACAGGCCAAGGGGAATGGCTTTAACCTGCCAGAGGGGAGATTGAGATGAGCTCTTAGGCAGAAGCTCTTCTCTATGAGGGTGCTGAGGCTCTGGCACAGGGTGCCCAGAGAAGCTGTGGCTGCCCCATCCCTGGCAGTGTTCAAGGCCAGGTTGGACACAGGGGCTTGGAGCAGCCTGCTCTACTGGAAGGTGTCCCTGCCCGTGGCAGGGAGTTGGAACTGGATGAGCTTTAAGGCCCCTTCCAACCTAAATTATTCTGTGATTCTATCAGTCTATGATTATGATTCTATGAAAACATGATAACATGGCTACAGAACATTAATTGGGAAAAACAGGCATCAAAGAGATTTTGCTGGAAAAATTAGCAAATATCTTATTTGTTACTCAAGTCTCAGTGAGGTGCACTATCATTTGGTATCACAGTTTTTAAAAATTTTCAGGTAATATTAACCAGACCCAGATGAGCCCCTCATCCCTCTTCTTCCTACTCTTAACAGAGGTTGTCATCCTGAGGGTTATACATTTAAATGCACTTTATCAGACAGGTGTTTTTCTTTCTCTCTGTTTAATATGAACATCTCTGAAAGGTGATTTGAAAACCTGCTTGAATACCTTCTGGGTTTTGAAGAGTTCATATATTCTGGTTTTCCGAAGCATCTGAGCTCCAGCAAATCCCATACTTTTGGTCACTTACCCATTTTTCTTAGCCTGATTTTACATTTCAAGTTCCTTTCATATTGCCATGATTTGACATTATGCAATTACTTCATTTGTTTTGCATGCATATTAACCTGCAGGCAGCAGCTTTGCATGTAATAAATGATTCTATCAAAAAGAGACTTGGAAAAAAAAGACTTTTCTGGCAATATTCATTGCCTGTAAAAAAGAATTACACAACAAACAGACATTTATTCCAAATCTAACTGCCTATTCATACAGTCCAACAGACTGTCAGATTAACTGTAATGGTGCCTTCTAGTGACTTTGAATAATACAACAGTTTGTGCCCTCAGATTTTTATTTTTTTTTTTGCCTATTTTTCTGTCTAAGTGGCTGTATCTGGTGTCCATATTCAGGTTGTGGAAGTGGGGGGCTACAGGAGTGGCCTCTGTGAGAAGCTGAGTTTTCTCCCTCCCCAAATCTCTTTTAGTTTTCAATAAATTCAATTAATTATCCCCAATTAGAGTCTGCTTTGCCTCTGGTGGTAAGAGGTAAGTAACCTCCCTGCCCTTATCTTGACCCATGAGCTCTCTTATTCTATTCCCTCTCCCCAGCATCTACTGAGGAGAAGGATTGAGTGAGCAGCTGGGTGGGCTTGTGGCTGTTTGCCAGGGCTAATCGACCACAGAGGAGTTGAGATACCACACTTGAAAGCAGAATGGATGCCTTTCCCTGATACAGAGATGTAAACTAAATTCAGTTCAGTTTAAATGCAAGTAAACTTTAAGACACCCTGAAACTCAAATCCCCTATCCAAGCGTAAAAGCAAGCAAAGAAGTACATGGTTGCAAGATACATACAGCTGTACACACTTGAATAATACATAGGCATTTTATATATTATGCTTTTTAAGCACAAGAGAACTTACCTTTAGATAGAAAAAGACATATTTAACTTTGTCATTAAACAATTTATATAAGTCTGTACAGACATAAATAAGGCTATACAGCCCTCTGCTGAATAAGAGGAAAGAATAAAGCAGCCAAGTGAATAACAAATCCAACCAACCCAATTATTCCCTGGATTGTTCCACTGTGAACAACTTGCCCTCTGGTTTCTAATAATTACATTTCATATAATTTGGCAAGTGCCATTTCTTCTTTTACTGAAAGCCAGAGAAAACCAGTGCAATACACCACACAATTCCTGAGAGCAAATAGTTACTAGTACAAGGGAAACCTTATCTTCTGTACATAATCAAAAATATAATACATTATTAGCTTGACAGGATGCAAGTTTCAGAAGAACACAAATGATTTAGGAACAGAAGCTCCAATAGGTTTTAAATGAAATTTCATTTCTAAGTAAAGCTGTGTCTCATTTATCAGTCAAAACATATTTTATCTACCTGTACATTAAGATTAACAGAAACAACTTGTGAATTCAAGACAATTTCAGCTAATTATCTAATTGAAGTTAAAAAAGAGAACAGTTCTTCACAGATATTTCCCAATGGAAAAACAATAATCTTTTTCAACTTTGAATACCATATAATTACTGAACTAACTCATACTGAAAATAAGAAAATTCTCAAAGATTTTTAGGGTACTTCTAATAACTTTCCTAATGTGTATGTTTAGGTTTGTGAACTTGCATTCTCTTTCTGAGGACTGTGGGAAAATCGGTATTTGATTGCAAAAGTTTTTTCTGGATATTTTATTTCTTTTTTATACTTTTTATATGACCCATATATAGTAAGACAAACTTAGCTAATGCAAAATGTGATACAATTTTCTGTTTTGAAGCCTTCTGCACTTTTTCTTCAACTTCTAGTGCATTTGTGAAAAGACATAATATTAAACCAAAAATTAAATAGGTTACTTTTTCTCAATTATATGTAAAAATATTCAGTTCAATTAAAAAACAGTCACCACTTCCTGTCTTTTGGAATGAAATACTTGGGAACATTTATTCCAGTAGTGTAAATCAGTGGAGCTCTGCTGATTTCAATAGAACAATGACGATTAGCTGCAAAGAAGACTCTAGCATTTGGTTTTCAAATCCAAGAGTGATAGGCTCTTGTAGGAAAAGATAGTTTCCCTGCCTGCTGCAGATATGGAGTCCTATACATACATAAAACATAAAAACACACACCAGTGTGCCAACAGGTTTTTAATTATTTATCGCACTCAGAGCATAGGGTGTGATAACATTCCTGAGGTCGCTTTTTTGTTTGTTATAGCAGGTTTCCTTAATGAATGTTCAGCATTTGTTTGCTAAGCATGAATGTAAAATGGAGCAAAATAAGATCCTTGTCAAGGACCATTTAAATGGTAATGCCAGTGTTGCAAAAGGTGATAGTCTGTATCTCTTGTAAATGATTCATTCCCACTTTCTCTGCATAGCCTACTTGCAAAGCTGACTGATTTAGCACCTGCTGTTTTAGACTCAGATTTTTATGTCTGTATATACAGATGTCTCTATATTATCAGAAATACACACATTAAAGTTGTGCTTCCATCAGGATGTGCATGCAGGGAGGAGTCTTTTATAATTTAGGAACTCTGTGGAGTTTTGCTTCCTCCCCCTCAGAGAAGACGACTTCAATAATTCTAATTTTATTCGTATTTATGGTATAGGACCCAAGAGTTTTCAAACCCCAGATATCTTGAGTGTGACACTCAGAAAATACAGGGAAGCAAGTTCTGTTTGACACTGAATGCCTGTGCCAACGTACAAAGTTACAGATCTCTCCTGGAAATTAGATACATAGAATATTCTTGGTCAATATAGAAACAAAATAAGATCCAAAATTCATGTGTTTCTTGCCTACATAGGCTATAAAAGTACATCTACGAAAGAGTTAATACTTTAGCTACATTATACGTGTCTAAATATAAAAATGACCTTATTAAAGTCATGTTTGGTTGAAGTCCCAGAGTACCCAAGGGTATAACTCAATGGATACTCATTTGGCAATCACTTTTCCAATGCCCCTCAGCCATCAGTCCCTTAACTATTCACGGTTGTGCACAGATGTACCAACTGCAATAGTTGTTGGACAGTTTATATTAACTGGATGTTTGAATTTATCAGGTATAATTTTTTTCTTGTAGGGGCCTGGGATGTGAAATAATCCTCTTTAAGTAGTGGTTGTCACTTAAAGAGTATCATGAAACTACATCCTCACTACTAACAGAGCTTTTCAGTCACCTCTTCTACTATCTCTTTGCTATTGCTGTTAGCCTTTTCAAGTCTGCTAGCTATTTAAGCATCAGAACTCCCAACCAGAAGTTTTTAAAGAAAACTTTTTCACAAGGAGGGGTAAAAGTTTTCACAGCACAGTATAATATGATGATAAGAGGAAAAGTTCTCAAACCCAGGATGAAACTTTCATTGTACTGAGAGACGGTTACACAGGATAATTTTTTATTTTGGACATAGGATATTTGTATTCTCAAAGTTCCATTTCAGGTTAAAGCTGATTCTCAGTTTAGTTACCACTTTATTCCCTTGACTTTACCACTGAGCTTTCTTTGCTGTCTGCTGTTATCCTTTTCCCCCTTGCACTTCCTCAGTTCCCCTTCAGTGAATACACTGGGACTACTTAAGCTCTGTATTTCAAAGCCAGTGTCAAACTCACGGATGGCTCAAGTACAGACAAGGTGAAAGGATCCTCTATCTAATCACTGATGGCTTGACTTCGCGAACAAAGGTTTGGGAAGGGCTTTACCCACGCTTACCACAGGCTCGCTGATGACTAAAAAGGCCAATGTGGGATAGGCAACTCCAGTTGCAAAAAGCACAGCTGCATGCAGGGTTGGGTCTGCGGCTTCCAGTGCACCTTATTGCCTGCTGTTTCGTTACTCACCTGTCTCTACAGAGCTTTGCAAGTGTGAATAAACCCTTCAGGCCTGCGCAGTGGATTTTTTAGGTGAGGCACAGCATAGGAAGAACTGGCCTCACCCTTTACACCTGAGGTTTATCTGCCAGGGCCTAGGGAGCTTGGACTGTGACAGCTAAATCCTCAGGTTGTAGGTTTGGTTAGAGTATCCTTCTCTTAGATGGATGGCCTTACAAAGCTAGACGAGCTCCATCTGCCCAGATTTGAAGTTAGAGATGTCCTTCTCCTAGGATGGTTGCCCGAAAGCTAGTGAGCCCATACTGCCCAGGGGCACACTTTGTCTGACCCTTCTGTTGAGACCTGTCTGACATGGGAGACCCTACTGGAGGTGTATGCCACCACCAGAATAGCTCTCAACTTCACAAGGGCACGCAAGCTCTTTCCCCATGACAAGGGTGTGTCCGTGAAAGCAAATCTAATCATTAGGTGACAAGCATCACTATGATGTATTGTCTATAGTAGTTATTCCCCATTAGCTCTGTTTTCAAGTTCAGTCTACTCCTACATTCAGCTTTCTGTCTGGAGGTTAATCTTCAAGAAGAATGTTCTCATATTCTGTTTGAATGCTGAAAAAAGTCCAGAATTACCTCTTTCTCCTCTCTCTTGTTGAGGATGTTCAGGTATTGACTATTAGTATGAAATGAAAATCTCAGCTGTAGTAGGTCTTGCAGTGATATACAGGAGTGCCATTCAAAGCACAAGAGGAAGAGCACAATGTTTTTTCACATGTTGCTGTGCTAATATTGCTTCTGGACAGTATTGGTGGTAGTGTACTCTGGCTGGGAACACAGTTCAAGTGGAGTGGAAAGAGATGTTGGCCCCATGAAGCACAAGAACATTAGTGAGTGACTGCCACCTTTCTTTTCCAAGAGGTGTGCCTGGAAAATCTCTGGATCTACCAAGATTATGCTGTAGCTATAATTCCTTTTAATTTTCATGGAGTAACTGCATGGAATATATGCTTTTTCACTTTTCCACGACATGACCAGCAATGCATGTAACAGAAGTTCCCACATTCCCCTCTCTCACCACATTTCAGAGTTACGGCTCTATTCCTATTCCTACTTTGTGGCTTTAAATTTGGAAATGAATGAACTGTACATATTTTGAGCATCCTTTTCCTTTCTGCTTTTACGCAGCCTTTGACTGTGAAGTTTGCTTTACCATTTTTGCCTTATACACTTCAAGCAGAGAAGGAACAGGTCTTAATTGATTACCTAGTTCATAATTTCTCTACACAGGCAAGATTATCAGTATATGTGTTATTCCTCTTTTTTTTTTTTTTTTTTTTTGTTTATTTTCAGAGGTTTCACTGACTCCTATGCAATCTCTGCCAAGGTTTCAAAAATATTACCTTATTATTATCTCTGATACAATGAATTAATAATTTCTTTCATTTTTTGCAACACTCCCTACGTACTTGAAGGTTGTTATCAGCTCTTTCTGGTGTTACTGTTCCAGCAAAACAACTGCAAGCTGTTCAGTCTTTCCTCCTAGCAAGTGTTTTCTAAAATTGTGCTTGTTTTCCTTGTGACTCCCTTCAGCTGTTCGACATTTCTTTTGAAATTCAGTGTCCCAAACTGGATGTGCTTGCCCTTCTTAATTTCTCTTTTGTTCCTAGTCTTTGATACCTCCACACAAGCAATGATATTGAGGTAACTAACCCTGATGGGGCTGAAGCTGTAAAGCTGTGTTTAAAAGTGGTCTGTTCTCTGATCTTTGCAACAGAAAAGACTGCTCATACAATTTTGAAATTTTATGCTCCTTTACAGCGGTAAAGGATGACTTGTGGTTCAGATTTGCAGTTACTTGAGTGATAAGGTCCTAAGATAGTTCTCTCTTCTATGAATATAACATTTCTTCTCATTTTAGCAAATTGTAAGATCTTTTCTAAGTATCTTGGAGTTTAAAACAGTGTTCTGATAGTTCTACATACTCAAGTTTTAATCAAGCCAGAGTGAAGAAACAAGCATTCAATTCTAGGGCAAACCTTGGAAATGTTGTTTAAAAGAAAAGCTGGGGCTTTTTGTAAGTTTGTCTCAGATATTCAATATACTGAACAGAATGATATTCCCCAAAGTAAATTTCTGGCTAGAGTCACTCAGTTTCAATTTTACTTTTCTGGCATAAGGGGACCTGGTTTTGGCATTTATTATTGCTGTATGCTCACAGGTGATAATTTCAATATCTATTTCTATTATAAATGCTAGAAGAATGACTTATTTGGGTGACTGTTTCTGGGTAGTGAGTGTGTCTGTTATGAGAATATATTAGGAGTACTGCAGGTAGTTCTGGAGAAACTCAGCATATTGCTATGGAAGTGTGCCAGGTGAGCAGGAGTATCGGAGAAGAAAGGATTTGGCAGAAATAAAAGGATCTTCAGGCTCAGGCAGAGGAAGAACCAGTGATAGGAAAAGGGAAAAGAGGGAAGTCTGACAATGAGCACTAAATAATTTTAGGGGCCTTAATACGAATCTGTCATGATATGCATGATCCCCAGTGGTTTTGACTCTTAAACCATGAGTTTGGGAATTCCTCCTTCTTTCAAGGATCTAATTTCCCTAATTTCACTATTCCTCCATGATACAAAATTCCAATTGGCTTTGAGGCATCTTTCACCTCTGAAAGGGGTCTGAGCCCTCTTGTTTTTCTTGTTTTCTAATATACTTTCTCCCCAGTAAAGCAGAAAACTCACTACCCTGTAGTGAAACTCCACCCACCAAGGATCCCACAGTCAGGCCAGGGCAGCATGAAGACGGCACATGCAAGGTGCACATCATAGGAACAGAAGCACTGATGCTTCTGAGGCAACAGTGATAGAACCAGTTCAAGTGACTGAAGCAGTTCAAACATTTAAAAGCTGCTGCTTCAGACTAAATTCATCTCCATGCCTTTTTCTCATTCAGCTTGGAACGTTTCATGGAGACAAATTGGCCACTTCACACTTCTGTGAATCTCCTAAACTACAGATGGATGTGGAGAGCCCTTTGCTTTCATCCTTCCTTTTAAAAGTCCTTTTTTCAATACTGGCAATGTCACTATGGCAAAAGCAATGTTTTTTGATTAATTTTATATAGTAGTACACTGGAGAACTAGACTTCCTATAGTTAGGCTGAAGAATTTCTGACTTCTGGAAACCTTTGGAGGTATTATATGTCTGGACACTTGACAGGATTATCTCAAATCTTGTTTCCTTTGGTAGTAATACACGAAGTGTTAAGAATTTAAAATAAGGGTTCCTGAAGTAAAGTCCTCTCAAGAGTGAAAGATATATAATCTATAAGATATCCATATCTATTTTCTATACATTTGTACATATGAAGATATGTATATATGTGAATATACATGCTATCGGATTTTAATATTTGTGTCTGTGTTTATATAAAATAGTTAATAAATTTTGCTTAATAAATTTTACTCTGTTTAACAGCCCAGTAACGCTGTCTACCTCCTTCCCAATGCTCCTCAGTTTGTACAATCCTTCAGAGAGACAATTGGAACCATATTTTAAAAACTATTTTGGATAATGGCTTATTATTATTTTGGGTGAGGAGAAGAAGAAAACCTATTCAGTCAGGTCTGATGTGATCCAGCTAGTTTAATTAGACATGTGATTTGGCCTTTACTGCATGCAGGCAGCGCATATTTCAGCACTACATATTGCACACATCTTTGAGGAAAAAGAAATAACATTATCAGCCAAAAACTATTGGTGCCTTGTTAAAATCTGCTCTGCATTTTATTTTTGGAAAAATAGTAAATGGAGAGAAAAGTAGAATTAAGGAAAGAAAAAAAAATTTCTTCAGAAGATTGGTTTGAAAAGGTGGAAGAGAGGCATTTAAGGCTACACTATAGAATTTGTGGTTTACAGGAATGTCACTAAGTAGAAATGAATGTGAAAGGAGAGAGGACTGTAAAGGTGCTAAGTGGACAAAAGTAGAACATGTAAGCCTCGTTAGCCACAGAAGAGAGATGGTAGATGTCATGGATCACAGAAAGTCAGGGAAGTTTCCCAGCTCCACTTTCCTTCCATTCTTTGGGATCTTCAGCAATGTAAGTATGAAGCACAGCTAGATGGCGAGACTATCGAAATTCACAGGGGAGTTTCAAAACTTAAAACAGCTCTTCACAGCTGTGAACTTTCAAAACTCTCCACGTAATGGAGAGCAAGAGCTTGGGCCAAGGCTACATCCCAAGAAGTATAACTGTTGAGTGTGCAGGTACAGAAAGTATTGTTTTCATGAACTCAAAAAAACAAAATGGAAAGGTTTTGGTGAACAAGTTGACTATACAGAAAAATCAAGAGCAGAGAAAAAAAAAACACCTTAAGTACACCTAATTTACATCTGCTGTGTCACACAGCTCAGGGTAAAAAGCCAGCCCTAGAGACATAAAAGCTGGTTGGCTTGGAACTTTACTTATATCCTAATAGCATAAGGAGATGGTTTTAATTATTTAGAGCAGTCGAGCTCCTCTAAATAATTAAAAAATTATTATCTGACCCAATCTGACCCAGAACGATTATTAAATAAAATAATGCTTCCAATAAAGTATGTTGTGGTAATTACATACATAATTTTATAACAGGCTACTTCTGGGAAGTGCATTTTCCAACTCAAAGCATTTAGCAGGATTCAGAAAATAACCTACTTGGTTTAGAAAAAAATATTTAATCAAAACCTCTGTATGTGGAAGCAGCATAAGGACACATTCAGATTTTAATTCACTGCTAAAAAAAAAAAGTAAGTTTTATTCAGGGAATGTTACATAAGGGATCCAATAGCTTATTCATCCTGCCACAGGAAACAGCACAATAGCAGATCATTCATTAATGGTATCCTGTAGGAAAGAGCCTAAAATTCTACTAACTTGTTGACTAAGAGGATTTGGCTTTTTGTAATGTGTTCAACATTCTTTGATACATTCATTAAAAATGGCATAAGCTATAAAATGTGCACAATATGGGAAATTCAGTTCTGCACCTTTAATACAAAAGAAGTCACAAAATCTACATTTCCCAGTGTTATTTCTCCATCCTTCATCCGTGGTCACGCATAACCTTTTTCTTTCTCTCTCTTCAGCCCAGAAATACCAGCACTTTTGTCCCTATATCTACCTTTAAGCTGTTTCTGTAAGATAACCCTTCCTTGTTCTTTCTAGTCCCCACACACATACATGACAAAGAGCAGTGTGAAGCACAGGATCGCTCAGTTAGAAAGATATCTTAAGTTTCAAAGAAATAGCATTGTTTGGTAGTTATGAATTTAGGTTATGCAGGTTTTTGTCACTAAATATTGAAGAAAATTATGTTTTCGCAAACTTTCATCTGTCTGCCATAATTTCTTTAACTTCTTTCCAGAATCAATGCATCTTTAACATCTTGAAGACACCCACTTATCAATTTTCCTGGACAACACCGTCATTTGTCACAGCACTGCTTACCACCAAAATTACCAGACTGCATCTTTTTGTCTTGACTGAGGTCTAACCTTTTCCTTTCTCTCTTCCTCCTGTGAGTCATTAGAATATGAGACAAATCTTCTGGTTCATACGCTATACAGAGACCTCAGTTTTTCAGTAGCTACTCAATGCACAGTGACACTGAGAATTGTCTCCCTTCTACAGGGAGAAGAACCCCGCTGCTCATGTAAATGGCATCATATAGATGGCCCCTTTAGATCTTGTGATTTTATTTCTGAGAGATGTTGCAAGGGTAACTTCATCTTCTGTCTCCATTACCTGATAGGAGTGGAAAACAGCACTCTCAAGCTGAAAATTGTTATTTCATTTATATTTCCTTTGAAAAAGCAGAACAACAGTAAATCCAAGAACTTTGGTTTCAAGAGGAACAGTACACATTTCAAGTCAGACTATAATATTTTTTCTTAGTTCTGACTGCATGTCAGTGCCAGTCTGTGAGTCATGATTCCTTACCTGTTTCCATCTTGTTTACTGGTGGAAATAATCCTATGCTGCTCCTTGTTTCCTCTGTACTCATACCATAAGAAATCACTCTGTGCCTTTGCTTTCTATCTGCTTGTCTAAAAAGCAAAGTTATATAAATAACAGCTTCCCAGAGCTTGACCTCTGAGACAGTGTTAAGGGAGATTGAGAAGGATGATTAGGAAAACCAGCATAGGTGGCAGTATGTTCCAAAGTGTATGAGAGAGAAGAAATACACACATCTAAGCCTTTCCCCTGAATTTTGACTACTCTTAATACCCACTTCAAATCCTTGTCTAAACTCTCAGGATAATTCTTGTGTGATGAAAATTCTTATATGATGAGTGTTTCTGAATAATTCAGACTCATTATGGCTAGAAGCTAAACTGTCCTTGAAAGACAGTATTTTTATGAAGAACTTCTCAGGTCCTTGGCTGGATGCAAGGTGCCCACCAAGCCTCAGCAGGACAGGGAGAGAAGCAAATAAGACGAAAAAGACCTCATGAGTCAAGATAAACGCAGTTTAATAAAGCAAAAGCAAAGGCTGTGCAGAAGCAAAGCAAAGTAGATTTATTCTCATCAGCAGGCAGTGTCCAGCCACTTACCAGGAAGTAGAGCGTCAGCATGCATGGTGGTTCCTCTAGGAGAAAAATAACATAATAATGAATGATCCCTCCCCTCCACGTCCCTTCTTTCTTTTAGTTTATATTGCTAAGCAAATGTCCTATGGTATGGAATATCCCTTTGGTCACTTTGAGTCCTGGCTCTGTCTCCTCCCAAGGTCTTGCCCACCCCTCAGCCTACTGGTGGGGGGAATACATTGGAGAGGCAATTGTGATGCACTGCTCTGTAGTAGTTAAAACAGAAGAGTGTTATAAAGATCTTTCTAGCTACCAGTACAAAGCACCACACTATAAGGGCTGCTATGGTGAAAATCAACTCCATCTCAGCCATACCCAATACAACTTCTTAGCATTTGTAGAAAAAACAAATCATCTGTTATCTTGGTTCTAACGGTTTCTTTACTTGTGGTCCATTAATCCTTGAGGTCTTTTTCTAAGAGCTGCTCAAGACAGCAAGAACAGCCAACTTCTTGTCAAAAAGCTATTCACTGTCAAGGGGTTTGAGCCTCCCAAAGGATATTTTGAGGAGTGACAAACCCTTATAATTTGCTAACAACTTTGGTATTTTTTTTCACAGTATTCACTGGTGAGAGGCAATGTAACCCTGTGAATCATAGGGAATTCACATAAGATGCAAGTGCCTAATTTAAGATATTCTCTTAGGCTTCAGCAAATAAGGAATGCCCTTGCCACTTAAAAATATTTGTTACTTAGTTCATAGTATTTGGCAGGTTTCACTTAGAATTTCACATTTGGCATTTACCAGAACAGCTTTCTACTTCAATTGCCTGACTGTGAGACTTGAATACCAATACATAGTTCAAATTTTAGCATTCACAAGACAAAGTATACATAAAAAGAGAAGTATTTAGGAATAATTTTCTGATTCTGATTACATTAAGAAAACAGCTGACCAGCCATACCCCTGTGCAACATCTGTTTCATGCATACACATATAAACTTAGCAGGACTTATAAAATGACAGACAGCTTCCAAAAGGCTGTTTATAAACCAAAACCTGAATTCATACATTGCAAGGAATCAATCAGTGAAGCACTGCTTCAGTTCCAAAGGAGACTCTGAATAACGGCTAGGCTATGAAATTATTCCTGCCACCAGATGCTGTTTGTCTGCTTATGTGCTCTAATTGCTATCAATAATTAAACACAGGTCTCTGATTCATATGCACAGAAGCAGAGATTCTTAAATTAAATGTTTTAAAGTCATTATAGTAGATTTTATATGTTCAGCTAAACACTGCACTCAGGCTGATTACGATTAAATATACTGATACTAAATTACATATTGATTCCATAAATATCAGTGGATACCCAGAGCAAATAAGAAAACTCCTGGTAAATAGAAGGAACATTTTAATTTCAGATGACTAACAGAAAACAGATTATATTTATTTTGTAAGTTATTTATAGTAGTGGTTTAAACCCTGGCCAGACAGCTTGTTCACTCACTCCCAGTGAGTGGTGCCGGGCCGAGAGCAATCGAGGCCCCCGCCCCCCCCTCCCCGGGGCTCTCCCCTTCCCCTCTCCCGGAGGAATGGGGAGGAGGATCGAAAGATTGCAACTCCCACAGGTTGAGACAAGAACAGTCCAGCAACCAATGTACAACACAAATCACCACCAACGACAACAATGATAAGAGAAAATAACAAGGGAAGAGAATACAATACCACCCACCAAGAAACGAATCCGACCTGGAAGGCCGTGTCCTTCCGGGTAACTCCAGAGTTACCCCCCACCCCAGGCATGACGTGCTGTGGTATGGAATACCTCCTTGGCTAGCCTGGGTCAGGTGCCCCATCTCTGCTTCCTCACGGCTTCCCCTCCTCCTTGGCAGAGCATGAGCCTCACAAAGTCCTTGGTCAGAGTAAACACCACTTAGCAACAACTGAAAACATCGGTATCACCAACACTGTTCCCAGGCTGGAAGTCAAAACACAGCACTGCACCAGCTACCACGAAGGAGAAACATGACTGCTACTGCTGAAGCCAGGGCATTGTCCGCCCCTTATTCCATACCATTCACATCATGCTCAGATCCCACATTTTCAATACACCATCGCTCTCCCACGTATATGCATCCATATACACACAGACCAAGAGAAAGAGATCATTTTCTTAGTGCATGGACCAATCCCTATAATGCTGCCGAATCCATTCGGTCCATGATGTCAGGTTCCATCTCTTGTAACAATCTTTCAGGGCAGGAAAGGCTGTGTGCAGTATTGGATCGTTGCCTGCTGATGCTGGTCGTTCCTTTACTGCGGAACTCATCCAGTTCTGTCAAAGTTCATTCTCTGTTGGGATGATGGTTGGAGGGAAGTCAGGGCCAGTCGCTGGTGACCTGGAGACATCTAGTTGATGGGCTATAAAAGCATTACACAGCAGGCAACAGCATACAATTAAGTTCATTGGCTGTTTTCCCCTAAAGTCAAATCCCTTTGAGGTATACATCAGACTTCCCCATCTTCCCGCATTACCCACCAAGTATATCCGGGTCCCTGAGCAAAAGCAATCCCACGAGTGGGTTTGCCTTTACCTGAAGCAGGAATAACCCAGACTGTCTTCCCCAGAAAATTCTTCATATGCACCACGGGAACTTTGTCCCCCTCTATAATTTATAAAAGTTCTGACAGGACTGGGCCAGCCCTGTTGGCAGATCCTCTGGTGTTGCCCAACCAGGCGGCCTTTGGTAAGTGTGTATCCCAGTGCTTGAAAGTTCCCCCACCCATTGCTCTCAGTGTAGTTTTTAACAGCCCATTGTACCGTTTGATTTTCCCAGAGGCTGGTGCGTGGTAGGGGATGTGATATACCCAGTCAATGCCATGCTCTTTGGTCCAAATGTCTATAAGGTTATTCCGGAAATGAGTCCCATTGTCTGACTCAATTCTCTCTGGGGTGCCGTGTCACCACAAAATCTGTTTCTCAAGGCCCAGGATAGTGTTCCGGGCAGTGGCGTGGGGCACAGCATATGTTTCCAGCCACCCAGCGGTTGCTTCCACCATGGTAAGCACATGGTGCTTGCCTTGGCGGGTTGGTGGCAGTGTGATATAGTCAGTCTGCCAGGCCTCCTCATATTTATACTTCAACCATCGTCCTCCATACCAAAGAGGCTTTTACCACTTGGCTTCTTTAATTGCAGCACATGTTTCACACTCATGAATAACCTGGACAATAGTGTCCATTGTTAAGTCCACCCCTTGATCACGGGCCCATCTATATGTTGCATCTCTGCCCTGATGGCCTGAAGTGTCATGGGCCCACCAGGCCAAAAATAATTCACCTTTATGTTGCCAATCTAAGTCCATCTGAGCCACTTCAATCTTAGCCGCTTTATCCACTTGTTGGTTGTTCTGGTGTTCCTCAGTGGCCCGACTCTTGGGTACATGGGCATCTACATGACGTACCTTCACCACCAGGTTCTGCACCTGGGCAGCAATACCTTTCCACAGTGCAGCGGCCCAGATGGGTTTACCTCTGCATTGACAGTTGCTCTGCTTCCATTGCTTCAACCACCCCCACGGGGCATTTGCCACCATCCATGAGTCAGTATAGAGATAAAGTACTGGCCACTTTTCTCGTTCAGCAATGTCCAGGGCCAGCTGGATGGCCTTCACCTCGGCAAACTGACTCGATTCACCCTCTCCGTCAGCAGTTTCTGCAACTTGTCGTCCAGGACTCCATACAGCTGCCTTCCATCTCCGATGCTTTCCCACAATACGGCAAGAGCCATCAGTAAACAAGGCATACTGCTTTTCACTTTCTGACAGTTTATTATATGGTGGGCCCTCTTCAGCACGCACCACCTCCTCCTTTGGTGACATTCCAAAATCTTTGCCCTCTGGCCAGTCCCTGATGACTTCTAGAATTCCTGGACCAGTGGGATTTCCTGTTCAAGTTCGTTGTGTAATTAGTGCAGCCCACTTACTCCATGTAGAAGCTGTTGCATCATGTGGAGAGGAGACCCTGCCTTTGAACATCCAGCCCAGCACGGGCAACTAGGGTGCCAGGAGGAGCTGTGCTTCAGTGCCAATCACTTCCGAAGCAGCTCAAACCCCTTCACAGGCTGCCAGTATCTCTTTCTCAGTTGGGGTATAGCTGGCCTCAGATCCTTTGTATCCCCAACTCCAAAAGCCGAGGGGTCGACCTCGAGTCTCCCCTGGAGCTTTCTGCCAGAGGCTCCAGGTAGGACCGTTCTCCCCAGCTGCAGTGTACAGTACATTCTTTACATCTGGTCCGGTCTGGACTGGTCCAAGGGCTACTGCGTGAACTATCTCGCGTTTAATTTGCGCAAAGGCTGTTGTTGCTCAGGGCCCCATTTAAAATCATTCTTCTTCCGGGTCACATGATAGAGAGGGCTTACAATCAAACTGTAATTTGGGATGTGCATTCTCCAGAACCCCACAGCACCCAAGAAAGCTTGCGTTTCTTTCTTATTAGTTGGTGGAGATATTGCTGTTGTCTTGTTGATCACACATGTGGGGATCTGGCTACATTCATCTTGCCATTTTATTCCCAAAAATTGAATCTCCTGTGCAGATCCCTTGACCTTACTCCGTTTTATGGCAAAACCATCTTTCAGCAGGATTTGGATTATTTTCCTCCCTTTCTCAAAGACTTCTTCCGCTGTATCGCCCCACACAATAATGTCATCAATGTATTGCAGGTGTTCTGGAGCTTGCCCCTGTTCCAGTGCAGTCTGGATCAGTTCATGGCAAATGGTAGGGCTGTGTTTCCACCCCTGGGGCAGTCGGTTCCAAGTGAACTGGACACCCCTCCAAGTAAAAGCAAACTGTGGACTGCACTCTAATGCCAAAGGAATTGAGAAAAATGCATTGACAATACCAATCGTGGCATACCACTTGGCTGCCTTTGGCTCTAGCTCTTACTGAAGTCCTAGCATGTCCGGTACGGCAGCACTCAATGGTGGTGTGACTTCATTCAGGCCACGATAGTCTACTGTTAGTCTCCATTCTCCATTAGACTTTCGCACTGGCCATATGGGGCTAATAAAGGGCAAGCGGGCCCTGCTGATCACTCCCTGACTCTCCAGTCTATGGATCAGCTGATGGATGGGAATCAGGGAGTCTCGGTTGGTGCGATATTGCCGCCGGTGCACTGTTGTGGTCGCAATTGGCACTTGTTGTTCTTTGACTTTCAGCAGCCCCACAACAGAAGGATCCTCTGAGAGACCAGGCAAGGTGGACAGCTGCTCAATTTCCTCAGTCTCCAAAGCAGCAATACCAAAAGCCCATCGGTACCCTTTTGGGTCTTTGAAGTACCCTCTCTTGAGGTAGTCTGTGTTGAGGATGCATGGAGTCTCTGGACCAGTCACAATAGGGTGCTTTTGCCATTCCCTCCCAGTCAGGCTGATTTCAGCCTCCAGCACAGCCAACTCTTGGGATCCTCCTGTCACTCCAGAAATATGGATGGGTTCCACCCCTTGACAGCTTGATGGCATCAGGGTACACTGTGCATCGATATCTACTAGAGCCTTATACTTCTGTGGGACTGATGTGCCAGGCCATCTGATCCACACAGTCCAGTAAATCCTATTGTCCCCTGCCTCCACCTGGCTGGAGGCAGGGCCCTTCTAATGGTCATCACAGCGTTAGACACTTAAGTCGTGGTAAAAGGGATTATTCTTCGTTATCACAGGAGCTGGAGTAAAATCAGCTCTTCCATTCCATCTGGGAAACTGCTCACCAGAGACTGAAGCCATAGCTCTCATGGGATGATCAGTCTTGGCCCTTGCTCCCTTCTTCAATTCACTCACCTGTTCCTCCAATGCTGAAGTAGATTTTCCATCCCACTTTGTCCTGTCTTCTCTGTGATCCCGCAGGGAAAACCATAGGGTACCCCGTGGCGTATACCTCCTGTATCTCCTCTCTTGAACAATAGGACGCCTTTTGTTAATAGCTGAGACGTGTGGTGGTACACGTGAGAAGCTGGATAAATCAGATAGATCGTCCCTCAATTGTTTGAGGTCCTGGGACAGTTTCTATGTCATTCCAGGTTACTGTTGCCAACGAATGGGCATATGGTGACGGTGCATTCTGTGTAAGTTTTTGCCACATGGGTCATGTGCATTCAACTTCATCTGGATCTATGGGTATATCCCTGTTGTTCGGCTTGATGTGACAGATCATCTCTACGATGGCTGATTCCCTCAGAGACTGGATGCCTTTGTCTATAGTAGTCCACTTGGCCGAACGACTCGTAACATCGTCCTTGTATGGAAACCTTTCTTTCACAGCTGCCAAGAGCCGCCTCCAAAGACTGAGGGACTTTTTCTCTCTTGCAATTGCTTTGTCAATTCCCCCTTCTCTAGCAAGTGATCCCAGCTGCTTGGCTTCTGTACTTTCTAGTTCCTGACCATCGGCCCCATTGTCCCAGCATCGGAGTAACCAGGTGATGATGTGCTCCCCTGGTTGACGGGTAAAATCTTTTCACATATTCCGTAGCTCAGTTGAGGTCCGAGGTCAAGAAGTTACCTCTTCTTTTTCTTCTTTGTCATGTGATGATGACTCCTGATCAGATGCTAGACCGGGTGGTGAATACATTGGTTCTTCATCTTGCTTCACCCTTCTTGCCTCTTTTTTGATTTTTCTCTTGTGTACAGGGGCAACCAATATTGGTACGAATTGGTCCTCTGGTTTGGCTGCAGTGATTACCACTGTGGTTTGAGTAGCGACTGTACTTGTTGCTGGGGGTGGTGTAGCTGCTGTGCTTGGAGCTGGGGTAGCTGCGCTGTCTGCTGCAGTCGAAGTTTGAGCAGCTGCTGTACTTGCCACTGGGGTAGCTGTGCTGTTCATTGCAGCCAAAGTTTGAGTAGCGACTGTACATGTCGCTGGGGGTGGTGAAGCTGCTGTGCTTGGAGCTGGAGTAGCTGCGCTGACTGTTGCTTTGCCCTCAGATCCGCCGACATTCTTTTCCTTTTGAAGGTGCTGGATAGTGTTGAACAAGGCCCTGTAAGCATAGGCCAAGCCCCAGCACGTTGCCATGATTTGTCCATCTCTGGTATGGCCAGAATGACCACACACCTCATTTAAGTGTTTTACTAATTCTTCTGGATTTTGCAGTTGTTCGGTAGTGAAATTCCAAAGTACTGGAGGGGCCCACTGACCTAGATACTTGCCCATACTATCCCACACACCCTGCCACTCATGACTGTCCAGCCTCAGGGAAAAATCTCTTGGTCCTCCTACATCATCGTTTGACCCCAGACAAGACCCAAACCTGACTACGCTTAACTCTTGAAATGGGTCGCGGGCAAAACACACTCTGTATGCGTGCTAGCATGGTGATTCCCATCACGATCAGCAAACAAGTCTTAACAGCATTAAAAGGCCATTCAAAGACTTCAAAACTCTCAAATGTAAATGGTCTGGGGGGAGGACTGGGAGAGTAAAAGGATATCTCTTTCACAGGTTGAGCACCTGAGAAGGAGAAAAAAGATGTGTAATTGCTAAGCACTTCTATTATATGCCTCTCAAAGTATAAAGGTGGTGACCACACTGGGAACATAAGCCAGATCAGTTTCATGATCAATGATTTTATTGTATTACAAGTCATTACCATAAAGTACAATGAGACAAAAACCTTAGCCCCCAAGGCCCACACTTGAAAAACACTAATACAGCAAATACCCGATGGAAGTAAGTTATGATATACTGAAACTGTGAGATCAAGAGAAACAACTTTGAGAGCCAATAAATCAGCATTGTGACAAGTGACTATTAATCCAGACAGATCTGTTGTTAGCTCAACTCCTCATGCCCCACGTTGGGTGCCAAAAGAACTGCTGTGGTTTAAACCCTAGCCAGACAGCTTGTTCACTCACTCCCAGTGAGTGGTGCTGGCCTGAGAGCAATCAAGGGCCCCCCCTGCCCCAGGGCTCTCCCCTTCCCCGCTCCCATGACGGATGGGGAGGAAGATTGAAAGAGTGCAACTCCCATGGATTGAGACAAGAACAGTCCAGCAACCAATATACAACACAAATCACCACCAACGACAACAATGATAAGAGAAAATAACAAGGGAAGAGAATACAATACCACCCACCAAGAAACGAGTCCCACCCGGAAGCCTGTGTCCTTCTGGGTAACTCCCAGTTACCCCCCACCCTGGGCATGACGTGCTGTCGTATGGAATACCCCCCTGGCTAGCCTGGGTCAGGCATCAAATCTCTGCTTCCTCACAGCTTCCCCTCCTCCCTGGCAGAGCATGAGCCTCACAAAGTCCTTGGTCATGGTAAACATCACTTAGCAACACCCAAAAACATCGGTATCACCAGCGCTATTCCCAGGCTGGAAGTCAAAACACAGCACTGCACCAGCTACCACGAAGGAGAAAAATGACTGCTACTGCTGAACCCAGGACAATAAGTTATTTCATAAGGCACATTTTGCAAAGAAGTGGTGTCTCTCAGCTGACTTGCAGAAGACAAAAAATAATACCCATTCATTTGGAAAACAATAAATGCAGACAATGAACTATACCCAAGTTTGTGACAGCCACTTTTAAAGTCAAGTTTGAATGCAACTGAAGCTTGCACTTGTTAATCAGTCTGTGACAGGCGTGATCTTTTCCAAAAGTATGTCCCCAAGGTGATTCTCACCCTTTTTTAATAGAATATGGTCTGCAGTATGTCTGCAAGAAAAAGAAATTTACACTCTTTGAAACTGCCTGCACTTACCCTTTGGCAGGCTGTACAGTTTGATGACATACTTTCTTAAGATGATTGCTATTAGTCATATCACTGTCCTGCACAAAGGTCTGGCAGACTTTGAAGCAGAAGTAGGGTGATGAGCCATCTCTGGTGATTCACTCTTTCTGCTACAGCCAGAGAGGTCAGGGCAGTATGACTCCTTTTACCACTTTTACCAGGTTTGCAGTGCACAGATTCTCTAGAGTCTTATGCCACTGTAGAGACACTCTTCACCTGCTTGTCCCAGACCTCTGAGATTGTTATCCTCTGTTTCCAGAATCCCAGGAGTTGCTTCCTCTGACTTCTGGTCAGTATGACAAAGGTTCAAACCATTCAAACCCCTCAGATCCTCCTTGGCTAAGATGGATTTGAGATAAAAGTTACTATTCAAGGCAAATTGCCATTTGAAATGTACAACTAAGTGGGTCCTATTCAAAGATGTATCAACTCCCTTTGTTTCTTTCAATAGGTTGCCCCTAAACAGTTCTGGGAAAATAAAAATCAGAGAATCTGTTGGACAAAGGTTACTCAAAGACAATAAATTCAGTTAGACTTCGAAAGGCCCCCATTCTTTTTTCAAAATAGTTTGCAAAACTAGTTTATCTGTTGCTAGTAAGTCCCGTAAGTGTTAATGTTCATGCAGTATCTGGAGCAGCAGCATGCCCGAAGTGTAGTGTGTGTCATGGTATCTTATAAAGGCATCTCCATTGGACACTGTCAGGTGGAGAGCAGTAAGTGACTTTCAGTCTGAGACATTGGCAAAAGATCTTTTTAATAAAATTATATATTTTAAAGTTCCTGTCCTTAACATACACTCACAGTCATGTAGGTTCTTTTCTATAGTTTTTTTTATTAGAAGTGAAAATTCCATCTTCTGAAAAATTAGTTTAGATCCTAAGACAACAAATGCAAATCAGCAGTTGTTTATACAGTTAACTACATTTCTGAAAGGAGCTGTTGTTGTTCAAGATTTGAGATAATTTAACTTTATTGCTTAACATGATATGGGTACTTAAACATAATTGTCTAATGTCACTTGTCATTTTAGATGCACTATGGTTTTATGTACATGCCTCCAGCTACACTCCAAAAGGGTATAGGTCTCTTTTAGGTCCTGTGCCATGCTGATAAGCCCAGCTGAATGTCTCTGATTTCTATGATGTTGTAAATGACATTAAGCAAGCTGACTAATTGGCGTGTATCGCTTCTAGTTTATCTGTTGCTCATAGAGTCCTATAAACTTTAATGTTCTTGAAATATTTGGAAAAATAGTGTGCCCAAAGTGCAGCATGTGTCAAATTACAGTTAATAAAAATAGAAAAGTGAATAGTAAGCAAAGTTGGAGCAGGAAAGAATTAAAATATAGTCTGAGAATGTAATGAAGTCTGGTTTGCAGTGAATTGGTGATTAACGACTTTGTCCTGGCTTCAGCAGTAGCAGTCATTTTTCTCCTTCGTGGTAGCTGGTGCAGTGCTGTGTTTTGACTTCCAGCCTGGGAACAGTGCTGGTGATACCGATGTTTTTGGGTGTTGCTAAGTGATGTTTACCATGACCAAGGACTTTGTGAGGCTCATGCTCTGCCAGGGAGGAGGAGAAGCCATGAGGAAGCAGAGATGGGGCGCCTGACCCAGGCTAGCCAGGGGGGTATTCCATACGACAGCACGTCATGCCCAGGGTGGGGAGTAACTGGGAGTTACCCGGAAGGACATGGGCTTCTGGGTCGGATTCGTTTCTTGGCGGGTGGTATTGTATTCTCTTCCCTTGTTATTTTCTCTTATCATTGTTGTCGTTGGTGGTGATTTGTGTTGTATATTGGTTGCTGGACTGTTCTTGTCTCAATCCATGGGAGTTGCACTCTTTCAATCTTCCTCCCCATCCGTCATGGGAGCGGGGAAGGGGAGAGCCCCGAGGCAGGGAGGGGGCGTGGGCTCGATTGCTCTCAGGCCAGCACCACTCACTGGGAGTGAGTGAGCAAGCTGTCTGGCTACGTTTTAAACCACGACATAAACAAAATTAAAACTGAAGGTTGGAAAGCAATGTCACCCCTTTGCAGACCTCCAGAAATATCACAGAAGGAAGAGGTACCATGTGGGTTCCAGTGAACAGATTTCAAGCATATTGGATGTACTCTTAGAGGTCAAAAGTTGACTTGGGACAAATCCTGTTTGAGGTATGTATTGACTGACATGTGAAAAATACAATATCTGATACCTATCTCCTCCTGTGATTAAGAAATCCACAGTTGTTATAGACAGGTGAATTTTGTAATTTCTGAAAGGACATGGGTTCACCATTCAGCTTTTTTCCTGAGAGATCTTCCACCTGCCCTATTACCTCTGTGTGGCCACTCATTCTTGAACTATCTTCTTATGAGTTTAAAGGTATGATAGGCTACTAAAGACTTCCCCTTAACAATGTGAGGCTGAAATTTCATCTCCTCCTTTGCCAAGACTGTCCTTGTTTCTGCCGCATGCCTCCTACAATTTTCCATGTCCCTATCTCTTATTGACCTGCCTATCAGGCAACATGCATCATGGTTAGTGCTGTGAATGTGGTGAATGGTCATCTGCCTTTCAGTTGCTGAATTGGCCAGGCAGAACGTGTAACGTTTTGGCAGCCACATGTAATCCTTAGGCCATATTTTTGTACAGCTCAGTTGTGAGTACTTCAATATCTTTAACATTCCTACTCCTCTGTCTAGTTTGGCTGATATTAGCCACAGGGATCAAAAGTTATTGTGAGAAAGAGGGCTGAGAGAAAGACTCAGTCACAGAGATAGAAGTGTTGCCAATCACATCAGGTTTATCCCCTTAGGAAATCAGACTAAAATGTGGGACACTTCAGTATTAAGAAATTTGACTGCTGCCCTGGAGAATTTCCTCACTGAATCTGCCACAGCTTCCTTACATTATGGCGGGCACATCACTTCAATCATCTGAGTAGGACTTCAAATATGAAATGCTGTGAAACTGAGCTATGGCAACTAGAACTGCAATAACTAGAGGCTGTGCTTTAAAAACACATAAGCTACTATATAATGCTAAGAACTCGAAAACATGGGTCCTGTGGGATTGCTGAGGACACTGAATTAGGTCAGACTCATGGCTTAACTTTTCTGGCAGGTATTTAAGGAAACATTTGGTTTCCTGAAGTGACATTTGGGTGAAATTTAGAAGCTGAAGTTTAGGAAGACAGTTCTGAAAAACTAGGCTTACTTTTTACTACTTCTTACCTGAGTGAAACTGGGGTCTTTAGTAAGATATTAAGGATTTGTTAAGCCTGATCTTTTTTTTTTTTTTTTTTCAATTTCCAGTGATTTCTCAAGGCAAAATGGCCAATCTGTCCTTGAAGAAAACTATTCCCTTCAACAAAAGTTCTCCAGCGCAGTTCAGTGGTGGGACTGCAACTGGTGGAAGTAATGTCAAGGTCAGTCACAACAGTAGCAACAGGAGGTTGTGGCTATTTGTTGGTCTAAAACTCACGATTATGTCCTCCAACTTCAGCCTACAACCATCAAATTATAAACATAGTCCCAGATCTTGGTCTTCCACATGTTCCTATCATATTTTGCACTCCTATGACCTATATAAAGTCTACTGATCAGCTGACTAGAGGTAACAGTCCCTGGGCACATGCGTACACTGAAATTATTCTACGAATACTTCTTTTTACAAGTTTCCTATAGATGCCCACACAGTACATACTGTTGCTGCATCCCTTTTTGAAAGCAGATTGTATATTAGACTATTGTAGGTATTGAGAATCATCTTACATTCATACCATATTTTCTTAACTTATTTAACCTTTCTTGATTGCCACAGGAAACAGGAGAGAAGACAGCTAAAGGAAAGGCATCCATTATTAACAGCGAGGAACAGATATTTGTGACACCTTATTTTCCAGAAAGACAGACACAATCCCGTTTCTATAGATCGCCTTAAGGTAACTAAAGCTGAATGCCAAGCTGAAGTCATATACATACAGCCAATTAGACAAAGAACATACTTACATTACTTTAATTTTCATAGAATCATAGAATAGTTAAGATTGGAAAGGACCTTAAGATCATCTAGTTCCAACCCCCCTGCCATGGGCAGGGACACCTCACACTAACCCATATCACCCAAGGCTCTGTCCAACCTGGTCTTGAACACTGCCAGGGATGGATCGTTCACAACCTCCCTGGGCAACATATTCCAGTGCCTCACCACCCTAACAGGAAAGAATTTCCTCCTTATATTCAATCTAAACTTCCCCTCATTAAGTTTTAACTCGTTACCCCTTGTCCTATCACTACAGTCCCTAAGGAAGAGCTCCTCCCCAGCATCCCTATAGTCCCTCTTCAGATACTGGGAAGATGCTATGAGGTCTCCACGCAGCCTTCTCTTCTCCAGGCTGAACAGCTCCAACTTTCTCAGCCTGTCTTCATACAGGAGGTGCTCCAGTCCCCTGATCATCCTCGTGGCCCTCCTCTGGACTTGCTTCAACATTTCCATGTCCTTTTTATGCTGAGGAAACCAGAACTGTACACAATATTCCAGGTGGGGTCTCACAAGAGCAGAGTAAAGGGGCAGGATCACCTCCTTTGACCTGCTGGTGTCGTGGTTTAAACCCAGTCAGGTAATTCGTTCACTCACTTCCCCCCCCTTTCTTGCGCTCCCCCTGCTCTCGGAGGGATGGAGAGGAGAATCGAAAAGAATGCAACTCCCACGGGTTGAGATAAGAACAGTTTAGTAACTAAGGTATAACACAAATCACTACTGCTACCACCAGTGATAATAATGATAAAGGAAATAACAAGGGAAGAGAATACAACGCCTCAGCACCAGCCGACCGATAACTCGCCCCCCCTCAGCCTGACCAAGCACCGACCGATACCTCCTCCAACCCTGCAGTCTCCCAGCCCCTCCAGCTAACTCCCAGTTACCTCCTGGGCATGACGTGCTGTGGTATGGAATACCTCTTTGGTCAGTTTGGGTCAGGTGTCCTGTCTCTGCTTCCCGCTGGCCTCCCCTCCTCCCTGGCAGAGCATGAGGCTCACAAAGTCCTTGGCCAAACCAAAACATTACTATCAGCTCTGTTCCCTAGCTGAAAGTCAAAACACTGCACTGCACCAGCTAGCAAGAAGGGGAAAAATGACTGCTACTGCTGAACCCAGGACAGCTGGTCACACTCCTTTTGATGCAGCTCAGGATACGGTTGGCTTTCTGGGATGCAAGTGCACACTCAAGCCAGCTCATGTTCATTTTCTCATCGAGCAACACCCCCAAGTCCTTCTCTGCAGGGCTGCTCTGAATCTCTTCTCTGCCCAACCTGTAGCTGTGCCTGGGATTGCTCTGACCCAGGTGTAGGACCTTGTACTTGGCATGGTTAAACTTCATGAGGTTGGCATCAGCCTATCTCACACACGTGTCAAGATCCCTCCAGATGGCATTCCTTCCCTCCAGGGTATCAACCAAACCACACAGCTTGATGTCATCGGCAAACTTGCTGAGGGCACACTCAATCCCACTGTCCATGTCAGTGGCAAAGATGTTGAATAAGACCACTCCCAACACTGACCCCTGAGGGACACCACTCGTTACTGGTCTCCAGCCGGACATTGAGCCATTGACCACAACTCTTTGTGTGCGGCCATCTAGCCAGTTCTTTGTACACTGAGTGGTCCATCCATCAAATTGATGTCGCTCCAATTTAGAGACAACGATGTCATGTGGGACAGTGTCGAATGCTTTACACAAGTCCAGGTAGATAACATCAACTGCTCTACCCCTGTCCATCAGTTCTGTAGCCCCATCATAGAAGGCCACCAAATTGGTCAGGCAGGATTTCCCTTTAGTAAAGCCATGCTGGCTGTCACCAACCACCTTGTTGATTTTCATGTGCCTTAGCGTGCCTTCCAGGAGAATCTGCTCCAAGATTTTGCCAGGCACAGAGCTAAGACTGACCAGTCTGTAATTCCCCGGGTCATCCATTTTCCCCTTCTTGAAAATGGGGGTTATATTTCCCTTTTTCCAGCTGTTGTGAACTTCACCTGACTGAAATGATTTCTCAAATATGATGGCCAGCGGATTAGCAACTTCATTCTCCAGCTCCTTCAGGACATGTGAATGGAATTCATCAGGTGCCATGGTCTTGTGTATGTTCAGATTTTTAAGATGGTCTCAAACCAGTTCCTCTCCTACAGTGGGCACAAGGTCTTCATTCTCACAGTCCGTGCATCTGCCTTCCAAGACTTGGGTGGTGTGGTCAGAGCCTTTGCCAGTGAAGACCGAGGCAAGGAAGTCATTTAGAACCGTAGCCTTCTCTAAATCCTGTGTAGCTAGTTCTCCCGAGAGCTTGCTGAGGGGGCCTATGTTTTCCCTAGTCTGTTTTTTATTTGCTAGTGAAGCTTTCCATAAAACAAGCAAGCGAAAAAGATGAGGCTGGAAGGCCAAGATAGATTGATCTGTACTGATGCATCCTCAATACATGTGTAATAGACTTACTACAGATTTTGATGACTGCATTAAGTATCATCATATTTTGTGTCTGTAATTGAAATGACTGTTGCGCTTTTTCAAAGAAGTCATTCTACTGAAATATTACTCTTACTTTTAAGATTAGCTTTGTGGGACACCTTACAACATCCATCAGATGACAGTGGAAACTGTTGTTAGCCAAACATGCTTAGTTTTTTAGGGCATGGAAGTAAACTATAGATGGAAAGCAAGTTATCTAAATATTTAAACTCAGATCTAGATTGTAGTTTCAGAATAGGTAATATTCTGAAACCTTGCCCTTTTTGGGTATTGACTCATGACATCTGTAATGAACCCAGTGAAATCTTGACTATCACAGCATGGAGCCTCTTAACATGTTACTCCTTTGGCTAAATCCTTCTATGCCTCTCCTTTGCACCTGAAAATGGAACAAAGTCTATCTTAAAGGAGTATTGAGAGAAAAGCTAATGTTAGAGAAGTAGAAGGATACTGTAATAATGAGTGCCTGAGCAAATTTTCCAAGAAAATTAATCATCTTATTCGCAGAACAAGGTTTTATTAGCATCTGGTAAGACAGATCTGAGGCTAAATACAGAACAATGAGCATTAACCAAGAGCCACTGCTCATTAAATGAGCACAGCCCATTCTGAATGAGCCAAATGTCTTGTGGATTGATGATAAAGACAGCCTGGACTCTTACATACCTTAATATTGAGTGTTAAAGTGTGCAAGTTTTGCTAAGAGTATTTTGTGTAGCTATTATTTAAATTCCAAGATGGATATTAAGAGTTTTCCACATTTGCTTCAAGAAACAGGATTTAATTCTAAGAATCCAGTTGAAAATTATTCTGGGATCCTGGGTAAACTAATGGGTATTTCCAACTCCTACAAACTAGTGATAGAGTTTAAAAGTATTATTTGGACTGGTATCTTTAACATTACCAAGTTTAGAAGAACTAACTCCTTATTCAGGGAGTTACTAAGTATCTGACAAGTAATGTAGATGGCACATTGAAGTATTGAGCATCATCTGAAAACATAATAGCAGAAGATATTTCCTGTCTGCTGCTTATGAAAACAGAAAATAAGAACCCATATAAACTTATTTTCTGCTATTTCTTATTGAATTTAATAAAATTCATTGTTCTTCTTTTCTAACAGTATGTCTCTGCATCTGAGATAATTACCTTCTTACTTCAAAATCTTCTGAGACTATTACAGGAAAAACTTTATCCTTTTCAACAATTCAAATATTGTCTTGACTTCAACATAAAAGGGTTAGACTGCTATTGTCTTTTTTTTTCTTTTTTTTTTTTCCTAATATTACAGCAGTTGGCTCCTTTAAACTTACCTACATGAAATGAAAGCTGTATCAAGCATTCTTTATGTGCTGAAGAATCTCTAACAAAACCAGCTACTGAGAAGTGATGCATACCATATTAAGCAGAAAATCAGTGGAGCAGAATTGTAGTCGTAGTTTCCCCTTTTGGCTTGTCAGCCACTTCTTGCATCACTACATTATTAATTTTTTCGTCCTTGCTGTCCTACAGAGCTGAACAACCTCTTTTCCTCCCTTCTTTCATTCTCTCTCACTACTTGTGCTCTGTTTTTGAATTAGGTTGCAATAAAATTTGTTCAAATTCAGGCTTCAAATTTTACCCAAACATTTCAGAAGGTTTTACAGATGTAATTAAAAGTAAATCTTCATTTCTTCCTGCAGCTGGTTAGTATGTGAATCATCTGGATGCATCAATGTACAGGATGTATAGTGGGAAGAGACAGTCATAGAAATAAGAGGGAAAGAGTACCCACTTTCTCACAGTACTGAAGAATGGAACTGTTCACCGTTTGGCAGATTCATATGGCATAAAAACAAAGAGCTCCAGGCTGATTGCTTAAAGGCATCTACTTTACTCTTCATAGTGACATAGAAATAAGTTGGCTCAGAATTCCTAGTGCTATATTTAGTTAAATGAAAACACTTCTCATAAATTCTCTTAATCTGGATGGAGTACTTGTTTTTCATCTACAATTTCAATTTACTCCTGTAGTAGATCCAGAAGCTCCATCCCACCTTCAAAATTTTAGATTTTACTGACACTGTGTTTCAATTTATTTTCTTGGTCTGTTTCTCTTCCCCAAAGAGGACATGCTGCATTGGGAAAACATCGCTTCAAATAGAGCGCAATATGTAACACTACTGGTGTAAGATTTTCAATGAATTTTCGGGGTACTTGATTATTAAAAACTACACACTGTAATATTAATTTGCATGCTTAAGCTGAGGCATGTTGTTAGAACTTCAGTCAGATCTTTCACATGTGATGAAGACACCCACTAATTGCATAATATTTGGAATGAAGAAGTTACCTCTAGGTCTGGATTTTTACAGGGCTTTTCATTATCTAAAAATAATCTCCATCAGAGTCTCTCTCCTTCCCTTCCTCTTTTATTTACTATGACTCCAGTTTCCTAAGGCTTGCCTGTGCATGCATAACAGTAAATTTTGCAGCATTTCTACAATTAAACTCTACAAATCTTAACAGTAATAATTTGCTTTATTGTACCATGTAATCTTTAAAGTCCAGACAAAGAGCAGTCCTAAGAAAGAATGGGATATATAACACATTGGTTGCACTTGCCCTTTGTAAATCCCTCTATAGGGCAGAGTCTTTAGTCTGAGCTTCAGAGAATTTCTGCAATGTTTGAGGCTCTAAATATTGAATCTCCCACTGGAGTGAAGCACTTTTACAGGTAGTATTCAGCTTCCACAGATACTATACTAAAGCACTGCTTGGAAGGTAAATGGTAAAGTAGGTCTCCATCCTTAGTGTATTACTCTAAGTGCTGCATTCAGATTGTATATTTATTTTCTGACTCAGTGCATCACTGCATTAGAGAAATGTCAATAGATACATTTATTCCTTTAAAGAATGATATGAAGGATATTCCTGTGCAAAAAAATAAGAGCACAGGAAAGACTTGAACCTGGCTATGAACTCTCTGGTGGAAAGCTCTAATCTCTATGTCCTAGAAGGAAATAAGATTTGCTTGACATTTTTGTCTGGTGCCTGCTCCATCAGGCATGTCTGGAGAATGGACACAAAACAGGTGAGCAATGTGAAGAAAGTAACTAGGTATTTCACTTCTTCACATACCAGGGCAAGTTTTCTTGAGTATGGCCAGAAGATAAGACATTTTACAAGAAGTCCTTATTGTTCTAAGGTTTCTTAAGAGATTCCTAGTCATACAGCAGCGATTTCAGGGTTTAAATTTTAGATTACAGATCATAAAACTGGAGCTAGGTAAGGCTTAAGCATTCAAATCCTTGTTTTAGCATAGTCCTCAGCCCTTATATTTATTGATTAAATAAAAAAAAAATAGAAGACTTGTTTTTTAATTAAGGCTGAAGTTTCTAAAGATGTCTGAATGAATTAGGTAAGAAAATCAAATTAATTTGAGCCCTCTAAGACCATACTAATTCTTTAGAATCCCTCCTAATTACCTAGTGGTACCTTTCTTCTTTATTTGAGTTATACTTTAACCACTAATGCTAAGTAAAAGGCAAAACAGATTCCTGACATAAATAAAGTTCTGATTCTGCTATTTTCAGCACTGCTGGTATCAAAATGTGTACTTGAAAAGGAAATAAAATAGCTTTTTCCTCAACAGTCAGAGGCTACCAAGACATGAGTATCCTACTTCTTGAGGTGTCTACAACCCTAGCTGATAGCGTAAGAGTTGTTCTGACTTTACCTGGATTGCAGAGCCTGTAAAACATATGAACACAGTAATTTTACCAGCTCAGGCACACTACCATTCCTGAACCTTAGCGCGTTAAAACCAGGAGAATCTGGCTGTTATTGAAATAAAACTGTCACCGTAAGGGATATATTGCCAGAAAAAAAAAATATTTTAAAAATAAAGGAAAAAGGTAAGAAATGTCATAGGAATTATTAGCAGCTGCTGCCTCCAAAACCAAAGTCTGCTGCTTGATACTTTTTTACTTAAAGTTACCCGTAATGCCCAAAAAGCCAGTCTGCAGACACTTTAGAAAGACTGTGCATGCCAATCCATACAGAGTGAAATCACTCTGGAGCCTTTGCTGAAAAAATTTCATTGCATCTGTGATCGTTTTTCTTTTCCTCTCTTCATCCACCATGTGCAACTGGGTGTCTGTGTGTGATTTACGATGAAAAAAAGAAAAACAAAATACATGTCATAGTGTGCTTAACAAAACATTGTGCAAGCTGCCCCAGATTCTGAAAGAACAGTGATATTTATCATTCTTGGAAGAAGCTTGTCATAGAACCAATCAGTCATACAGCCAGTGGTGCTTTCTTAATACAAACATCACGACAAAAATACTGAAGTTTTATCAAGACACTGATCTACACAGTGTCAGAGAGAAGAAAAATACCTGGGTTTAATATTTTTTTTTTAATGAGTAAATAAAAAAGTACTTCAGGCACCTTACCTAGCCTTAGGAATGGAGGTCCTAAAAGCAGAATACCAAATTTCATGTCTGTATGTGTAACAGATGTTCTGAATTTCCCAATAGAAAACAAGTGTCTGGTCAATACAGTCAATGGTGTCAAGAAAAAAGTCCTACTCAGCCTAAAGCTGATCCCTAGGACATGTCTCAATTTCATATTTAATACATTAATTGAGACTTCAACACATCTGGGAATTTATTCAGTTGCTTAAATGTCATTTTATGCTGACATTTGAAGCACTTTACCTAGACCGAACCCTCTAGCAGCCACTCTACCCTACCTTCATCTGCTGCTCCAGGTTTGTACAGATCACCTGTTCATCCTACCTTGTATCCATTAGTTCTGTAGTGAAACTTAAGGCTTTTCAGTAACTCTAGACACATGTTTAGAGGCAATTCAACCAAGTCCCAGAGGAAAAATTAATGTCTAGGCCTGAGATTAGAGGCTAGATGTGGTGTATGAACTAGAGGATGAGTCCATTACTCCAGAAACCATATCTCTTTCATTTCAGGAACTCTGTGGTATCTGATGTATCCACATCTGGAAAACATACACTATTGTAAAACAAAAACTGGAGGTAATACTGAAGTATTTCATGTAGCATTGGGTGTCAAGATGCATGAAGCTGAATTCAATAACAACCTACGGAGGAACAGCAAGTCTGTAAGGCCAAATAGGCAACAGGCTGAGACTTCAGGTGACAAGTCCAGTCTTGTGGGTATGTGTGACACTGAAAACTTTAGGCATTTAAGGAGTGTCAAAGGCAGAGAGATGAGGCAGAGAGGAATACCAGCCCCTTTTCGCTAACTGCAGAGTGAACTGAAGTGGAAATTAAGCAGTGTAACTACCTAAATAATTTGTGAAATCCTTTGAAGCTTTCAGAAGCATTGGATGCTCTGCACTTCCCCATATCAAGGACCAATACCTGTGTTCTCACTGAGGTTTTCTTTTAAGCATGGCTGGAGGGCTTGATTTTCACAGGTGCTGAATAGTAGTAATTAATGTCTGTAGTTTGGCACCTGGCAACTGCACAACTCAAAATCAGATGCTATTTTTGAAAATGAGGGACTCTGTCTTTAAGCTCCAGGGAAACACTTCACAGAGATAGAAGGGGGCTGTTTCACCAGCCTCACCTCATACATATAAATCAGAATTTTATTTTTAAATGTTGGTTGACTTTTAGGGTGGAGGGGAGATCTTGTTTAGAATATTTTTTTTTCCATTTTTTAAAGGGAGAGGATTAGGTTTAATTCACACACAAGCTTTGGGATGTGAAGAATGGTGACTGTTTGCAGGTAGAAGACCATCTTTTCCAGCCCCATATGCTTATTTGAGGAATGTCTGCTTTGGGAAGGGTATGGACTCTGTCGCTTAGCAACCACCCTCCCTCTTCTTGGAGCAGCAGGAGGATGCTTTGTGCATGCATGTGCACTAGTAATCTGATTTTGAGACCACAGAAGGCCTTGTTGTGATACAGTCAAGCAGATCATATACAGATATTTTGCAGGCGATCAATCCATTTCAGCTCAGGGCAGACAAAATCTGAATCAGCTTCTTTTAATGTTCTGTGTCTGAACTGAAAGTGTTTGAGGTCATTGTAACTTGTTTTCTTGGGAAAAATAAATGAATATTATGTGGGCAGTGAGTCCCTAGTACAAGTTTAAACTAAAGAGTCTGTTGCAAACTGTGTGAAGTTTCGCTGAAGTATCCAGGATGTTTTCTTACAACAGAGGGAAGCACAAGGAACATATAGTGACAAAAATGAAGCCAATACTGTTGCATGGAACTAAACTGAAAGATACTCACTTAATCTGTTAAGAAACACAGTGTTTGCATGATGATTTTTTCACTCTGGTCATGTGTCAGAAGTATAATGAAGCAGGAGGGAGTAGGTTATATACCTTTGTGTTTGTACTACCTACATGGGTGTAGGCTAGTCATTTGATGCTGATGGGTCTAAGACGTACACTAGATGGTGCTTGCACAACACAGGGAGCAAAAAGTGCGTCTGTCTCAAGATGTGTCAGCAGCTCAATGCTCCACCTTCTCCTCTAGTGTTTTCTGTGATGTGCACTTTGTTCTATTAAGTGGAGTCATATAATTAAGTATAGAAAGTTCACAAGATATATATATATATAAAAGAATTGGTTATTTGCTATTTATCTGACCAATGTAATAAAGAGATAACTCATTTGCTTATCTGTATATATGTTTAGACATAGTTATGTATGTACATGGTCTTGGTAGCTGCAAATTTCTAAAGACAGAGAGCTGGTATTGTGAAACCTTTTCTATACGGTTTTAAAGAGCTAGACATAAACAAACCTGAGATGAAAGGAAAAGCTGTTTGTACAACACTATTAAATCTTAACCAGTCTCTAAAATCTATTATAAACTATCAGGAATTGTGGGGATCAGGCTGGGGGGGGGGGGGAGGAGGGGAGAGAAGAAAAGAAAATGCTGAATGCTGAAGAGATTTATCTCTGTTCACCATATAAAGGTATACAAACTGCGTGAAAGCTTTTTATATATCCTTGGGACATCAGAGCAACTAAAAGGAAGAGGACCTGAATCAGTCGTTGTATTTCCATGTTCTCCATAAGTTTTGCTTATATCAACAAAGTATATCTTGGATTTTATTACAAAACAATAATAAAAAGCTTCAAATATTATTGACAGTAATTTAAGTGTCAATATAATATATATTCTCACAGTATCCCCAGTTCAAATAGGATAAACACACTACAAAGATATACCACATATTGAGTCCATTGTTTTTAAAGTCTAGACATAGTAACAGTTTATAATAATCTAACACCCCAGTTAAACATGTTTAACTCTTTATTTCTTTTAAGGGTCTTTCAGTCATGTCTGGAGACTCATATACCTGCAATGTTGTCTAAAATAAAATGTAATTACTTTCGATGGATGCACATTTTGGGTGAGGCTTGATTTTGGGCAGATGAAAGGAAGTGGATAGCAGGGCTGGAGGGAAAGAGGACTGCCAGAAAGAAGAGAGGTGATCCCAATTTGCTTGAATTAGTGCCAACACATGAACCCAAACTTTCCAAATCAAATTGTGCTGCCAAAACACAAACAAGAGCTAAACAGCAGTTTCTGCCCTCTTCTAATACCTGGGTTCACTGTAGTCCAGTATTTGTAAGAGGAACAGTGGTGGCAAGATATCTGTGTGTTTTACTAAATGAGATGGGATGCAATGAAGATTGGGGTAGTGGATATGGCTGTTTCTGGAAGAGTTGTTCAGGTGCACAAGCTGTTGAAGTTGTAATAGGAACAGATAAGCAGAAACAATATTAACCAATAGGTTTTCAATCTCGGGATAAGCCAGGCACTTCATTCAGCTGTGTTTTGACACTAGCCTGCTGTGACTCTATTGCTTTGCTATTTTAATTTTTCTAAAAGCAAGGAGCTTCACTGACTTAACTGTGAAGCACAAACATTCTTTAAATGGGCCAAGACACACTAGTTTCCTAGTGGCTAATTGTGGAGCAGGGTCATGCCAGCCTATGCCTGCATCTGGATTTTGTTATTTAGAAAAGCAAGAACACCTGTTTCCCATTTATGCAGCAGAATTAACAATTGGGCTTCAAACTTGGCTGCTATGATTCCTTCTGAATCCAGGAGAAGTCAGATGCCAGATGCTGGCTTTTGCAGTTCTGCTGCACCAGGAGTTAGCTCGGGTTACTATACACTCTAGCAGTTCTAGTTACATGCAGCCCTGCATTCTTGCCCTGCTTTCCTTATTCCTGCTGCAGCCAGGCTCCCCCTGCCTCTCCACCGTGTTCTCGGTCCAGACTGGGAGACAGACATCTAAACCTGGCAAAATCTAGAAGTATTTAGATAGATTCAGTTACTTCCCTTGGCATACAGGAAGGTCAAGGGGATTTCCAAAGTGGGGTCTGAATCTTTATGTGGGGGTGGATGGTGGGAAGAAGCAGCGAAGAGGGACAGGGAGAGGGCACATTAGAGTTTTTATGACTCAAATCTAGTAAGTGGATAACATCAGTCATAGGAAAAATGTGTGCCTTGCAGTTGGAGCCAAGGTGTCTGGACATCTGAGTTGGCATCTTCTTCACACTGTTGTGGCTGTCCAGCTGATAGATAAATAAGCAAATAAATAATCTTACCCCAGCAAAACAGACACACCCGTGTATTACACAAGGTGCACTGAATCACAGACATTAGCATTTCACTGCCTGTGTCCGATGGAGGGTGGGAGCTCATATCCTGCAGCAGGGCAGTTAAAATAATCGATGAGTGTACGTTCAGTCCCCAGAAAGGGGAAGGAGGGGGGAATGCGGGTGCGGGGTGGGCGGGAGGGAGAAAGGAGGAAGGAAGGGAGGGAGGGAGGAAGGGAGGGAGGGTGTGGTGGTTGGGGAGGGGGGATGGGAGGTGGGAAAGGTGCTGATTTCAGCCCTGTAGCGTCAGGATTGCGTCAATTTGGGTTTCAACCACGTCTTCAGTCTCCGAGCTGAGCTACTCAGAAGAGCCAAAACAGGAAGGGGGCTGCAAATCAGTGAGCAAAGGGGAGGACCGGAGCTTCCCCTCCCCCGTCTCCTCTAGTCCCCTCGCAACCTCCTCTTTCACCTTCCCCACTAGCTCTTGTCTCCGGGTCTTGTTTGTTGTTGTTGTTGTTGTTTTCTTTTTCTTTTTTTTTTTTTTTTTTTAAATAAAAGCCCTACAAAAACACGCTGGAAGAGGCGATTGCCCGGGTGCTGTGAGAGCGCAGAGCAGGGGAGCAGCAGGGCAGCGCATTCAGCGCTCCGGGTAGGTCGCCTGTCACTCTGGGAGGAGGCTCCCGCGCTCCGGACGGAGGCTTCAGCACCGCGGACAGCGCACGCCGCCAACATGGCTCCGATCGCGGCCAGCCGCCAGCAGTTCGGTAAGCGCGTCCCGGCCCCAACTCTCGCCCTCGGCGCTGGGGACTGCTCCCCTTCCAGGGAGAACTGCATGCAAGCAGCCTCTGCTGAGCCACCCAGAGCCTCCCAGCACGCATCTTGCTGGGAGGAACCCGTTTTCCCTCAGTTCTCCTTGGTCTCAGAAGTTGTGTGAATTTTCTTTCTGTCTCCCTTTCTTCCTATCCGTTCCCCAGCCAGTAGGGATGGTTTGTGGAAGTGCGTTTTCAGATGAGAGAGGTTTGGGGTTGTTTTCTCTGTCTTGGTTAAAGTAGCATGGCTTTAGAGTTAAACGATGTAAATGCATCCTGTGCCAAAACCTTTGCTCAAGACGTTCTTGGAATAACTGACATTCCTGTTTTCTTGTAGAGAAGGACTTGTCAAATGTTAAAGTGAAAGGTACTTTTGTAAAGGAGATTGCTAGGAAGATGAAAATATGGTATTCCTGTTTTTTTTTAGCTGAACAGCTGCATTTTAGTCCAGCTGAGTTCATTGAGGACTTTTCAGTTTAGTCATTTCTGGATGTAGGGTGATTAACTGATACCAGAAGTTTCAGAGACAGCCATATGTATGCACTGATAAAAGAGATACATTTTTACTCAGAAAAGTAGCAAGTAGAAATGTTTCTGAACTCTGTTTTACAAATATTGACTGTCATCTAGATTATATTTGCTTTAGCAGTGGTTTAATTCAAGGATCATTCCACTGACTTAAGTGAAGTGACTCCAGATTTTTATCATGTAAGTGAAATAAAAACTTCTCCCAGAATCAATAGGTAATGTTTTCTATTAATACACTATTTTCAGTGTTAACCCATTGATTTACATTATGGAAACTACAAGAAATGCAGGTTTCAACATACTTTGTTATAAATATAAACCCATTTCAGTTACGGAGTTACGGTTTCGTCGTTTCCTACCCCACCCATTTGATATTTCTAGCTACACTTATGACATCATGCTTATCTAATTACTTATTTAAGAAGGGAAATTAATATTTTAGCCATCAAATTGATTCTACCACTGCTTTCAGTAGCTGTAGGATTAAAGTATAGCATAATATCCATTACTGTAAAAAGTCCATCATCTCATGAAAAAGTATACAAACGTGCAAATCATTCTTAAAATCTACTAAAGTATTCTGATTACTTTTCAATTACTTCTTGCTTTCGACCTTTCTACCATGTATATTTAAATTTTTGCAGCTCAGGGAATTCTTGAAACTCAGAGCCACGTGCTTAACTTATAAAAAAATTCTTTTTGGATATGTATATAATGTTCAGGCATTTCATTAAGTTCTTGCAATTAAGCATGCAGACTGATAGAGCTTGTAGGCAAGGGGAAAGTTACATTAATATTATCAGATTAAATTAATAGACAGGCCTTATCCTTTCTGTGCTGTAACACTATGTCCTACTTTGCTCTGATAATACTGTTGTAGATTTTTTAAAATCATCCCACTAAAAAAAAAGGTATAGTGGGGGCACAACTATCTGCTCAGCTTTTACCTGGACAAAGCTGTTTTAGTAATACATAAAGGGGGATAGATTTGCTTTTCTCATCCAGAAGGTCTGATACTCATTTGCAAGAGAAGCAGAACTGTTACATAATTGCCTTTATGAACAATGTCATTCCATTAATATTCTACTGGCCTTCCTCTGTTGCAGGGAATAAAGGTTAAGCTCTGATTGTTATGTTGTGGGAGGTTTAAACTCACTTAAATAATGTTACTTATTGGTAAAACCGGATTTCCAATTAGGTGTGCTCACTTATCCTCTGATGCATGCTTTGAAGGGCTAATGATACTCTATACGTGACTAATGTATCCGTATGATAACTGAGGTTGCAACACTTGCTCAGTTTTCTCGTTATTCACTTTAAGTACAGGATTCATGCTGAGGTAGAAAAGAATTATGTTTTCATATTTTTCTTACACACCCCTAAAAAGTAGTGACCCTTCCTGTAAACACCCCATAGCCTTGATTCATGACATCTTAAATGCAAAACTTAGCGGTTATCAATTATACACTTCATAGTTTTTTCAGCTTTGAACTCACATATGACTGCCCAGTGTCACATTGGGAAAAGACACTTGGTATATAATTATTCTAAATTTTCCTGATAGACTTCCTCCTGCAAAGTACTGAAAATCCCATTGATATTGTTAAGTGTTATAACCTCCAATTAAACTCAGTTCTTTCAAGAGGTACCTCCAGGCAATTATAGGATTAGACCATAAAAAATGAGTTAATTGAGTGTACAAAGTATTCTTTGAAACAGTGTGAAAAGCAGATGATGTATCTCTAAGTAATGTGTATTTGGGAATCTGTTTTATCTAGCCAACAAAGCTCCCTAAACTCAAAGCTGAAATCTTCTGAAAATTGCTATTATTCCCAGACATGTAAACTCAGAAACTACACACAGAGAGAGGAGATAGTCAAGCAGTTACTAATGTTTATTACTATTAGGATGGGAATAGTATTTTCCTCCCAAACACCGTGTATGGAAAAGTACTAACGCAGCAAGCACGCCCTAGTACAGGACTACTACACATTTATGCCAGCAGGTGGCGAGCAATATGTACAGTGAAAAGCAGTCTGTCGATCCTGGGATTACCATCTCACGTCAGGTTTTGTTTTTCTTACTAAATTACTACCTTACTAAATATCACACAGAGTCCAAGGTATTATTGCTTATGTGCTTGTTGCTATTTATTTGATTTGCAGATGAAATTCCTACAGTGGTTGGGATCTTTAGTGCATTTGGCCTTGTCTTCTCTGTCTCCCTTTTTGCTTGGATCTGCTGCCAGCGTAAATCTTCCAAATCCAATAAGACACCTCCGTATAAGTTTGTCCATGTTCTGAAGGGGGTTGATATTTACCCTGAGAATCTCAACAGTAAGAAGAAGTTTGGAGCAGATGATAAAAGTGAATCAAAGAACAAGTCATCTATGCCAAAGAATTCTCTCCATCTTGACCTGGAGAAGAGAGATCTAAATGGCAACTTCCCCAAAGCAACCCCTAAAATCCAGAGCTCTTCAGATCTTGAAAATTTGTCTCCTGAGCACTTTGCAGAAAGGAAGAAAGATTCGGTATCCCCTGACAGTTTAAAATCAATCACTTCCCTGTCTTCTGAAGATAAACAAGACAAGCTAGGAACCCTGTTTTTCTCCTTAGAGTACAACTTCGAGAAAAAGGCATTTGTAGTGAACATCAAAGAAGCACGTGGGCTGCCAGCAATGGATGAGCAGTCAATGACTTCTGATCCCTACATTAAAATGACCATCCTGCCTGAGAAAAAGCACAAAGTAAAAACCAGAGTGCTGAGAAAAACTTTAGATCCAGCTTTTGATGAAACTTTCACATTTTATGGGATCCCCTATAGCCAAATTCAAGACTTAACACTTCACTTTATGATCTTGAGCTTTGACAGGTTTTCCAGAGATGATGTCATTGGAGAAGTCTTCATTCCCCTTGCAGGAATTGAACTGTCAGAAGGAAGACTGCTAATGGACAGAGAGATCATCAAAAGAAATGTTAGGGTAACATATTTCTTATTTAAACATTAAAAGCTTTGTGCTAGTGTTAGCTATGATTCCTATGTAATGCTGCTGCCATTTTGGAAAGAAAAGGGACCAAAGCAATCATGCAAGTCACTGAGACGCTTTCATAATGACAATATGAGGAAGCAATTACACAAATCTAATGAAAGAACATTACAATGAGCATGTTGCAAGAAATTGCTAAGATCCTAAACTCTACATGCTTATTCAGCTGGTTCCAGCAGGTTTGAGTGGACACATTTACATTAGGTCAAAAGGCCTCAATCCACATTAATTTGCTTTAAGAGAAAAGAATGCAAACATATATGCATTATTCCACTTCTCCTCCCTCTCCTTTTCTGTTTGAAACCATTCTTTCTTACAAGTTATTGAAGTCAGTGTAAATCTTTCATTTCAGGGTTTTATAGCAGATTCTTAGTGAATGAAGTCTTCATTTAAGGAATTGGAACCTGTTAGAGACCAGTGTTGATGCAGTAGTATGTTCTTGCACTTCAGTGCTATTATTACCTTCTCTCTTAGGAACAGTGACACAAGCTGCAAGTCTGTTAAGGATAGTAAGACACAAACGAGAAGCCAAAGACTTACTGAAGGCAATGGCAAAACATACTGACTTCACTGGGATAAAAAAGTTTTGTATTATATAGTATTAGTTCAGAATGTAAAGATCATTTACAACCACCACAGCTGAATCACAGAAATCCACATGCATCACACCCTTGTCTCCTAATCTCTGCTAAGGAAGTGGAATGTGTATTGACTTTCAATTTGGTTGTTTTCAGAGAGCAAGCGTACTGCCAAATCAAATAAATGTCTACCAGACAACATACCTATAACTAATGCTGTTATTTTGCAATACTGTCACAACACTAGAACTATAACTATGTCAGTGATATTTTGTTGATAACTTATTAGGTTTTCTGGTATATAAGGTATTATTTTTGTTTGTTTCCTTTGCTTTCCTTTATTTTGTGAAGTAAAATACTCCTACAAATTAAAATATAATAATCATAGAGGAAGTCTTCAATCTCATCTTTATTTCTTGTATACGAGGCTACTTCAGAAAGTGTCAAGGATAAAAATTCACTAACCATTTGAAACCTTCCTGTTTACAAAACTTCAGTGAAGATTATTTTACCTTTGCTAGATTTTTTTTTCAATATATCCTTATGGAATTTTGATTTGCTTAGTATCTTTTACATTCACTAAGACTTTCTTATGATATAGTGTTTCATTTCTCATCTTTGAAGACAATGATGTCATGTCAACCTATATTTTCATTTATTTGCTAATTTATTTTTGTTCAGTCTAATAACCAATCATAAGAAGAGTTATATAAGTACAGTTGAGGGAAATTATATTTGCTATGTAAAGCAGCATACCTCCACAGATTTTATCCTTTTACACCATTTTCAAGAATACAGTGATGTGACATTTCATAAATCTTCTTAATTCTGTTTTAAAGCTTGGTGAATATAAATTGCTTATAGATAGTTTTTTTTCTTTTTTTTTTTTTTAATTTCTTCAGAAATCATCTGGGCGTGGAGAATTACTGATCTCTCTCTGTTATCAGTCTACAACAAACACGCTTACTGTGGTTGTTTTAAAAGCCAGGCATCTACCTAAATCTGATGTGTCAGGATTATCAGGTAATGGTTTTACTCATGAATATGCCCCAAGAACATAAACCAAACAGACAGAAGTGAGCTGAAATGTGGCATTTCAAAGACAAAAAATGTCCCATGAATTCAGAAATATTCTCTATTATTTGCAGTCTATTAATTTTGTTATATCTGGGTCAATGCTTTATTTTTCAGGGTATGTATTTTACAAATTTGTTCTTCAATCACATTAAAAAAACATGACATCTGTTCACAGTGGAAACGGATGAGTTTTGTGATTGTCTTAAACGAAACCCATCTGCCAGAACTATGGGATGGTGCTTTCAGATACAAGAGGCTTTTATTTATGAAAAAGAAAAAAGAAAAAAAAAAGTTTATTTGTAGAAGATCAGTGTTGAGTGAGATCATCATATGGGTTATTTCAGTTTAGCACCAAGAAAAGCAACCAGTTAGATCTGTGCTGAATCTGGCCCACAGAGCACTAACACTTATTTGCATCACAAAAAGGTGAACTATGCCAGTACTGGCAGTAGGTTGTAACTTAACATCGGTGCTTTATCTTGAGCTGTACTTGGGGTTCACTAATGAGCAGTTTCTGCATTGCCTTCTCCTGGTCCTGTGCCATTCCATGGAACCTCCTTTGAGGTTAATGCTAGAATTGTACTTAGATGCACATTAATTCCAGATAACATAATAACAGAATAAAATTTAATGTAAAATATACTAAAGGAAAAGAAAACCACACAAAACAAGCAGTACATCACAAAAGACTATACAAGTAGTAGAACATTGCCTGTTAATTTTGTATGGGACCAATTTCACTGCAGAGTGGTTTTTTTTTGAAAGAAGCTGAATAGGAAGTAATTTTGGGAACCACTGAATCATAATTACTACAGTACAGTACTTCTCATACCAAGAAATCCTGCCATTTACTTAGAATGTTAACACATCCTGGTTCCAATACAACAAATCTATAGACAACTCCCTTTTTTACATGGGAAAGTCCTCCTGATGTGATTTCATTCACATACTGTAAAGTAAAAGGATATAAATGGAGCCCAACAGTTCAGTCCACTATAAGATAGTATACATACTTTCAATAACCAACCCCAAAACAGCAGATAGTGGAGGTTTTATGAACACAGCATGACAGCAAGCTGGCCTCAACGGAGTCTGGCTGAGGTTCACCCAGGTGGGAAAATAACCTGACAAGAAAAGCCCTTCTAGTCTCAGCAGCCCCTGGATCCTACAGCACATGCAAATTTTTGTTTACTGTATCTCTTCTTAGAAAAGCTATAAATTTTGTTTGCTTTTTCTTCTTCCCTCAATGCAACCTTGCTAACTCTAATAGGAATATAATACTTCTAAGAGATACAGGCAGACACGCTACACCTAGACAGTGTATATAGTTAATTCAGACAGTTCTTCACAATTTGCTGTTCATCAGCAAGGGTAGGTTCAATAGATATTTGGGTGTCAGTAATATTCTGCACTCATGAAAGTCCTTACTTCCTCTGTGACTTTCCCCTCAGCCCAACAAAAATCATGCACAGGGAAGAATGCGAAGCAGTATTTCTATGGAGTAAGCTAACAATTTACCTCACAGAACAACTGCATAACTCAGTCTCCTTAGGAAGATGGGAACTTTTTACTCAGAAGCTGACAACCTCCTTGGTTCCTTGATCACTGGTTTTGAGGTCTCCTAATGAACCTAATCAAATGAATCACCAATGTGTCTGATCAAACATCATAGGTGTCTCCTTCATGAGATAAATCCTGCCCTGTAGTACATTAACCATAATAACATCTCTACTACATGCAAAGGTAATCAAACGAATCATGCCCTAAACTTGACTATCATGATTACTTCTTTGGTGACCATAAAGGGAGCTAAAATTCAGATGTAAACACAGCTATTAGATGAGATGAATCATCTTTAATAACTTGAAACATCTCCTCACTGTTATGTAATTATGTTGGCATGTTATGAAATTTACCACTAACTAGATCAAGGAATTTCTAAGCAACACTGTTCAATAGCTGATCTGTGCTGTTTCTTTTCATTGCAGACCCTTATGTCAAAGTGAACCTGTACCATGCTAAGAAGAGGATTTCTAAAAAGAAAACCCACGTGAAGAAATGCACCCCTAATGCAGTGTTCAATGAATTGTTTGTGTTTGACATTCCTTGTGAGGGCCTTGATGATATCAGCATTGAATTTTTGGTCTTAGATTCAGATAGGGGGTCAAGGAATGAGGTTATTGGCCGGTTAACCTTGGGATGCTCAGCTGAAGGAACAGGTGGAGAGCACTGGAAAGAAATTTGTGAATATCCTAGGAGACAAATTGCCAAATGGCATATGTTGTGTGATGGTTAGCAGTTTAGAGAGGGGTTGGAACTTGAAGAACTACATATATCCATAGGCAAGGAACAGTTTTATTTCTTTATTATGTATAATTACAAGACTTTTTTTAGGGAGGAGTGGGGGAGTAAAAACTGGATTGAATTTTCAGAGCAGAAGGTAACTAAATTTTCACAGCAAATAAAGGAATTTCTATTTCTTTGTTTTTTAATGTAATTGGATCAGATTTGTATTATTCTAGAGTTTAAATAGCCTGAAACTTTTGAAGCACTACAAACTCATTAAAATCAGACTATGTTTTATGAAAAAGTCACTGAAAACCTTATTAATACTGCTATACAGAAGATAACCTCATTGAAACATTAGATCTTAAAACACCACCTGTGGCTTACTGGGGAAGTGGCTGAGTCTGCAAAAGCCATGGGGAATAAGGGTGAGCAGGAGGGGAATTCCTTCTGCCTCTCCATCAAAAACCTTCTTTTATGAAAATTCAATCATTATTAGTAAGGTTTTGTTACTTATACTTTGATCATCCCAAAGACTTAAGAGATTTTCAGCAATTTGCTTTACATATCACATTATGTGCAACTAGTTGTTTTACATGTAGAAATACTCTATAATTACTGGATTTTTTAACACACATATATATAACTTGTTTTATTACAGTGAATGGAATAGGCACATTCTACAAATCACTGAGTAAGTTAACACACATTGTTTTGCTAAAAGGGCTCCTTTACGGGTGACTGTACATGTTACAGTATAGCTAGAATTTGAGTTTATATATGGCTTGCTTTTTTTTCCTCTAGCAAGGATTACACTTTAAGCATTTCAAGCCATGGGAAAGCATTTCAGTTTAGATGAGGTAACATACAGGTTATTACAGTCAATGACTTTTCATCAATCATATTTTAAGAAATTCAGTAGTACTTAAAAGAGAAGTTGTTTCTTCTTTTGCTTCATTAAAGAACAAACAAAACAGTAAGACAGAGAATGAAACCTGACTCTGCTGTTTAACTTCCTGAACTGTGACTAATACTATTACAGTGAGTAAGACTACTCCCAACATACAAAGTTTAATATATTTTTAAAGTTTTTCAGGGTAGAAAACCAAGCCCACATCATAATTTATCCAATATTATGTTAGACAAAAGACTTGAAAAGTGTGTTTCACTTAGATTTTATGCATTAATGTCCATTTCCAATTGTACTGAAAACTGATGGTGGTAAGGGAAAACAACATGCTGATTTCATGTTAGTGTGACATAATATATATATTTAAACTTAAACTGCATCAGGCTGGGGGAGTATCAAGTCTAACATAAGTATATAAATAAAGTGTTTAGACCTGTGAAATTTATTCTTGGCCCCATCAGATAGATTTTTAGGCTATCAGAACTACAGCACAAGTATAAGCAGATTATTTCCTAAAGTTTGTACACTGATTTCTGATACAGAATTGTTTGCAGATATTACTCTTACATAATTTCAGTTACAATATACATAAGGAAGAATATAATGATGCTAATTGTTGACATCAGAAGGATTTAAAAAGTGGGAAACCAATTTTTGCATACATCATTTTATCGTATGAATGGGTTAACCCACTGAAGTGAATGGGACTATCTGGAAATTAAGGTACTGCTCAATGACAGTAAAAGTAACAGAACGGACATGCCAGGTAAAAAAACATACATCGGATGTCCAATTACTTCCATTAAACAGCAGATACATGTCCTATTCAGAACTATTGGGGATTTGTTGTCGACTTTACCTGTTCACATATGGCTAAATTATGTTTGCAGGAAAGGACACTGAAATATGAAATATGCAAGTAGACAAATAGTACTGGAAGAATTCCATTGAGGATCTTCCAGGTTTTGTGTCGGTATTTTCTCCAGTTTTTGAGAATGTGTTTGATATAACAGTGTTTATAAATTTCTGTAAAAATACATTTTCAAAATAACATAAACATGCTTTTTACAATAATGCTCAATGTAAAAAAACCCTGCGTATTGTATGTATAAAAGAGAGGAATCTTTTTTGATTATTTCTTTAGAAAGCTGACTAACTGCTTAAGGGCTAGAGTTTACAGCCACGTTCAAGCAGAGCTAATCCAAAGCCACCAAATCAAAGGAAAGATGCCCACAGGCTTCAGTAGGGTTTGAAGTGCAATCACAGAGCAAAACTCTTCTTGTTAGTCAACCCACCAATGTCAATAAGGGAATTGACACTATTTGATCTAATGGAGACTGGGAAAGCTTAAGTCAGTAACACACAACTAGAGTAGTTACAATTTCTAGTAAGGAAAGAACTTTCTACTGAAAGTGATTTCATGAAAGAGTGGGTGAGCTTGTAATTAAAAACCTGAGGTTTTGTATGTTAGCCCGTATGTAGTATGTTATCCTAAAAAACGGATGAAAGGAGTCATATGCCTCCAATGGACATTCTAACATTAGGAGAAAAAAAACCTCCACCTTTTTGAATTAATGATGGGCTGTGACCACCTTTCATTTTGCATCCAAAAATTTGTCACCAATTTTTCTTTCCAAGTTTCTATAGCAGTTTAAGGGTCAATATTTCTACCAGCTAAACGGCAGTTGTTGTTGGGGATAGGGGATAGGAACTGAGAAGAGAAGAAAATACAATTTTAATTAAATCTAAAAGAACCCTGTAAATAGAGCTTCATTTAAAGCAATGCTTAGCTTGGAAAGTTGACTAAAGACGACTTGAAACACATCTGTAAAGCAGAAAAGGCAGGAGTGAATGTGGACCTGTACTGAGATGAGGAATTCTGATGTTTTATAAAGTACTCAATTCTCATTGTGAATATCTTGAATTCTGTTAAGGATACTGTACTGTATTAAACATGTAAAAAATGATGTTTGTCTAAGTAGCTTACAAAAATAATAACTCCTTGAATGGGAGACTATCCATGTCTGGAGATCTGTCGTAACTAAATACCTGATTTGTTATGGTGTTGTAACTTAATAGAAGCTATTCAAGAGGAAGCATGGTGTATGAGATTTTGTAAGTAAGTTATTTGTGCTGGTTCTGTATGTTGTGCCATGTGTGTAAGACAAGAATAAACTGCTGCTTTTGTTCATCCCATCCCAAAACAATTATCCCATCAATGTATCTTTTCAGAAGATTCCTGCTGGTGCTTATATTCATGACTTACTCTCTCTTGTTTCTGCCCAAAAACATTTGACTTGCAAACACTTTGTCTTCTCACAGAGGTGGATTAGACTTGCACTGCCAAATACTACCCAGGCATATCAGAAGTTCCTTATTCCTAGTTTCTTGATGCATACTTACCTTTCTCTTGAAAGCTACTGTATGCTCAGGCTAAAACCTGAGACATGGCCCATGACAAAATCTGAGCGCTATAGAGGCCCTGTGGGGACTGATAGATAGATGTAAACAAGAAGCAGTTCTAGCATATTGCATGGAAGAAGTAAAATGTAAGTCATACTGCAACCAGAATCCTGGTGACATTCCATTTGTTATCCAGAAGTAAAAAATATCTCTTGGACTATCACACTGTACCACACTTACTTCCTTTGATGTAAGGAAGTCACGTTAGGCACTGGCTTGTCAGGTGAGTCTGGAAGATAAGGTAGAGAAATCATGCTTTTAATGCTATACACCAGTATAAACTTTGCTGCTGTGGTCTCTGACTTTATCAGAGTATTTTACCAGCACAGAACCAAAAGATGGGGAAAGAAGAAGGTAGTTGTAACCGGGGTACAGATTGCCATTTACTGACTGCCATTGCGAGACTACAAACAATTATGTGGAAGGGATCCCTGACCCTTGTCACAAAAATAAGTGAAAGGATCCACTAGCCAAAGGCATGAAATGGATCATCTTTTAGGGTATAAGCTGGTATATTCTGTCTGGTGAATGTCCTGTCCCAAACAGGCAGGTATCAAGTGTGAGACTGCTCTTTTCCATCCTATGCAGTCACTTCTTTTTTCTTCCTTGCATTTTATGGTTCTCCTCCAACAATACTGACTCATATGGGTTATACATCAGACCCTCTTCTTCAGGGCAGCGACCAAGAATATCTTTAGATTCTTCAACCATGCAGCTGAGCCCCAGGGGAAGTCTCAAGGCTCCTGTCATGATTGCTTTTTGTACTTCAAATTGCTGCAACAGATAATTCCTCCTCAAGAGAGTCTTTGCAGATGTCCTTCTCTTTGCAGGAGATGTGATTCCTGAGGTGTAACACTATTCAGTAAGCCCCTTGTATTTATACAGCATCACGGATAGCAACACGCTGCACACACAGTAATAATACATAACCACAGATGACCATGAAGGACACTTCTTTTCCTCAAACAAGATCCAAATATGTTCTATATAAGCTGCTACCTTCTTATCTGTGCTCTCTTACTCATGAGGTCTCATGAAGCTGCTCATGGTAGTCATACAGCTGCTGTGACTGGCACTGGCACTCATTTGCATTGCTCTGCTGATGACTCCTGAATGATTACCTTCATTCAAAAAGTTCTACCCCGTTCTCATGGGTTTTTCCATAATATCTTTAACCTTCCATCACTAAAGAGCTGTTGTAGTATGACTTTGGGTCTGAAGGCAGCTTTGGAGCACTGATTGGAGTTGCAGCATAGCACCAATTTCCATTTCAGAATAAAGAATCAAAGTTGGTAAGAAGAGAAAAGGGAGAAGTTAAAGTCTTTACTGTGTTGCTGTTATGTCAGCACTGGTATGCCAGTTTTGCTATTGTGCATTTGAAGTACTTTGTACTTGACTAGAGTGTCCTGCAGTGACAGATGTGAATGCTGTAATTATACCACCAGCAACACAATCAGGTGTTGTCCTGACAGATGAATTGGCTGCTGCTCAACCCCTAAAACCTCAGTAACAGGTCCCAGGAGACACCAGTTAGGCTTCTATGCCTTACCCCTGCCCCAGAGCTCTTCAGTTAACCTTGAAATGTTCTGGATTACCTATAGCAGTACTGTTGGCACCCAGGTAGAAGAGGTGTAATTGTCTGACAGCTAGACAAGCTCTGGCAAGATCCTAGATCCTAACGTTATGACAAGCACCAGCAGATTAGGCCTCCAATCCCAGGGGGAGCGTATCTCCAGTAAATACCATGCTCCTTTTCTCCTCTGTGAAGGAACAAAGTTGGGGCTCAGCTGACTCTGATAATAAATCCCTGATTGTTATTCTCAGGACAAGGTACTTGTGCCAAAAGCTGACATGGATGGTGGGGTCACTTGCTCTTGCGGCTGCTGCCAGAAGTTACAGGCTTCTAACTTTCCCCTCTCCAAAAGCCACTCTCCAACAAAGGCCAGACTCCTCCCCAGCTCTGTTTGGATCTAGACAGAGACAATGAGCACCATGCTTATAAGCCATTAAAGAAGGGGTTGGGCCTAACTGGGAAATGCACAGCTTCCTCTGGTTCTGACAAAGGAGGTTTCATTCATTATTGAGTCTTATTCTTCCTCTTTGGGCAGTCTCTTACAGGGGAATTTTTTAGAGGTGACTGATCTGTAAGAAGACGTGATTTTGCATTTTTCTAAGTTGGTGATGCAGCATAGAGTTTGAGTTTAAGAGAAATACGAAGGAATTTAAAGTCCCACTGGGTGTGAGTAATGCTGGGTTATTGCAAGCAGCTTTACTAGGGCTGTAGTAGGATATAAGGATGATGTAGTAGTAGTAATGTGTAGCACTTCTGAGTCATACCATTCTGGATAATGAGTTAATCGGCAAATATAGATTAGAACAGAGTGTTTGCAATATAAGTTAATGTTGCAAAAACATCCCTGTCATTCCACTACATCAGAAATAATGCATTATGAAAGGCTCCAGTTCTAACAAAAAAAAAAAATTGAATACCGGAAGAAAGCATAGAATCCAAGGTGGAGAAGGTTAAAATGCACAAAGAATCATGTTAAAGCTATTTTCTTTTGAAATCACTAGAGAAGAAACATAATTTTAAAATAATACTATTGTTTTTACAGTTCTTTTTTCTAACCAGACAATGGTGCTATATCGTGACTGAAAGATATAATTTAGTCTTGAAGACAGTAACACTTGCTGTAAATATTTTACATGGCTCTGAAAACAGAACTGGGTTACTGAAACAACTAAGAAGCATTTCACAGTATCACTAGTGATATTGATTATATTTCAGTAATACCCACCAAATGAGATTGCCTTCAGGACTGTGAATGAAAGTTTGTAGTTGGACACTAACAGATTCACAGGGAAACCTCTGTATGTTTGCATCTGAGGTGCCTATGTGCATTGATTTGTAGGGCAAATAAACAGTATTCTAGCCTCTCTTTAAGTACCATGGGATAAAGCTTAACAACATCAATAGTAGCTACTCACTTTTGTTATGAATTATTATTTTCATTATTCTCCAGGGTTCAAAAGCTGCTCTGGGGACTGCATTCTCCTGAAATAAATTCCTCAGAGCTGTATTTTGCAATGGATATACATAGAGAACAAAACAGCTCTGAATCACAAATAGGCATATAACAATAGAGAATTATCCCAGGTTAAAATCAGAAGTTATATTAGGCAGCAGTATGGCAGCAATATTACTTGGATAAGTAAATCAGTATGAAGAAAGTGCAGGACTAAAATGTCAACAGAGGAAAGCAGGTAGAAGTCTGATGCTTCTTTATAACATGCAAAAACCAGGTGTATTTGACCTCTGACACACATAGTTGTTTTCCCCTTTATTCGCTCAATGAAAGCAATACATCCTTATTTTAGCCTGCTTTGATTCACATCAGTTAATGGACACTTGTTCTAAATAAGTTCACTGTGTGTGTTTGGTGTTGAATTTGCTTTAAACAAAGGCTGCAAGGGTTGAGTGTTGCATTTCTTTGCTTATACAAAAATTGCCTATAGAGCTGCCAAGGCTTTACTTTTAGGAAGGGCTTGGGACAAGGCTAATACTGTTGAGTTGGGACTGATATGGTGATACCAGGAATCTCTGTTTGTCCCAGGAATTTCTCTGCTATCAGGGAAAGCACTTTACTTTCATTCCTGGTCAGGAGAACAAAAGAGAGGAGTTCTGACCCTGGGTATGGTCAGAACAAGAATTGGTTTATTGGTCTGTTCCAGGCTTTGTGGATTTGTACTTGCATTAGTTACTTTTTTATTTTTTTTCTTGTCAACCCTTGTTTTTGCTGTCCTGGTATGTCCTTTGACTAAGTCTTCACCCAAACAGACAACCTGCCTCTGCTACTCCCTCCATCCCCATTTCCAGTAGTCCCAGCTGTGCTGCATCCACAGCAAAATTTGGAATTTCCGACACAGTTACCCAGGTAACATCATCCTTACATGCTTTTATTTATACCTTTTCTTGGACACAGCTGACACTACACAACTTGACTCCCACAAAGTTATCCAGTGCTTCCCTCCAATGCTTAGTGAAATGTAGCTATTTCTGACTCTAACTTCTCCTTAATCACTTCTGATTTCCAGCCCTCCCTTATAATGCTATCTGCAGCTTTTCTCAGCTTCTTACATTACTGTTGGTTGCGTTCAGCAATTTATTAAGTTATGTTCTGTAGTTTTCCTGTGGAGTTGACCAAACCTCAGGGCAAGAACTAGTTCCTGGCTAACTATTTGACTGTAGTCCTACCATTAATTGCTATGTTCCTCCTGTGTTCATAAGTTTTTGTAGGATAGAAACGAAGGTTCAAGAGTTAGACCAGGATTCTTGGTGTCCAAGATATTGGTATTAAAAGACTAGCTAGTTTGTCTTGCCTTTTGGAAAAAAGGAGAAAGTTAGGCACCATCAGATGACATTTTAGCTCTGATCCAAATTAGTAAGATCACCCCAGAGTCTTCTCCAGGAGGAAGAATAATGCTTATTATGTTATTCTTAATTTAGATCAATGTTGTTACCTCACAGTTAACACATAAATTCTGAAAAAAAATACATTACTTACTGTAACTTATTCAACAGGAAGCTTCTGTTTTCTCCCTGTCTCCCTAAAGCTAACATTACAAAGTCAGAGAAGGAGATAAAAATGACCTTTCAATACTCAGTGGAAAATCCTGGTACACAAGGCTGGAGAAGCTCTGAGATTTCACAAATGAAAGTTCATCTATTTCTGATTAAAACTATAAAAATGCAATTAAGGTGAAAGCAAACTTGTGCCTAATCTCACAGTAAGGTATCTTGGAGTAATCATATGACTGTCTCTTGAATAATGATATAGGAATATTTGTAGCTGAGAGGCATTATCTTGCCCACCAGTTTTGTTGTAAGCAGAATGCTTTAATTGATAGATTTAATATTCACATTCAGGCAGGATAAAAAATCTTGCTGCATAGCATCATATTGCTGGACATGTCTCTGTCTCAAGGGGTTGTGCTCCTTGCCCAAGGCAAGCTTCACACAGCATTCTCTGGAGCCAATCTTCTGAGTGAAAGAGGATAGTTACCAAAATTATATAAAGCTCTAAAATATATTCTAGGGATGGAAATTTTACACTGCATAAGCAATAATATGGCCTTGGAGTTTCTACTATATAAAATTGAATACCCAATCTTCTAAAGCTAGCAGTGGCATAAAGAAGTTATACATGTCTAAGTGTAAATTAACAGGTTTTCTGTCTCCAGACTCAAGAACAGTATTGACCCCATGTATCCTAGTATTTTATTCTTGGCTACATTTGGTTGTGTACAGAATTCTCAGGGAAAAGAATTCAAAGAAATGATGGGGACTCATCCCAAGCATTCATACATGCACAGTATGGCTGTATCTGGTGATGTTTGTTTTATTCTGACAGTATAGACAAGTGTTTTCATAAAGAAGTATTGGTCAATCTGCTCTCAGTGAAGAGAATGTGTCAATGCTATATAGTTCTCAGTGTGATTGTGAAGCTCAATGAAAGAACACTTTCAAAACGTATGTAGGTGGGGATTGCGAAGAATTGCTATGAAAGTGGTCAGGTTAGAACTTTTGCTTGCTTCACATTTTTTGCCATCTCAATGATAATTTGCAATGTAGAAATGTGAGGGAGTTATGATACCCAGAATTAAAAAGCACCTGCAAAAAAAAAAAAAAAAAAAAGATTATAATTTCAGGCAGCATCAAAAATTGTGGTTAAAAACTGATGCAAAAATAACGCTTGTCCTGGAATCCCCTTGTTGATATCTCTGCTATAGATACATGGCACTGAAAAATTGCATTCATCCACAGGCACTTAACTGTACTTTCCCCTTTGCCTAAATCTGCAATATATAGTACCCATATGAAGCAGACAGTGCTTGATATGAATCCTCTCTGAAATATGGTCCATAAAATTGATATGCAACATGAACAAAGTCAATGCAAATAAAAAATTTACAGTAAGTCATTTATGCTGATAACATTAATTTCCTAATATTTTTTTTTCCTGGTACTGTTGTGTTTAATACCAAAACTGTCCTATAATACTGAGTGAATGAGAGAATTATGATATGGTAAATAGCATTCATGTCACTTTTATTCTGTGCAATAAATTTAAATGAAATACATGTTATCTGAATTTGTATCTGCTCTCTGAGCTGAAAACAGACGTTCTCCTACAATATTCATGTCATATTACCCCATTTGTGCTTCATACTTGTAGTTTTTTCCACCCTTGTGATTAAAAGCACCTAAAAATGGTATCTTGCACAGCCACTAACGGAACCACATTGATCAGCCTGAATTTCTGATTCCTGATTTCATCAGGGTACAGGAATTACTCTAAACCCGAGAGAACTTGGTGGGAGACAATTGTCTCTCAATCAGCCATGTAAATATCAGACTGTGAAAAGGACATTTTTCTTGTGCCCATTGCAACCTGCCCACTACAGTGCCTGATCTGATATCTTTGCCTGGCTGGGCAGATATGCTGCTATGCTGCTACTCAGGTTCACTTGCTGAACATGCATAGAAGCAGTCATGCTCAGTAAACTACACAATCAGCTAGTTTAAGAGATGGCAGAAGGTGAAGGGCATGGGGCACAAGTCTTCTGAGAAGCAGCTGAGGGAAGTGGGGTTGTTTGGAGAAAAGGAGGGCAAGAGAGACCTCCTCCTTCTCTACAGCTACCTGAAAGGATGTTGTACCAATTTGAGGGTCTGTCTTTTCTCCCAGATATCAAGCAATAGGACCAGAAGAAATGAGCATCAAGTTGCTCCAGGGGAGGTTTACATTGGATATCAGGAAAATATCTTCACTGAGAGGATTGTCAAGCATTGGCACAGGTTGCCTAGGGAATCAGTGGAGAAATCACCCCTGGAGGTATTTAAAAGATGTGTGGACATGGAATGAAGGAACATGTTTTAGTGATGAACTTGGCCGTGAAAGGTTGGACTTGTTCATAAAGGTCTTTTCCAACCTAAATGATTCTGTGATTCTAAGGAAATGGGTGTTCAGGAAAAAAACAGATCTGGGTTTTGAGAGCAGACTCTTTCAGTGGTATAAATATACAGGTATTATTGATGAGGTAGATGTACTTCATGCTATCTGAAAATTTTCTTTAAGAAAATTTGTAACACATGGTTCTCACATATGTATCAGAAAAGTACATGAATCCACCATTTAGAACTGGAAAGCCAGGGTGTTGTTGTGATGATAAGGATTACGTATATCCTCTGATTAATGCAACAATACAGTAATACAAGTAACAGGGAACATGGCCAGCACACATGCCAGAGCAGGTCCTGTGGTGTGGTGTATGGTCCATACATTCTACAGTCGTTTGGAGGTGATCTCTATTCAGAGATTTGCTGAGCAGCTCTGAATAACAGAAGGGAAGAGATCTCTACTTAGCATTGCGCTGCGTGAGACAGTAAGAGGGAATTAGGAACCTCCTAAAAGGGCTTTGCTTGGAAGGCTGAGTTACGTTAGAATCCATATAAAGAGCAAGGCAAAATAGATAGTGATAAATTCTGTCTAAAAAAGAATAATGAAAAAGAATAGGTTTTGAGAAACATAATTCATGCCACTGACATTTCAGAAGTGGTGTGGGTTTTTTTTTTATTTTGTTTTTAAAATAATGTTGAAACTATTTGATTTGCCAAGATGTAAATCATTTGTTTGAGGAAGTATTGGTGTTTGACTCCAACTTCATTCTTTTGATTCATTTAGTAAGGTTTTAAAGTATTTTTAATATTGTATTTGTATATATAGTAAGTAGGAAATATACTTTGTCATTTTGACAACATATAAATATTGCTTCAGTGTTTCTGAAAAAAAAAATTACTTACTTGTCTTTATGATGCACATAAGAAGCTTTGAAAATTTAGATTGTTATATCGAATGAAAAGTTTTTGAATACTTTTTCTGTTCTTGCATAACAGAAGTTACACTTTCTGCACATCTTAGTTGCTAGGAATTTGATTTTGCAAATTTAACCTGATTAAAGCAAGAGAGAATAATCCCAGTCTATAGATGTGAATGAACCTGAAGGAACTTCTTAGTTTTCAGGGATTTTTGAAACTAATTTGCTCTTCAAATTAGTTTACTACAGTCCAGAAGGGAAGAGAACAGTGTTCACAGCCTTCTTACTTATTGCCCTGTACGTAGTAAAAACAGCAATAGAAGAATTCTGGGTAAGCTCAATCTTTTTAGGTGATTATAGCCCTGTCTTTTATAGACCACTCTTCTGATGGGTGTGTCTCCTAGGGACAACACAGAGATCTCTTGCAGATTTCTGGGCTGGAACACTGCAATTATTTATTACTTTGAACTCAAGCTTGATTTGCTGTTGTTAAGAAACCTAACTGTTCCCTTATCTTCTTCTTAGGGCAACGGGACTAAAGAGTTAAATATTTTGCAAAATCTTCAGGGATTCCTGAACATGGCTCCTGACTACTTGAAGCCCAGTGGCTTAACAAGATGTTATGCTATCATTGTGTTCAGCTCTGCAACACTGCGACAAAATAGAACTCAGAGCCTCAGGGGATGCAAGACAGGAGTTAATATGAAATTGTTACGTGTGACTTTCCTCCACATAATAGACAAGTAATGCACATATATTTCTAGAAGTGTATCATGAAGTAGATTAATAGAAGCCAGCAGAGCTATACCAGATGGGTATCTGAAAATATTTCAGGTAGTGCTTTTCAATTGTCAGTAATTTTCTACATTTTAAGAGTTCAAAATGTAGGAATACAGTTTGTTTTCACAGGCATTACATTTTAGCAATTTGTGTATGCTATCAACATATTGCCAGAAAGAAACACTGCTACATAGGGTTATACTGTTAATTCTGATAAAACACTGGACTCCCAAATTGCTGCATCAATGTGTTTATTTTGATACTATATAGAAAACTTTATACAGGGAGAAAAGTGCAGACATTCTTCATAGCCACATTTACAGATTTGATAACATGAGCTGAATAGAAGAAAGGAAGTGTGCTTCGAATTGTGCTGCAGAACAAACAAAGCAACAAAATGTTTTTTCTTGGTCTTTCTGTCTGACAATTTAAAATTTATCAGCCCTCATTTATTAAAAGGCAGCATCTCTGAAATTTACCACAAATATATGCACACTGCTCTCCTTTAATATCAGAACAGATCCTTAAAAGAATAATGCATTAGGCAAATGTGAGCCTGACAGTTATTGCACATCAGACGCAAAGAGTGTAGGAAACCTTCAATTTTTAAGAAGCATTCGTAATCCTAACACACTTACTCACTTTCTGTAGCTTGTTATCACTTAAACACAAGTACAGTATTAAAACGAAATTACAACTTGTCAACTTCCTCTGCTGGCTTTCTGCCTGAATTTATAGGAGTCAGTACATTTGAAGTGCTCCCAGGAATCACAGGGGACTAAGCCAATGCCAGTTGGAAAATGAAGGTCTCTTACAAGCTCATTCATTCTTCATCCCCTGCCTAGAGAAGGAATTTGACTATACCCCAGTCACCGACTTCAGACAGAATAGTTACGATAGTTGTCTACATAATGTATCAGGAAAGTAACACAAAATCTTTTCGCTTTTGCATCTCGGACAAAACTTCTTTTTCATTTGCTAGACAGAGAGAGGATACACTGGGTGCCATTCAGTATGAGAAATTACACTTATTTTAATCAAATAGAAACCCATATTTTTGTGGCTTTACAAAATAGCCATTGATAATATTTAACATAAACACTACCTTTATTTTCCAAAATTATGTATTTTGAAGGGAATTAGGGACCAGATTAAAAAAGACACATAAAACCAATAAAGGTATTATATGGCAAGTTATCACTGTTTTCAAGAAGAGTTCCATATTTTTTTTTTCACCCACAAATTAATGATCTAGAAAAATAGCTCTCTTTAGAGTGAAATTTTGACTGAAGAGATAGCTAAAAAGATGAAAATGTTATTTGAGATTATTGTCATCATGGCTACATGAATTTTTCACAAAAACAACCAAACCACAAAATTGTTACTTTACTGGAAACAGGCACCATAGCAGCTATTTTTGTAAAAAAGTGTAAGTACAATATAGAATATTATAGAATAGTATAGACTGAGAATTTATATCTTAAAATGAATACACTAATTATATTTAAACAGTTAAATATTTCATTGCAACAGCCGTATATGGAATATATTTTGATCCAATCTGTAGCAGAATAATGTGACCTTATTTAGTGTTTTTCAATGGTCTTTAATAAGTATGTGATCTGCATCCTCTTAAAGGATTTTCTTTATGTAGATTACATTTTTATAGAAGAGTTATGTGAGATTTGTGAACTCATGCTTAACCAGGGGAGGTGACATTACAGCAGTGTATGAAATAGAGACTTCAGTTTCTCTGGGTATTTCTTTCGGTGGGATTGTGGAGTGAATGAATATCTAATACTGAAAGACAAAAATACCAAGGATAATCTAATGAAGAAATCTTGGTGGTTTTTGGTTTTGTATTTTTTTTTAATGTTATTAAGTAATCTTTTAGTGAGAGAGGCATGTATTTCCCTGGTTTTATGACTTCCTGTGGAGTAGTTAAGATGCTACTTTTTCAGGTCAGATGTGTTTAAAATTCATGCAATTGCTTGGATGAACTTGAGAAGCAATGTTAAAAAGTACCTCATTTTGCACTCTAGTTGTCTCCACAAGGAAAAAGGATACTGCAGCAAGTACAGTTGAGAGGTATGAAGCAGCCTTCCTTTTATTAAAAAATAAGTTGCTATAGAACAGTCTGCACTATCCTAAAGATGAATAGATCCTCTTTCTGTAACTGGGGTAACAAAAGACTTCTTTCTTGTAGTTCAAACTTTCCCCTCATAGAAGTGTCTGTTATGTTTTCCAACTGGATGGGACTAGATAGGTTTCTACCTCTAGGCTGCTGTTGCAACCCTCCAACACTGCACAAGCTAGATGAAATAACAGTGAAGAATTCAGCAGAGGTTGAAGATTTACAGGTTTATAAGGAAAGGTATTTAGAAACGCCTCAAGAAGAAAAGTTTTCAAAATGTTCTCCCAGAGATTGACATGTAAATGCTAATATAAAATTATATTAGGCTGTTCTGCTATGAACAGTCATTGAACTTCCAATGTGCACTATTTAGTTGGGATAAACAAAATAAAAGGCAACCAGCTGAAGAAGCAGGAGAAACCATATCCATACATATATCCCGTTCCATTACGGGATGCCTTTGATGAGAAGTGACATTCAATGACTCAAGAAGGGCCTTCCAGCCCTTAGATCCAAAGAAGATCAAAGGAGATGTAATTAAAGTATAATTTGACTGGAGAAATTATTCTCAAAAATTACACTGAAACATTATTAGTGCTTGAAATTTCTGTTGATTTTCCCAATATATTGGCTCTGAAAAGACATGTCAGTAATAAAATAATGAAATTTCAATTTGCTGAGCTTATACAGATTCATTAAAAGCAGGCTGGAGTTGGCTTTGAGCAACCTGATGTAGTGGAGGGTGTCCCTGCCTGTGGCAGGGGGCTGGAACTAGGTGAACTTTAAGGTACCTTCCAACTCAAACCATTCTGTGATTCTGCAATAACAGGTTCATAGTGGCTTCACTGTAGCAGAAACATGATATGCAGGAAGCTTATTACAGAAGGTGATCGCCAAGATGGATTTCTATAACTAAGTGAGGATTCTAATTCCTGACTTTACTTACTTACCACCATCTCCCCTCCAAAACCCCATCCCTTTACTTGTAATTATCAGACTACAACAGAAGACTTGAGGGTAATCTGAAAGAAAGCTCAGAAGTCTCTGGACAGAAACAAAACTGGTGCTAGTATGACCTTTAACAGGAAATCTGGAAGGCTGTATAACCCAATTGTCAGATTTTACTGCAGTATCAGAGGCTCATATTTATATGCTCAGGCAGGTATTCATGTAATGATCTGATTTATTCATCCATGCCAATACTGAGAATAATTTGTAAAAATAAAAAGCTGGAAATGTGCAAAAGGAAAATACAGAACACTGCATTGTTCAAAACCCCATTCTAACATGCAGAGAGAAAACATTACAATAACTTTATGGATCAGTCCTAATATTTTAGCGATTTTAAACTGGGTACTATTATTTTATGTTCCAAGGTTAAAAAGCCACACCAATAACAAAAAGTTCATTCTGGCTTGCTATCTGAAACAAACATAACAACTTTGCGTCTTAAGGGCTGAGGTGAGTATCAAAATTGTAAAGAGAAATATTTTATCTTTTAATTAATTATGTAAAGACTTTTTTTTTTTTGTTTTGAGGCTCATGGAGCTATAATGCTCCTCTGCACTACAGCCAAGCATACCATTTGACTGGCAAAGAGCAGCTATGTTTGTGTTGCATTCAGATGGAACCAAACTAAAATGGCTTAAATTATGCCTGGCATTAAACTAACACATTAAGGATTATGTGTTTGGCCTAATGCCATTCTCTGTACTTGAATAAATGAACAAACACAAAAGGAGTTTCAGCAGAGGATGTTTTTGAACGGTTTTAATGTCTGTAAATAAAGAACTCTGGAAGCTACAGTCCTACATAACTGATTGGAGGAAAGGATACACGAACGTGTCTCTAGCTAGGTAGACACTGTGCTGTTGCCGTATGGATTCTCAAAAATTCCACTGTAACTTTCTGAATAAGTAAACAGCCACAAAAACAGTGTTGTGTCTGAGACATTCCTTCTTTGTTGCTCTTCTCACCTAGACTGCTTGCTGAATCAACAAAGACCTCAGAAAAGTCTACAGAGGTTCTCTGTGCTCTGGTTCAGATATTGGCTAAGAAAAGTAACATAGTATACACTTTGCAATTTCTGAGATTTTTTTCCATAGCATATATACACCTATCCATCATTGTTAAAATGGGTTATCCAACGTGATTACCACTTTGAAGAGGTATATTGACACTTTCTTACAGAACTGGAAAAGAATAATTTCACAGAAGCATTTTTTCCCACCTACGTGAGGATTCATAAGGTGTATACGTCTACTGAACCAGAAATTCTTTACTGTAAGAGTAACAGCTTACAGTAGTAACAACAGGTAATCTGCTGACACACCTTATAACCTGTTAATACATATATTAGTGTATTCATGTACAGTGGTTAGAAATAACTTTTACATTTTAATAGTAAGTTATTATTAGTGATTATTTTTATACCAGAATGTTTACAAGACTAGTCAAGTACAGGAAGGATAGTCCAAGCCAAGAAATTTTAAGTACAGAATGCAAGACCTACTAAATGTTGTCCAATCAAATGAACTAAATGGCATAATACTGGTCTTTCATTGAAATAAAGACTTGATAGCTATACATCTCTCTTTCCAAGGGGCTAATCCCATCAGGAAATATGGAATACAATGTCCCTACAATGTTAGGACATATAATCTTTGTCTATTCACCTAAATACTGTTAGAAATTAAACAAAATTCTAATTTGTTAAGCTGAGCTCACACTTTCTTTCTGCAGAAAATTAGCTGAACAGCCTAACAGTCACCAGGATGCCATGAAAGTCAGAAATGGATCTCTGAGTCTTCTGTAATGATAGAGCTTAAGTATGTGGAATACCTAGTGGCAGCTGCTGTAGGAAAATAATCAGGCTTCAATCAGTGGGAATGATCTCACAGCAGGTTTGTATTGTTTAATAGCAAATGTTTAGAACACAGTTTTTATTGGTGCTGAAAGGAAAGAGAGTTAGGCAATAAATAGCTTGTCAGAAGCCCCATAGCAAGTTTGATTAGGGTTACACTGTTACAAAAACACTTGAGAGACAGAATAATATTTGGGATTTTTTCATCCAAGACCTGACCACACTGCCATCCTTCCCTGTTGATTTCATTTTTCTTCCTTTTTTCATAAATGCTCAATAACAGGACATGAATGTTTTATGAAAATAGAGACTTTTAAGTGCTGACCTGCAACTTCAGTGTAATATTACAAATCAGTGATTTTACTACCCATAACTAACAAGCTCTTGTGTTTTCCTTGAAAGTCACGGACTTTTTCTACTGAGAGCTGTTGACGCGTCTGTATCAACCCTTAGCTTCTGCAACAGGTTCAGCAAAGGCCATAATAATAAGCACAACAAAACAACTGACAATATAGATGTGGACACTTACAACACATGCTTTTGAAATAGGAATATAGGATAGTCTTGCTAAACTAAAATAATTCTAATAACGCATTTTAAATGCCTGAAAAAAGCAGACAATAAGTTAGATTCTCTGGTACTGCTCTATGAGCTTGAAGCTTCTTCTTAGATGAATAACCTTTTTACAATTAGAAGGATAAAATGAGCCCTGATTGAAAGAACATAACAAAATTATTATCTTGTATGAGATATAGAGTATTTTTTATTGCTCAGTTGTCCAAGTAACTAGAGTGATAAAAGCGAGTGTGTAGGGATAAACCCATTGCATCCCTTACTACTATTTGACAATGTCATTGGGTTAAAAACAGTGGCAAATAATGACTCAATTAATTATGTTTTTTTTTCCCATCTTCAGTTTTCTTTTAGCAACCCTTTCATGTTAATTTAGACAAACCTTCCTAATTATTGTGATCTCAGAACATATGGAGGCCTCCTTTCTGTGCACTGAAGAGATTTACCACTCATAAAGACTAAGATACCTCTTGTAGAAACAAGTCATTGATTGAAATATCCTGTCTGGGGAACATCACTGAACTCTTTGGTAGAAATAAGACTAGGTGTGACTGAACAGATTTTTCTAGAACATATACTATATTCTTATGACAGAAGTATTTTCAGATATTACTGGACTAAAGAAACAGTGGCCTTGTTGTTTTGGTTTGGGTAGATTTGTTTTTTTATTCAGAAAGAAAGTGAATTCTTCACAAAGAAACATTTTTTACGGTACATGCTATTTAAATTTACTCTTTGTTTTATTAAATTTGTCTTATGTCAGCCAAAAAACTGTGTGTTGTGAAAAACTGCATGGGAAGGTTTTGTCAGGTTACTGTCTGATCACTTGACTCTAGGCAAGAACAACTGTAGTTATGCTCAAACCCAGGGAATGCTTTTGAAGTGAGGCGGTGTTTACTGAACAGTTGTCGTTGCTATGAAATTAAACAAAGAGAACTATAGAATCATAGAATGGTTTGGGTTGTAAAGGAACCTTAAGACTATCCAATTCCAAGCCTCTGCCATGGGCAGGGACACTTTCCACTAGACCAGGTTTCTCCAAGCTCCATCCAACCTGCCAGGGTTGGGGCACTGCCAGATATGGGGCAGCCACAGCTTCTCTGGGCAGCCTGCGCCAGTACCTCAGCACTTGCAGAATAGAGTGGAAAAAGACAGCTGGCTCCCTCACAATTTCTATAAATTCCCTTTCATAAAAAATACCCAAACCTAGCTTTGTTTCAGGTGAGATTACAATTGCTCTTACTGTAACTGCATTACTGTTCAAACTGCTTAACCATTTTTTTTTATTTAACTCTATTTTTTCTGTAGCTATTGTGTTCTAAGTCCAAAATACATCACTGTATAAGCTACTGAGAAAAAATCAACTGTATGCTAGCAAAACCAGGATATGATGGTGTTTGGATACCACTCAGGAAAGACATATCCCAGAGCATTTGGTTACAAAACACATTAGTACATTGTTCTGTTCCTAATTTCAGATGATGAGTTGCCTGAAGGAGGATAAATGGCTCATAAAGTTCTCAATGGTGGAAAAGCAGGACCATCTGTTTAAGTCATCAGTGACTTTGTGGTTGAGCTTAGCATCTGGGAAGTCTTCAATTCATCAGGTCTTCTCTAAGCAGGTAGGCAGCTCTGAAGTTAGTGGGAATTATAGCAATAGATTCCCAAAATGCTTAGACCATCCTAAGAGTTTCCCTCCTTTGACATGATATTCATGTTTCAACTTCTATACACAGATTTCTAGTTATTCAGGTACCTGGCACTCTCATGGTAAAACTGCTCCTCACCTGTCCTTTTTGCTCAGAGAGATTTTTCAGAATACTAGAAAGTGATAAAGATCCACTGGGCCCTTCGTTCTAATACTGCTGGTAAATCTGAATACTCATGAGTCACATATTTTCTTTTAATGAATTATTCCTTGTGAATTTCATCATCCTTGGAAAGGCAAAGAAGGGGGCTAAGGTCTCTCTTAAAGAAAAGAAGAATGTGGTTTCATGGCTCCTGAACATCAAAAAGTTGTTTTCCATTTCTACTTGAGCCATAGAAATGTTTTCATATACAGATTAATAATTTAAAAAATTAATTTAGAGACCTGAAGTCCTATTTAAACTCTTCAGGCACTACACAGGGAAAGTTCTGTGAATCAGAGTGAAATGCAAAATAATGGATGCTGAGTGTAGGCTGTTTTAGCTATTTACTAAGGAAACAATACGAATAGGAGTGTGCCTTAAATCTGCCTTCTGTGGGAAGTGGATTGTTTTGAATTATTACGTTGCATATTCTCAATGAAACTCTTCTCAAAAAGTAGGAAACTGTTCCATTACCTTTGAAACTTATTTCAGGAAAGTGGGGGGAAAAGGGAGGCTGATCATTCCTGCAGAAGGTCTCAGCTGCTCTTTTCCCCAGCTTCACAGAGTAAATTACTCATTTTTAAAGTTACTTAAAAATAGTAGCAAAATACAAAATTCCCTTCTTTTTTGACAGGATATAAACATAGAATTCTTATATTTTAAACCTGTGTGTTGGATAAAAGTGTAAATGACAACAGCTGTTGAATAATACATTTTGTCTCTTCATATATGTGTCACAATTGTTTATTATATGGCAAATCAGTTAGAGTTTGTAGTTCACCTCTGTGTCTTCTTTGCCTGGCAGCTACACTATACAAATCCTCATCAAAGTATTAGCACCGAAGTTTCAAAGAAGTTCTTAAGAGATAAAATTATAACACCTCATGTGCTGATAACATAATTCTGTTCACCTAAGTGAAAGATTCTGACATAAATTTGTTTGAATGCTAATTGCTACTAAAACTGAAAATTAGTTCGATTTTCATAACATTCAAAGTCAAAATGTATTAATGGCAAATGTCAAATCTGATGTGTAGGAAGAGGGGATCCTGCAAAAAAAAAAAAAATATATTAGAAAAATTAGATCACAGTTGTCTTCCAAGGCCCACCTCAAAGCCTACCAAACTCAGAAAGCAGAAATCCATTAGCTGTGAAGAATTTCAATTGAAGGCTTGTGGTTCGTTTTGCTGGTTTGTTGTTTTTTTTAATAGTTTGCTTGTTCAGACTTTGGTTTGGTTTGTCTGGGTTTTATTGTTTGCTCTCTCTTTTTCTCATTTCTCTGATTATGCACCAGTTCAGTAAAGAAAAAGTAAAAAAATCATGAGAAATAAGCACATCTGTCTTGTGTTTTAACACATGCATTTCTAATGCATTAATCTTAGGGAATGATAAAAAAATATACAACAGTTTTGCACTACCTGCTATTTTCTTCCTGAAGTTCCACAGGTTGAGGATGAAAGGTTTCTCATGGAACACAAGAACATTCTTTTTTGTGTTATTTGAGGAAAAATTTTAACCTCTCATTTTACAGAGAAGAACTTGAGATACTGCAAATGATCTCTCCCATGATTAACACTTGATAGGGAAAATTTAATTTTAATTTATCTCAAGATTTTAAGTAGGTTGGAATTACAGCTTCTGCATTCTTCGTCAATACTAGATAAATATCTTAAAGACCACAACAGGTTAGTAACTGTCTTCTGGACTAGGAGGAAGACTTGGTATTTGAGTCTCTTGTTGTGCTTTGTATATTAAAATGTGTTATCCCATTAAGAAGATTTGTGTAATTTTTCTTTGAAGGAATACAGATAACCTTTTTTACCTTCTCCATGAAACTAACTAAATGTAACTAATGTCTGCTGGTGAGCAAATGTATGTGATCTGTTCAGCAGCAGCTGCATGCTACGGACCTGTCTTGTGTGATTTCTTGGTTTGAAATAGCTGTCCTTCACAGAGTGAGACAAAAAAGTCACAAAGCAACTTATAGATAGTTAACAGATCTCACGGCCCAACTGGTAGGAACAACCTGGGAAATAAAATGAGTTATAGAGAATCTGAAAGATCAGTTTTGTTTTATGGAGTTTTTTCCCCCTTTTTAATATGTATTTCTTTCCTGCTGAGAAACTTACAAACTACGGGTCAGCTTCTTTTCAGTTGCTGGTTTTGTGATTGTTTGCTGGAAACAAGCCTTGAGACAAAAAGCCCTTGAAGAATTAGAAACTCATTCCCTTGCAATCAGCCATTACCACACATAAACCTCATTGGGAGAGTTAACTGCTGCGTGCTGCATCTATCAGGGGTAAGTGTAGCACACAAACGGGTGAGTCACTGACAGTTTCAGCTTTCTTTTCTCACTCCACAAGAGCCTGGAATACTGAAGCACTAATTCACAATACTCTATATCTCCCGTGTGGAAGTATTTTCCTTCCATGTGGAGCAGCTTGTATTCAAGATTAGATAAGAATTTCTTTTAGCCGTATGATGCATAATGCAGGGCACCTGGGGGAAGATTCTGGTTCCCTAATTGTCCAGGCAATCTCCTGTTAAGTATATCACACACTGTGGTTTGTGAAGAAGAAAAATGATGGAGACAGGGGAAAAAGGACTGGGAGAGTCAGTTCACAGGGATTCAGAGGCACACACCCAGTCCTTGCAATAGGGAAAGCATTCCACACTGTATTGTTGAAGAGGCCATATGAAAGTCACAGCCTATTGCACCTTCGAAGGGTACAAGTTCCTGCCTGTCACTGAGTTTTGAGCAGCATAAGGACGAGATATCCCTTTGTCACAGTTTAAGTGTAGTCAGTAACTCAGACCCACGCAGCCCGCTCTCTCACTCCCCTCCCTTCCCCCCCTCATCCTGCTCCCGGAGGATGGGGAGGAGAATTGAAAGAATGTAACTCCCACGGGTTGAGATAAGAATAGCCCAGTAACTAAGGTATAAGACAAATCACTGCTGCTACCACCAAGAAATAACAAGGGAAGAGAATGCAACTGCTCACCACCCACTGATACCCAGCCCAACCAAGCAGTGAACTAGCCCTTCTGGGTAACTCTCAGTTTACATCCTGGGCATGACATGCTGTGGGTACCTCTTCGGCTATTTTGGGTCAGGTGTCGTGTCTCTGCTTCCTCCCAGCTTCCCCTGCTCCCTGACAGAGCATGAGACTGAGAAAGTCCTTGGTCAGACTAAACATTTGAGCAGTAACTAAAACCATCAGTGTTATCAGCACTGTTTCCAGGCCGAAAGTCAGGAACACAGCGCTGCACCAGCTACTAAGAAGGAGAAAAAATGATTGCTGCTGCTGAACCCAGGACACCCTCAGAGATAAGTCAACCTACTTAAACCTATACAGCAACAGCAAAGCAGCTGAACAGAAGTGACTTGTTTGTCTGACATACATCATTGGCTCCCCAGCTCTGTTGTAGGACTCCTGTATTATAACTCTAGCAAAAGAATGGTGAGGATTAGTCAAAAGAATCCTGTTTAATACCCTCCTCTCTCCTTAAAGTTTTCTTGACATCAATATTCCTCTGCTTCTTATTTAGCACTTTCCACACTATCTGGCAGACCTCCAAATCACCCCTTCTGTTTTATTATACAGTATGACTTCCTCCCTAAGACGTATTTCCTCTTCTGACTGCAGTAACTAAGCTTTCTCCTTTGCACTTTCAAACCTTAAATGATACCCATGAATCACTCCATATAGTTTGCCAATCAAGTGGAGAGTCAAAATGTCAGGCTTTCCTGTTACTCAGTGCTGTATGGTCCTATTCCCTGCTGAATGACTGTGCAACTACTAGTCCTGGTAGCTGTAACCCTTGGCTGCTAAATGTTTGACCAAGTTGTAGGAGCAGGGGTACATTTGAGAGCTGCACAGTCTGGCATGGCGGATGTGTTACTTGGTAGAAGTTAAGACTGCATTATTAAACTGGCCTGTTAATGTCATTCTCCATATAGATGGCTTTGAATCATTGAAGTGATCTCACTGGATTGCCTGTAAGACAGCTAGCACATCAGGGACCAGCAGATTATGATGACCTTGGTAAAGAAAACTGTGATCCTGGCTTATACTTAAAAAAAAACAAAAAGCAAAAAACAATTCAGAAGCATTTTCGATGACCTTGCAATTGAAAGATAGTTTCTGCAGAGAAAATATTGCAAATCTGAGGCAATCAATGTGCCTGAGGCAAAGCCTTGCAGGGGAACTCTAGATTGAGCAAGCACTTTCCAGAAACTTAACTTTCTGTTACTAAGTCCATGCATAAACACTGTGTGAGTGCTTCTGGAGAAACAAAAGAAATATCCTATGGAGCTTTTTGAAGTCACATCTCTGTGTGAAGGAATTTTATTTCACATGAAATAAAAAGTGATTACCAGGCAGTTGTACCAGGGCAGTTACAAGTGCCTGGGTGAGAGCTGGGACATGAAGCTTTTCAGTAGTTTTCCTAAAAGCAGAAGTAAAGAAGAAAAAAGTAACACTCCTAGTAGTACAGTTTAGAGGAAAAGGTAGAAGGATGCTTTAAATTAGATGTGTTGGGGGAGGGGGGCATCATTCCATCCCAACACACACGCTCAGTTGTCAGCACCTATAATAAATGCTTGGAGCAATGTAGAGACATTCCAGCTGCTCCAGCCTTCATTTGGAGCTTGGTTCAGTTGCCTCTACACAAACACCCGTAGCATGGGGAACAAAGAAGAGGAATTAGAGATGTGTGCACATCTACGGGTGTATGATATAATAGGCATCACAGAAACATAGGGGGATGGCTCCTATGACTGGAGTGTCGGAATGGAAGGTTACAGGCTCTTCAGAAAGGACAGGCGTGGCAGGCGGGGAGGGAGAGTTGCTATTTACGTTAGGGATAGGCTGGAGAGTATGGAACTCTGTCTGGGGACAGGTGAGCAGTCTCCAAAGAGTTTGTGGGTCAGGCTTATAGGGAGAACAGCTATGGGGGACATTACTGCGGGGATCTGTTCCAGACCGCCTGATCAAGAGGACTCTGTGGATGAACCAATCTACAGAGAGATAGGAACAGCCTCACACTTGCAGGCCCTTGTTCTCATGGGGGACTTCAACCACCCTGATACCTGTTACAGAGACCGTACTGCCTGGCACAAGCAATCCAGGAGGTTCCTCGATTGCATGGAAGACAACTTCCTTCTGCAAGTAACAGAGGTGCTGACAAAGAGAGGTGCCGTGCTTGACCTCGTGCTCACCAACAGGGAAGGGCTCATCGGAAATGTGACACTCCAGGGCAGCCTTGGTTGCAGCAAGCATGAGATGCTGGAGAGGGACTCTTCACTAGGGACTGTAGTGCTAGGACAAGGGGTAATGAGTTAAACTTAAACAGGGGAGGTTTAGATTGTATATAAGAAAGAAGTTATTTACTATAAGGGTGGTGAGGCACTGGAATGATTTGCCCAGGGAAGTTGTGAATGCTTAATCCCTGGCGGTGTTCAAGGCGAAGTTGGACAGAGCCTTGGGTGGCATGGTTTATTGGGAGGTGTCCCTGCCCATGGCAGGAGGGTTGGAACTAGATTATCTTAAGGTCTTTTCCGACCCTAACTATTATATTATTCTATGATTCTAAGCTATACAGATTGAATAACACAGATAATTGTTGAAGGATCTATTTTTTTTGTCTATCTTTTTTTTTTTATCTCAAGTTGTTCCAGAACTGCTTGATTTTTAGGTAAATAAGCTGAATTTTTTCATACGATTTTGGTTTTTTTTGAAATGATTATATTCTGTAGCTCGTTCAGAAGAGTGATATTGTATGTTGCTATATTTTTGAAGAGCCAGCTTCCCATTAAAAAAAAAAAAAAAGGAAAAAAAAAATCAATACTATTACATGGATTGGAAAAGACATTGTTTTTTCTTTATTGCAGAAGTGGACGTCAGTGTAATTTCATAAAGCGAGATGATATCTTGAGTTACCAAGCTGCGTGCTTGCTTACTTGTTTATGATACCATTTTTCTTCCCTCTTCCTAGCCACCAAGGAACACATTAATATCACACTAAGTGAAGTAGTCTCTACTCAATAAGAATTAATCACCCTCCACAATACACAATACAAATTTTCTGAAATATTTGTCCCTCTTAGGTCCAGTTATACCTACATAGCCCCCTATAAGGCTCAGGGCACAAAAAAAAGCATGGACAAGGCTGTTTTAAGTATTCCACTTTAAAATCAAGCTCTTGGGTATGATTATTATTGGGTATGATACCATAACGCTTGAGTAAGTCAAAAATAAAGTTGGTGAAAAATGGGAACACATTCTCATTACTTTTTAGAATCCTGTGTTTTTCCCCCCCCAAGCAGTACACCTTTCTTTCTCCCTGATATTTTATTATTTTTCCTGCTTTCTTAAATTCAGCATCATTTTCTTTTGAAGTAAGAAATTACTTCAGAAATTACTAGCTTGCTGTGTTAAACTCCAGGAGGCTGTGACAGCAAATGCTGTTTCTGAATTTGCTTTCCTAATACCCATATAAAATACCACTGAACATAATAATAACACAGTCATGTTCTCAGATAATGCGCTAGGATGGAGTTTTCTTAGCTGTATTCTTAAACTAGGGATTTATCTTTCCTAGATAAATTGAATCTTACCTATTATTCTGAAGATATGATTTACAATGGAAATCATGTTCACTCTGCATTAATATCAAAGGGCATATTTGCTCTTACATCTTCACATACATGGTATCACACCAGGAATTGTTTGTTGTTTTGAGTAACTTTTATATGTGTTATTGTTTCCAAGTAAGTATTAATCATTTTGCAAAGTAAAGGACAGACTCATGGTGTCTCTTCAGGTGAGGTAAATTGTCACATTATACGTTGTATTCCTATCAATCTGAAAAAAAAACCCCAAATAAAAATCAGGCCACATATTACTGTGTAGGTGATTCCCACTGTCGACTTTTGATGAGTCTTATTACCAAGATATGTGGACAAGACTTTACTTATCTATGCTGATTGGATTGTGGGGCTCAGTTGCCCTTCAAAAGACTTCCAGCAGATGATCAGCCATTGCTCAGCAGATATACTAAAATTTGTTTTCTTTCTGCCTCTGTCACTGCAAGAAGTATCACCAGGAGAAGATCTAATTTCAGCCATGCAAGAGCAGAAGACTGAAAATATAACTTTTAGTCCCTTCTATTCAGTGCAGAAAAATAAGACTACAAATGTTCCCAGCTTTCACCTGTATTTAAAGATCCTTAAAATCTGAAGATGGAAGAACTGTTCATACTGAGATTGTCCAAAAGCTAAAAAGTACTTCAGCCATATAAAATAAGGAAGAAAACAAGCCCCACTGTCTGTCTCTCTCACAAAATTTTCTACCCTATTGCCACTGATACACTGAATATATTCGTCCTACATTGCTCAATTATCAGTAATCTGAGATACATATGGGGAACTGTATTTCACTTAAAAAGGGAATGTCAAGTAGGAATACATCCAGAAAAATAGTTTTTAAAATCAAAAGGAAGAAGGTGTGTTTCTAAGATCAGAAAGCACCTACAAGTCTTATTTTACAGATGATATATTACTTTGGACATGTCACTTCATATTGTGTTAAACATGCTTCTCCATGTGAGAAGTGATGATGTGACTAATGCCAAAAGATGTGTAATATCATAACATGATGTGTCAGAAGAAACATTTCCAAAATACATCCCCCAAAACCTTTAACCCATTCCTTGCCTTGCAACAATTCAAGGTACATCTTTTCAGAAATTTTTCTGTTTTGAGTCAGTTGTTATGGGTAAATTCCAAGGAATTATTTGTATATTACCACAGGCTGATAAGCTCCTTCTGCCAAGAATATATGGCATAGTTTTCTGCTTTGACACCAGGCTTCTAGTGCAGCAATGCCACTGACAGGATTCATATTTGTGTCTTCTGCCCATGAGTAGCAGCTTCAAGGCTGGAAAGACTAGAGTAAGACATACAAAGCAAAGCATTCAGAGTGTCAAGAGCGAAGAAATTGAGTTTTTGCTTATCTTACCAATAGGGTTCGAATTTCAAAATTGCTTCTTTTGACATAACACAGAGTGAACCAAGCTGAAAAGATTTGAAAGGCTGAGAGAGTTGGGGTTGTTCAGCCTGGAGAAGAGAAGACTCTGGTAAAACCTTATTTCACCCTTTTATGCTTAAAGGAGGCTTAAAAAAATATATGGGGACACACTTTTTAGGAGGGCTTGTTGTAAAAGGACAAGAGGTAATGGTTTCAAACTAAAAAGGGGGAGATTTAGACCAGATATAAGGAAGAAACCTTTCACAATGAGGGTGGTGAGGCACTGGAACAGGTTGTCCATGGAGGTACTAGATGCCACATCCCTGGAAACAAGGTTAGGCTGGACAGGGCTCTTAGCAATTTGATCTAGTCTCCTCATTGGAAGGGCTTGGACTAGGTCACTTTTGATGGTCTTTTCCAACCCTTCTCCAACTATGCTAGGCTTCTATGATACCAAGACCATCTTTTTTAATAGGCTTAGAAACCTAGAGACAATATTTTTAAACTATGTTTACTGGGGGATGAAGACAAAATTACACAGAAAAGTAGAACAAAAGATAAGGCAGAACTGTGTGCAGGACAAGCAACAGGAACCTTATACATTTCCATTGACAAGCAGGGTGACAGATGCCTATCTTATGTGCCTGTCACAAATAAATACAGTTGGCAAAACACAAATCAAAAGAAGTAAACAAAAATGTATGTAAAGAAAAGGTTTTGTGTAGTTACTGAGCTGTGGAAATACAGATATGTTGTGGGATAGCTTACGCTATGGAACTGCTACTGAAGTGATGGATATAGGCTCTGTTAGAAAAGACAGGTAGGGAACATGAGCCAAGAGGGATGTACTCTGACCGCCAAGAAACACCTCTGAGACCATTAGGCTGTATTGTGGAAGGGATGATAGGTACATTACAGAGATAATGAGTTAGGATCTGACATGAGGTCAACCAAGGGGCAATGGACTCTGCTCAAGAAGCTCCTTGAAGGTTTCTTCCTACAGGTGGCAGAAGTTTCCTGTTTGCAGTTCCTGATTCTCATGAGTGAATTCAACTACCACAGCCTCTGCTGGAAGGGTCACATGATGGGGACACTAGATGATGCAGAGATTTATGAATAGTCGGGACATTGACAGTAATGCAGAACCTGGAATGGATGACAAGAGAATGTGCTCTGCTGGATTTTCTATTCATAAATAAGGACCAAGTGACAAAGGGTCAATTGTGAGCTGAGTAGCTCGAGAGAGGACGCCTTCAGCACCGGAGCTGGGGGGGAGATCAGCGTCTAGGAGCCCCAACTCAGAGCGGCGAGAGCCACCGAGGGAGCCTCAAGTCCTCGACAGGACCTGCCCAGGAGCCGGCAGCTCAGCTGAGGCGAGCAGGGACTCACAGGGGGCGGAGCCAGGAGGAGCGGCACCAGCCCTGAGGGGGTAAAAACCTGCCCCAGGGAGTGCGAGTGTTCAGGAGCCCGGCAAACAGAACGGGTCGAGGCTGTTGGCGCGGGCTGGCGAGCGGGCTGGTGAGCACTGTCGTATGAGCAGGGCCCGGTCTGGGAGCTCTGCGCTGGCTGCCCCGGCGGTGGCAGCGTAGGCACCCAGACAGAGCCGATGAGAGGGGAGGCTGCAGTGCAGAGCTCGGGGTGTAGAGAGTGCCTGCACTGGTCTGGTGAGGGGAGGGTGCACAATGGGCAGGGCTGCACTCGGTGCTCCCTGGTGGAGGTGCTCCTGCAGCAGGGGCTGAGCTGCGGGACGCTGTCAATAGGCTGCAGGATGTCAGGGAAGCTGAGAGGAAGCAGGAATGCTTGCTCCAGGCCCAAACTGAGTAGGGGCCTCGAGCTTCACCTCTACCTCATGAAGGAAAGAAGGAGGCCGTTAACCTGGGAAGCTGGGAATTAGTGACAAAAAAAAAAAAAACAACGAAAAAAAGAAGGAAAAGGACAACCAAAAGCGAGGGGCTTCCGCCTAAATCCCGTCTCCACGCAGAACAGTTTTGCTGTCCTGCAGGGGGCTAATGAGGAAACGCACTCGAGCCAGAAACAGCCGACTGATGCACTGCTAAAGAAGATCTCTACTGGTGCCGCTAGGAAAAAGCGGCGGGTCGTAGTAGTAGGGGACTCTACACTGAAAGGGACAGAAGCACTTGTCTGCCGGCCAGACCCCGTCTCAAGGGAGGTGTGTTGCCTACCGGGGGCACGGATCAGGGATGTTGCAGAGAGGCTGCCTGCTCTAGTAAGTCCCACGGACTATTACCCACTCCTGGTGATACATGTGGGTGCTAGGGACATAGATAGTAGTAGCCTGGGGGACATAAAGAAGGACAACAGAGCCCTGGGGGAGGTGGTTAGGGGCTCTGGAGCTCAGACAGTCTTTTCATCAATTCTCCAGGGTACAGGGGAGGACCTAAAAAAAGCTAGGGGGATTAGCCAGGTTAATAACTGGTTTAAAGGGTGGTGTCATAGTCAGGGGTTTGGGTGTCTTGAACGTGGGACCCAAGCTTGTAGGCCAGGTCTACTGGGGGCTGGTGGAGCTGCTTTGGTAGGAGGCTTGCAAGGCTGGTCAAGGAGGCTTTAAACTAGATATGTTAGGGAAGGGGAGCATCATTCCATCCCAAAACACCCAGTCAGTTGCCAGAACCTATAATAAATGCTTGGAGCAATGTAGAGATATCCCAGCTGCTCCAACCAATGAGCCGGCTTCAGTTGGAGCTCGGCTCAGATGCCTCTATACAAACGCCTGTAGCATGGGGAACAAAGAAGAGGAATTAGAGATGTGTGCACGTCTATGGGGGTATGATATAATAGGCATCACAGAAACATGGTGGGATGGCTCCCATGACTGGAGTGTTGGAATGGAAGGTTACAGGCTCTTTAGGAAAGACAGGCCTGGCAGGCGGGGAGGGCGAGTTGCCCTTCATGTTAGGGATAGGCTGGAGAGTATGGAACTCTGTCTGGGAACAGGTGAGCAGTCTAAAGAGAGTTTGTGGGTCAGGGTTAAAGGGAATATAGCTATGGGAGACATTACTGTGGGCATCTGTTACAGATCCCCTGATCAAGGAGCACCTGCGGATGAAGCACTCTATAGACAGATAGGAAAAGCCACACACTTGCAGGCCCTAGTCCTCATGGGTGACTTCAACCACCCGGACATCTGTTGTTGGAAGGACGGTATAGCCTGGCACAAGCAATCCAGGAGGTTCCTCGATTGTGTAGAAGACAACTTCCTTCTGCAAGTAACAGAGGAGCCGACAAGGGGAGGTGCCATGCTTGACCTCGTGCTCACCAACAGGGAAGGGCTCGTTGGAAATATAACGCTCCAGGGCAGCCTTGGATGCAGCGACCATGAGATGCTAGAATTTGAGATCCTCAGGACAATGAGAAGAGCGTGCAGCAAGCTCACTGCCCTGGATTTCAAAAGAGCAGACTTTGGCCTCTTCAGGAACCTGCTTCAGAAGGTTCCATGGGATACAGCCCTAGAGGGCAGAGGGGCCCAAGACTGTTGGTTGATATTCAAGGGTTACCTGCTGCAAGCTCAGGAGTGTTGCATCCCAACCAGAAGGAAGTGCAGCAGGAGGGCCAGGAGACCTCCTTGGATGGATAAGGAGCTCCTGAGGAAAATTCAATTGAAAAAAGAGGCTTACAATAAGTGAAAGCAAGGACAGGTGGCATGGGAAGAGTACAGGGATGTTGTCCGAGAAGCTAGGGACCAGGTTAGGAAACCTAAGGCTCAGTTAGAATTAAACTTAGCTAGAGGTATTAAAGATAACAGGAAGGGATTCTACAGGTACATAGCAAATAAAAAACAGACTAGGGAGAATGTAGGCCCCCTCAGGAAGCTCTTGGGAGAACTGGCTACACAGGATTTGGAGAAGGCTGAGGTTCTAAATGACTTCTTTGCCTCAGTCTTCACTGCCAAAGGCTCTGACTGCACCACCCAAGTCTTGGAAGGCAGATGCACGGACTGTGAGAATGAAGACCTTGCGCCCACTGTAGGAGAGGAACTGGTTCAAGACCATCTTAAAAATCTGAATGTGCACAAGTCCATGGGTCCTGATGAGATCCATCCGTGGGTCCTGAAGGAGCTGGCAAATGAAGTTGCGAAGCCGCTAGCCATCATATTTGAGAAATCGTGGCAGTCAGGTGAAGTTCACAATGACTGGAAAAGGGGAAATATAACCCCCATTTTCAAGAAAGGGAAAATGGATGACCCGGGGAATTACAGACCAGTCAGTCTCACCTCTGTGCCTGGCAAAATCTTGGAGCAGATTCTCCTCGAAGGCATGCTAAGGCACATGAAAAACAGGAAGGTGGTTGGTGACAGCCAGCATGGCTTCACTAAGGGGAAATCCTGCCTGACCAATTTGGTGGCCTTCTATGATGGGGCTACAGAACTGATGGACGGGGTAGAGCAATTGATGTCATCTACCTGGACTTGTGCAAACCGTTCAACAGTGTCCCACACGACATCCTTGTCTCTAAATTGGAGCAACATCAATTTGATGGATGGACCACTCGGTGGATAAAGAACTGGCTGGATGGCCGCACGCAAAGAGTTGTGGTCAATGGCTCAATGTCCAGCTGGAGACCAGTAACGAGTGGTGTTCCTCAGGGATTGGTGTTGGGACCGGTCTTGTTCAACATCTTCATCGCTGGCATGGACAGTGGGATTGATTGTGCCCTCAGCAAGTTTGCAGATGACACCAAGCTGTGTGGTTCCGTTGATACGCTGGAGGGAAGGAATGCCATCCAGAGGGACCTTGACACACTTGTGAGGTGGGCTGATGCCAACCTCATGAGGTTTAACCATGCCAAGTGCAAGGTCCTACAACTGGGTCAGGGCAATCCCAGGCACAGCTACAGGTTGGGCAGAGAAGAGATTCAGAGCAGCCCTGCAGAGAAGACTTGGGGGTGCTGGTCGATGAGAAAATGAACATGAGCAGGCAGTGTGCGCTTGCAGCCCAGAAAGCCAACTGTATCCTGGACTGCAATAAAAGGAGCGTGACCAGCAGGTCAAAGGAGGTGATCCTGCGCCTCTACTCTGCTCTTGTGAGACCTCACCTGGAGTATTGTGTACAGTTCTGGTGTCCTCAACATAAAAAGGACATGGAACTGTTGGACCAAGTCCAGAGACGGGCCACGAGGATGATCAGGGGACTGGAGCACCTCCCGTATGAAGACAGGCTGAGAAAGTTGGAGCTGTTCAGCCTGGAGAAGAGAAGGCTGCGTGGAGACCTCATAGCAGCCTTCCAGTATCTGAAGGGGGCCTATACGGATGCTGGAGAGGGACTCTTCATTAGAGACTGTAGTGATAGGACAAGGGGTAACAGGTTCAAACTTAAACAGGGGAAGTTTAGTTTGGATATAAGAAGGAAATTCTTTCCTGTTAGGATGGTGAGGCACTGGAATAGGTTGCCCAGGGAGGTTGTGAATGCTCCATCCCTGGCAGTGTTCAAGGCCAGGTTGGACAAGGCCTTGGGTGATATGATTTAGCATTAGGTATCCCTGCCCATGGCAGAGGGGTTGGAGCTAGATGATCTTAAGGTCCTTTCCAACCCTAACAATTCTATGATTCTAAGAATTTCAGAACAAGTAAGACAAGTAGTTGACTAAAGACCTGGCAACCGAGAGAAGTAAACTTTGTCTTGCTAAGTGAACGGGTAGACAGATTCCTTAGGATTCCTTAGGATTCCTAGGACAGCAGAATCCTTCAGAGCATCTTAAGTAGAGTCCAGAAGACTCCTGATTGTCAGGGACAACTATTTCCAAGCCCAAGATTTTTATCTTTATTTGCTGGCAAAGAGGCATGACACGAAACCAGCTTGTTCAAACAAGGTATTCCAGGTTGCTATCAAGCACAAAAAAAAAGTGAGCATAATGAAGTGGAAATGGGGAAACACAACCAAAGGGAAATACAGAATTGTGACTTGACATGTTGGGGTAGAATTACGGAATATCAAAGCTATGTGGGAGTTGACATGGGAGAAGGGTATGGAGGAAAAAAATTAGAGGACTTCTACGTGTAAAATACATGGTTGAGGCAGTCAGTGACTTCTTTGCCTCTTTATTAGACCAGGCCTGCTTCTGGGGCTACCTTTACTTTAATTGCAAATCTTGAGGGAAAGACATACTACCCACAGTAGAGGAGAATCAAGTAAGCAATGACTTAGTTAACCTGGATATACAGAAGTCCTTGAAATCAGACAGAATGGGTTGAAGGAGCTGCATTGTGAGGCTTTCTGTCATTTGAAGAGTTAAGGTAACCCTGGTGATAGAAAGTCACCAGATCTTTTTCTCAGCAACATCTCAAAAAGGCAAAGAATGATTCAGGGAACTAGAGGCTGGGCAGTTTCATCTCTGTCCCTGAGAACAAATTTCCAGGCACATGAAGGACAGGAAAGTGACTGAGCACAGCCAGGATAGATTTACCAATATTAGATTATGCTAGACCGAGATGATTGCCTTTTTATTTTGAAGTTACTAGCTTTGTGGACAAGAGGAAAGCAGAGAAAGTGGCTTACCTTGACACTAGCAAGGCTTCTGACAGCCTGACATAGTAACTTTCCAAATCAAAGTGACGAGATATAGACTGCGCTGGCGAATTAGGAAGCGGGTGAAAAACTGGCAGGACTGTAGAGCTTAAAGTACAGGTGTCACTGATTGAAAGTCTAACTGGCTGCCAAATGTGAGTAACATTCCTCAGGGTTGCTGGTCAGAGAGAGTTCAACAGACTGGAGGAGTGGGCTGATAGCGAACAGGAGTTTCAGCAGTCAGATATGAAGTCCTGTGCTGGGGACAGAAATAGCTCCATGTCTTAAGACATGCTAGGGACAGACTTGGTCCTTATATCTTGATGCAGGTTTTGACAAGATGTTCTTGTTAAGAGAGGTGAGGAGGAGAGAAGAAACAATCTGTCTGTAATATTAAAATTAAAGAAAACAGAAAAAAAAGCAAAGCAGAGAAACAATATTTCTCTGAAAAAAACAGGGTGATTTTTCTTTTGTTCACTGATGTTTGTAAGGCTGCAGAGTATTGGGTGGCAGGGTACTCCAAAATCCCCAGCTCTCAGCTACTGCTATACTAAGGAAAAATAAAATTAATTTCCAAGTCATTTGTCATCCACAAGCGTATAGGTGACAAAGTGACTCCTGTAAAATCTGCAGGTCTAGAGAGTTCGACAAATTTGAGGTTATTTGCTGCTCTAGTGGTTGATGTCAGAAGTGCTTTAGTACAACAGTCAGAATGTTGTGATCCTTAGCAGTGTTGTTACTCATGCGAGGGATGAATAGTCCATTCATGGGCTTTAAAGCCTAGAAAAGGATTGTCTCTAGGGTTTAAATTACTGGCAAGAACCTTTGGCTGTTAGAACTCTAATTGTGCTATCAATGTGAAGCATATTTTACTTCAGAATATAAATAAAACAGAAAGTCATTCTAATCCATTGCAAGAAAGCATTACAAGACTCCATGGAAGTGAAACACTGGTCTGTCAAATGTGCTGTTGTATTAACAGTTACAGTAAGAATGTTGCCTCTATCACTAAAGCAGTAAAGTTATATAAATATTTTAACAGGTATTCCTGTTTCAGTGCTTGGAGAAATTACTTGTTGAAATGCTTAAAATGTGGGGAGTCCATCAAACTGTATGCAATGCATAGCAGTTTGAATCGCAAGAACAAGAAACAGTTTGGTGGAGCTTTTCTGAGAGGTGGTAATACCGCTTTAAACAGCTTTTCACTCTGTTTTGCTGCAGATCTACTCAGCAAAGAAATTCTTACCAGAATTTTATGCATAGGACTATAATGGGAAGGCACTAGAAGGCTCTAAGGGTCTTATGGGAACTGTATGGAACTTAGAGTGTCATGTAACTAAGTGCACCCTAATAGTATATTTGGATATGGGGAATTACTTCCATGCAGAGTGTTTTTGACAAATTTTCTTTTTTTTTTTTTGAGCATGTTTTTAATCTTATTTTTACTTAACAACTGGAAATTAGCAGATTCTCTCCCTCCTTGTTGCATTTTCTTATGGTTTAGAACATAAGATTTTAGGTGGTTTTGTTTTGTTTTGTTTTGTTTTTCTGGTTGCCAGGAAGAAAACAAAAAAAAAATCAACTGACATCTTTTGGCTTGGTAAGCATAAAGAAAATCAGAAAGTGTTAATGCTTATAATTCTTTAAGCTCTGTAGTTTTCAACCATGTCCTCTCAAATCAAATTCTCGATTGTACAATTAATAGAATACGTAACTTAACATTAGATAGAACAGGTAATCATTATCACATGGTTTTCTATTATTCCACTTTTTTCCCTGTTATTTTCAAATATTCTTCAAATCTCTGGTGCATTTCTGGTTCTTTTGTTCACATTAACTATACTGTAGGAATATAATTCTACATAAATGCTTTTAAGGTACTCAGTTTGACTATTCAATAGCATTAATGATTTCAAAGAGCATGATTATAGTATCATGTCCAATAGAGCATGATTACACTATCATCTCAAAATATAGTTGTGATACTGGGACTTAAAGCCTCAGGTAGTCGTGTAACAAATGCCAAATGGTTCTGGGCTTGATTAAAGTCAAATCAACATTTGAAAAAGGCCATACTTTTAGTTTTGCAATGTGATTTATCATAGTGCTACACTTAACTGTTAGAGAAAACAAGCAGGGATATTAAGAAGCTATGCAAGAATTTTGTGACAGAATCACAGACTCTTCCTGTCAGATCAGTGCTTTAAACATTCTTAAGTAAGTACCATAAATACAGTTCAATTGTGCTGTTATTGAAGGTTACCATGTCTCTCAGTCTTAATTGGACATTTCAGATTTTAAATACAAGGACTGCAAGAGTGCAAAACATTTCATCTCCTTTTAATATAATTTAATTGTGTTTTCTGCTTAAGTTATCAATAGTATTGCTATGATAATTGTCCTTAAGGCATGATATAAAATAGAAGAGTTAAACTGTAAAAAAAGACAAAATTATCATGCATGATAGAACTTTGTATGGAAAAGATGATCTTTCTTAGAAATGCCTAAAGCAGGTGGTCAGAAAAGAAAAAAATAGTGGAAAAGCAATGACACAATTACTCTATTCATCTATATTGTCACAGAAACTCTACTTCACCTTTGAAACTAAAAGGAAAATAGGGAAAATCCTTCAGGATGCTGACTAACAAACTGGGAAGCCAGTATGGAAAACTGATTTATGTCATTTTTTTTTAAAATTCCTCCTTTTACTTTCCTGTTTTTCTTTTTGCTATGGATTTGTCACCTCAGAGTTAGGACTGTTCAGTTTTTGAAATAGCTTCTTTAAATATTCAAGTCTATTTGGGAGAGAGATATCTTTCCCCCTTAAAAACAAAACAAATCAAAACAGCACAAAATAAAACAAAACACTTGTTTAAAAGCCAACTTTCATTTGAAAAAGAAAAAAACAAAACTAATAAAAAAAAAAAACCCAAACCAAAGCAAAAACTTTGTATGTTTTGAAGGAAGGTTAAACCTCAATTTGCTTTTCTTACTCAGGATGTAACTTGCAATGAACGTCAATGTTTGCTAAGGCAAATCCTTCCTCAGGTATGAAAATATGCACCTTCCCAAATGATTGTATTGCTTAGGCTCAAATAATTTTTAAGTTACAAACAGATCAGTGTTGCAGTAGATACATGAAACTTGTTAAATATATAGGGAACATTCTCTGAATTAGGCTTGCAGTAAGGAAGGAACCATGTAAAAAAACATTGCTGGGTGTCAGTAGACGACAAAAAGCATTAGAACATGAGTTTACTTTCATCTTGCACCTTGGCAAGTGTAGTTCATTAGTGTTTCCACAGTGTTATGTTGCATGCATACAACATAGTCTGGTCAGTACAAGTAGAGGGCTAATAAGGTACATATAAACATAAGACTAAAATAAGCCAAATAAAATTTGGCTAGTTTAAATTTAATTTTTAGAAAAGTTATATGAGAATGAAACAATGTGGAAGTATCTCACGGCTCCAGGCTTAATTGCCAGTAGAAAATCTATGAATCCCCTGCAGAAATTCAAACTCCAAATGGACAGTATTGTACAGAACCTAAGATGAACTGATAAATGGCAGTTTGAAAGCTTCAGTTACATTCTGGGACTTAAATGTAAAGTATAAGCTTTTTTATGGTTATGTTTAAAACTTGTGTTCAGGGTCTGATTGACATGTGACATAGAAGATGTAGGTTGAAGAGTTAAATGAAGAGAAGGTATTTTGAAAAGGTGACTACATGAATTTTTTTCTGAAAATGTAATTGCCACTGCTGTAATTGCCAAAATCCAGTAAGAGCCCTGCTTTCCTAACTTAATGTATTTAAAATAAATAGCAGAACAATCCACCAACATTCAATTTGGGATAACTTTTTTAGTGCAAAATACAGTAGAATAAAATTCAGAGGTAGTTATTAGAGTCCAGCAAAGTTAGACTGAGTTTATGACCACAGGAAGGAAAGGATTAATCTGTGTTTTAGAGAAAAAACTGACAAGTAAAGGGAGTAGCATTTTCAGTATAAAGAAAGGCAGACATTCCATGATTTGCTACAAACTACTGAACAACAGATTAATCTATGTCCATATAGCAGGAAGACTGACAGTGCTCTGCTGCTCATTAATACCCGGTCCTTTTTCATCCAGAGAGTTGTCTTTGTGATGTGCATTTTATGGCTCTACAACTTTCCAAGGTTACTGTATTTATGATAGATAATAATTTGCCAATTCTGCTTATGTTACTTGAAGTAACAGTCATTCTACCCTAAAATTGCAAATTAATAGTTATCAGTATCTCCTAGGGATACTTCTAACTCATAGAAATAGACTGGGAACAGGGGATTCTTCCAAAGGTAAACCTAATTCGCTAATTTGGTAACAGTGGACTAATCCAGCTGGCAAATACAAATGTGAAAAAACGCTTGAGAAACAATTTCTAAATTATTGCAAAGGTTAAACAGAAAAATGAAAGCAAAAATACCCCCAAACAACAAATAACAAGCCTTGCTTCCTCCTGTCATTTTATTCAGTCTGTTGTAACAATATGGTATTTTTGTTATTGGCCAGCTGTATCGTATGTTCTAGCTAATGATGGTTATGACAGCAGCATGATCACGAACCACTTAAGTCTGTAAAAAATTGTTCATTAACCTCATCGGTTTTCCCAGGTATCACTGATCACTGAATAAAATGTCTTGATAGCAATGTTGGTCAAAGTTTATAGTTGTTTCTTCGTTTCTATGGCTCAATTTTACATAATCCATAGACGATCAGGTGCTTTGAAGAGTGGAAGTTTTCATGAGTTGTCAAAAACTTTTTCCTCTACAGAGACTAGTTAGACTTGTTTTCCCCAAGATTCTTTATAGAATCATTTAGGTTGGCAAAGACCTTTAAGATCATCAAGTCCATCCACTAACCCAGCACTGCCAACTCCACCAGTAGATTATGTCCCTAAGTGCTCATCTACACATAGATCTAAATACTGCCAGTATTTATCAATAGTGATAGTCACCCAACAGGCAGCGAGCCAAAGCACAGAGGCCTTTCCAAAAGGCACAGTACCTTTCCAAACAGTGTAGAGGGCATCTCATGTTGCGTGTCAGCACCCCGCCTGTGATGGTCAGGAGACTTTTTTTTATGCGTGTGTCTAAACCCCCAAACTCGAAGGAAAAGAAGGAGGCTGAGTGCCTGCTGGTGACGAGCAGCTTGGTTTTGGTAGGGGGGCACAAGGAGGAGGGGTGGGGGTGGAATGCGCTTCCTGTGCTGTCTGCCTTGAGGCCGTGAACATCAATTGCCCCGGCAACAAATTGCTCAGAGACATCGCTGCAGACACTGCGGCGCCCGTCAGAGCACGAGGTGACTGGGTGTGAGGATTTGCCTGATAGCCCTGCGGATGCTTGTCACCCGTGAGAAGACTCGAAGATACCCTGACCCTATAAAGGCAACCGGCCTGTGTCTAGACTCTCTCTGACTCGCCGGCTCCAAGGACTGCAAACAGAAGGGCTACAATTGAAGGGATTTAAACTCTCTGACAGAGAAGACGTCGCTGGATCCACGGGGTGGCAAGCCTATCTGTATGTTTTCTGTCTTTCTCCTTTTCCCCTCTCTACTTAGGATCTTTGTGAGAATAAGAAGTTGCAAAGCCTTTTGTTCCACCTTTATAATTTGATTTGTTTCCAGTGATGCTTTGCCAGAAACCATCGCGCAGTTTTCCAGTTGCAGTGTAAAATGCTGTAAAGGAATTCTGTAAACTTTTAATTTATTTATTTTTACTTTTAGCCGAATGACAATAATTGTACTTCGAGTTCAAGTAGTGCCAGTGGCTTTTTTGCATTTTACTACCAATCTCAATGTCCTTTGAGTCTAGGACAAACTGATTCTAATGTTAGAGCTCTTATTTACAAAACTTAGATCCAGTGACTGCTTTCGCCAACTTAAACACAGTAGTTATTTAGGGAAAAAAAAATCTTACTAATTTCTTGTAGGATATTAAGAAAATATGTTCTGTAAATATTCCATTTGCCGGAATAATATATTTTTATATGAACAGATTGCAAGTACTATCTGGCTTTTGAACCATAATTTATTTATTTTTTTTTTAAGGAGAGGATTTTGATTATCTGTGTTAAATCAATAGAACATATTATCCAGTTCTGAAATATTTCACAAAAAAGTGCTAGGTGCTTGAATTAATGTTACAAAAAAAGCTTTTTATCACTGATCTTGTAAAATAGGGCCCTTTTTTACCAATTTGTAGCAGCAGTATCATTAAGGTTTTGTTGCTCAGTTCAGTTTGAATTGATGATTTAAGTCCTTTTTTAAAAAAATCATTTGAAACTTAAAAAAAAACCGCTGAAGTTTGGAATAAACATATACTTGTTAGAATTTGCTGTTTTTTTTTTGTTTTGTTTTTTTTTTTTTTTTTTTTTTTTTTAGGTGGCTTGATGCAAAATAGATCAAGACAGGTAAAAAAACCCAGAAGGCTAAAATAACTGCTTTTGGCTAATAATCTTCCTTTTTCAGGGAATTTTTGTATACTTTTTAAGAAGTTGAAAACATTTCACAACCTGTGATATGTCCACTCCCTTATGCTTAGAATATCTTTATACATAGACCATGTTTATCAATGTTAGCAGTGATTCACTTCACCATTATGTAAGGATTTTGCTTCCATCTTCAGTAAATACTAAGAACAGGCCATACTTCAGCTTCGCAAAATGTGTATTTTAAAGCAAAGCCAAATGAGGGCCCCTATAAAAAAAATTCCAAAGACCAGCTAAATAAAATAAATAAATAAATAAATAATATCAGATGCGCTGATTATAAAATGAAATCGTATAAGGTTATGAAGGTGTTAAGCTGAATACATGGCTTTGAGACATATTTTGCTTCTGGTCGGCTAATAATGTTCATGGCTATGTCATTTATTGAAAAATTAGTTTCAGCCAGTCTAAATATATTTACGGTTTAAAAAAAAAAAAAAAATCAACTATTCTCACACTAGTATTTGGATTTTTTTAACTGCTACCTTTTGCATGATTTGTAGATTTGGCCTCCGAACTAAAAAAAAAATCAATTATGTAGATCTGTGTTATGGCATTGCTGAGATGTAGGTATGTTAGCACATAAGGAAGCACTAGAATCCTGTATAGTCCCTGCCAAATTTGTTTTTTGGTTGTGAGTATCATTGTATTTAATATAAATTTTCTGTGATTGAGCACAACTTCCCTTTGGTGTCACAATTTTTAGTGTTATAATATTTGGGATGGATGGACTACATTTCCTTTGCAGCAGTCTCTGCAAAGCTGAATAAGCAGTCTCTTGCAGCTAGAGTGAGATGCTTTGTTACTCAAGTCCAGGATTACTTGTCAGTTGACATTATTAGCATCTCTGTGTATAACACATCTGTGCAATAAGGATCCTTCCCCAGAATACCAGACTCAAATCTGTAAATCATTCAAAACCTCCCAGATTTCAGAGTTTTTAATGAACTGAACATAGATAAGATTGGGACTTTTTTGTCACACCACAGATCATTTAGAGAAACAGTTAAAAACCCCCAAACCAAATGCAAAACCTATTGCTCATTTCAAAATATAATAATTCTTACATAGCTGGGAGGAAACAGAACAGTTTCTTTCTGTTGTCCAGAACAAACTGAAAACACTTGGGGTTTCCCAAGTGCAGTTTACAGATTATCCTGGGCTGAGGTTCAGCAAATATAGATGATTTGTCTGTGCAAAGGTTATCTTATCTTGCTTAAGATCTTCCCTTCAGAGCAAAAGTGGTTGTCAGCATAGCAAGCTAAAGTCTGTGAGGGAATCGTAGCTTTAATTTAAAACAGCTGGGTAGCCTAAAAAGTCTATTTGATTTAACAAAGGACAGAAAAATATGCTAATACTAAAGCATCATAAGGCTTGACATGGAGTGTTGAAACCCTACAGCAGTTTATAAACCAAGCCTGCAAAAAAACAAAATTGATGACCTAGTCCTAATTTTTCAAATCAGTATATATGGGTCTTATTCATATGAATCCTAACAGTCAATCAGATTGCTATATATCTACAAACCATGCTTTAAAAATACACTTCTTATCTAGAGCTGTCTGAAGCTGACGGAAAAAAATTCCTCTTGATTTCACTGTGAAGTGAGTAGGCCACTTATGACGAGCATATGTTTTCCAGGCAGCATCCCCCAAAAATCCGTTATAGGAAAGCCTCACAGAGATTTCAGTAAGGAAGAGAAGAATAGAGAGTTTAAAAGCAGAAGTGACAAGTGCTTTTCCTTGACATATGAGGAAGGATTTTGTTATTGAAAGGGTGTTTTGAGAACAGGTACAGTACATATGAAAACTAAATCATAATTTCTAGGTTATAAGAAACTTTTCCATTAGACAGCAACAAAGTGATGATACTTGATACGCGGATTGACTCCACAACTCGTTAAAGTTGTAAAATAGGTATGCATTTTATTCAGCGCTGAGACGCATGGGGATAAGCCCTCAAAGTCATGTGTACTTCAGTGTTGTTTCCCTCTACATTCCCTCTAAAGTTATATATATTCATAAGGTTGCACAATACGGCTATACATATTCATGTCCTATCCCAGAGCTAGAAGGTCCTTTGCGCCTGCGCAGTGCCCCGTATGGTCATGGGCAGGGGTCTCAAGATGAAGTAAATGAGTCTTCCTCTTCTTGAATTTTTCACCTTTTAGTCTTCACGTATGGCCTTAGGGTTTGGTCCCAGCCATAAACCATTTGCTTCTCTTGCTTCAGGTGCCTGCTTTTCCTTATCAATAGGTGCTTATCAGTAGAATCAGGCATCTGCTTTTCCTTATCAATAGTTAGTGCCTTTGTTCTGCTTAGTAGGCATGATAGGTACAGACAATACTTTTGTTTAAGCAAGGGATTCCTCTAACCCCCTTGTACAAACCTCTTTTACATTGGTTAACCCTGTATCAATACCCACTTATGAAGATGCAGAATTCCTTTATGAAAGTGGGAAATTCTGTTAATCTGTTCTCCAATCTGTTCTGCCAATTTTTTTTTTTTATTATTGCTGTTATTGTAGGGAAAAAAAATTAAAATCTTACATGGAAAGGTTCTGTTCTTGCAGATGTTTAGTGGGTTTTGATTCTATATTGTGCCAGTTCTTCCAGAGTTCATGGGAGGATTCCATGGGAGAGTTAATATGAAAGTAATGGGAAGTATGTCTCTGTAAGCATTGTTCAGAGAAGCTCACATGGCAAAAGACTTCTCATGCTTCTGTGCTTGTCCTGTATGTCATGGATGCATCTAACCCCAATTCTGTAGCTCCATAATTTGTAAATCAGAGTTAAAAAAAAAAAAATTAGCTATGCCACAAGTAAACACCTGAACATGTAATTTAGCACATCTGGCTGATACATTTTTCATTGATTAGTTATTGCCTTGCTAAATGTCACCAGATTTGTTTGACAAATTGAATGTAGCATCACCGCTATATGGTTTATAACAGTTTTTTCTCCAGCATTTATAGCCTTTTCAGATTTATTCCTTCTGACTAAAAGAGCTACAGGCTGAAATATAATAACAGACTCACAGCATCAGGCTGGAAGGGACTTCTAGAGGTCATCCAGTCCAACCCCGCTACCAAGGCAGGGCCATTCAGAGCAGGTTAATAAGAATGTATCCCGGCAGGTTTTGAATGTCTCCAGGGAAGGAGACTCCATAATCCCTGTGAGCAGCCTGTTCCAGTGCTCTGCCACCAAATAAAATAGTAAAAGCAAGTTGAGGGTTAGGGTCATTCCCAGTGAGTGCCTGCAGTTAACATTGAATGGATTCTCAGGTAAGATTAAGAACAAACCACTACAGATGTATTTGGCCCCATCTGAAAAAGTTGCATTCAGAGTCACTGGGAAAACAAGATCGACTGAGAATCTTAAAATAAGGCATATGGGCATGTTTTATTAATTGCAAATATCTGCAGAAGTTAGTCTCCTGATCTCCTTTTGTAACCTAAAACTAAGTAAGAGGAATCCTGCCTTATGTTCCTGTTTCTAAAATGGTGCTTCAGAACACCACCATCCATGTGACAACCAACCATGTCACAACTGAAAACACAAGATGCCACCTTAAAACCAGCTCTGGGACTGGAAGAGAGCACAGCCCTCTTTCCGTTGATGTGTCTTAACTGCAGATAAATAACTCCTTTCTCTTTCCACCAGATAAATAACTCCTTTCTCTTTCCACCCATAGTGTATATTGCAAAATTGCCCACGTGTGTGGCAGAGGGTGCTCCTTCTTCCCAGCTCTTCTGTACTAGCCTGTATATTGGGGGATCATATTCCAACTGCAGCTTTCTGATTCCTACAGCAGTTTTAGACTGCTGTTGTAGAACAGAATACCAGAATATAAGTAGCTGCAGTGTCTGGTACTTCTCACCCTCGCTTCATCTGCTTCATCTCTCAGGGAGAAAAGGCTATGAAACTGTCTCACCTCCAAATGAAATTAGGCCTCTAAATCTGTGCAGTTATTGTTTATAATGGAAGCTGCTATAAAGAAAATAAGCGTGTTTGTCAGGGACTAAAAGATCTTTCTACAATGGTTTACATGATCAAAGTCAAGTTTCTGCTAGGCTTTTAGTTTGTGTTAATTAGGGATACAGATTTACAGGAGAAAGAAAATATCATTTCCACTAACATTTAGTAATTTAGTAACATTTAGTAAGGTGACTGGTAAGTCACCTCTCTTGGGCAACAACAGTCATTACTTGATTTACGTACATGTTGTTATGCGTTATACTAATGTTTTCCTTCATCTGTACATTTTAAATCTAATTCTTTCTGATTCTCATAGCAAGCTCTCAGCTTTCCACCTATACAAGGAACAGTATTTTATTCGTTTCTTTTACACAGCTGTATTCTGTATACATTCCACATTTCCTGTAGGTGTATGTCCAAGAAAATTAGTCAAGTGTGTGTTGTGAGTAACAGTGAGTACCCTCTTACAGATCCTGTAAAACATTTTGACTTCCATTTCTGTTGTTTGATTTTTGGGTGGGTAATCTCAAGATACAGGAGTACTGTGTATGGCATTGAACTGAGTATTTTGTAGTTATCGTTTCGCTGCGTGCAGGGAAACATTATGTGGACACCCAGATAGGAATCTTCTAAAAGGAAATACTTACTAGCAGTGTGCATATGCATCTGAGTAGGAGATGGGAGAACACCACTTCATAGTGTTGATTCTGTTATTTGCTCAGAGCTGTAGTAAGAATTTACTGCCTAAGTATCTGCTGAACTGCATGTTATCTTGTTGTCCTGTTGTTGTTTCATGCTATTAAAAATTATATACAGGGAGAACTGGAAGTCACAAGGATGAATGCTGACCCAGACTTCTGTGGCTACTGATAATTTGGGATGTCATGATTTTCAATAGTTTTAGACTGTGCCTGAGACCTGGCTTCTGAAAATCTTTCTGTACCAAACCCATAAACTATTAGATGAGGAATAGTTAGGCCCTGCATATTCACTTCATATTTGTCATTATGCTTAATGAAAGGAAGGAAGGAAGGAATGCAGCTTTCTGGGAACTCGTTTTTTTTTTTATATGACTGCAGACTCAAGAGTCATTTGATGTCTGTTTCTTTTGTGATGGGGGGAATGCTTGCTTTCAGCTGGTTAAGTGAAATCCCTTGAATGCCAGTCACTGAAGGATTTTTGCTGCAAGTGTACATCACATTTTGCACCTTCTATCATCGTGATATTTAATGCACATACTCTACATGAGGAAATGATGCTGAACGTGATGTCCAGCTTATCAAATCAGTACCATTCATATCCATGTCACCAGTGATAATGAAAATCTAGACTTTCTGACAGCTCTATGCTATCTCAGGAAAATGGGGAATGAGAAAGGGGAGCCTAGAACACAGAATGTTTAAGAAGTGCAGTATCATTATGATTATCTAAAATGGTTATAGCGAGTGTAAATGTGCTTTTCAGTGCAATGCAGGTGGAAAGGCATGAGTAGCTATGTAAACCCAGTAAAATACTGTGTCAGGAGTGGTGATTACTTCTACAGAAGTTAAGGAAATATGCTGTGTAAATGGAGTATAATTGCTGGGTGAAGTTTTGGAGGTTGCTGAGTTGATGAAATGCGCATTTACATGCTGGCAGGGTTAGGTGGCAGCTGCCTGAAGTATTCACCCATTCTGAAAGCAGGCACTTTCTGGCTCTGACAGGTCTCAGTAAGATGCTGCTGCTTCTGATATTGCTAACATTAATTCTTCAAAAACCATCAGCTGGAATCCAGGGCTTATCCTTAGCTGAGTGACCCAATGAGTAGGTCAGAGCTGTGTTCTTACAGCACTTCCCAATCAATCCTATTTGTCTGCATGGTAGAAAAGTTGCAGATAGGAATGCAAATGGAATCTGTCCTAACAGCCAATATTTGCTGGTTTAGTATGTTCCCCTCCAATGTCTGAGTTATGTGATTGAGTTCCTAAATTCTTTAAATAGAGCTGTGAACCTGGAATGACAGTTCTGGTTCTTTTTCTCTTGCATTTTGATGGTGTTGAGTGTTGGCACCATAAGTGAAAATGACCTCTGTCTCTTTTCCCTGAATTGCTTATGGACTGAAAGTAAAGGGCTTCTTCTCTGGTATAGGAAATATGATTTCAAAAAGGTGCAGCACTGTAATGGAATAAAGGCTCTTTGAACAAAATGAGTTGTAGCCATAATGAAATTTTTAAAAGAAATAACTTCTTTCGGTGTGTTAGGTACCTGCATTAAGCATGCTGATTGGATGAAGAAACTGAACAGAAAGAGCTGGAGTGAAACAAAACTGTGGAATTTTCAGATTACCCTGTTGTGCAGGTCACAGTGTTTCCGGGCATGATAAGCACCATGGGAAATTGTTGAACAGGCCACAGAAGCAATTACTTTTATGTTGCCCTGGGCATAGGTAGTGTTTGGTACAGATTTTCTGGCATATGTGTAACTGTGGCATCTAGACAATCTGAATTTTTAGCTATAAAGGATTCAAATCAACCCTCTCTTCTTCCTTATCCATCTTTTTCTGGTTTTCTGTCTTCCTTTCTTTATCTTTTTATTCCTTTCTACTTTGCTCCCTTTTTCTCCCTCTCTTACTATCTTATTTTCCTGGGTTCAGCAGTAGCAGTCATTTTTCTCCTTCTTAATAGCTGGTGCAGTGCTGTGGTTTTGACTTTCAGCCTGGGAACAGGGCTGATAACAGTGATGGTTTTAGTTGTTGCTAAGAAATGTTTAGTCTGACCAACAACTTTCTGGGTTTCATGCTTTGCCAGAGAGGAGAGGAAGCTGGGAGGAAGCAGAGACAGGACACCTGACCCAAACTAGCCAAAGAGGTATTCCATACCACAGCACGTCACTCTCACTACATAAACTGGGAGCAGTTACCCGGAAGGGTGAGATCTCTGCTGGGGTCGGGCGGGGTACCGGTCGGTGAGTGGTGAGCGGTTGTATTCTCTTCCCTTATTATTTCCCTTATCATTATTATTATTGGTGGTAGCAGTAGTGGTTTGTGTTATACCTTAGTTACTGGACTGTTCTTATCTCAACCCATGGGAGTCACATTCTTTTGATTCTCCTCCTCCTCCTCCCTCTGGGAGCGGGGGTGGGGGGAAGAAAAGGGATGGGAGTGATAGAGTGGGCTGCGTGCCTGAGTTGCAGACTGGGCTTAAACCACGAGACTTGTCTCCACCCATGTATTTTCTTTAGTAAGCCAAACTGCTTTTTCCTTCAGGTAAAGCTGGGTTATTTGGAGGGTTTGTTGCCATTCACACTGCAGCAAGCTGAGAAACACAGTGCTAACTCTACTATTACTTTACCATAATGCTTGTTCTGAAGTTGTTCCCAAATTCCTTTGCAAATTCTAGTTATTATCGCCCCTACTGTTGCGTTGATTAATAGATATAAACATAGACTTGTATGACCAAGAAGAGTGGCATTGAAACATTATAGGAGTGTTGCTATAGGGCACACTTTTCAGCCCTCGAGGGATGTTATTTAAAATCAGGGCTTGTCATACATTATGTTAGGCCATATGCTCTGACTGCTCTGTGGGTACTTTACAGCACCAGTGCATAGCCTCTAGTGTCAGACATAAAATGAGACGCCACTTTGAAATCTATACCTGTCATGTTCTCATGTTTTTGGGTCCCTGAGCACTTCAGGTTAATTCCAGAGACACCTGTTTGCTAGAAATCCTTAAAACCAGTTTCAGACTTTGAAAGTGCTGTACAGGTTTATGATTTATGGATGTGTCTGACTCTCATCTTTATCAGGAGTTTTTAGGTACTTGAAGTAAACATGCTGTAAATTCGGAGCTAATTGTTTATGGGTACTGAGATATTTTCTTATGAAGGACATGACTCTGAATTCTTAGTAGTTTCCTCTTGTAATAAGCAGTGGCTTGTACTGTTCTGGCTGGTAAAGGAAACAAGATTAAAGGAAAATGAGGGTAAAAGGAGTTTCATGCTAGGTTAAGAGTCATACAGATTTCGAAAAGCTTTTCTGACTGGCTTCCTGAAGTAGATGTCTCCAGTTTGGGGGTTTTACTAAAACAAAATACTTCTTAAATACAACTGACACAATGTCAAGCAGCTATGGGGAGAGTTAAGAAAAAACTATTTGATTTTTCTTTTTCTAGAGACCAAAATACAGTAGATATTACTACAGGACTCACTGCTAGCTTATTTGTATTGGTAAAAGATTTTCCATGGCAGGGTGGTTGGAACTAGATGATCTAGAGGTCCTTTCCAACCCTAACTATTCTGTGGTTCTATGATTCTATGATTTACTGGTGTATAGGCAGATTTGGATGAGCTATCCAGACCTAAAATCTGAATGACAGGTAGCACATCACAAATGCAGCTGTCGATCCCATGCGATATTTAAGTGGAAAGGGTCTCTCCCTTTGCCGTCAACAAGTAATATGGGAAACCTGGTACAAAAGCTTCAGCTGGATACAAGTTGTACACAAAAATATTTTTTATTGGGTTGAGGATTTGAACCTCTTACTGATCTCTTCATTCCAGTAAGAGTGCCAAAGGGGAACGAGAGGGAAATCCAGGGCAGTGTGATGCTTGTATTAAGGTCTCATTAAAACCTGACTGCTGTAAATTCAGACTTCAGTTTGAATAAAAATAAACATTCTGCAAAATTATTATTGTCAGATATATGATGCCCTCTCAGAAAACCTTTGTATAGCTTACGGAAATAACTTGAGGACCTGCTATTATCTTTTTCCATACCAGGGATAAGTGCATATATGCACATGCACAAGCACACACACATCTCATAATTCTGTTGAAGAGCACATTGGGAAAACATCAGTGCAAAAGTCTCCAGTGATTGTGAATGTTTCTGAGGAAGAAATGTGATGCCAGTGATTGTTCTGGAGGGTATTAATTAATCAGACAGATCTCTGTGACTCTTCATCAATTTGAAGAGAAGTACATAGACAGGAGAAGCTCAGACTTCCAGTTTTCCCAGTTTATTATTATTCTTGCCTCCGAACCAAACCCAAAGTATGGGGAAAAAAGAAAACCTGGATTTTTTGTTACAAAAATTTAAGTGACTGAGTAATTCTGCCCAAAGACTGGGCAAGTAACAAGCAACAGGCAAATTAGATAATCCTTCTACTGCATGCTTCAGTGAATCCTGTGCAAACAAATAGCAGAGCAGTAGATGAAATGAAGATGTAAATTCAGTCATAAACTGGATAAAGTTCTGTGGATAGAACATTAGGCATGTTTGTGTAATAAATTTTAAAATTATTACATATGATATCTACATAAAATATACTAAGAAAAAGAAAATATGAATAGATGAAGCTTTGCATATGAGTGAAAAAGAATAGCAAGTCATAAGGAACTACTTAACATTGCCAGTGGTTTAGGAAAGAAAATGAAAGCCCATCTGAAAGATAAAACGTGGTAAGAAAACATCTGTTTGACATTATTTTCTTCAGTACAAGATGTGGGGCAATCACGGTCTTGTAAAATGCATTCGTAAACAAATTGTGATTAATTGGACAGTCTTTGACAGTATCAGTCTTAATTGTCTGTCTTTAATTTGAGGTTTCCAAAGATTCAGGACTCTAGAAAATCAAATTTCCTTAAATTCCAGTGGGCTGTCAATTAAATTTGACTGATTACATTCACCGTTACCCTATAAAGATAATCCACAATTAATTGCTATACTGTGCAAATTGTAGCAGGACAAGAATAGTTTACAGGCTTGCAAAATGTATGGTAATGTGCACCCATGCTCTCCAGACACCTGAATCTCAATTTTAATATTCCCAATGTCCTCCCAATGTCAGATTTGGTGATTTTTATGGGACTCATTAAACTACATTTCTGCTGCAATTGGAAGATTCTTTAGTGTGCTTCATGGCCCATACCTGCCAGATGAATCACTACTGCATATACATGAGAAGATAAAGAAATGCAGGCTGGCATATTCTGTATTCGACATTTGCTTTGGGAATGTTTTCTTTGGGATTCTGAGGGTGCAGGGAAGGAACTTTCTCCAGAGGGCTTTCTTGATTGTCTGCATGAGTTTGGCCATTAAAACTTCTGTTAGTTATAATAAAGTTGTGTAGCACCTGTTTATATGAATAGGAGTTATAAGAATATTTAAATGAGACAATCCTGTCACTCCATCATACAAATGAATGTTGACATTGAGCATAAATGGAAGAAAATGGCTGGAAAGGCAAACATAGCAGTGATAATTCTGTTTTGCAAAATAAAAAGTTTGAGAAAATTTTAGTGATGCTTATGCATTACTGTGAGTGGAGACAAATATAAGAGTTGTAATTAAATTTATTTTGACTCATTTATGTAATAGGTGTATTGTTAGCTATGCTTTCTATATGATCAAATAAATTTATGTTACATATAGCCAAATGTCAAAGATAATTAAGGAATTACTAAACTAATTCATGTAGCTAAGTTGTGTAGCATTTACTATAACTGCAAATGAACAATATCTTTCTTACTTACCTGTAAGTGTAGTTACAATATCTCAAATCCACCTTCACAGTCAGTGAATCCTTATCATGGTATTTTGCTCTTCCTTGTTTATTTCCTAACTCGTAACATTTTTCCAAGTCAGTATTTCACAGAGAAATAACACTTAATTCATGAAAGAATTTAACTTTATTTAATGAGGTGCTTAATAAATCTAGATACTATTCACTTCAGGCAAACTTGGAACTAGACCACCTTCTAAAACAGCCGAACATCTATTCCTATATAAAAAAAGTAAGACACAGCAATGGTCTTTATCTTAGAAGCTGATTTAATAAAAATGTAAGAATGTGCTCTTCAGAGTAGAAGATAATCTGATTTCAGGATAATCAGAGTGGTGTGTCATGAAAGAGGTTGCCTTTTCCAGTTCTCTGAGAAAAAAGTAAACCATCCATTTTAAATTTACATACAGATTCTCCCATTAAAGCCCATGTGTCTCATAATCTTCTGAAGCATGAGTGGCTTAAAATGCTGTAAAGAATATTGATAGATGACAGACAATAGTTACATCAAAGCCATAGTCTGCTTCTCATCCGGTGGTGAAGATGCTGAAAGAGATTTTCTAACAATACCTATCTGAGAGTAGTCCTTTAGACAATAACATGAGTTGCTGTACTGTTATTGAGATGTGTATGGTTTATTAAAAAATTGAATAGTGTGATTAAAAAATAATTGTTGCCTTAGGAAAAAGAAAGTATGAGTATGTCATTGAGGAACTTAATGAAAAATGGAAGGCAAGAAAGAAGCGTTTTCCAGGTGTGGTAGGAGAAACAAGGCAGTACATCCTAGTACCACTGGAATGTGCAAGTCATTTAAGTATGAATGGAAATGCAAGTGTGAGCTGAAAGAAAAAAAAAAGTGTTTGGGTTGATTTGAAATATACTTGAAATTCTCCTTAAGACTGCATGGAAGTAAAGGATGCCTTGAAAAACAGCCTATATAAAAATTAGGGTTTGATTTTCCAATTAAGTTTTGTAAACTTCCTGTCCCAAAGATTGAAGGATATGCATAAATAATAGAAATGCAACATTGAGCAGCCTACTCAATGTGTGTAAAATGAGGATGTTACAAGGGATAACCTGAGATGCTACTCAGGTAATACAGGATTCCTGAAATCCACTCAGGGGTCTGGAAGAGCTGTGTTTTTCACCTGACATGTATCAGGGCCTAGGGTGGTTGTCAGTGTTCAAGAATCATTTATGGTCTGTAGTTAATAGGAAGAACATAAGTTCCTTCAAGCAATTTGTTAGCCTCTGTCTAACATGGTATTTGTGTACTCCTTCCCATTAAAGACCCATTATTGTCTCACCCTTTTCCTTTTGTTATATTAGCAAGATCCCTTTACTGCAGCTACAGCAAAACTAATAGATTTTGCAGTCTAGCCCTTTTCATGAATAACCATAACTATACTAATGTGTCTTCCAGGCACATTAGTATCCACAGACAGCAAGAAATGCTGAAAACTGTCTCATGGGTACATATAAAATTCTGTTTGTCTCCAAAATTGAATCTAACACAGGTGTTCTGATCCTCAGGGCTTTTGTGTCAGAACTCTAAACCTGATCTTATGAAAGGAAAAAGTACTTGAAACTTAAGAGCTGACCAGATGTGGCTCCCATTCAGGTTTTTCTCATGAGAAATTTGGGTAAGACATTTGTATTAGCTACTGTGTTCTTGCAGGCAGAAAGTTAAAGGGCTTCTCTGTATCATACTCATCTCTTGGAGCATGGAACAACATGGCCAGCAAGAAAATGGTAAAATTCCACATCAGTTGAATGCATGCTTGGAAATAATGTTGTTGAGTAGTGTTTTAGGTCTTGTTTTAAAATACCCTCTTTAAGTTATACTGTACATATATGTGTTATTATGAGTTTGTACATATATATATACACACACACATATTTGATTCCAAATAAAGAAAAAACAGAAGGAAAATGCATTAGTAGAATTTTTTGGACATAATAGGATAGAATATGGGAGGTGGATGTATTTGTTAGCATTTTAATTTTAGTTGCCATCAAGATTAATGCATAAAATAGATTTATTTTGGATGGAGACATATGGTTCTTCATCTCAAAACTCTGAGCTCAGTTGCTTAAAAGAATTTGGTTATGGAGCAAGCCATGGGATGCTTCTCCATCCCTAATTACAGATTAATCATAGATTCACAGAATCATAGAATAGTTAGGGTTAGAAAGGACCTTAAGATCATCTAGTTCCAATCCTTCTGCCATGGGTAGGGGCACCTCCCAATAAACCATGCCACCCAAGGCTCTGTCCAACCTGGCCTTGAACACCACCAGGGATGGAGCATTCACAGCTTCCCTGGGCAACCCATTCCAGTACCTCACCATCCTTAAAGTAAAGAACTTTGTCCTTATATCCAACCTAAACTTCCTCTGTTTCAATTTTAACCCATTACCCCTTGTCCTACCACTACAGTCCCTAATAAAGAGTCCCTCTCCAGCACCCCTAGAGGCACCCTTCAGATACTGGAAAGATGCTATGAGGTCTCCACACAGCTTCTGTTCTCCAGGCTGGACAGCCCCAACTCTCTCAGCCTGTCTTCATATGGGAGGTGCTCCAGTCCCCTGATCATCCTTGTGGCCTCCTCTGGACTTGTTCCAATACTTCCATGTCCCTTTTATGTTGAGGAAACCAGAACTGCACACAATACTCCAAGTGAGGTCTCACAAGAGCAGAGGGGCAGGATCACCTCCTTTGACCTGCTGGTCACACTCCTTTTGATGCAGCCCAGGATATGGTTGGCTTTCTGGGCTGTGAGCACACACTGAAGCTGGCTTATGTTCATTTTGTCATCAACCAACACCCCCAAGTCCTTCTCCACAGGCCTGCTCTGAATCTCTTCTCTGCCCAACCTGTAGCCATGTCTGGGATTGCTCTGACCCAGGTGTAGGACCTTGCACTTGACTTCGTTAAACTTCATAAGTTTGGCATTGTCCGAGCTCACATGTGTGTCAGGGTCCCTCTGGGTGACATTCCTTCCCCTGTGATTCAGCCAAATCACTATCAAGCACTACCTACCACCAAGTCTTTTTTTGATTTGTTCAAGTGATTGCATTTCAGGATGGCTTTAGCTGAAAGTACCAATAGCTTCTGTGAAGTTCCAGACTGTTTAAAGTCAAACTGATCTCTTTTGGAGGAGAAACACCGATTAACTCGGTAAGCTGAGAAACAGTGGGACTTTATTTGTATGTAAAATCAGCTTCTGTCTGCAGTGTGCCCAGTTGGAGAAGTTCTGCTTGTATGGTTTCAGAACGCAATTTAGTTAACTTCTTAATTTCACAGGACTTCGCCCATTTATGAGTTTTCTCAGTTGAGTGAAACAAATATAAGGGGATTTAGTTTTCGTTACATACATCGCCACACCCCTCCGCTCCGACAAGTCCCATTTACTGGCTTTATTGACTCTGGCCTTTTGAGGTGATCTCCAATACAGAATCTGAAAAAATACAGTGTCCTGGGTTCAGCAGTAGCAGTCATTTTTCTCCTCCTTGGTAGCTGGTGCAGTGCAGTGTTTTGTCTTTAGGCTTGGGAACAGAGCTGATAACAAGGATGTGTTGGTTTGGCCAAGGACTTTGTGAGCCTCATGCTCTGCCAGGGAGGAGGGGAAGCCAGGAGGAAGCAGAGACAGGACACCTGACCCAAACTGACCAAAGAGGTATTCCATACCACAGCACGTCATGCCCGGGATGTAACTGGGAGTGAGCCGGAAGGGCTGGGAGACTGCAGGGTTGGAGGAGTTATGGGTTGGTGCTTGTTCGGGCTGGGGGGAGCGAGTTATCGGTTGCCTGGTGGTGAGGTGATGTATTCTCTTCCCTTGTTATTTCCTTTATCATTGTTATTATTGGTGGTAGCAGTAGTGATTTGTGTTACACCTTAGTTACTAAACTGTTCTTATCTCAACCCATGGGAGTTGCATTCTTTTCGATTCTCCTCTCTGTCCCTCCGGGAGTAGGGGGGGGTGAGTGAACGAATTGCCTGACTGGGTTTAAACCACGACAGTTCTTTTTGGCGCCCAACGTGGGGCAGGAAGGGTTGAGATAACAGCAGATCTGACTAGATTAATAGTCACTTGTCACAATGCTGATTTATTGGCTCTCAGAGTTGTTCTTGTTGATCTCACAGCTTCAGAATGTTGTAACTTACTTAGAGCCGGTATTTGCTGTGTTAGTGTTTATCAAGTGTGGGGCTTGGGCTAAGGTTGTTGTCTCACTGTGCTTTATGGCAATGGCTTGTAATACGGGTGGGCTCCAGCAGCAGGGCGGGACGGACGTGGCCGTGGACTTGCACCTGGCCGTCCGGCTGCTCTTCACCGTCCTGGCCCTCACCCTACTCTCCATCTTCGTGAGGCTGTGGGGAGCCGAGGGGGAGCGGCCCGGGGAGCAGAGGGGGAGCGGCCCCGGAGCCGGCGGCAGCCGAACCGGCCCGGGAAAGCGGCCCCGGGGAGCAACCGGCGGCGGGAGCGGGGCCGGAGGCCGTGAGGGGACGGCTGCCGGTGGAGGAGGTCGGGGCGGTCGAGGAGCCGAAGGAGGCGGCTGCTGAGCAGCGGGAGAAGGCGGCGGAGGAGCCGAGCCCCGCGGCCGAGCCGAGCCCCGCGACGGCCGAGAGCATTCCCCGGAAGCCGCCCGCCGAGCCCCAGGAGGATGCAGGAGACCACGCAGCATTTCCCAGCAAGGCAGAGGGGGAAGAGCTGGACTCAGGAAAAGAGAAGCTGGTGGTGGGAGAGCCGGCAAGCACAGCAGCTACACCAGCCCCAGTGACAAGCACAGCAGCTACACCAGCCCCAGTGACAAGTACAGCAGCATCAACTGAGAGTTCTAAGGGTTTTGAATGGCCTTTGGGTATCCTTGGGACCTGCCTGATGATTGTGATGGGGATCAGCATGCTGGCACACATACAGTGTTCTACCCACCACCATTTTGTCTTATCTCAAAAGTTAAGCAGAGTCAGGTTTGGGTCTTGTCTGGGGTTAGATGACAATATAGGGGGACCAAGAGGTTTTCTCCAAGGCTGGACAGTCATGGGTGGCAGGGCATGTGGGACAGAATGGGCAAGTATCTAGTCCACTGGGCCGCTCCAGTGCTTTGGAAGCATCGGAGATGGAAGGCAGCTGTATGGAGTCCCCAGCAACAAGCTGCAGAAACTGCTGAAGGGGACAGTGAATTATTTTAAGCCTGGTGGGCCCATGGCACTTCAGGCCATCAGAGCAGAGATGCAACATAGAGATGGACTCATGATCAAGGGGTAGACTTAGCAATGGACACTATTGCCCAGGTTATTCACAAGTGTGAACACTGCACACAGTCTCTCCTGCTCTGGAAGACTGGTACAAGAGATGGAGCCTGACATCATTTACCAGATGGATGCAGCAGCTTTATAGGGACTGGTCCATGCACTAAAATAAGAGTGATGGTATATTGAAAATGTGGGATCTGAGCATGACACGAATGGCATGGAATAAGGGGTGTATAATGTCCTGGGTTCAGCAGTAGCAGTCATGTTTCTCCTCCTTGGTAGCTGGTGCAGTGCAGTGTTTTGACTTTCAGCTCGGGAACAGAGCTGATAACAAGGATGTTTTGGTTTGGCCAAGGACTTTGTGAGCCTCATGCTCTGCCAGGGAGGAAGGGAAGCCAGGAGGAAGCAGAGACAGGACACCTGACCCAAACTGACCAAAGAGGTATTCCATACCACAGCACGTCATGCCCGGGATGCAACTGGGAGTTAGCCGGAAGGGCTGGGAGACTGCGGGGTTGGAGGAGGTATGGGTCGGTGCTTGGTTGGGCTGGGGGGGGGCGAGTTTTCGGTTGGCTGGCGGTGAGGTGATGTATTCTCTTCCCTTGTTATTTCCTTTATCATTGTTATTACTGGTGGTAGCAGTAGTGATTTGTGTTATACCTTAGTTACTAAACTGTTCTTATCTCAACCCGTGGGAGCTGCATTCTTTTCGATTCTCCTCTCTGTCCCTCCAGGAGTAGGTGGAGGGAAAGAAGGGGGGGGGGTGTGTGAGTGAATGAGTTACCTGACTGGGTTTAAACCACGACATACAGGTACCTTGTCAAGAGAAATCTGTAATCATAAGGTAATAAAATATTTGATTATGCAATCATTGTTGAAAGCACTTCACAGAAATACAAGAAATTTTAACTACTCTTTATTTTTTTTTTTAAACTTTGAATAACGTAGCCAGAATATCTGAGCTTCTCTTTGTCATTTCTCAAGAGTTCTTGTGATGATATATCACTGAAGAATGGCTCATTTGTTTTTTTTTTTTTCATCCCTTCAGGCGGTATTTTTACTAATCTCATAGGAATACCAGTGAAGACTTAATTGAAATATGCTTTGCTGACCAGACAGAAGGTTCTCCATTTGTGGGTATCTAAAGAGACTGCTTTTGGTGATCTTGGCATGCTGCTGCTAGCTGCAAGAAAGTCATCACTTGGTGAATTTAACCCCTCAGTCAGTTCAGTATTTTAGTTTCCAGAGCTGTCCACGTCTTCATCCTTCTTCCTCCTAAAAAGAAGTTTTCTCCATAGAACAAAGAAAAAACCTTTCAAACACTGGATGGAACAGGCTGCCCAGGAAAGTGGTGGAGTTACCATCCCCGGAGGTGTTTGAAAGACATGTAGAAGTGCTCAGGGACATGGTTTCATAGTGCTGGATTAAGAGTTGGACTCAGTGATCTCCACGGTCTTTTCCAACCTAAATTCTATCAGTCTGTGGTATGAAAACAGACATTAAATCATGGAAGATCAGCCTAATACACAATATTGTCTTTGATGATTCTTTAACAAATTTGACTTTAACAAATTAGCAAAGAACTGGGGTTTTGATTTTTCACCAGTTTTCTGATTTTGTTTGTTTGTTTGCTAAAGCTGAGCTTTATAGATTTAAACAGTGATACAATGAAGCCTACAGTGATGTATCTTTTCACTTATGATTCATTAACATTATAAAATTACTACACTGTTTTGCTTTTTGTGTTATGCAGAGGTTAGATTAGCTCGTTTCCTAGCATGTAATCCTATTGATCTTACAATATTTTGTAAGAATAGCATCTTTAAACTGATTAACAGACTTAACTAGTGAGAGACTGCAGGGTCTAGTGTCTTTAGGAGAAGCAGATCTTGAATTGATTGCAGTGGAAATCACAAGGGGGGTATTTTTAATCTTCTACAAACACAACTCTGTAGGAACTTCCCAAATAAATGCATTTACATACTTACCTGGCTCATAATCCTCTTGACAAGAGCTTAAATGAAAGAGTTTATGTCAGATTTGCAAAATGTAGTGGAATCTTTCATGCAGGATTACTAATGATTTCAGTGCTATTTTTTCATACAAAACTGGTCTCTTTAAACAGAATGCAAGTTATCAAAACAAGTAGATTCATCAGAATTCAAGCACAGGTATATATAAAGAGACATCAGAAATCTTTAGTTAAGAAGAGATTGAACTCCTACTGCTGAAGAAAAAACCCTACCACAGTATGTATATAGAATCATAGAATAGTTAGGGTTGGAAAGGACCTTAAGATCATCTAGTTCCAAGCCCCCTGCCATGGGCAGGGACACCTCCTTTTTGTATCATTTCTTGTAATCCATTGTTCACCCCATGAGATAGCTGAATCCAAGCTTTTGTTACTCTAAACTTGATAAATATTCCTCTGTTCAATATAGGAAACAATATGTCCAGTGGGAGATTTAGCTAACTAAAAGTCTGAATTTTCTGGAAGAAAAAGGAATTGACTTTGTTTTTCTTGTTAATGTTACAGTCATTCATCTTAATTATGCACTTAGAAAATTATTGCTAATTGCAACAGATAAAAACTGCAGAAGTCCTCACTTCTGTTCAACTAACAGAATACCAATAAACAAATGGATTTCTAGCATAAAATTATCTCAACATGAAAAATAATCTCTGATAGTAGGAAAGTCCAGGGTAATATGAAATCTGAAAAGGTAAATCTGAAAAATTCAGATTTATCATGTTTGGTGTTTCCATGATGAAGCTGAAGCTAGTCTGTAGGTTTACCTGATATGGACAGCAAACTGAAAAGTGAATGACTGATACCAGATCAAATTCGAGAGTCTGTCTACTGCTTTTTTTTTTTTTCCCTAGTGATCCACCATTTGACATGGTTCAGTGTTAAAATTCACATGCTTGAAGTGAAGTTTAGAAAGCTGTTTTCAAGTGCAAGGGCTTCTGGGATGTGGGCATTATCATCATCTATAAATGCTTTCAGGGTAACAGTCAAAATGAGAGAATCTTCTTTTTTGTAGCAATCAAAACTGAAATAATCTTCTTTTTTTTTTTTTTCCAGAAATAAATATGATTAAGATGACTTGAAAAACAAGAGAGTAACAAAAAGCTGAAAGTCAGAAACTGATACAATCCCAGTAGATTACGATTTGTCACTGATACCATTCAAACACAGGCTAATAAATAAATAAGCAAACTTCACAACTTTTATTATTGATTTCCTGTGTTTGTTGTAACTGTGCTAAGCTGAATATGCACCGGCAGTAGTTGTAAATCCATATTGTATGAAGTCTTGAAACAATAGTGTGGCCAGATTTGGGAAGCACACTTCAAAACAGGCAGTGGAGAGTCTTTGGGAAAAAAGCAGCATAAAAGGCTAATAAATGACCTGTGAAGGAGAATTGATAGTTATTTTTTTCTGGTGAAAAAGAGAAAGCATGAAAGAAAAAGAAAGGCTGAGAACAGTGTTCTCTATATTTACCGTGTTAATTTGATTCACTAACTATTTAAGTATTTGTTCAGTATATTCACTATGACTTTTCACAATATCTGTAGCAGGTAGGATGAAAAGTGATATATCTTACTGTGTAATGAAAGACATTTGGGTTTCAAATACATTTCTAACAGGATAGTGAGGAAATTTATTTCAGCATTTGGAAAACTGGATTAATTTCTGTCTTGGAAGACTTTAAGGTAAAGTTAAGAAAATATTGTTCAATTTACTGAAATGGATTTATGGAGTGAGACAGGATGAAAAAGATGACTTCTTCAGAGCTCTTCTAAAGCTATTTTTATAGTATTTCATAATATATTTGTGCTTATAATTTTCTTTCCTAGCAAAAGCACTGAAAGATGAATGATTTAGAATAAACATATATTCATGATCACAGAGAACATGTTTATGTGCAGTTAAGGCTTTGAGGTCTTTTAAGTTTTTCACATTTTGAATATCAGTGTTGCATTTGAATGTATAAAAGTGTTATCTAGGAATGTAATTAAGGTTCAACAAAAATCCATAAACGACCTGTGATCATTAGTGCTTCTTGACAGTAAGATCATAAATCATTTGTGAAACCTTATTGGAAACCCAGAGAAAATAGCTTTTCCCTTTGACAAAGTGCTTCTGTTCTATAAGAAGTTTGAGTAGATGCTTGTAAAAAAAATTAAAGTTAATACTATTTGGGTGTTCTCAAAAATGTGGTAAACTGCCCCTGTATCTCAAACCTCTACACAGCAGGTACATTAGTTGCGTTGTTTGACTGGGGATAATCAAAAGGTAGATGCTGTTCATGGTAAACCTCCCTTCTTTGACTAGAGCGAAACCACAATGTTTGTTTGCTCTGTGGACTCCGAAGTTGTTTCACATTTTCTGTTAATAGTTGTTGTGGTTTAAGCCTAGCTGTAACTCAGAGCCACACAGTCTCTCTTTCACTCTCTGCCTTCCTCTCCCCGCTCCCGGAGGGATGGGGAGGAGAATCAAAAGAATGTAACTTCCATGGGTTGAGATAATAACAGTCCAGTAACTAAGGTATAACACAAACCACTACTGCTACCACCAATAGTAATAATGATAAGGGAAATAACAAGGGAAGAGAATACAACCGCTCACCACCTGCAGACTGATACCCAGCCCGACCCCGGCAGTGATCTCACCCTTCTGGGTAACTGCCCCCAGTTTATGTACTGAGCATGACGTGCTGTGGTATGGAATAACTCTTTGGCTAGTTTGGGTCACGTGTTCTGTCTCTACTTCCTTCCATCTTCCCCTCCTTCTTGGCAGAGCATGAGACTCAGAAAGTCCTGGTCAGAGTAAACATTACTAAGCAGCAACTAAAACCATCGTTGTTATCAGTGCTGTTCCCAGGCTGAAAGTCAAAAACACAGCAATGCACCAGCTACTAAGAAGGAGAATGACTGCTGCTGCTGAACCCAGGACAATAGTCAGTCTTGCATCTTTTCTCCTTTCTTTCTTTTTTTTTTTTTTTTTTTTTTTTTGCCACTTGACATACTAATAAGGCTTAGATTAAAATTCATTGCAGCAGAGGCCGGGGACAGTATGTCGACTGACACTAGGGACAGAAATACGAACTTCAGAACAAAAGGCATATGCCTCAACAGTTCAAGCTGAAGTGCCAGCTTCAAGGTGGTAGGTTGTCAAGTTACCCATCAAGTATACCGTATGTGACACAGTGAGACATCATACAGGTGAGTAATTTGAAGAATAAAAAAAGGATGGGGATTACCTAAGGAAGCCAAGGTGCTGGTGGCAAATGGGTGATTGAACTACTGGGTATTTGTAGTAGGAATCTAAATTCCACAAATGCTCAGCTGCTTCTGTGGTGTGCTGGAGGTCCCTTAACAATATAATTCAGAGGTATTCAGCATATTTAAGAGTGAATATGTTAGATCTTTTAATGTAAAATTTAAATTTTTTTTACAAGTCCCCTAGCAATTACTTTATTATGCTGCTCAGAAATGATCAAGTTAAGATAGTGTGCCAAATGCATTTTTTTATCAGGTGCAATGATTTCTGTATTAACACTCTTGCCATAGCAGCACTTCAGCAATTCAACAAGGTGGGTTTATATCCCTTTTTATAAAGAATGCTTTTCAAATTTCCTTTCTGTGTTGTGCCTAATACGTAAACATGAGGGGCAAAAGAGTGGTCAGTGTTTCCATAATGGCATAGACCCTAGTAGGCTCATGCATATTTGCTTATTATTAAATGGTTCACATGCCTTTAACCCATCACTTAATGGAGCACAGATACGTCAAGATTTGCATTTTGCTTGCTCTTCTAGTTTTTAAACTCATAAGCTCCCTGCCTAATGACAAGAATATTTACCCAGGTTAATTGATAAAATCTCCTCAACATAAAGTGCCCTAGGAAACAATTCAGAACATTTACATATTGTATTAATGTCTCATTATTTTATTCAACACCCCCAGAGCAAATGGGGATGTAGGATGAATGGAATGTGTTTTCTAATGGCATTTTCTCTAGAAAAAACCTCATCTACTCCTAATATACCTATCTGTATGTTGTCTTTTGCTTAAGACCTTAACTATCTGAGCACACAGCTATTTCAATATTAAATGACAAAATACGACTTCAAAGTTTCAATTATTTAAATGAAAAAGCACAGGGAAGCAGATAAAATAGATTGGAATTTGTTGTGGAATAGTAACTCTATGAAAATGTTAGTATCTCAGGTTCAGTTGTTGCATCTTTTACTCTTTCTTCCTCTTGTCCATAATGCATTTATATGGGTGATTTTTCGCCCTGTATTATGTGTTTCAAGGAGAGTCATTTCAAATCATCTCAGTATTAATTTTCTTGGCAGCAGACTGAAAGCAAAATCTTGTACTTTTCTGCTCAGGTGGGAGCAGGAAGACTAATTGATGTTGTTGTACATAGGAATGAAGAGAAATACTTGTTCTCAGCTACTGAACTGAATGAAATTTGGGCAGAGTAGGCTGTTTGTCAATAGGGAGTTACAATGAAAAGCAATTAGAACAAGTCCTGCATTATAAATGGGAATGAAGTATTACCTCATAAGGCTATGGACACATCTGTGTGAAAATTAGGAGGATATGTTTGTCCAAGTATTTATATAATGTCATGATACTTACTAAACTGTTTAATAAACATGTACCTGTCTTTAAAGAGATTTTAAATGGTTAATCCTCATTCAACTGATAAAATATGTTTTAATTCCACTCTTTCCACCATAAAAATACTGTCCTTGTTTTTCTAGATGAGGAAGTGCCTTTCCATTTAGTTCTGTCTTACTTTGCACTTTGCTTCCTGTTCTAACATAATTCCTGTCTGTAGCCTCTTCCATTTCTTGTATCCCTTCCCCATGTTCCAGCTCTAAACCAAAGGAAAAAAAATGTCTTGCCACTTTTCTCTACTAAACACCAACAGCTGGAAAAAAACCAAAAAAAATCTGACTATTTCTTATCTGTTCTCTATACATTATAATAGCTTTTTTTTTTTTTTTTTAATTGTTTTGCTTTGGAATATTTTGCACAGCCACTCACTTTCCTGATGTTTTAATTTTAGCCAAATGCACCTGTTATGAGGTCACACTCGCCTAAGAAGCAGGTTGCTGTGTTGATGGGAGATTACCAGGAAAACCCAGTTACTCTTAAGCAGTCATTTTGGTGTCATTATTAGTTTTATCTAATATATCAATACTGAGCACTTGAAAATGATTTTAATGAAAATGGAATTTCAGTCACAACAGGGATTTACTGATCTACAACAGGGATTTACTGACCTACCTGTCTCTTTCTGCTGAAATTCAATATTTAGACATCACTTTATTATATTCAGAAGTTCCTGCTTAAGTCCTGTTTTATGCTTTGATGACCAAGTCATTCTGAATTATGAAGTCTGCATCCAGGCATCTGTACAGCCATACAAGCCACCCAGTCCTGACAGGACAAAGCTGCTCACAGCATGGTTATTACAGAAACCATGTAGGACAACAGTAGCGCATCCTGATTCTGGAGGTTCTCAGAATACTCCCCCTCTGCTCTCTTTTGCTCTCAATCTGAAAACAGACTATTTTACTGATTCTTCAGTATTTTCCCAGCATCTGTTGGTGTAAATTGAGTACTTCTTAAGCAAGAGATGGTGATTTTAATAGCCCCTAGTGGATTTTGTATTTCCTTGCATTTAAATTCTTTTTCATTAAAAGTTCATTTTTACTGCCCAAAACATTAAGTGGCAAGTTCCTTAAGTTAGGGATGACTCTTCACAAGTTTTGATCCCAGGTACTTTGCGTTTCGTTGGTGTTTCCTAATTTTTTCTTATGAGGGAAAATGAGTATTCATGTTCTGTTTACTTTCTCCATTCTAAACAGAATTCTCTCTCTTCTGTTTACTCATTCTTTTTTTTTAGTCCATTAAGCTCTCTTTCATACGTATGCCTTTCTATATCTTTTCCTCTTCCTAATTTTTCTTTAACATCCTTCATCATGCTATGATTTTTTTGGCTTTTTTTTCTTTGCCTTTCAACTTTTAATTTTGTATTCCTATGTAATGGCACACATTTACTCTCTGTGAAGTAACTGGAGAAGTAGACAGATGAAGGCTTCCAAGATACTTTACTAGTTGCTTCTCCTGCTTCCTATCTTAATAGTTCCACCTGTCATGAAAGCCCCACATTACTCAGAGGGAGCACAAGTTTTTGCTTCCTACCCCTTTTTCAATAGATGCTTTTTAGCCCTCAAAAACACTGCATAATGCTTAAAGCTGGGCAAGTATTTTGTTAGTCTTTAAATGTATCAGATCTAGTAAGGACATTAGAAATCAATGAAGCGCTGCAGTCTTCTGTGGTTAAGTTTTCGCTGAATATTTCTACTGGGGGTTTTTCACACTGGATGTCATTCACAAACTTTTAGTTTTATTCTATTCTTACTTGTTAGTGCTGACCAAGTTAGTTAGCTAAATTGCTTGATATTAGTATTAAATACTTAGAACAATTTGGTTTTCAGTTTTCTTCTTTGCCTACATGGATGTTTTCTGGATAAATCTATTTATCTTTTCCCCTCCCTGAAATCTCAATCTCCTGAAGTCCTGTGTGGGGAAAATGAAAAAGAATAAACAAGCCTTGTTTAAAAAATACCTGGCTTATTTCTGCAAGTAATGGTTGCAAACTGAACTAAAACAGAATTGATGTGGGGGCAAAACTAACCTTAAAAAACTTCTGTGCTTTAAAGTAAGCTTCATGAGGAACAAAGACTCTTGAAAGCTACTGCTTATTTCATATCTAATGTAAATCTAGCAAACTTGATGAATATAGCATGAATATTAAACTCCAAGGTGACAAGAAGGTTGCCTGCTCTGTTTTGTTATTAAGATTTGAACAAGTGCTACATGGAATAACAAGCATCATAATTAAGTAATTTGATCCAGTTTCTTTTCCTGGAGGGTCTGCTCAATTTGATTCCAATGACACAGCAACACCCCGAGGTACCAGGGCTCTTGAGCCTCACAAAACTGCTTCTGTCCAGGAAGAGAAACAGAGAGAATGATACGGAGCTGGGAGGGGGCAGAGAGAGATTTTTATTGGAAGCTGTTAAAGTGGTTGCTATGAGACCTTCTCCAGCTACACAGGCACAGCAGCGAGTGCGAGACTGATAAATCGTACCTCTTGCATTATACCTTTCCTTTCTGCTGCCTTTTTTTTTTCCTCTAACGCAGCTTTTATAGTTGTTTAAGATCAGAGAAAGCACCTGCCAGTTGCTTTTTCTTCCCTTTTGCTCCCTTCTTCTGCCTCGTGCAAGATGGAGCTAGAAAACGAAATGATCAGCTCCTCCAGCAATTCTTCATCAGGCTCCAGAGAGTACAAGGTGGTGATGCTAGGAGCGGGGGGAGTTGGCAAAAGCGGTAAGTTTCACCAACAGCATATTTGGGGAGGAGGGGTAAATTGGGAGTCTAAAGTTCACAGAAAAAGAAAATTGTTTAATGAGGGGTTTCATTCCTCTTTCTCTTGTACCTGGCTTGGATAAAAGACTTGTTTTATAACAGTTCATGACTGGGACAGTGAGTCAGCTTAATCTGCTGCAGACTGAAATGTTATAAGCCTTTTTAATCGGATGGTTGTGTAAAACTAACCTTGGCTCCACTGAGGAGCTTGCTGCTGTTAGTTTAGCAGCAAGCAGTAATATCCCTCTGACACTTGGTGAGGGGTGATGGTGTGATGAACACTGTGGATGTAACTTGTTGGCCTGCCTGTCCTTGTGCTCAGGCAGGAATGGAACTAACTGCGAAGTAAGTCAGCTGTATAGTGCAGAGTTGGGGGATGCACCCAGTGACTCTCTTCCCTTCCCCGTATCTCCTTTTGAGTTTTTTGCTGAGTGTCATTGTGGCTTAGCTGGTGTTAGTCTCCTCTCCTTCCCAGACAGTTACAGAATGCCTGTCAGAGTCTCACTCCAGGTGATAAGGTAGATTTGCAGCATATTTTAATAACACCGTACAGCGCTGGTAAGATATGCTAGTGTCTGACAATGGTATCTCTTCAGAGGAGTCATTATTTTCTCCAGACAATGTTTTCTTTTTCCCAGATATTATCACCTTTGATTTATTCTCACTGACAGTAGCATTCTCTGTTCTTGAAAAGACTTTGCTGAACGCGCAGTGTTTGTCTTAAAAGCCAGTGTATTGAGCTGTCCACGCAAGAAGCATTTGATTACATCTTGTGTAAATTCAAAAGAAAAAGGGAAGAAGAAAACAGACAACAGAAAAAGGATAATACAGTATATCGAGGCTAGATTTAAAAGAAATTGCAGGATAAGTAAGCTGTGAAACTAAACTGTAATAATTATGTAGCTCAAACAAGTTTATTTCCCATTCAAACAGCAAGACAAGGTATATATACAGAAAAAAACTAATTACTTGGAGTGGATATAATTTCCTTTCTGTATCTGTTTTCTTGTTATGTTTGGCTTCAACTTCAGTGGCACATCTATCAATAAAGGCTATTTCCCATTAGTATTGCTTAACCAAGCAAACAAATCTTGGCCAGATGTTATGCTATGATGACTGTATAAAATGGGAAAGAAGAAAACACTGGTTTTCTCTGAGTAACTTTCTTCAATTTTCAATGGTAAAGCAGGTATCCAGGATGTATCAGCTGGAATTTTCAGTAAAATGTCTCCTTTTTTTTCTAATTTTCCTTCCCCTGAGTGCTTCCAAAAGATGACAGCAATTTTTCCTAAGGATATCATTGTGAGAACGGTGTAATTTTGAATACTCACTGACCAAAACAAAGGATACTACAAACTATACCATAATCATAGTAAAACTTAATCATAAAAGCCAAATTCTACATATACACTGAGAAATGTTTAGAGTTCCCATTTATTGTTAGAGTTTTAAAGCACAAATGATGCTTATTCAAATCTTACCATTCAGAAAACATTAGCTGTTGATTTCATGAGAATAAAGCCTTCAAATCTGTAATACAAGGTAGTGATACACCTCCAAGCCTGAGGACCACATGAGTATTCAAGAACTGGGGGTCTGTGTGGTCTAGAGAAATGAAAACAGGACAAAGTGGGTAGTTAGGACATTTAATGGGAGTGTGAAAACCTGTTCTTTTCACAAAAGTGAAGTTTCTGGGGGAAAAAATGGCAACTGGGAATTAAAAATACAGAAGAAGGGAGATGAGCCATTCATAATTTACTGGATATGAACTTCCAGCATGGAAAGGACACAGAATATTTCAGTAGAATCATGAGAGATGGTCCAACTGATAGAATTCTGTTAGAGATAAGGAAAAAGTGATGTCAGTCCATAAATCATGCATACTGTTGTGTAGGCAGGATTAATTTACACTGGATTAAAAGCAGAAAAAGGCCTGAGTGACTACTTTCATTCTCCAAGATGAGCTCTGCTTTCCCCTAATGACCTAGATTCACTCTGTTGAGTAAGTCATGATTTTAACCATCAAAGAAGTTTCAGAATTGAAAGTATTCTGTAGAATAAAGATCAGAGATTAAAAAATCCCAGAAGTTCAATTACCAGTTTATACTTCGGCAGATAAGTGATATATGGAATGATATATTGATAATATCTTGGCTTCTTTCCCCTTCTTTTCTCACTTTCTTTGCTTTTTGTCATGATAAAAGCTTTAGCATCTGTGGTGAGTTGCTGAGTGGGAAACCTCTCTCTGATGAAAGCCTCATTTTGTTCAATACTAAATAATTCAGATTTGGAGTTTTTCTTAGGAAACAGGCTGCAGAAATGTTAAAATATTTCTTTTGCCCTGGACATAGTTCACTTTTAGAGATCACGTGGGCAATTTGATCCTTTGTTTCCCACCCTCTTGTGCTTTTCTCACTGTTCAACTTCAGACTCTACGTATGGAGGTCTTTGCACTCAAAATTATGTGCTCATTACAAGGGGCTAAGTGTTGTGACCATATGTGTGAGGAGGAACGAGGAAGAGGACAGCAAAGGTGGATGTTCTTTTGATGTTGCTGCTTATAGAATATTTGCTCTCTTTTGTCTCTTGAGTTCTATTCTCTGAGATGGCAAGAGGACAGCCAACCTCCTGTTATTTGGACTATTTGGTGTAGTAGAAATTTCGTAAGAATTGGTAATAGAAGATAGTCACCATATCCAAGCGTGATACCCACCACATTCAGAGTAATGATGTTTAAACTGCAAATAGTTTAGGGGACTTTAGGGTCCCCACATTTCATAATCAGTGGCAAAAAAATAAATCTCGGCCATTATTTGATAAGGGGAAAAAGCACCACCCCAAAAACAGAGTTCAGTTTAACTGAATGTGCAAAGCTGTATGCGTTTCTAGCAGTTGATTTCTGTATTGTAATCACAGAATCATAGAATAGTTAGAGTTGGAAAGGACCTTAAGATCATCAAGTTCCAACATTCCTGCCATGGGCAGGGACACCTCATGCTAAACCATCTCACCCAAGGCTCTGTACAACCTGGCCTTGAACACCTCCAGGGATGAAGCATTCACAGCTTCCTTGGGCAACCCATTCCAGTGCCTCACAACCCTCACAGTAAAGAATTTCTTCCTTATATCCAATTTAAACTTCCCCTGTTTAAGTTTTAACCCATTATCCCTGGTCCTGTCACTACAGTCCCTAATGAATAGTCCATCTCCAGCATCCCTATATCCCCCCTTCAGATACTGGAAGGCTGCTATGAGGTCTCCACACAGCCTTCTCTTCTCCAGGCTGAACAGCCCCAACTTAGATTCCTTAAAATGAGTTATCCCTTCTAAGGCTTCTGAAAATAAACTATTTTTGCTTGCAGAGCAATATGCTAATTTATTACTTTGTGTAGATTGTGTCAGACATCAAGAAGAGCTATACACTCTCCTGCAAGTACAGGCCAAAACTAGGCTAGAACCAGGAATTAAACTGACATGACTTAAAAGGAAATTTTTACTGACTCTCATTTGAATATAATCCTAACTGGAATTACACATTTCTAAGATTTTGACATTCAGTCTTTGGTTCAATCAGAGGTTTCAGGTAGGCTCAGAAGTTCCAGGAACTCAGTACTGTTCACACCTACTTCAGGTTGCCTTATGTAGGTTTTAAGCCCTAAGAGTCTTACTGGTTTTGAAAGACTTTTTGCATATATACCTTATAAATACCTTCAGAGATCTGCATCAGGACAGTTAACCAAGCACTTTCATGGTCTCAAATATGTTGCAGCTCAGACCTCTGGGTTTAGCTTTATTTTTCAGTGTTACAAAAATACATGCAAAAGACCCTCTAAACCCTGAGAGCATGCGATGCTGGCATATATTTAGCAAACTAATTACACTAATAACAATAATTAACTGCTGCATATTCTTGAAACATTAGCAATAATTAGCTGAGGGGTTGTGCAGTAGCTACCAAAAAGAAAAAATTGATGTATCTGTACAGGTGAATAAAAACAGACACTATCTGTTTAATAAAAAATTGTTACTACCTAGACATCCTTCAAATGCTGAACAGATTGCACTGTAATCTAACTTTTCTTAGCCAAATGAAAATGCTGTTCTTGTTTTGTTGTTTGTTTTTTTTTTCCCCTAATGCTAGTTCAATTAGATTTGTTTATGGGCAAAGATATCTACTCTTCTTGGTAAATGGAATTACATGGTTAACTGTAGAATGAGTATATCATAGATGCAAAGTAAATTTAATGCCACCTGTTGCATTTCAGATAAGAAGAGGGATTACTAAAATGTAAAAAATTAATAAGTATTTGTTGCTAGTAAGTTTGGTTTTGTCTTAGAGGAAATGTGCATTTTTCAAGATTTATTTCTCAGACTGATTTGATTGCCAGTTTATTTGTTGCAACCCTAAAAATATTGAAGGGATTGTCAAATCAAGAACAGATTCTCTTAGGGTTGTTAGAGGAGGAGTATTGTAGAGAAGTGAACTGTATTTCTCAGTCTGGTTTGGTCATTGATTGACTTTTTTTTTTATTTTTTCCTTTTTTTTGATCAATGTTGAATAAAAGCCATATTTCTACAGAAGTGCATCTTTGGACATGGGCAGCTTCTGTCTTTTCCCATAAATCAGATTAAGCACCAAAGACTTTATAAGTGCAGAGTTCTGATGTTTAGGTTGGAAGGGACCTTCACAGGTAATTTAGTCCAATCCCTTTGCAATGATCAGGGACACCTTCAGCTACATCAGGTTACTCAGAACCACATCAGCTTGTCCTTGAATGTCTCCAGGGATGGGGCATCCACCATGTCTCTGGGCAACCTCTGCAGTGTTCTGCCACCCTCATTCTAAAGAACTTTTTCCTCACATCCAGCCTGAATCTCCCGTTTTTTAGTTTGAAGCCATCACCTCTTGTCCTGTTGCAACAGGCCCTGATAAAAAGTCTTTTCCCATCTTTCTTAAAGGCCCCTTTTAGGAACTGGAAGGCCACAATAAGGTCTCCCTGAAGCCTTCTGTTCTCCAGGCTGAACAATGTATTTTTAATATATTTGTGATCTTTGATAATAAAACTGTTGTTACTTTTCAGTTATCTTCACAGCTAGGTTACTGAATTTGTTTCAAGCTCGACTGTGTGTAGTTACAACTTCTAGCAATTTTATCTTATCTCTTCTTTATTAACAACTTCGAAAAGCTCTATTCTCTTAGTTTCCCATAAGTTAATACCTATAGACAGTCTTTAGTTCACACCTTGACCTTATTTCTGTTCAATACATTGAGCATCTGAAACCTCACTTGTAGAAGTTTATCTTCTTGCTGAGAATATTTTGCATCCTTAATTTGAATGCCCTGGTATTTCCATATCATTTTCTGAATATGATTTTCAAAAATTTGCATGCTATTCTATCAGTGGTCTTACTAAAAGCAATACTGCTTACTGATTTCCTCTTGACAGTCTTTTTTTGCTCCTCTGAGAATAATGAATTCTTTTGTTCAGGTATAGTTCACAGAGGTCACAAAGAGAGAAATATCCACACTAACCCTTAAGGTACTTGCACATTCCCTTAGCACTGTCACCCGTGCTATCGTATATCTAGTGATGACCTGAATTCTGCATTTCCATAGGTGTTATCCTATTTTGGAAGTATTTTGCTGGGTTGTGACCACTGAAGCTGATGATTCAAATAATTCTGGACCTGTATTCAATATTTCTCATTTATCTTCAAGTGTGTTTGCTATCCACTTGAAAGGATTAAACACATTGCTTATTCATTAATTTTCTTGACTATGGGCAGACTGTGGGGCCAGAATTATTTGCCTTGGGCAAATGAGTTAAAGATGTTTTCATTATTTTGCTAGATCACATAATTCAATGGCTGGAGGGGCGGGGGATTCAATTAGAGCTCCTGCATTTAATAGGATGGTTTCTCTATGTGAGATACCAGTTGGCCACTGAGAAAGCTGCCTGCAGTTCTGGTTTCTTCAACACCAGAAGCCATCTAATAAATAGGAGAGAGTTCAGAAAAGATCAACAGAGATGATAAAAGGGCTGACTCAATATGATTTATGATGGCAAATAACCACAGCTATATTCAAATAGCTCTGTCACCCAGTAGTAGTCTGTGATTCTTTATTGTGAAACTTAGTGATTTAATGTAAAAGGGTTTGGATGCAGCTGTAATGTGAATAGGTTGATCTGTCCAGCTTCTTTCATCATAACACCCAGATGATGATCACCCACTTGGAAAAGGCTAGTAAGTGGGATGTTGACAGTCTGTGCCACTTCAGCAAATTCACCATATTTGAAGGTAATGAATATCAGGAAAAGAAAGCATGTTTTCCGAAATTTGAGGAGAAAAGGGGTCAGAATTCTTAACGGAGAGTAATCAGTGAATTAAAGTGTATGAGATCTTCAGACCTTTGGTCAATAAGAGCAGTACATATCCTTAACCATTTGTCCAGAAGAAAGAGAAGATTGTAGAATAGTCTTTGAAAGGAACAGGTTGGTGAAAGTTTTATTAATCTAATTGGCTTCAAGATAGAAAACTACATTATAGAGATGGAGCATTAATGAGCAAATATTCCTGAACAGAAAAAGCAGTTACAGTCTTCCAGCTCGCTAATAGTAAAGTAATATTGTCATCTTCAAAACTGAGAAATGTGCTAAAAGTCACCAGGACTTGTGGCTGATATGCCATTAATAATGTGTGTAGCCAATATCTTTCTTTTTGTTCAGACTACTTAAAAGAGATCCTAAGGCATGTCTCAAGAATGCACTTATCTGTTGTGTACCAGAAAGTCTTTTATGTCATTTAAAAAAGTCAATTTAGCCCCATGCTAAACTGCATCCTTAAGAGAGTAAAGGCTCCTGTATAACTGGAAACATGCTGAGGTGGCACCCTAGCAGTAATGGACACCTAATGTATGTGTTGGGTAGTGGTGCAGATGGAAGGTCAGTAGATCTATTGGCTCACCACTTGCAAAAAAACTGTTCTCTGTTCTGCTGATGGAAACGGGAGTCACTGGTTTGGGACCTCCCTCGAAACGTCTTCTGAATGAACAATGATGTGTAGAGATCAGAACTCATGGAAGATTATATCAGTGAACATGATTTTCATGGTGTGACTTACTGCAGGGGGGCTTCACTTACACAGTGTAGTTTTCACTGATGTATACGGCTCAACTTTTCCCATTCATACTGCTTGCTATTAAGAGTCAAGACACTGTCTAGGCTGTTCCTTAATGACAGGAATTCAACTATCAAGGACCCTCCTATTTTCAACCACACACAAATCTGTCATTTGAAATGCCCAGATTGAAGTCTCAAATAAGGGAACAAGCACTGTTTCATGACAATGACTGGACACTCTCGGTATCTTTGCTGTAAACAATCTGTTGAGGCAGCCGTAGGAACTGTTTGCTTTCCAAGCCATCCCTGCTGCTAAGCTAAGACATCTGCAGCATTTGCGGCACATGCTATCTACTAGAATTTGGATGAGATTAAATCCATTAGGGTCATTCTTGAAAGCACAATTAGGAAAGACTTCCCCCCCCCCCTCTGCTGTTGCTTTCATCTCCTTCCATACTTTCCATTTTGCTTCCTTCCATTTCTTTTCCACTTGATTTGTTCATTGGCTTTAGCTATTCTCCCTTTATGCTTGTAAGCCTTTCTAATTTGCTTTCCTAGAGGCTAGAAGACTCATGATGCTCACACAGCTCCACTGACAGGTACCGAGTGTTACCAAAGCATTGGACAGGGTCACTGTTTCAGAGGTCTTGCTTTCTTCAAAAGACACTGTGCTGCAAGTTACAGTGATTTGCTAATGCATTACCTGCCACTGACTGAATCCCAGTGGAGACACAGGCTAGAACCAGCTTTGTTTCAAGTTGTGTGGAAAACATCCAGAAGAAACGGTGTCTGGGTCTCTGTGTGTACACAAAAAGACTATGTCAGGGGTTGCCAAGTTGGGCAATTGTTGTTATTCTGGCCTCCGAAAGACATATGTTCTCAAGTCATTTACCTGTTGTAAAGCAGTGGTTTAGCTTTTCATTCAGATAAAAAACAAGAACTAAACTAGTTATTTCAGAGTCTCAAGGATGGACCCACAAATTGTTGCAAGTTTTAAAAGTTAATTTCATAAGATCTTACAAAGTAAAAGCTGTAATATGCTGAGAGACGGATGCATGTATTTCTTTAGCTCACACTGACTACAGTCATGAGAAGAGCTGTTGTTCAATTTCTTTCCTTGCAGTCTCACTGAAGTGTTATGCATTTTCTAATTTTGAAGTTCTTGTGCATTTTCACATGCACAAAATTAAGGAGCCCTCGCTGAAATTCATATGCCAGACCCTGTGATTTCTTTACTGACTTTGCTAGCCTGCGACCTGCATGACAGTTTTTTGTGTTAAACTGAACTGTTGCTTTCTGAACAGGATCTGCAGTGTCTTTACAGAAATGTCTCTTTAGCAGCTTGCAAAATACATACCATTGTTTCAGATTTTCACTCAGATTGTTCAAAACCAAACCCAAGTGTTGTAAAATTCTCGATTGTTTCAAATCAGCAGACCTCTGCCTTCCTAAATATGCCAGAATGCCATGCAGGCTGTAAAGTTTGCCTTTCTCTAAAATCTTGTCTGGAACTTTCTTAAATAGAAATCATGTTCCTTTCTCAATTTAAATACAAAGTAACCATTACACATTTTCTACACAGTGAATAATTTTACTTGGTGACAGGGTCATTTGTTCACTCATAGCACGCACTATACCAGAGGTCTGCTACATATGCTATATGCCACTGCATACAGCCAGAGAATGCATTTCTGGGCCTCAGGAGGTCTCCTTATGTTTGTAGATATGCTCTAGAAACACTTTGTTTCTCTACTGGGAATAGAGGAGAAGAAAGAGCAATGTATTATAGTCATCAAGGAGCCCTGTCATGAGCTACAGAAACCTGGTTTCCTATGCTTTTCTTTCACTTACAGCAGTTTCAATGGATTTTCCAGTGTCTTAATAATAGCTGTGAATTTTCATCGTAGTCTCTTGTCTCAGTGTTTATCTGTTAACTGATCTGTTTTTACAGTGGAAGCTGAAAGACCCATTTAAAAAAATCTTCCCTCCATGAAAATTGACGAAGATATTTGAAATGTCTGACACAACAGGAAGAAGCAAATCATAGGCTTCCACTTTTTTTCAGGTTAAATGCTCAAAATAACAATTGCGATATTTGAGGGTGGACAAGTGTTTCAGGAAAAAACAAGCCAGAAGATACAGAAGGAACAAACAGAGCAGTGAGAGGGGGAAATCTAACAGAGGTGGACAACTAGGAACAGCGAACAAGAAATCAGAAGAAAAAAGAGGCATAGGAAAAAGACTGAGAAAACATAAAACCTTGGCAAAGATGGGTAAAAGCAATGGAAAAGGATTGAGAGGATGCGTAGCAGTTCCTGTGCTCAAAGAACATTGGTTTCAGACTGCCTTTTTATTATGCTTATCCTACTAGATGCTCCTGGGCCATGGTTATACCCCAAAATCTTTTGCAGGTGCTGGTGGCCAAAAAGTACGCAGAAGTCGTGCGACTGCATCTTTCTGCTGCCTCCGTGACTTACTGTCCCATGATTCTCTCTCACTGGCTTTCTAGAAAAGGAAGCTGGAGAGGCAGCAGCACAAATCTTCTTGGCTCTTTTTCCCCAGCACTTCATGTGCTGTAAAAGCTTGTTCAGCCATATAGACAAGGCTGTGTAAATCTAACATTAATATAAATTTATGGGGTGCTAGCAAAGCGGTGCTTCTCCTTTGTGAAGTTCTGACAGTCTTCCAGGACTCAGAGGAGTTTGTGGGCCCCTGCTATAGCAATATCTAGCACCTACTGAAATCAGTGGGAGGCCCAGCTTTTGTCAAAATGTAAAGAATTAGATCCATCCACACACCAAAATCTCAAACAAAATAATGAATTGCAGTGGTACTAGAGATATATTTCACTCAGTAGCAGGAGGGGAAAAAAAAAAAAGTTCTGTTTTTGCTCCATCTGGGAAAAATGTCAAGATGCAAAACAAAAATTTATTTGTTTCTATGTGTTTTCTCTTATTCTTTGTGATTCAGCTGTTACCTTCACTCTCATTCCCTAACTTCTACTGCTCATCACACTTGCCTGTAAACAGCTACCTTCCTATAATCAAATGCGGACAAATGGCAGTAGGAGGAAAAACCAAAACAAAATGTCAGTGACTATAAACAGATTTAAATACACATGTCATTGAAACATGGTCATGTAAGACTTATTTAAATGTAAAGTATCACACACTTAACAGAAAATAGTTGCTAGTGCCAACATATTATTCAAAGAATTATAGAAAGCGCTGCAAAACCCAGTTGAGATAACCACTTCTACTGATTGACAGTGACAGTGCCTTTAAAGAACAGAAGTATTTGGTGATTGAAAGCCAAAGAGCTATGGATCAAACTGATTTGCAAAGCTGCATCATATATTTCTAAAGCATCACTGTACCTACTGGATGAGTATTAGTATGTTAAGTTCCAGATATTGGTTAGGTCAGTTTTGTGTGTTGGGATAATTTAGAGTGGTGTAATTCAAAGACATGAATAAGCTTGTGAATTAAGTATATTTCTGCTTGTCTGTAAGCAGGAAAAATGTAGAAGTTGAAATTTTTGTTCCAAGACATTTTTAACAGTTCCCTTCCTGACTCTGAGTATCTCAAATGAAGTTGTTAAAAATTGCAGGCAGTGAATACTTCACAGGGTTGGAACTCATGGGAATATCTTTGGCACTGTTGATGTTAATTTAGTCACAACAAATAGCAGGACGTGGATTGGGAACAGATTAGATAGGCTGTAGTAGACATGATTGCTCAGGAAATGACCTAGGTAGACAGAATACCAGCTTGCACCCTGATGAAATTCCTGAGGGAACCAAAGGTTTCCCTGGCTCACAGTTCAAGTTCAATGCAGGAGATAAATACAATGAATAGTTCTTTTCAGGTTTAGTGGATCACAGGTTGCTAAAAAGTCATTAGCAGTTTGGTGATAGAGTTACTTGCTTCTGAGTTGTATCTCCTTCCTCCTACTTTTTTTCTCTTTTTTTCTTGCAGGCTCTCTCTTCAAGCATATGGTAGAATTTGTGAGGGATGTGTGCAATGTAAAATACCAGCTGTTTATGTTAGTACTGTGTGTGGAGCCCGTGCTATCTTTCAGAATTCTTTTTATCTTTCTCATACTCACTTTAAGTGTATTTCCCACTAATGAAATATTTTACCAGGAATATGGCAGTGCTGAAGGGCTTAAATTAATAATCTATTGTGAAATAGTTTTTTCTGTTTCCATTTGATTTTTTTTTAATATATTTTTTCTCATTTATTTCTTGATTTACATTAATTTCAGGATGTTTAACGTGATGAGTTTCCCACAGTGGCACAGTGTTAAAAACTCACCTATTTTCAGAACCATATCTAGCTAAACTGGTAACTAAATATATCTATGGTTCGATGATTCTATGTTTGTTTACTTTAGCACTGGAAAACCAAGATAGGATGGGCCTTATTTGTTCCCTCAGTGCCTTCTGTGTCGTATCTGTTCAGCTCAGTGATTACTGTCAGCATTGTGGTGTTTAAAAGAAGAGCTGAAGAGATAATAGAAATGCAATTTGTGTTCTGTGCTGCCTCATATCACAAAGAGAACTGGCAGCTTAACGCAGACTCTTTGCTTGACCTTAGCAGTAGAGCAGAAGGAACACAGCACTTTTTTTCTTGTACTGAGAGTTCCATCCAATGAATGATTCTTAATGGAGAAGCCACTCACACTGGAATATGTGGAGAGGGGAAAAACGGGGAAAAATTATGCAGCTGAGAAAATAAATATGCATTTCTTCCTCACTATCTCATTGAAATGACCATAGAACGCCTTGATTCTTCTTTTCTGCTCTACCCTCTCGAATATCTGCATTAAAATGGTTAAAGTGTGTGTGTCGTGGTTTAAACCCAGTCAGGTAGCTTGTTCACTCACTCCCAGTGAGTGGTGCCGAGCTGACAACAATCGAGGTCCGTGTCCGTCTCCCCCCCTGCCTCCCCGCACCGGGGCTCTCCCCTTCCCCGCTCCCGGAGGAACGGGGAGGAGGATCGAGAGAGTGCAACTCCTACGGGTTGAGACAAAAACAGTCCAGCAACAAATCACCACCGCTACTATCAGCTACAACAATGATAAGGGAAAATAACAAGGGAAGAGAATACGATACCACCGGCCAAGAGAAACGAGCTCCACCCCTCCACCCGGAAACCCCTGTCCTTCCGGGTAACTCCCAGTTACCCCTCACCCCGGGCATGACGTGCTGTGGTATGGAATACCTCCCCGGCTAGCCCGGGTCAGGCGCCCCGTCTCTGCTTCCTCACAGCCTCCCCTCCTCCCTGGCAGAGCATGAGCCTCACAGAGTCCTTGGTCAGGGTAAACATCACTTAGCAACAACCGAGAACATCGGCTTCACCAACACTGTTCTCAAACTGGAAGTCAAAACACAGCACTGTACCAGTTAACACAAAGGAAAAACATGACTGCTACTGCGGAACCCAGGACAGTGTGATTAAATGGGATGGAACACAGAGGAAGAAATACATAGGAATTACTTGGGTAATTTATGTAGGTTTCATAATATCAAATAGTCATGTGTCCAGGAAATACTATAGCAATTTATAATTCAAAGGGCAAAGAACGTCTGGCGTGTTTCAGGTTTGATATTTTATGGAGGAGAATAGCTAACAGGATCAATGTTGCTGGGTTGCACAAAAGTTTCTGAAGTTTAAGACATAAGTCTTTGTGTAAGCAATTATGGTGGACTGACTCCAGCCAACAGCTAAACACCCAGCCAGCCACTTGCTGACTCCCTTCTCCTAAGGGAAAAAGTAGCACTTACTCTGATCAAGGACTGTCCAGTCTCTCACGCTCTTCCAGTGAGGAGGGGCACAAGAAGCCAGAAGGAAGCAGAGACAGGACACCTGACCCAGACTAGCCAAAGGGGTATTCAGTACCACAGCACATCATACCCAGGACAGAAACTGGCAGGAGTTATCCAGAAGGGCTAGATCACTGCTTGAGTCAGTCTGGGTATCGGTTGGCGGGTGGTGAGCAATTGCACTGTGCATCACTTCTGTTTATGTATACCCCCCCGGGGGGGTGGGGGTTGGGGTGGGCAACATTTCTGCTTTTCTCTCTATTTCCTTTTATCGTTGTTGTTGTTGTCCTTCCCTGTGAGGGTGCTGAGGCGCTGGCACAGGGTGCCCAGGGAAGCTGTGGCTGCCCCATCCCTGGCAGTGTTCAAGGCCAGGCTGGACAGGGCTTGGAACAACTTGGTCTAGTCGAAGGTGTCTGCCCATTGCAGGGATTGGAACTGGGTGAGATTTAAGGTCCCTTCCAACCCAAACCAGTCTCGGATTCTATGAATACATTATTATTGTTACTGTTAGATTTAATTGTAATTTCCTTTATTAAACTGGTCTTATATCACACCATGGAAATCTACATTTTTCCTGATCCTCCCTACCATACACCTGGGGAGTGGAGTGAGAGTGAATAATCCACCAGCATTGTACTTAAAACTGCCAGCTACGTTTAAAACAAGACATCCGCATGGTACGGTATTTGAAAGTCAGTCTGGGGAGCCAAGCTGCTTTTAAAGTCTAAGACCATTTCATTCAGCTAATCTATTGCAGCTCAGTGACTCTGAGCCAGTAGCACCCACAGGCAGAACGCAGACACACTGCAGCACAATTGAGGTGGTGGAATGGGTCAGCATTGGTCTCCCAGGCAATTTTGGTCCATGCAGGACAGACGTTAGAGCAGGACAGCAGTTCTGCCTTCATACTGCAGCTCTGGTCATCTCATAGAATCATAGAATCATAGAATAGTTAGGGGTGGAAAGGAACTTAAGATCATCTGGTTCCAAACCCCTGCCATGGGCACGGACACCTCGCACTGAAGCATGCCACCTAAGGTTGTGTCCAACGTGGCCTTGAACATCGCCAGGGGTGGAGCATTCACACCCTGCTTTGTAATAACAAAGGATAACTTAAATGACCCTATGCTTATGATACACTTGTTTAGGGGAGGGAATCTGAGAGATCTTCATATAGAATCACAGAATCATAGAATCATAGAATGGTTAGGGTTGCAAAGGACCTTAAGATCATGTAGTTCCAACCCCCTGCCATGGGCAGGGACACCTCACGCTAAACCATCTCACCCAAGGCTCTGTACAACCTGGCCTTGAACACTGCCAGTCATGGAGCATGCACAGCTTCCCTGGGCAACCCATTCCAGTGCCTCACCACCCTCACAGTAAAGAATTTCCTCCTTATATCCAATCTAAACTTACCCTGGTTAAGTTTTAACCTGTTACCCCTTGTCCTATCACTACAGTCCCTAATGAATAGTCCATCTCCAGCATACTTACAGGCCCTCTTCAGATATTGGAATGCTGCTCTGAAGGTCTCCACTCCCTCCAGGCTGAACAGCCCCAACTGTCTTAGCCTGTCTTCATAGGGGAGGTGCTCCAGTCCCCTGATCATCCTTGTGGCCTTCCTTTGGACTTGTTACAATACTTCTGTGTCCTTTTTAGGACCATAACTGTACACAATACTCCAAGTGAGGTCACTTGAGAGCAAAGGGGCAGGATCACCTCCTTCGACCTGCTGGTCACGCTCTTTTTGATGAAGCCCAGGATATGGTTGGCTTTCTGGGCTGCAAGCGCACGCTGAAGCCGGCTCATGTTCATTTTCTCCTCAACCAACACCCCCGAGTCCTTCTCCGCAGGGCTGCTCTGAATCTCTTCTCTGGCCAGCCTGTAGCTGTGCCTGGGATTGCCCTGACCCAGTTGTAGGACCTTGCACTTGGCATGGTTAAACTTTATGAGGTTGGTGTCAGCCCACCTCACAAGCGTGCCAAGGTCCCTCTGGATGGCATTCCTTCCCTCCAGCGTATCAACTGAACCACACAGCTTGGTGTCATCGGCAAACTTGCTGAGGGCGCACTCAATCCCAGTGTCTATGCCAGCGACGAAGATGTTGAACAAGACCGGTCCCAACACCAATCCCTGAGGGACACCACTCGTTACTGGTCTCCAGCTGGACATTGAGCCATTGACAACAACATTTTGTGTTAGGCGATCCAGCCAGTTCTTTATCCACTGAGTGGTCCATCCATCAAATTCATGCTTTTCCAATTTAGAGACAAGGATGCCATGTGGTAAAATGTTGACCGCTTTGTACAAGTCCAGGTAGATGATGTCAGCTGCTCCACCCCGCTCCATCAGTTCTGTAGCCCCATCATAGAAGGCCACCAAATTGGTCAGGCAGGATTTCCCCTTAGTGAAGCCATACTGGCTGTCACCAAACACCTTGTTGATTTTCATGTGCCTTAGCATGCCATTCAGGAGAATCTGCTCCAAGATTTTGCCAGGCACAGAGGTGAGACTGACTTGTCTGTAATTCCCTGGGTCATCCATTTTCCCCTTCTTGAAAATGGGGGTTATATTTCCCCTTTTCCAGTCATTGGGAACTTCACCTGACTGCCATGATTTTTCAAATATGATGGACAGTGGCTTAGCAATTTCATTTGCCAGCTCCTTCAGGACTCAGGGATGTATTTCGTCAGGTGCAATGGAGCTGTGTACGTTCAGGTTCTTAAGATGGTCTCAGACCAGATCCTCTCCTACAGTGGGCACAAGGTCTTCATTCTCACTCTCCCTGTGTCTGCCTTCCAGGACTTTGGTGTTGTGGTCAGAGCATTTGCCAGTGAAGATTGGGGCAAGGAAGTCATTTAGAACCTTAGCCTTCTCCAAATCCTGTGTAGCCAGTTATCCTGATAGCTTCTGGAGAGGGCTGTCTTTTATTTGCAGTGTGCCAATAGAATCCTTTCCTGTTATCCTTAACATCCCTAGGGAAGTTTACTTCTAAGTGGGCCTTAGCTTTCCTAACCTGGTCCCTAGCTTCTCAGATAACATCCCTGTATTCTTCCCAGGCCTCCTGTCCTTGTTTCCACCTTTTATAAGCCTCTTTTTTCAATTGAATTTTCCTCAGGAGCTCCTTATCCATCCAAGGAGGTCTCCTGGCCCTCCTGCTGCACTTCCTTCTAGGTGGGATGCAACACTCCTGAGCTTGTAGCAGGTGATCCTTAAATATCAACCAACAGCCTTGGGCCCCCCTGCCCTCTAGGGCTATATCCCATGGAACCTTACTAAGCAGGTTCCTGAAGAGGCCAATGTCTGCTCTTTTGAAGTCCAGAGCAGTGAGCTTGCTGCACACTCTTCTCATTGTCCTGCGGATCTCGAATTTGACTATCTCATGACTGCTGCAACCAAAGCTGCCCTGGAGCGTCACATTTCCAATAAGCCCTTCCCTGTTGGTGAGCATGAAGTCAAGCATGGCCCCTCTCCTTTTTTGCTCAATTCTGTAAAGATGTTACAACTAGACATAATGATTCAACAAAAGAGAATCTGTAATACATGTTGGTAAACTAAGCAATCAGTAAAATTAATGTCTATCTCATCAAACGGAAGGGAAACTGTGAATGCTTACCTCATCACAATCTACATCACTGTAGGGAACATTTTTAATCACAAGGTAGCTAAGTTTTCCAGAAATGTAGGATTGTAGCTAGGTGATAGTGGGACTTTGCTTGCATTCAGGTAGAGGATTCTTACCAGACAGGTACTTGATATTCATAGGTTCACTGGAGCAAGTTAACAGTTTCAAAATGGTATCGCCATGTTAGAGAGTTTGGTGAAAGATGAGTCAGTGCTTCATGGAGCAGACAGATCTTCTGACATCGATATTACTTCGTCTGCTGTGCTTCTCACTTCCACTGGCACTTATTAGTGATTGATCTCTTGTTCCCTGCACTAGATTCATCATGGTCAGTGATACAAGGGCATGAAAAATTCATACCAAGACAACAAATACTTTGTAGTTTATGATACTTCTTTTCTTCTGGAGTCAAGAAAATTAATTCCTCCAGAGAGCAGAAAACTTACCGTTTATTGCTATTCTGGCATTTCTGTGGTGAGAACAAGTACAATTGTGTGTGTCCATTCTCCCATGCAAGAATAAATATAATGCGTTACAATGCTGAATTATCTAAATAATGGCAAAAAGTAATTCATCTAAGGAAATGATTTGTGCAAAGGAACTTATTTCTGCCCTGACAATAAATACTACTTAGTATTATGAACTAAATTTCCAGAAAGATATAGGCCTGTATCAACACCAGTATTGTTTTTAAGAACATTCCCATCTTAAACTACTTATCTTACCTAGGTAAGTAAATTCCAGCCTGTTGTGGTGTCGCTGCACCTTTATTATGATACCTACTCATCTACATTAAAATTTGATCTTCCACAAGCTAAATGGGTATGTAATGTGTATGTCTCTTTAATCTTGCAGTTGAGATTCTTTTGCTTTTCATCAGTTTTCAACTAAAAGAACTGAGGTAGCATTACGGCCTTAGATACTTCGGAGAACCTGAAATGCAAACTATAAAATCAGCCATTATTAAGGTCCAAGAAATGAATGTCGAGCTCCCAAGTCACAGGGCAGTCTTGTCTCCAAGATTACTTTTCCTCTCTCAGAATGGGAGTCCAATTTGTACATCATCAGACCTAAAAATTGTGGTGTTTGATAAATGCTGTCTGATGTCTTTTATGTTCTCTTCTGTAAGACGAATTGGCATCTGAAACAATCAGAGACAAATGAAGTGAGAACTTTGCATAAGAGACAGATGATACATAATTTAAACTATCTAGTGGCTGACTACAGTAATTGAGTTGAACAAATTACTTTCATGAAAACAAGTGGTGGAGTCATCTGGTGCAATATCAGTAAACAGCTAGTGCACGTGTCAGAGCTGAACATGTTGTGCATAACTGAGGTGGAGGAGCCCAAATCACACACCTGCTTGTTCACAGACTCTCATTACTTCACCTCTTTGTCGATGCTTTTCTCTGTCTCAGTATATTCAGGTTAAACAGATAAATCTTGTCAGGATTTTCTTTTTTTTCCTTATGCAAAGAAGAGGCATTTTTTCTTTACATCTCAAAAGCTGTGTCATATTACACTGCCTATGTCACTGAAGTATAGGACAGGTCTTGTCATGTTATTTTGCCTACTACTTTTTGCCTCATACTGTATCTCTAATGCTTTGTATATTTCTATATTCCTGTATAAAGCCATATTTAGTCAGATGTAAATGGGAACTTCACCAGGTGACTAGATTTTCAAAAGCAGAATGGTATAATGACAATGCCTGTTACTTTGTTTCCTATGAAAGCCTCCAAAAAGGAATATCCTTAGCCATACCAGTAAAATGAGTCATACAGATTCAGGTTTCTATATGAAGACCTGTATCTGAAGGTCTACCCTGTATCTGAAGATAGATACATTTTCTCTGTTTAAATTCTCAAAGACAGGTCAGTACTGTAAATGAATTTCTTGACTGTGTTGGACCCATCACAGGATGCAGTTTGTCCTCTTTGCTTGAATTGAGCTTATTGTCAACCAGCACCTCAGATTCCTTTCTGCAGAGCTGCTCTCCAGCCATTCCTCTCCCATACTTGTGTCCAGGATTACTTTGCCCCAGGTGCAGAACCTGGTATTTGTGGTTAACATTCACGCCACTGATGATTGCCCAATACTCCAGTCTATCCATTCTGCAGGGCTTCTCATCGCATGAGAGAGTCAGCCAAAAGGGATCATCTTATAGTGTCAAGAATTCAATCTGTATTCCTCCACTACATCCCATCTTATAAATAATAAAAAAGAATTTAAGTAGCAATTTGCTGAATTTCTTGCTCTACAGCAACTATTGGACCAATCATAGGGAATTCCCTGGTTTGTTTTCTGTATCTATTCCTGGCCAACCATATTAGACCCTGACATTCAGTGCATAGCCGGAGCTCATGAAAAAACATGGAAAAACTGAAGCCCTCTAAAATGGGAGTAGTATTAAGAAAGTACCAAAATTTCTTGTTGACCCTTGTCACCAGCTAAAGTTACCTAGGAAAAAATAGCCTAAATGAGATCAGATGTGTGTACTGTTGAACAAAGTGACTACGTGGTTTTCCAGAAGGCTCCAGAGAAGAGAAATGCAAACCAACTAGCCTTGAAAGCATCCAGTCTCACAGCTGCTGTAAATCCCATTTAATAGCATGTTGATACAGCTAAAAAACTTATGAACGACATTATGGTCAAGAAGATTCCATTGTGAGGTAGAGATTACTACTGTCCAGTGTCTTGAAATGTATAAAAATAAACTATATCAGGATCTCTGATAAATACTCTACATTTCAAAACTGGTGCACAGTTGCTCCCAAACCAGCTCTTTACAAAAATCAATTCAGTAATGGCAAAATGCATAAAAATACACCGTGCACATGTATTACCATTACCCACTTGGGAATATCAGACTTTCAAAGGAAGGCAAAAAGAAACAAACTCTTAGAGTAATTCTTCTAAAGGAATAATCTAAAGGATCAATAATATGACACTCCATGTTAACTAAATAGAAAAGATGTCTGTCTTCTCCTGAGTATTATGTGAGTGGCTGGATGAGTCTGACTGAATGTCTAAGAAGCTATTTGATTAGTTTTCCTTTCCACTACCTGAACCTGTGGCTAACCTGTCAGTCTTCCAAAGCCAGCTGAAGATAGTGACAAGATTTATGTTGACTTCCCTGGGCTGTGAACAAAGATGTAACACTTACCTTCTCTCTATTTAAATGCACTGTAAGTTTTACTAATCTCTTTATATGTGTAATTACTCTTAATCTTTCCTCAGTTCTCAAGAGTTTTTCTCATGCAGTGATAAATACACAGCAGAAAAGTACAGGATTTTGTTACTGTCCTTTGCACAGCGACAACAGATAGGAAATTAGTTTCAGGTTTATGTGAAATTTGGTGATATTCAAAAAGACTCATTTATCTTTTCTTTCTTTACGGGTGGTGCAAAAATGTTGAAGAATCCCAGCTTGGTATAAGTTTTTGGAACTAAAAGTAGTAAAATTTTCCAGTGTGAGAATACAACAGTGCAGCAAAATGACAACTCAGTCACTGAGAATTCATTTTGAAACAACATGATGAAGTCCACTTAATACTTTCAAAAGGTTTTAGGTTCAGATTAAGAAGTCTTTCCCTGATAGAAAAGGACTGATCTCTATTCAGGTATATTTTATGCTGGCTAGAGTCCATTTAAATTAAGGACTTAAGGGACCTCTATGCAGGTGCTGCCCTGGGTGGAAGAGATGACCCATGTCCAATACCTAAATCAATGGTTATCCTTGTATCTGAATAAAAACCTGGACAGGCATCTCTGTTCTTAACATAAGAAAGAAAAAACAGCAATTACATGGTGAAGAAAAAAAGGAGGAAAAAAAAATAATATTATTTGCAGTGGACAAATTGAATTTCTAATATTTGCTCTTTTTTAATCTTTCTAAAGACTAACTAGTCTAATGTGTCTGTAACAGCATTTAAACATTTCAGCTACAAATAGCTTGATGAACTACTCTTCCCTGAAAAGGTTATTTAATATTTAGTATTTTTTCTCTTTTGTCTTTATACACAGATTTGTTTACCAAAGTGCTGGGAAAATGTTTCACCTTATTGGCATATAAATATAGCAATCATCCATGTTAATTCTGATTTTGGCATCCTGCTAATTCTCATACAATAAGAAAAATGTAAATCAGGATGAGTATTAGAAGGAAAAAGCTGAATAAAAAGCATAAGTTACTTAAAAGAAACGAGCTAGGCCATTTTTCTGAAAGATCTGGTCTTTTATATGAACAGACTTTTCTAACAACTTGCATTTAAAAAAAGAGGGCCAGAGAGAAGAAAGACAAATGAAAAATGGCAGTGATAAGGAAGAGCTAATAGAGGATTCACTCCCTTTTCTATTTAAGGTACATTTAAATTTATTTTTTCATAACACTTAATTATTGATATTTATACAGTTCGTATGTAGGTAAACCCAGTAGGGAGTGAGGAAGAAAGGAATTAATTTACCTAAGGTTTTTGCTGAAAAGAAGTAATTAACATCTATCTCCTAAGTCTAAGTGTAGTCCTCTCTGTGTGGGACCATTCTTCATGAGGCAGTTTAAAATGTCTAGGTTCTAACATATAAAAGACATGAAGCTACAGTGATAATACTTGAAGAGTCTGCTCTGTGACATACCAAAGTTATCAGGAGTATCAGGACTGTCCTACCTGAAAATAATCAAGCTAACTAGATTTTGTGCTTTTCAGTCCCTCCCTGAACATTGCTTGAGTGTACACAGTGTAAACTGTGCCTCTCTCCCATTTGGAAGTATTGGAGATGCACCCTGATGAAGAATCTCAAGAGACATTTTTCTGAGGCAGAAACAGTGCCTCTCTTGACTCTTCCACCCAAGAGATCTGATTCAAATAATTTGAAATCAGCTGAAAGATTGTTTCGATTTCAGGGAGGTTCACAACTAAGTAGTTAAAAGAGCCCTGCTCTTTTATGTCTTTATTTATGTTAAGAGTTGGTAAAGTATGAGTTCTGAAATCCTCCCAAGCATGTCCTTTGCTAAGGTAGTCCTGAATTTATCAGTCACCAAAGGACTAAGATGAGAACAAGTATCAGATCCAGTCACGTCTGAGAAACAGCTGTGTTTGAACAGCTACATTAAAAGGGAAATTGAATGAAAAAGAAAATCGGGTACTGTGAATGGGTTTCTCAGGGCAGCTGAGACAGGGTTTGGAAAACTGGAATTTTGGGCACAACCACTTAAAGTGGCTTTAAGGCCTAAATTCTCTGCAAGTCAAGGTGATGATTCCTACTTAAGTTTGTTCTCAGTGAGTGCTTTATGGGAATAACATATGCACTTTTAAACATATGCTGTATGCTCTGTGTATGAATGTTCATGCACAGCTGTTCATGCACACCTTGTGCTCTACCAAGAACTAATCATCAGATCAAGAACTCAAGAAGTCCAACAACTAAAATAAGAAATTATTTATAGTACTTTTGATCTGCTGCTCAGTGAAAAAAAATCTATAGACTTTAATGAATATGGAGGAGATCCTAAATTAGGGAAGAGCTTTGGACAGGGAACCCATTAGTTAAAATAATGGGACAGCTGAAACCTTCTCTGTTAAATCAGCTCAGGATCTAAACTGAGAAAAAATGCAACTCTGCATTTAAAGAAAGTGATAGTTGCCCATGTACATATGACAGAAAACAGAAAGGTACCTACTGTAAGGTACTCAACACAATAAATGGAAATAAAGTAATGCAAAATAAACTTCAGGTTTCCTAGGTGATTTTCTCTGTTTTTTTTACAGTATTATACAAAGGAGTAGTTGGCTGGTGATTTTGGAAGGCATGCTTTGTCTTAATGTGGCAAGATAAGGGACACATTAGCTAATCACTGATATATTTAATAAGTAATGATTAACAAAAATGGACTCATCTTTCTATAAATAAGATAGTCAGTGATAGCTATTACTGTACTCTCAGGACCAGCTCATCCTTCTTAAATATAAATCTGCTCTGTGTGAGCCAGGAGCAGTCATTATTTTCAGCTGATTTCAAGCGCCCCTTGGAGAGAAAGCCTCTTTAACACTCTATAGAGAGTTAGAGAAGGATTTGATTAACAAGCAAACCCACAGCTAGACTGATACTACATTAATTGACAGTGACCAACCCTTGAAACCAAGAAAAAACAATAATTTCCTTTCTTATGGCTTACTCACGCTTTTGTTCCTAGCCAGATATGTCATGGTCACATTCTCTTTTTTTGATTCAGGTTTATCAGAGATGAAAATGACTCCTGTAAAAATCAAGGATTTGCTAATTGCTTTTCCACAAAGCCTTTGTCTTTTTTGATAAACTTTTTAATAGTGTGGCAGAAGCTCTAGACCATCTCTTGATCAGACCCACTTTAAAACTTAATTTTTTTATTATGGAAGTGAAAACATTTTTTTTTTTTTTTTTTTTTTTACGAGGGAAAGGGTGATGTTGTGTTTTCCACTTGTTTTATCTTCTCATTGATAATTTAGCTTGCTGACGGGAACGTATTAGTTTCTGGCATGGATAAACACACAGGGCTCATTAATGTTGTGACTAATATCTGGGACTTTTTTGCCCATAGCATACCTGTGGACAGCTGTAAGGTCCTGGTGTTTAAAAGCAGACTTACAGACTGTTGCTTGGTGCTTGAATACTTCAGTGATCTGCCTTCAGTACACAGATCTATTGAAACAGTGACTGAGCTGCTTGTGTTGTCCTCAAATGCCTACATTATTTATATGTATTTTTAATTACACTTTTCTTCTGAAATGTCCTGACTTTGTATATTGGGGTGAAAAGTATACAGTAGTGTCTGTCTTTAACTGTCAACATTTAAGTGATGTTTCTACTTCTCCAGAGTCGTCATTTCTGAAACTTTGTTTTCGATCAAACTCTGTGTAACTAGAAATTAGTTATAGCAGGAATTATCACAATAATTGTTAAAGGGACACACCTATAATACTCAAGAACAGTGCTTGGGAAATAGACTGCATTATTTATAATTAATTGTCTATAAAATCTATACAATTATACAATGCTACTCTTTAAGCAGAATGGTTGAACTGGAATTCTTCCTGAGACATCTCTAAACTGAATGATTATAGAGGTTTATAATTCTAAATATATCCTATGTAAGGAAAACGGAGCCATGTGTCTAATATACTATATTCAAAGACTATCAAGAAACTTAGGAATCTAGTTTGTCCTACCCGATATGTTTTGTTGCTAGATGGTTTTCTCTTTGGATGTACCTCTTACAGTGAAGATGCATCATGTACGCTGTCGTGGTTTAAACCCAGTCAGGTAACTCGTTAACTCCCCCCCCGCCCTTCTTTCCCTCCCCCTACTCCCGGAGGGATGGAGAGGAGAATCGAAAAGAATGCAACTCCCACGGGTTGAGATAAGAACAGTTTAGTAACTAAGGTATAACACAAATCACTACTGCTACCACCAATGATAATAATGATAAAGGAAATAACAAGGGAAGAGAATACAACACCTCACCACCAGCTGACCGATAACTCGCCCTCCAAGCCCGACCAAGCTCCGACCGATACCTCCTCCAACCCTGCAGTCTCTCAGCCCTTCCGGCTAACTCCCAGTTACATCCTGGGCATGACGTGCTGTGGTATGGAATACCTCTTTGGTCAGTTTGGGTCAGGTGTCCTGTTTCTGCTTCCTCCCGGCTTCCCCTCCTCCCTGGCAGAGCATGAGGCTCACAAAGTCCTTAGCCAAACCAAAACATCGCTATCAGTTCTGTTCCCGAGCTGAAAGTCAAAACACTGCACTGCACCAGCTACCAAGAAGGAGAAAAATGACTGCTACTGCTGAACCCAGGACATACGCTAAAATACTCCGTTATCTCATGGGAAAGAAAATAAAATGAAGGTGTGATCTTCCAGCTGTCAAGAGAAGTGTGCTGTGTATGTTCATAGTAGATTGTTAAGAAGAAACTAGTAAGGCTTTATTAATTTAATTTATTAATTTTAGGAAGTCTTAATTTTTTAAATAAAATGGGACTTTTATAAATATGGTTGACTCATTTGTGGAAGGTATGTACATGGTTATAATTTCCTGATATTGCAAATGAATCAAAATGTCTCCCTTTTCTGACACTTTCATAATTGGCAATTTCTTTGTGTTTCAGCAACTGATCTTTCTTAGGTATCTTATGATGTCTTTAGCTATCTTATGATATAAATCCTAAAGTTGAGGTATCTATCTCACATTTTCAAGTCTTGGCCATCTACAACTCCAATTATCCTCATCTTGTTTAGCTCAGTGGGCCTGAAGCTTTTAAGTCTTTGATGTTGCATAGCTTGCCTTCTAATGAAAATGGGCACGTAATTTTTAATAACAAGATCAAAACCTAGATGGATCAGACAGGAATAGTTTTGTAAAATTGTTGTTGTTCTATAGGCTCATGAATTTTTCACACCATTTTGTTCTTTCTGAGATATTCTGAAGAGGCATCACTAACCCAGATTAATAATGTGCTAAGATAGGGACAAACTATAATTACACAGTGAGGCATACCTGAGCAGAAAATGTAAAGTAGACCAGTGTACAGAGACCTGAGTTCCTCTCCAAGCATGGAAGGAATGTGCTAGTTTCGTTCACTCAGAAAGGGGAAATTCATCGATTCTTGCAGGAGAGGGAAGGAAGGTATCCCAGTTATGTACAGCACGCAGATTATTTCAGCAATTCCTAGTAACCTTTCCCAAACAGATAGCTGATTGTTAGGAAGAGTCCAGGAACAGTAACTATTATATATGCTGGTGTGCGTTTAGACTGTAACTCTTATTTCTTAATTTACTTCTTGCACTTCGCTGCTTATACTGCTGGAACTCCAGAATGACATATTTTTAGTTTGGGCACTTACCTAAGACACGTGCCATCTACCTTTGCATATGCTGAACTGCTAATACACAGGGAAAATATTTTCTTATTTTGTCTTTTCATTGCTTTGTTTTTCAATTTTGTCTTCTCATAGTATAGCACACTATGCTCACTGTAATTCAGATAACCCTGGAATTCAATCACATCAATAGCATACACAATAAAACTGACAGGCAGGCAAATGCTGATCCACCAGGCATAACATGGTCAACAATTCTGTGTATGCCAATCAATTGGATCAATTGGATCATCCGTAAAATGGTCTTACGTATTTTTTTTTTCCCTTGTCTGATGTGCTACATCATGACAGAGTAATGACAGAGGATAAAGTGAATCAGCATTGGCATATGTCATCTTGTATTGCTACTTTAAATATTGAGGATATTCATCAAAAGACTTGCCATGTTTTCATATATTTTGGCATTTATTTATCACTTTGTTCTTAAAGACAAAGTTGAAATTGGAACATAATTTTCACTATCAGGTTTATGGCCACAAGATCTTGCATATATAAAACTGAGACATACCTGGTTCCTGGTGTATGATGAAATATTGTTGGCATTAACACCCTGTTATTTCCTCATTGCTTCCACCTGAAATTCAACTTACTGTGCACTCTGTGCTATCCTGTTATTGGGTAGTAGGCTCCTTGAAGGAGAAAGCAGGATTTTTGCTCTTTGTTTTGTAAACTCTAGTCAAAGTAGTCATCTTACAGATTAAGAGTCATCTCATTTCTTTCCTGGGCAGAAAAAGCTATTAATGAAGAAAGGCTACATCAAAAACACACACATATTCACATATACACAGTTGTGAAACTAACAGGCAGAGAGAAATACTTGTCTCACTATACTGCTCATGGAGCTTACTGCAAAGCTATCACTGGTACCTGTATGAACACAGTCATATGACCTGCATATGACCTGAATCATCTGCCTCGCAGCATTAGAAGATCCTCAGATGGATATTGAATTGTCAGCAAACATGAGTCCAGCCATTCCATTGAAATACTGAGCTACTAGATTGTATGGAATGGCTAAATTGTCAGATTTGCAGAGATCCATGTACTCTGGAAGCTATTTCCTACTAATATTAGGCTAACCATCCAAATTTACTATCTGATCACGTGACCACAAACCAAGAACATGCCTGGTTTTTCTTTACTGTGAGTTTATGCGTCATCATCTCTAACATTTCTGGAGATATTTTAGTATGAAAATTGCTATATGCATGTGAAATATCAGTTTTATAACACCCATGATATGATTATGTTAGAAGTAAAAACAAAATACCATGCAGATGTACAATTTTCTTAATTCAGTGAGTTCTTTATTTTGAAATCTGTTTCAGCACTGAAGTGAGCACTGAAGCAGGAAAAGCAATTTCCCCAAGGATCAGGTACCTATATTCTTTAAATGCTTAAAGAGGTGCAGTGCTATCAGATTTGATGATGCCAAGTATTCTTTCTGAAATTATGTCTTGCTATTTAATTCACATGTTACACTGAGTAAAATGGCACTATTTAGCAATGGGAGCTAAGAAAAGATTGTTATCTACAAAATAAGTGTACATTATCTGGAATTATCTGGAAATGCTGCAGCAATGGAAAGAATAATAATGTTTTCCAGAAAGACCTTTTTGAACAATTAATTCACCCTGAAAAGTCTGGATTCTAATTTTCAGTATATATGCCTTCAAATTTTATCTAGTTCAGTATTTAATGATTGAAAATAATGACCTTAAAATGAAAAGTCTGTTGTGATCCTGGTTTTGGTTTAAAACTGTCTTACAAACTTTCTTATGGGATGAATTCTCCTTGCTTCAGAGCACACTCTCTAAAACACTTAAACATACAGTTAGCTACAAGTGTATGCCTAAATGCTACTGAAAACAATTTCTTAAGTACTTAAGGAATACTTGTACAATTTAATTTTTAGATGTTTTGCTGAATAATCTAAATGGCAAAGACTCTTTTAAGACTTACGTCTTGCCAAGATCCGCAATTCAGGCAGTTTTTACATTTATACCACAGGTTTACGACAATGTTGCTTATGTTTGATGTCTGAAGGACAAATAATTAAATACTTTCAGTGAGAATGTGGCAGAAAATCACCTAAAACATGTTTTTCTTTAAAGCTTCAGTTTTGTGTTGGCAGCTTTTAACTCATCTACCTCACCAATGTTCTTTTCAGTTCTAACTCTTGTTCTTTCTGGCTTAAGCAATTTCACCAGCACTTGGCAACAGCTGTATCTCTTATTTTCAACAAATAATTTGATAGAAATAAAAGGAACTCTTTTTACCCTCACTAAACTTGTGGTAACACCTTAGTCTCCATCACAGCATAAGAACCTGATAATTCTTCTAAATTCATACCAGTGACACTCAGGAAACTGAAACTGCGAGGTAAGGGAAAAGCACTACATCTTTGCCAGCTTTGCTAGGAGAACCCAACTACAGAAGTATGTCCAAAAGATACTGAAAATATACTGTGAAAATTATAGCTCCTGTATGGTAAGTCCCCTTACAAGTATTCCTTAGGAATAGGTTTCCTTTACGTTTTTCCTTAGGAGGAGAAACCTGTCCAGTGTCTACCACCTACTCCTCCTTTAAAAGGAAAGGTGGCACTTGTAGTTTGTGCTTTTTTGTTCAGATGATCAGCATCCTACTGTTAAAGTGTGACTTCAGCCTTGCTTGTACATGGGAATTAAAGTACAGTATCCTCTATTTTGTGACATACACAAAAAATATCAGTATTTTCCTTATATGTCACTGCAGCAGTATTTCATAGACATTCACACACTCAATTCATTAAAAGCAGGAAATAAGTGTATTTAGTAACAGGCATTTTGTAGCTATCAACTCCAGCATTAGTGTTTATTTGCCAAGCGAGTAGTGTGAGAAAATGAACAGGAACCAAACTGGGTACTATATTCTAGAAAGAATACAACAAAAACTTGCAGCTAGTATATCCTCTTCCAGATAATGTTTTGATACAATGATGTATATGGCGAGTCAGAAAGTTTTCTTTTTCTCTTCTGAGTTTATGAAAATCTCTTTTGCTCATCAGTCATCTTGTAAACTCATCAGAGATTGCCAGACCACTTCCTAGGAAAACAGAAAGTAAAAAAAGAGTAACAGTTTTAAACTGAAAGGGTATATTTAGATCTGATCATGAGGACAGTCATGAGGCAATAACACAGATAGCCCAGAGAGCTGTGGCTGCCCAATCCCTGGAAGTGTTTGGACAAAACTTTGAGAAACCTCATCTAGAGAAAGATGTCCCTGCTCATGGCAGGGATCTGGACTCGATCTGTGAAAGTCCCTACCAACTCAGACCCGTTTATGATGCTATGGTTCTATGAAACTTACTGGTACACAAACTATGAAATCATTGCACGTCCATCATTGTTTATAGCAGTTAGTACCTTGACACAGCACTCCAAGAAAATAAATCATGTTGGCTTAGAAGGCCTGTATTATTAACTAGTAGGAAGCTACTCTGACAAGTTCTGTAATTTCAGACTGCAAAAATGTACCTTATTCTTCAGTTGCTGATCTTTATAACTGTGTTGATATGACTGTAATTACCATTAAAACCAGACAGAATTAGAGACAATGTACCTGCACTGTGGCTGGGCCTGAAATGTAAGCAGTACACCACTGTTCCAAGGCCACTAAAATGCTAAAAATGTCTAATTCAAATACAAAATGTAGTTATCTTGAGGCCGTGGTTTTTTTTTTTTTTCCATTTATTTCATGAGTCCATGATTTCAATGTGTCTCTGAAATGAACAAATGGCAGCTTGTGGACTATGCAGATTGTATTTGGTATCAGTAGATCATTTTTTAACTCTCATGTGTTGCATGAAATTTTGGTTTGGTCACATCAACTGTAATGTAAGAGATTCTGAATGCCACACTTACTGTCTTTGAATTTTTAATTGCTCTGTGCAACCAGACCTCAAAAATCAGCTGAGATTTCCCCCTTACTAAATCAAATGCTTCAAAATGCTATACTGTCCATATTAGACTCTACCATATGCTTTGGTTCTTTAATTTTGGTGTTATTTATAGCTGGTAAACTGGATTCAAACTGTAATTTAAAAACAAAGTAGTGTGGCAGCTGAGATACACCCATCTAGAACAATCCCCAGTAGTAGCTTGGAATACAATTGCTTCAGCATCCTAATGACCGAAAAGTATAAAGACTTTAGTCAGGTCCTCCCCAGATCCCCAGAATTCAATATTATCTTTAGCACTCAGGAGTGCAGAATCAGACTCTCTTTTTTTGGCAGAAATAACCCTGGCAGCTATTGTCTACACTGTTGTTTATTGAGGAAACATGCCTTTGGTTGGTGCCCCTAAATGATTTTGTATCTGGTTAATAGCAGTTTCAGCATTTTAGAAAAAAATTACTGTGGATGGTAACAAGAAAGTGTGTAGGTCTATTAGGAAGGAAAATCCTGGAGGTAAAGGTGACAGCTTTACAACACTAGGCCTTGCCTTATTTACAATAACTCATTTTGTATATAGTGTTTCATATTGGCGAAGCCAAGGGCTAGAGCTGTTTGTTATTTACATCAACCTATAAGGGGGATGGTAGTATCCGAAAGAGCAGAAAATAGGTCTGTTGATTAGAACGGTAAATTAGGGCAAGACAGAAAGACAAGAGAAGAATAACTGTGTTCCATAGACATGCATAAACATTTCATGTTGTTTGCTACTTGTTACTTGGCTTCCCCATAAACTGTGTTCCAGAAGTCTTTAAACTAATAATAAAGCTTTCCTCCTCATCCCACTCCCTGGGTTATTTATCTCTGTTTGATTAGTCAGACCTTCTGTTTGTCTGACCTCTGTTGTGGTAAGGAAAAAAAAGTTGTTTTGCTCAGAGCACTCAAACTGCCAAGAAGGCAAAACCATCTCCTATACAGCTGTGCAGGCATTTGCTTTTGACACAGCTGAAAAGGAGCCCTGTATGTGGGGAGGTACATTTGGGTTTTTTTGTGTACCATAGTAGATTTAGCTCTTCAGCTAACACCCTGCAGGCCCGCTGGCCTCCATACACCAATAGAGAGACCATTCAGACACCACATAGAAGTCTTCCTGAGATGTAAATTCTTATCTTGACTGTGGATTTTACAAGATTCTGTTTTGCTTCATGACATATTTTATCCAGTCTGTTCCAGGTACAGTAAGTAAAAAACCTCACACTTTAGTTGTGGCACCATGTTAACCATTTATCAAAACACTATATGAGGCTGGTAGTATATTACAGTATTTAGTTTCATTAAAAGTTTAATTTCTGTAAAAAGAAAAATATTGAATATATAAATATTTTAATACAGAATTAAATAGATTTTACTCTTTATTTTCTCTTTTTTTTTTTTTTGGTAACAGTTTCTCTAAGTATCTTCTCTATCAGGAATAGTCTCTGGTTTGATTTGATTCCATTTTCAACAGTGTACCTTTTCATTAATTCAAAATGGTAAGAAAAGAACTCACTGAAGGTTGTTGAATTTTGCAGATTAACAATTTTGACAATTGACATGAGCAAAATTTTATCTTTAAATATTGTCCTGGGTTCAGCAGTAGCAGTCATGTTTCTCCTTCTTGGTAGCTGGTGCAGTGCAGTGTTTTGACTTTCAGCTCGGGAACAGAGCTGATAACAATGATGTTTTGGTTTGGCCAAGGACTTTGTGAGCCTCATGCTCTGCCAGGTAGGAGGGGAAGCCAGGAGGAAGCAGAGACAGGACACCTGACCCAAACTGACCAAAGAGGTATTCCATACCACAGCACGTCATGCCCAGGAGGTAACTGGGAGTTAGCCAGAAGGGCTGGGAGACTGCAGGGTTGGAGGAGGTATCGGTCGGTGCTTGGTCGGGCTTGGAGGGCGAGTTATCGGTCAGCTGGTGCTGAGGTGTTGTATTCTCTTCCCTTGTTATTTCCTTTATCATTATTATCATTGGTGGTAGCAGTAGTGATTTGTGTTATAGCTTAGTTACTAAACTGTTCTTATCTCAACCCGTGGGAGTTGCATTTTTTTTTTCCGATTCTCCTCTCTGTCCCTCCGGGAGCAGGGGAGGGCAAGAAGGGGGGAAGTGAGCGAACGAGTTACCTGACTGGGTTTAAACCACGACAAATATACAAATAGTCTCACTGCCTTTAAAGTAAAGTAAGTGTTCCAGTTTTGACTTCAAAAGCATATATGCTTGAAGGTAGCAATGAGCATGCATTATAAAATATATACATTTTGAAATACACAGATGATAACTAGAATTTTGTTTCATTCACTCTGATTCAGGAGCAGACAGAAATACATAAAGTGTGTTGCATAGTGGGTTGTACTTGGACAGATATTAGCATTAAAATGGTGTTTGGGGTTACGGATGTAATGAACTCGTAGTTGGATATTACAAAACAGGCTTAACATCCAGATTTTTTTTTGCTTACTTTATTTTGACTTCATCCTTTTATTTTCCAGTTATAAATACTTAACATTGAGCCAAAGACTTTGCTGACTAAAACACTGATGACAGATGAGTCATTCTGTCACAGCTACATCACTTCACGTACCTTTGAAAAAGACCTGATTCTCCTCTTTTCTGGAAACTGAGCTGACTCATTTCAGAATCAGCATAGCACCGTGTCATCACACTCTTGGGATATGGAGTACTTCAGTGTAGTCTTCTTCACTGTGCCCCTAAAAGTACTCCGAAATCCTTTTTAGTGTACATGAGAAAAGATTTCCAGTTGTTAAGTCTGACTGATGCATGTTGCTGTGTATTTTAGGTAGTTACAAGCTTATCAGGGTCTTCAAAAAGTTCCTCTAGTGTTTTCTAGTCAGATCTCAAGTCCTTATTGTCAGAAAACTGGATTATGATGCCACTACATCACCAAGACAGAATTTCAGTGTTATAGGTACAGCTCCTAAACATGGGGAAAAATGTTTTTGTTAAGGAGATCTAATTATAGAACAACTTTCTGCAGTAATCAGGAAAATCTATAAATGGCTAAGTATATCCATGACTTTTGTGGCTTTTTATGAACAAGATAATTTTGGGTTTAAGGATTTATTTAAGGACTGTTTTTACTCATCAGTCCTACTCCAATATATTGTGTTTCCAATTAAATTTCAGAAATCCCAAGGAGAATTTTGCCTCTAATATGATGGAAGTTTTTGTGACTCCTGGACAACCTGTGGTGTTTGTTGTCTTGTTTGGGGGGTGGTGTATGCCTTTTTGGGGGTGGGAGGTTTGGTTTGGTTAGGTTTGATTTGTTTTATAGGCTGTTGGTTTTGCTAGATATGGCTTCTATCAGCCATCAAGCCTAAGGTGATACATAGCACCATAAACCCCTGAGACAGCTAAGTTCACACCAGAATAAATGACAAGTACACAAAGGGCAGAAAGTGCATTATGAACTACACGAACGTTTACCCCAGAAGGAGGAAAGACTGAGGTTTAATTTATACTGGGGGCCTAAGTATTCTGGAGCTCATTCCCAGGTCATGAGCCATCCCCTTCCAGCTGTAAGAAAAAAAAAAGCCACTGTAAACTCTTTCCATGTTGCTACCATTGATACCTTTAACATGTCTTCACACTGATGGTACAAACCTTGATAAGCTGATGTGGATTTTCTCTGTGAAAATACAGTCAGCCCTGTAGAACATCTGTATGTGTTTTGTATCTTTCTGACCTTTTCGGCATCATGCTAATGCTATAATAAGTCACCTCTTTTAGAGCCTGAAGTGTTACCTTTCACCCCCAAACAAGTCTGGCAACTGTGCCCACTGCAGATATATCAGGACAATGTAGCATGTAAATGTGTCGAGCAATATGAATGTGCTTTCGGCAGATGTGAACTTGCAGTTAGGTTTGTACCGTGAGAGGGGGAAGAGGATAAGAGCGTATTTAGCTATTTTACTTTTTTTGTCCTTGCACTGTGAGGGTGGAGAAACCCTGGTACAGGTTGCCTGGAGAAGCTGTGGCTGCCATATCCCTTTCAGTGTTCAAGGCCAGGTTGGACGGGGCTTGGAGCAATCTGGTCTAGTGGATTATTAAGTCTTTGTAAAATAAAAGTAACAGAAAGCCTAAGGCCAGTACTGTCCTCTCTGTTAGCTCATTATTTCCTGTTGTTTTGTCTCCAAATTATATGTTGTTTTCTAGATCTAGAAGCTCCCTTCGCAGTCAGCTTAAACATCTGAAGCCTCTAGGTATTTATTCCTTTCAGTATCCTTAAAATGTTAAAGCCAATGTTTAGAACTGTAGAATGTCTACTCTAGGGTGTCTAAAATTTGCAGAGGCCAGATCATAACAGCTGAACATTTAGGGCCTTTCAGGTGTCTTGCTTTTGAGAAATATTGAGAATCCTGTGATAAACGGATGCATCTGCTGTCAGCACGAAGGGTTTTATTTCTCACAGAGGGATTAGAAAGGCAGCTCTCGTGGTTGGGAGCCACCTGGAGTCAGCACACAAAACCTGCAGCCCTTCATAGTCTGCCAGTGCAAACTGACAGCTTTTCTCATGCATGCATTTATGATATCTCAGCTGGCATGTGCATTTTAATGCTGAAACAGTACTGAATGACAGTGATAAATCTAGGAGTTAATTTGCAACAGAATAGACTTGCCCCAGAAATTGAGTCTTTGTTCAACAGTTTCTTTTCAGTACTGTTACCCTTGTGAGTTTCATTTTACCTGTGTAGCCAAGTTCAAAGTGGCGGTGGTAGCAAAAACAGCTACTTCTTCCCCATCCAGATATACCTTATTATCCTCAGTTCAAGGATTTCTCAACAGTTTGATTTGCTTTTTGGGTAGCAGCTCATAATTAAAAGGCTTTTTGATTTGTGAGTATGCAGAGGGAATACACAACTGAAAAGCCTCACTCTTTCCTGACCTTATGGAAATCCTTTTAATACAGTAGAAAAGACATTAGGAACTCATGTTGGTATAAGCAATAATGTGTCAGATTTGACTTCACTGCAGTGTTGCCTAATTAGCTGAGAAACATCTCTGAGATTTGACAAGGAAAATATGTTTAGTTCAAAATCATGTTGGTGGTGAAGAACACTTTTCAACTCATATAATGCAAATTAAGTGGTATTTAGCTCTACTAAGATAAATAACTCCACTAAGATAAATATAAATTTAAATATGTGAATAGGAAATAAATTGTTGAGGACAGCATTCTGGGGAAAAACAAATGTCTTTGATTTATTATATTTTTATTAGGATTTTTAGCGATGTCCTGGTGTCAGTTTTCTAGGTATAGATCTATCTTCAGAAACACTTCAATTTTTCTGGTCTATTTCTTTTAAATATGACCTGAACATCATTATTATTTCTGGAAAAAAAAATATGTCATGTATCAAAATCATGAGTAAAAGAATTTCTGAGGAAAAGGCAATATTTTAGATTTCTGTTATGTTTTTGCATTGAAAGAGAGAGCTAACATATTAGCTACCCTAATAAATAGAAATTTTGAAAAAGATCGTGGATGTGATGAAAAATTATCTACAAATCATAAAATTCATAGTAGAATTGTAAATATAGGTCATACGCTATGAAATATCTAACAGTAAAATTAACACATCAGTTCTATACTTTGGATAATGTTTATACCATCAATTCAAAGCTGGAAATTTATCATTATTTGGTTTATATTCCTTTCTTGAATATCATCCAAATGAATTTTCTCTCCATTAAGAATTTAATTTCAATAAAAGGTCATTCAGCAATAGGAAAGAAGTTCATTATTTTAATCATCAACCAACACCCCCAAGTCTTCTCCGCAGGGCTGCTCTGAATCTCTTCTCTGTCCAACCTGTAGCTGTGCCTGGGATTGGCCTGACCAAGGTGTAGGACCTTGCAGTTGGCATGGCTAAACTTCATAAGGTTGGCGTCAGCTCACCTCACAAGTGTGCCAAGGTCCCTCTGGATGGCATTCCTTTCCTCCAGCATATCAATCAAACCACACAGCTTGGTATCGTCAGCAAACTTGCTGAGGGTGCAATCAATCCCACTGTCCATGTCAGCGACAAAGATGTTGAACAAGACCGGTCCCAACACCAATCCCTGAGGGATACCACTTGTTACTCATCTCCAGCCGGACATTGAGCCATTGACCACAACTCTTTGCATGCAGCCATCCAGCCAGGTCTTTATCCACTGAGTGTTACATCTGTCAAATTGATGTCTCTCCAATTTAGAGACAAGGGTCGGACAAGGTGGGAAGGTGTCGACCACTTTGTACAAGTCCAGGCAGATGATGTCAACTACTCTACCCCTGTCCATCAGTTCTGTAGCCCTATCATAGAAGGCCACCAAATTGGTCAGGCAGGATTTCCCCTTAGTGAAGCCATACTGGCTGTCACCAAACACCTTGCTGTTTTTCATGTGCCTTAGCATGCCTTCCAGGGGAACCTGTTCCAACATTTTGCCAGGCACAGAGGTGAGACTGACTGGTCTGTAATTCCCCAGGTCATCCATTTTCCCCTTCTTGAAAATGGGGGTTATATTTCCCCTTTTCCAGTCATTGGGAACTTCACCTGACTGCCATGATTTTTCAAATATGATGGACAGTGGCTTAGCAATTTCATTTGCCAGCTCCTTCAGGACTCATGGATGTATTTCCTCAGGTGCAATGGAGTTGTGTATGTTCAGGTTCTTAAGATGGTCTCAGACCAGATCCTCTCCTACAGTGGGCACAAGGTCTTCATTCTCACAGTCCCTGCGTCTGCCTTCCAGGACTTTGGTGGTGTGGTCAGAGCATTTGCCAGTGAAGATTGAGGCAAAGAAGTTATTAAGAACCTCAGCCTTCTCCAAATCGAGGGTAGCCAGGTCTCCTGATAGCTTCAGGAGAGGGCCCACATTGTCCCTAGTCTGTCTTTTACTTGCAATTTACGTATAGAATCCCTGCCTCTTTCACATCCCTTGAGAAGTTTAATTCTAACTTGTCCTTAGCTTTCCTAACCTGGTCCATAGCTTCCCACAGAACATCCCTCTGTTTTTCCGAGGCTGCCTGTCCTTGCTTTCACCTTTTATAAGCCTCTTTTTCCTTTGAATTTTCCTCAGCAGCATCTTATCCATCCAAGGAGGTCTTCTGGCCATCCTGCTGCACTTCCTTCTAGGTGGGATGCAACACTCCTGAGCTTGCAGTAGGTGATCCTTGAATATCAGCCAACAGCCTTGGGCCCCCCTGCCCTCTAGGGTTATATCGCATGGAACCTTACTAAGCAGGTTCCTGAAGAGGCAAAAGTCTGCTCTCTTGAAGTCCAGAGCAGTGAGCTTGCTGCACTCTCTTCTCATTGTCCTGCGGATCTCGAATTTGACCATTTCATGATCGCTGCAACCAAGGCTGCCCTGGAGCATCACATTTCCAACCAGCCCTTCCCTGTTGGTGAACACGAAGTCAAGCATGGCCTCCTCTATTGCTTGCAGAAGGAAGTTGTCTTCCACACAATCGAGGAACCTCCTGGATTGGTTGTGTCAGGCTGTGCCATCCCTCCAACATGTAGCAGCATGTCTGAAATCCCCATGAGAACAAGGGCCTGTGAGCATGAGGCTGTTCCTATCTGTCTATAGAGTGCTTCATCCAAAGAGTCCTCTTGGTCAGGCAGTCTGTAAAAGATCCCCACAACAATGTCTCCCATAGCTATATTCCTTTTAAGTCTGACCCACAAAGTCTCTGTGGACTGCTCACCTGTTCCCAGACAGAGTTCCATGCTCTCCGGCCTGTCCCTAACATAAAGGGCAACTCCCCCTCCCCGCCTGCCAGGCCTGTCTTTTCTAAAGAGCCTGTAACCTTCCATTCCAACACTGCAGTCATAGGAGCCATCCCACCATTTTTCTGTGATGCCTATTATATCATATCCCTGTAAACTTCCACACATCTGTAATTCCTCTTCTTTGTTCCCCATGCTACAGGTGTTTGTATAGAGGCATCTGAACCAAGCTTCAAATGAAGCCGGCTCACTGGCTGGAGCGGCTGGAATATCTCTACATTGCTCCGAGCATTTATTATAGGTTCTGGCAACTGACTGGGTGTGTTGGGATGGAATGATGCTCCCCTCCCCCAACACATCTAGTTTAAAGCATCCCTGACTAACCTGGTAAGCCTCCTACATAAACCACTCTTCCCCTTAGACCAGCTCCACCAGCCCCCAGTAGACCTGGCCTACTAACTTGGGTTCCGTATTCAAGACACCCAAACCCCTGACTATGGCACCACTGTTCTAACCATTTATTAACCTGGCCAATCCTCCTAGCCTTTTTGGTGGCCTCTCCTTTATCCTGGAGAATCAACAAAAAGACTGTCTGACCTCCAGAGCCCCTAACCTCCTCTCCCAGGGCTCTCTAGTCCTTCTTTATGTTCTCCAGGCTACTGCTGTCTGTATCACTAGCCCCCATATGGATCACTAGAAGTGGGTAATAATAAGTGGGGCAAAAAATTTTACTTCCTTTGGATAGTCAGGTTTGACCATGTTTTTGACACTCTGGCAGGGCCATGGCTGACCCCACCGGGGCCGATCTGAGGGCCTCACTAAACCATCCAACCTGTAGTAGTGACAGACGGTGTGTACAAAGGGCAGGGACTAAATCAACATGAGCTTATGACCCGCACTTCCTGGGAATTCCTTGCTCATGGGGAAGAATTGCAATCCCTTATCCCCATCACAAACGGGGTTCAGTGGGTTACCCGCACCTGCTGCTGGCGGAAGGTAGGCACAAGCTGAACCAGTCAGTGTGGCCCTGGACATCTAAGGGCATCATAGACTTGTTATTGCTCAATCTCGGGTGGCTGAATGCCACTTGTCCCTCTTAAGAAGTTGGACGCTGACCACTCGGGGGTCACGTAACTAGTTAGCATGCCAGAGTCTCGTTTGTCATTGGAATTAACCTGACAAATTGCTCCACCAACTAAGAACGGCCATACACCACCACCCACGGAATCAAGAAGGAGGTCTCAATCTGTCAATCCTGTCCGTGTCTGGGCTGGGTGAGGTTTCCTGTGCTGTAACATAGACCATTATTGTTCAGATTAGCAGGGACAGATAGGCACATAAACCCTGCTAAATTGAAGGGACTTGGATGCCTTCAATGTCTGTGAACCTGGATGTTATCCTCTGCTTCACTGTAACGTATATTGAAAAATCCTTACATTTGTAATAGCAACAGCAACAAAAAGCTAGTCTGTTTCTTAACCCTTAATAAGATTTATGTGAGGGATTAAATGGAAGAGTTGTATTATCCTCTTTGATGTGCCATCAGTTTTCCAGACCATAGGTTTAAAGTACAGAAAAGTTGGTGCCACATTACAGAACAACTATTCTCCCACTCTCAAGAAAATGCAGTTGCTGTCACTGCCAGTTCATCACTGCTTAATGTATGGGATATAATTTTGCATGGAAGGTATCACAGGAACTAACCGCTAGTTTATGTTAGGAAACCAACAAACAATGTCAATTTACCACTTCCTGAAACATCAGCAAACCAAGTCAGAGCATCTAAAGTTATCATTACATGGAAACATGTCAGCAGCTAAAAAAAAACAAAGGGAGACATAAATGGTGGTTGCTGAGAGGTTTCTTTCCATGGATTTAAATGACTTTATCCTTTCTTTAAAGTCTTTTTCACAGTGAGCTAAATATGTTTGAGACTGGTAGCTGCAACGGCTCACTTATAAAAATCCTACTGTGTATTTTTCTCATTTGCTGTAGTTCCTTTGTAAAATTAGGATGTTTATCCACTGACTTTAATTGAAACATGTCTATTTATAATGGTTCAAGGTAGACTGTATTGTTCACAGAAATAATACGTGAAGATTGACTCCTTCTAGCTTTATTTAAAATATTCTGTTTTAAAAATCACATTATATTAGAGTCTGGTTTAGAACCTTTTTATGTCATTACATTTTGTATTGCTCACTAATGGTAGGCTTACGTTACCATTGGATTTTCTTGCTGAACTACAGTAGAAGACGCATTATTTTATCTCACCGATTTTAACTTGATGGAAGAAACACAGTGGGAAAATTTGCTAATAGCAGCATTTACCAGAAGTAATTTCTGTTTATTAATGCACTTGGCAAGTCATATAAGCTAAGTGGGGTATGGACTGTTCAGTATTTTCATGGGAGATCTTTCTGGTAGAGGTTGGGGATACACTATGGGGGAAATGGTGCATAAGTGGTAGCAATATACCTTGTCATTATAGTTAATTTATATCACATTATGATGATGTCTCTTATATGGGGAATAAATACAATTCTTGTCTGCTTCCTTGATTCCTTAAACACTGAACAGAGTTTTAGCATGAATTTTACAATGCAGTGCCTTCTGCTTTCCTATATTACACCAGGACCTGAGTCTGAATGTAAGTTTGAATGTTAGTCAGAAATTTTTAGTACAACCATTTCACACTAGTTATACTGATTCAGAAAACACGGAACCTTTTGGCAGTGAGAACATGTTTGCTGGAGGTTCACTGGAAGTTTTTCAAGTCCAGGATGAATTTTTCTGAAGTTTCTCTTTTTGTCTTTTAGTCCCTGCTGGAAAGCTGTTACTAGTACCTAGTAATTGTCTTTGTTCTGCTGATCACACTTTAAAAAGAAATAGTGGTAACTTATATCTTTGTATCTAATGCTTGTGAGAAAAAGCAGCTGAGAGATACTCTGAGAGTAGTGATTTTTAATTATTAATTCAAGTTGGTTTCAAAACCAAAGCAGGTACAAAACTGTATGAACAAGTCTTGTCCTTGTTCTGCAGTCTGAACAACATGACTAGCTCTCCTACTTCAATCACTATAAATGTTAATTTTGTTTTGTTTTTACCTTAAAACTTACTTCAGCCTGCTTCCTGTGTAGTTTTGTATGTTACGCTTTTTTTAAAAAAAAGGAAATGCAGTTTGACAACTGTTTCAGTGAAGAAATTGCTCCTAATATCCAGTCTAAACCTCCCCTGTCACAGCTCGAGGCCATTACCCCTTGTCTTTTCTGTTTTCACTTAGGAGAAGAGACCAGCCACCTCCTGGTTCCATGTTCCTTTCAGGCAGTTGTAGAGAGCAATAAGGTCCCCCCCTGAGCCTTCTGTTCTCCAGACTAAACCCCCCAGGTCCCTCAGCTGTTCCCCATCACACTTGTGCTCCAGGCCCAGCACCAGCTCCATTGCTCCTCTCTGTCCCCACTCCAGCACCTCAATGTCTCTCTTGTAGTGCAGGACCCAGAACTGAACACAGGATTTGAGGTGCAGCCTCACCAGTGCCCAGTGCAGAGGGATGATCACTGCCCTGGCCCTGCTGCCACACTATTGCTGGTACAGGCCAGGATGCTGATGGCATCCTTGGCCACCTGGGCGCAAGCTGCTCATGTTCAGCTGCATCAATCAGCACCCCCACATCCTTTTCCATGAGCAGTTTTCAGCCACTCTTCCCCAGGCCTTGGCATCCCCTCCAACTTTTCCTTCCCCTCTCCTTAAGATATTCTGGTATTACTGGTGTTTCCAGCTACTCAAAGTTGCTGTGAGTATTAATGCAAGTCAGAGAGTGGATAAGATTTTGGAACAGAACTACTGTCTTCACCTCTTGCTGTTCATCATGTGTATGTTTGCACATTGGTCGTAAAAAGTCTATTTGGTAAGATTCAGTGGGCAGAAGAATGATTGCAGATTACTTTTTACTTGACAAGTCAATCTAAAAATTCAGGAATGAGCTCCAAAAGAGTTGCTTACAAGGATGTTTTGTCATTTTTCCAAGACAGTGCAACAGAAGTCAACATTCCAATTTTTGGGCATGAACATTTGAAAAGATCATACATTTTAGATAATACCTAGGGTCTTGGGGGTTTGAAACCATCAGAACGACCATAACTGTTAAAACTATCCAGTATTTCAGAGATAAAATAGTAGTGATAAAATGCCTGTCTGGTTGCTGAAATAGTCTGACTTTGGTATTGTAACATTTTTACATATTCATATATACATAAACACTTTATTAAAAGAATAAAATCAGGTATGTTTAGTATGCCCTGGGCATGTTCTTAGAAAGATATTTGATTTTACAGATTGATAGAGACAAGGATGTCACTTAAACTTTTAATTTATTTATTGCTTTTTCTCTTTTGTGCCAGTTTTTTCCTATGAACATGTTATACTGTTCTTAGACTCCGTAACTTCGTTGCTACCTTCTCTATGCTAATGACATGTTTGTGCTTTCTTCTTTTCTCATGAACCTCATCAGCTGATCTGTAAAACCACTGACTTTATTATACTGTATTATTTTTAAGTCCATCTTCTGTGCTGGTACATTTAAAACCTCAATGTTTATAAGAACAGAAGTTAAAGATCCACTGAAATAGTGAATCTAAACTAAATTGAATCAGCAATATGGAATCACAGATCCCTGAGTTGCAACTACTGTGTTCATTTTCCTAGACTATTTAACTGTAGGATTTTGTTATGAGGGTAAAGATTCTTTTGGAAACAGGAGAGTATGAATATGCAGAAGTTTTTGGTAGAATAAAGAGGGATAGGAAGTTCAGGACAAGATATTCATATCGTGGATACTATTACCATAAAGAGCATTGTGTTAGCTCACAATGTACTCTCTGGCCTTGAGAAATGGTTATAGGATTATTTTCAAAGTTGTTGGTATAAATCAAATTCAGAACAAATTAGAAGGACAGTAGGATTCTACTCTAACTTTTCTCAAAACTGCATGGGTGTCTAAGCATTTTCTCTGTGGGCCTGTGAGCCTGTACAAACACATAAATTGTAAAAAGTTGATACCTTCTATACATGAAAGTTAATATTGTTGCACTGATCAAAAGTGTGTTTCAGAACCGAAATACAACCTCAGCCTTTTCCTAAGCAAGTACTGGGAGGCAAAAAAAAAAGTATCAGAAAGGGAATAGAAATTATATTGAAAATAGCAGACAAGACTTAAGTTTATTATTCAAAGAAAACATACATTTCAGTGCCAGCATAGGTATCATGTATGCCTTTAAGAATTAATGAACATTGGATAAGCATGATTGGAAACAACTAAAAAATAAATGCAAGGACTGAAATAATTTTTTATTTTTAAAACACAAGAGAACTTTAAAGTTATGTAGTTGCTCATGTATATTAGGTCTACATTTATTCAACTGAGGCAATCTGCATTTGCTTAGCCACAGATGAATATAAAGAAGATACTATTCATCTGAAACAATGATCCTTTTACTTATCATAGTTGCCATGTGATGTACATGTCCCATGGAAACGGAATGTTCATTGTGTTCTAAAATATTCATTAAAAATTTCCAGGCAACTTGCAATTCAAAATGTTTCACAATATATGGTATGGATCAAAAGGTTTTGTTTTGATTTTATTTTTTACAATTTTTTTACTGATTCTGCTTTTACATGTACTTACTCAAATACCTTTTTTATCCATTTATTCTGTTTTAATACCCTCCTTTAAAGCCACATTTTGATGAAGTGCTTTGTGTGTGGCATAAATTAAAGTTTAAATTCTCTGATTTATACATCTATAAAAATTTGAAGCAGTATTATTTGCATTTCCAAAGGAAAATGGTAACAATAAAAGCTGATGATGGTTTGCATTTGTTAGTTGGGAGTGTTAATTTACACAGAAGAAAGGATAATGGGTAAGGAAAAGAGGAGGAAGCAGGAAGAATATTTTTATAAAGCAGCATGGAATACCCATACCATTTTGGTATTAGTTTCCAAAATTAATTTTCTCTGGAAAATTACTGCTGATGAAGAAGACATTATATTCCACTGAGGCTTCTGTCCTGCTGGGGAGCCCAGACAAAGCTTGTTATAAACAGGTCTAATTCTCAAGGCTTCAGCTGTGTGGTTTCATGCCATAGCTCCTTCTTTTGCACTGTGAGGTGTTCCACCAGCTTCCAACTATCATTCAGAACTAGTTTCTGTATGTCAAGGAGCCAAGACTGCAATATCTGGTAAATCCAGACACAATTGCTGTTATACCTCAGATCTCATGTTTTGAGACTTCATTGTTCTCCATTTTCATGGAATAAGGGGTCTGTTATTTGAAGCCCAAAGCTAATTGTTCTGTTCCCTGAGAGGAGGTGGCCTGTTTGCCCCCTGTGAAAATGCTTGCTGCAGTGATGTGCAATAGGATTTAACAGAAAATGGAAATTCTTGTTTCAAAGCACACACAGAGAAAGATGGGTTGCAATTCCCACCTCTTATACACCAGTTTTATGTTGTAATTCAGTGATTAAAAAGATCAGTGTAGATCAATTCCTTCTGTCTGAGGGAAAAAAAAACATAACCTGTTTTGGTTATGTTGCTAATTTAATTAGATGGTGCATGTGGTGATAAGCACCAAACAGGTTCCCTATGCTGGTGATTAGGAGGAGCACTTAACAAAGTTGGAACAAAATGCATGCAAAAAGAAGGTTTTATTCACCATTTCCCATCTGACTGCAAGGTATTTTCAGTCATTACATAGAAGTACTTCTCTGAACACTGTTCACAGATTCTGTACCTCTCCAGATTAACTTTATGTATAACCAAGTCAGCTCATGTAGAGCTGTGGACTGAGACTACGATCAGTCCGTATTGCTTTACTCAACATTACAAGATAAGTTCCTCTTCTGATCTTCCTCTAAAGCACTGTTTGCAGCCTTGTTAAAGTTTTGATGCTGCATGTTCACACACATGGTGTAATTCGTAAGAAAATAATTTTACATGTCCTAGTGGCTAACATTTGCCCCTTACAGTAGAAAGTCAGTATGATGCTTCCAAATAATTTTAGTCCTCTTAGATCCTGTGGATTTGATGAGGGTATGAATGATGTTTTGACCTATGATTTGGAGCTGTCTTAGGAGACAGGAAAAATATACCTACTATGAGTTCTGGGTGTCCTCTGAGAATTTCTGTTTCAGTTGTGACAACAGATTTTGTGATGCAGGCATCTCTCCAAAAGGAAACAGAATTAGATCAGAAACAGAGTAGCTTGCTTTTTAAAAAAACAAAACGCTTGGCAAGAAAAAGCAGCAGGTAGTGAAACAAATCAAACTCATTTGTGGTACAGGCCCTCAGAAAGCTCAGAATCTGTGGGCATAAACCATATGAACAGCAGCTCTGCTAGCTGCCTCTGCTTAGAGGAAACTAGGCAGATCACATTAGACATCAAATTATTCTTCATAAACGACTAGCAGTTATCAGATGGAGGTGCCTAAAAATCTGTTGTGATTAAAAAATTAGGTGTCCTGAAAATGAAAGTATCCAAACATGCACAGTACTTGAAAGCAGTGCAACTGATAACAGATAACAGACACAGAAGAGTGTCACTACATGTAGATTTATTCCTCTATAGTATGTATGGACTGAATGAGCTTCTTTTACACAGTTACCCCCTCTTGAGTTACTATGAATTTATAATGCTGCTTCTTAACATTTATATTTGTCTGCACTAAAGATGTAATAATTTATTAACATGGTAGTAAATGTTTAATACTCCTTGCCTGTACTGTTTTGTAAAACTATCACCTTAACCCTTTGATTATGGAAAATATAAGAAGGACAAACATTAAACTAAAACAGTGCTGGTTTAAATATGGGTATATTTGTACGCAGAATTTTTAGAAGTCGCACTTCTTGTTCATAACTTCTGCTACTGAAGATAACTGAGATGTTCAAGACATGGGGCAGAATCTCATGTTTGATTTAAGGTGTTGTGACTGGTAGTTATCATTCAGGTGGGATACTTCTTAACCATCCACATAGCAGCTAAAGGGGCATTTTAATGCAGGCATAAGAAAAAAACAAACAACAAACCACAACAAAACCATAAAAAATTAAAATAGAGAATTGGCTTAAAAAGCAAGCAATATTAAAAAAAAAAAAAAAGGTCCATTCCCGCCCCCCCCCCCCCCCCCTTTTTTCCCTTACTGTTCAATTGGAATTCACTTATTTCACTTCTGAAGGACTTTTCACAGATCTCAGTCTTAGGCAGAAAACTTTCTTTTCAAATGAGATGAGATGTAAATTCCTGAAGAAAAACAACAAAGGTAGCATAACTTCCCATGTTGTTCTGATAATGTGATATTACTGAGGCCGCTGAATACCTCAGCCTGTTTTCATGCTTATTCAGAATCCGTGCACTTTAGATGTCATATTGGAAACTTGGGGTCGGACAGGGTATGAATGCTTCTGGTTCTCTGTATAAACTGGGATGTAATTTCCAGAATAACAGCTGTTCTAAATTATGCAAAACAATTTTCTGCAGACTTGTGTAACTTCCCTAAAAATTTGGACAATAGGTACTACCAGTCTGTTCAGAAGAAACCACGTTCTAGATAGTTAACAAATTATTTGTCTGACACATCAAATTTTATGAGTAGGGTATTCCTAAAATGCACTAGACGTCAAATCAGATTCTGCAGTTAGTGGCATTTTGCAACATCATGAAAACATTTACAAATAACCTTTGTAAATTGTTTTCTATGTTTTCTTTGTGGTAATTTTAATCTGTGTACAAAATCAGCTTAAAAGCATTTATCAAGTTTTTAAAAGATGAACCATTTTAATTACAAAATTGATAAATGCATTTTAAAAAGAAACTAAAATAAATAAAAAAAATTATTAGTATTTTTCCATTCATCCGTTCTCAGTTACCAATGTAATACCAATGTGTTCTTGCAGCTGTAGACCTAAAAAAGGCTTTTGACTCAATTTCTAAGCTGGTGTTTGGATGAGTGAATTCTCAGCTTGTTATTCTCCCTGTTGTATTTTAAAGACAGTAATAGAATTTTTTTTATTTCCCTCTCTCTTTCTCTTTCCCAGCAATGACAATGCAGTTCATAAGTCATCAGTTCCCTGACTATCATGATCCAACTATAGGTGAGTAGAGATTATTCTCTTCTTCATCCCTTTCAGTCTCTTTGCCTATTTGAGATTGCCATAGAAGTTCCTCGTAAATAACATTAAATAGAAACAAGATTTGTAAACTTTAATCCTTAATTTTGTGAACAAAAAGCTAACAACATACACAGTATGATGAAATTTGGGACCAGTCTCCCAAGGATCAGTATGGAAGTATTTCTTGGGCATGAGTGGATTGGACTGTGAAAGCCAAAGTGCTGCTTGAGTTGAAACTTCTGAGAGATATAAAAGACAAGGAGAGGTTTCTGCAGGCACACTGGTAACTAACTGAAGGCAAGGAAAAATGTAGGGCTGCTGGTGAGTGGCATAATGATGAGGAACATGGAAAGGATTAACACTCTTAGGACTTTATCCCAGCCTTTACAGAGAAGTTGTGTTTAGTAGAGGGGGATCAGCAAGGGACAAGTAAGTTAAACTGGGTGTAAACAAGTTAACGATACTTAAGCTTGGGTCAATTGCTGACCTGAGTAGCTCGAGAGAGGACGCCTTCAGCACCTGAGCGAGGGAAGCTCAGCGTCCAGGAGCCTCAACTCAGAGCGGCGAGAGCCACCGAGGGAGCTTCAAGTCCTCGACAGGACCTGCCCAGGAGCCGGCAGCTCAGCTGAGGCGAGCAGGGACTCACAGGGGGCGGAGCCAGGAGGAGCGGCACCAGCCCTGAGGGGGTAAAAACCTGCCCAGGGAGCGCGAGTGATCGGGGGGTGCAAACAGGGCGGGTCGAGGCCGTTGGCGCGGGCTGGCGAGCGGGCTGGTGAGCACTGTCGTATCACAGTATCACAGTATGCTGGAGATTGGAAGGGACCTCAAAAGATCATCTAGTCCAATACCCCTGCCAGAGCAGGAACACCTAGATAATGTTACACAGGAATGTGTCCAGGCGGGCTTTGAATGTCTCCAGGGAAGGAGACTCCACAACCTCCCTGGGCAGCCTGTTCCAGTGTTCCGTCACCCTCACTGAGAGGAGTTTCTTCTCAAGTTTAAGTGGAACCTCTTGTGTTCCAGTTTGTACCCATTACCCCTTGTCCTATCATTGTTTGCCACTGAGTAGAGCCTGGCTCCATCCTCGTGACACTCCCCCTTTATATATTTATAGACACCTATAAGGTCACCCCTCAGTCTCCTCTTCTCTAAACTATAAAGACCCAGCTCCCTCAGTCTTTCTTCATAAGGGAGATGCTCTACTCCCTTAATCATCTTGGTTGCCCTGTCCGGGAGCTCTGCTCTGGCTGCCCCGGCGGTGGCAGCGTAGGCACCCAGACAGAGCCGATGAGAGGGGAGGCTGCAGTGCAGTGCTCGGGGTGTAGAGAGTGCCTGCACTGGTCTGGTGAGGGGAGGGTGCACAATGGGCAGGGCTGCACTCGGTGCTCCCTGGTGGAGGTGCTCCTGCAGCAGGGGCTGAGCTGCGGAATGCTGTTAATAGGCTGCAAGATGTCAGGGAAGCTGAGGGGAAGCAGGACTGCTTGCTCCAGGCCCAAACTGTGCAGGGGCCTCATGTGTCCACTGTAGCTCACGGAGGAAAGGAGGCCGTTAACCCAGGAAGCTTTGAAATAGTAACAAAACAAAACAAACAAAAAAAAAAAAAGAGGCAGAGGACAATTAAAAGCAAGGGGCTTCCTCGTAAATCTGTTGTTCCCACCCAGAACCGCTTTGCTGTTGTGAAAGGTGCTAATGAGGAAACATACTCGCACCATGAAAAACCGGCTGATGCACTGGTAAAGAAGATCACTACTGGTGCTGCCAGGAAAAAGCAGCGGGTCGTAGTAGTAAGGGACATTACTTTGAAAGGCACAGAGGCACCCATCTTTCACCCTGAGCTAGTAATGTAGATAGCAGTAGTCTGGAGAACATAAAGAAGGACTAGAGAGCCCTGGGAGACGTTGTTTGGGTCTCTGGAGCTCAGATAGTCTTTTAGTCAATTCGCCAGGATAAAGGGGAGGACCTTAGAAAGGCTGGAGGATTGGTCAGGTTAATAAATGGTTAGAACAGTGGTGCCATAATCAGGGGTTTGGTTATCTAGAACATGGGACTCAATTTAGTAGGCCGTGTCTACTGGGGGTTGCTGGAGCTGGTCTGATAAAGACGGGGAAGAGCAGTTTTGGTAGGAGGCTTGCCAAGCTAGTCAAGGATGCTTTAAACTAGATGTGTTGGGGGAGGGGAGCATCATTCCATCCCAACACACCCAGTCAGTTGCCAGCACCTATAATAAATGCTTGGAGCAATGCAGATATATTCCAGCTGCTCCAGCCAATGAGCTGGCTTCATTTGGAGCTTGGCTCGGATGCCTCTATACAAACACCCATAGCATGGGGAACAAAGAAGAGGAATTAGAGATGTGTGGATGTCTACAAAGGTATGATATAATAGGCATCACAGAAACATGGTGGGATGGCTCCTATGACTGCAGTGTTAAAATGGAAGGTTACAGGCTCTTTAGAAAAGACAGGCCTGGCAGACAGGGAGGGGGAGTTCCTATTTACGTTAGGGATACGCTGGAGAGAATGGAACTCTGTCTGGGGACAGGTGAGCAGTCAACAGCGTTTGTGGGTCAGGCTTATAGGGAGAACGGCTATGGGAGACATTATTGTGGGGATCTGTTGCAGACTGCCTGATCAAGAGGACTCTGTGGATGAAGCACTCTATAGACAGATAGGAGCAGCCTAACGCTCGCAGGCCCTTGTCATCATGGGGGACTTCAACCACCTGGATATCTGTTGAAGGGATGGTACAGACTGGCACAAGAAATCCAGGAGGTTCCTGGATTCCATGGAAGACAACTTCCTTCTGCAAGTAATAAAGGAGCCAAGAAGGAGACGTACCATGCTTGACCTCATGCTCAGCAACAGGGAAGGGCTCATTTGAAATGTGATGCTCCAGGGCAGCCTTGGTTGCAGTGATCATGAGATGGTCAAATTTGAGATCCTCAGGACAGTGAGAAGAGTGTGCAGCAAGGTCAGTGCCCTAGACTTCAAGAGAGCAGACTTTGGCCTCTTCAGGAACCTCCTTAGTAAGGTTCCATGGGACAAAGCCCTAGAGGGCAGGGGGGCCCAAGACTGTGATATTCAAGGATCACCTACTACAAGCTCAGGAGTGTTGCATCCCACCTAGAAGGCCAGGAGACCTCCTTGGATGGATAAGGAGCTGCTGAGGAAAATTCAAAGGAAAAAGAGGCTTATAAAATGTGGAAGCAAGGGCAGGAGGCCTGGGAAGAATAGAGGTATGTTTTCCGAGAAGCTAGGGACCAGGTTAGGAAAGCTAAGGCCCACTTAGAAATAAACTTCTCTAGGGATGTGAAAGGTAACAGGAAAGGATTCTATAGGTACATTGCAAATAAAAGACAGACTAGGGACAACATGGGCCCCCTCTGGAAGCTATCAGGAGAACTGGCTACCCTTTGGAGAAGGCTGAAATTCTTGATGACTTCTTTGCCTCAGTCTTCCCTGGCAAATGCTCTGACCACACCACCCAAGTCTTGGAAGGCAGATGCAGGGACTGTGAGAATGAAGACCTTGGGGCCACTGTAGGAGAGGATCTGGTTTGAGACCATCTTAAGAACCTGAACGTACACAACTCCATTGCACCTGATGAAATACATCCGTGAGTCCTGAAGGAGTTGGCAAATGAAGTTGCTAAGCCACTGTCCATCATATTTGAAAAATCATGGCAGTCAGGTGAAGTTCACAATGACTGGAAAAGGGGAAATATAACCCCCATTTTCAAGAAGGGAAAAATGGATGACCCAGAGAATTACAGACCAGTCAGTCTCACCTCTGTGCCTGGCAAAATCTTGGAGGAGATACTCCTGGAAGGCATGCTAAGGCACATGAAAAACAAGAAGGTGGTTGGTGACAGCCAGCATGGCTTCACTAAGGGGAAATCCTGCCTGACCAATTTGGTGGCCTTCTATGATGGGGCTAAGGAACTGATGGACAGGGGTAGAGCAGTTGATGTCATCTACCTGGACTTGTGTAAAGTATTCGATGCTGTCCTGCATGACATCTTGGTCTCTAAATTGGAGAGACATCAATTTGATAGGTGGACCACTCAGTGGATAAAGAACTGTCTGGATGGCCGCACAGAAAGAGTTGTCAATGGCTCAATGTCTGGCTGGAGACCAGTAACGAGTGGTGTCCCTCAGGGACCAGTGTTGGAACTGGTCTTGTTCAGCGTCTTTGTTGCTGACGTGGACAGTGGGATTGAGTGCACCCTCAGCAAGTTTCCCGATGACACCAAGCTATGTGGTGCAGTTGATACACTGGAGGGAAGGAATGCCATCCAGAGGGACCTTGACATGCTTGTGAAGTTTAACCATGCCAAGTGCAAGGACCTTCACCTGGGTGGGAGCAATCCCAGGCACAGCTACAGGTATGACAGAGAAGAGATTCAGAGCAGCCCTGCGGAGAAGGACTTGGGGGTGTTGGTTGATAAGAAACTTAACATGAGCCAGCTTCAGTGTGCGCTCGCAGCCCAGAAAGCCAACCATATCCTGGGCTGCATCAAAAGGAGCGTGACCAGCAGGCTGAAGGAGGTGATCCTGCCCCTTTGCTCTTGGGAGACCTCACTTGGAGCATTGTGTACAGTTCTGGTGTCCTCAACATAAAAAGGACCTGGAACTGTTGGAACAAGTCCAGAGGAGGGCCACAGGGATGATCAGGGGACTGGAGTACCTTTCATATGAAGACAGGCTGAGAAAGTTGATGCATCCTTGGCAGTGTTCAAGGCGAGGTTGGACAGGTCCTTGGGTGGCATGTTTTAGTGTGAGGTGTCCCTGCATATGGCAAGGGGGTTGGAACTGGATGATCTTAAGGTCCTTTTCAACCCTAACTCTTCTGTGATTCTGTAAGTTTGATACAACAGGATGTGATGCATTTGAGCATGTTGAGGGAGCTGCTTTATGTCATTGTAAGGCCATTCTGTCACTGAGAAATCATGGCAGATTCCTGATAACTACTAAAAGGCAAATGTGGCATCTGTTTAGGAGCAACTGGTATTGAGTGATTTTCTTGCTAACTTTCTTCAACAACAGGTAGACATGTATAAGCACATGAGGATTAGTATTAGGTTTTTTGCTGCACTCATTTATAATGGAAAAAGAAAATGAAAAAGTTATTCTGAATTCTTTCAACTTTTAGAAAAGTTTTATTTTGTTTCTATCTAGACTTGATGCTTATTGTCAAGTATAACATGTCTCCCAAGATGAATGGTGATTTTCTTTTGGAAGATTTCTTACCACAGTTTTCAGTTAAAGTCTTAGTCATAATACACAAGAGAGTATTAGAGACTGATGTCAAGCTGCAAAGTGCTATAAGCATGACAAATCTTCACTTTAAGTCTCAGGATTGATTTCCTTTTGAGGAGGTGTGATCTCCTTCTGTCTCTTCCCCTTGGCACTTGCTGACTTGGGAACATTTCATATTTTCCCCTTACTGAGTAGCAAATGGCATCAAGTACTATTCATGAATAATTTTAAAAAAAGCCACTTTTACAGCAGGAAACAATTAGTGTGCCAGCTGCACAGATGTACTGTTGCGTATTTTATAAGAGAACCAACCCAAATATAAAAAAAAACACTGAAAAGTTTGTGAAACTTTTGGGCCTATCTTCGTATACCTCTGAACATCAAAAAAACCCAGGTCAACTTGGATTTTTGTTCTGCTTGCTGTAGAGATACATGGAAGACTGTGAAATTGGGGTAAGACTCAAAAAAAGAACAAAGAACAAAGAATTTAATTACATGTTAGTCCTTCATCATCTATATTTAACACCCATACATTATTGGAAGGGGTATAGTATGTTTATTGAAAAGGGTTCTAATCTTTGTCTTGGTGTATATTATTATTATATTGGGTTTCTTGGTAAACAGTGAAGTAAACACATTTTTGTTGAAATCCAGGAAGAGGCTTTTTCATGTTTGACCTTGGAGTCCTTGACTCTGTAATGAGCAATTATGCCAAGGGGAAAAAGCTGAGAAGTGAAAGTCAACATCAGAAAAATAAGATTGGAAATGACTGAGTTAACAACAGAAAACCAAGTGGATGTGCCCAGTCTAGTTTACACAGAATAATTAATGCCTCTGAAGATGGATCACTGCAAACTTGACACAAGGTGTTTTGGCTGTTTAGTCCAATATATCAGCAGCAATAATACATCATAATAAAATATTGCAGAAGTAAATTCATTCATATCCTTAAAGTCATGTCTATGCCCAGGCATGAACCACAATGCATAGGTAAATGACTCAGCCTCAAGAATGGCAGTGCCTAAAAGCTGAATACTTCATCCCTTTGGAATGATTTAATGTAAAATTAGAAACCCAGAGTATCCTGGCAGTCAAGAAAAGCCGTTAAGCATTCCAGGGGACTGGTCCTGGGGGTCCCCACATTGAAGACTGTCACTTACTGTGAGTAACTTAAACAGGGCTATGTGACCTAATTCCTTCTTAGTTTGCCATAAATGGCTGTAAGAGAATGTTCTGAGCACTTCCTGGAGGTGAACCAACTTACTTAAGCAGAGCTCATTCTTTGTAAAAGTCTGTGTAGAATAATCATACAGTGTTACAATACCTGATTTATGAAATCTCTAACCCAGGAAGACAGGTTGTCTGGGCTGGGTTTTAAGTTCCATACCAAAGCATCTACTTTTGGGAGTTTGAATAGGAGCTAGCAGGTTCGTTCAGTTGTGTAAATATTCAGCTGGCTCTAGAACAGATAAAAAATAGGTAATTAGGGACCTAAGGGAATAACTGTTTTTCATGAACAGACGCAATCTGTAGTCCATTAATTGCATTGACTAGCTTACTATTATCTGTAATAGGGGCTTAGATAGTGACCTGCAGCTGCAGAGGCAGCTAAATTCAGTTTAGTTCTGCATAAGGTTTACATTTTCTGCTCAGTCTGAAGGGATGAAGGCCTTGTTCAGCTCCTACTACAAAGGAGGCTACTCCACTAATCATGGTAGTTCTAGGTGAACGATGCAAAGAGAAGAAAAGCAGGGGCACAGAGGATGAGGGGCTTGGAAAGATTGTTGTTCTGTCAGGAAAGCCTGGGATCTGAGGGTCAGTAAGGGAGAGGGATTATGTCTGTGTGTTTAGTTATTAACACTCCCTGCTCACAACTTGGAGACCTTGGTATTGCACTGGTTATTAATCCAGTGACTCTCTTACACAGATTGCAGGCAAAGACCTGGGAGCAGAGACAGAACTCCCCTCACTGTCTTGCCCAAACCAGGGGAGTGTAGAATCCCTTTTGTTTGACATCTTCTGTGTTTCTCCCTACCACTGCCCTACTTCTTACACATCCAGTTGAGATGGGCTGGGATAGAATATAGCTTGATCCACTCTGTGCTGCAGTTTGGTAGTTAATAAACTCCTGGGATGCCAGTGGTGATAGTTTAGAGATTACAAAATTTTGAGTAAGTCTCATAGTAGAATCCTACCCTTAAATTGCCTATTAGTCTGCTATTTTGGAGCTTAGTCTATGAACTTTTTCCTGTAGTAGGTGAAATATTTTGAGTGATCTATAAGGAAGCCCTTGGGTAAAAGATACATCATGAATAAATGATAATGGTCAACACGAAAATCTATTCACAGGAAGTATGATCAATCAATATGAGTGACTACTGAGAGAGATTTAAGGCTGAGACTTTTAAAGAGCATAAGCAATCCATTTCCCTTGAATTTTCAGCAAGAACTGAGGATATATATATATAGTCTAATCTGTTTTAAAATCCTAGCCTAAATTCTCAGCAGACTAAAAAATAGAAGACTTGATATTGCATCCTGCTGCTATTAGAAATGGTCCAATGTTGATATGTGTATTCCTTACTTTATCAGACCTTCCTGAATCTTAATATCTCTGGAGAACTGACTCTGTCTGGAGGATTCTGATCCTGACCGACTGTTGCCATGGTATTGGGTTATTCTGGGCTGTGATCAAGAAGAGCAAACAAACTTGAAAAAGAAACTGACTTTAAAGCATATTCTCAAGCCACAGTACCTGAGATTAGTTTTTTAAAACTAAATATTTTTTTTTTAATACAGTGTGGCAGTTGTTAAATACTTCTAAAAAAAACTCATACCTATGACCAGAAGTGTTACTGCTTCAATACATGTATACATAAACAGAGAAAAATGCAGGAGGAGAAGATCGGACCAATTCTCTCACTATTTGAAATTGTCCATTTTCATTTAATGGTGTTATCACACACTGAACTGAAACCCCTGATTTCTCTCAGAACATTTGAAAGAGCAGAACTTTTTGCAGATTATATTCCTGTTTTACTAGGCATATTCCAAAGCTGGTGGGAGACAATAAATGTCTTTTTGATATTACTGAGCTTTTGAATTGAGTGCATAATAAGGATTTGTACCTGTCTTCAATCTCTAGATCACAATAAAGCTCTTCTCTTACACCTGTTAGTATTCATTCAATGGCAAGTATGTACCAAAAGTGCTACAGAAGGTTTTAGAAATATGTGGGACAGTATTTTCTGTATGCAGGTACTGGCATAGTAAATTCACATTCTTCAAGGACAAAGTTCCCTTGATGAGTAAAGGAGAGAAAAGGGTCCTAAGAGACATCCTGGTGGTGTGTTATCCATGATGATGACCCCAGAAGGATGTACAAGGTTCAGCAAGCAGTATTTAAAACAGTAAAACAAACAATGTGAAATTATGTGGGGAATGAGGGAAGTTCTCAGCAAGTTTGTTATTTCCAAATGGGTAATTTTGTCTGCTGAATTACTGGGTATCTTCTTCCTATTCTACAGGCAGAATTCACAGCCATGAGGGACCAGTACATGCGAGGTGGAGAAGGCTTCATTATCTGCTATTCCATCACAGACCGCCAATCCTTTCAAGAAGCTGCTGAGTTTAAGGAACTCATTTATCGTGTCCGGCACACCTATGACATCCCCTTGGTGCTGGTGGGAAACAAAATAGATCTTGAAGAATTCAGGCAGGTAAGCAACTTCGCTGTTGCTTTTGGCTTGGTTTTCCTCGGCTACCTCAGAGATTTCTGTAGCATATGTTGTATAGTACAACTGAGAATTATTAGTGCAAGATGAGGCTTAATTAAGAGCAACACACTAGGATTGGTAATAAATTAAGAACTTATCAGAACTTTTCAATTATATGTTATGGATGTTAAAGTAGATTTCATAGCATTCAGATGTTCTTTTTTTTTACTTTGAAAAGAATCCTGTTATTTTTGTTGGAAGTAATATGTATGTTCAAAATGGAAAAAGATTCAGTCAGGATCTTTGTGGCAAAAAAAGAATAATTGTTTTCTTTGGAAATTACTAGTTTTATTTAAAGCTTTTTCAAACTCAGACTGAAAAGAATTCTAGCTAAAACAGAATTATCTTTGGAATTATCTTTGCATGAAAAAAAGTCAGGATTTTCAGATAAGGTAGAAAAACATGAGCCTTGAATTCACTTTGATTTGTATACAAGATTTGAGCTAGTACCACCCATACAGCAGTAGATTTCTTTCACCATGAGAGCACTGACTGTGGCTCTCTCACAGTCTTTAGCAATCTTTACTCATTTCGTTTTGCTTGCTTCTTCCTTGCTGTTTGTACTTACGTGTATGTGTGTGCAAAGGAATGACTTGGAGAGACACCATCTTTGAATGGGTTGGTTTGTGAGCCAGCACTGAATGGAAAATATCCTTAATCTTAAACTTTATAAAGGTGAAAGACCCGATTTTCCTATATGGATCCTTTAAGAGGCTCTTTATACACACTATGATTCCTTTCAAATGACTGACTTCTGTGCAGACATATGTAATAATTAAAGCAAATGATGTTTTTCAGTTCATTAGCATCTGTGCTCACATGATTCTGTCAACTCTTTTCCACTTATTCTGTCACTCTTCTCACCATTTCTTTGTCTTCTTTCTTCTACCTGAAGAAAATCCATTGCAATGGTAAGACTGAAATTAGCCCAGAAGATATGATGACATACATTTAAAACATCACATCTATTTCCAGATCATTGACTTTCTCACTAAATCACTGTGACAAAACCATAATAGTAACAATCCAGCTGCAGTTTAACATGCAGCTTGAGCCTTCAGACAACACCGTGTGTATCGTGCAGTACAGTCTGTGCAGTTTCTGGGATACTTGTATACCAGAGAGGGAGGAATGTGGATTCAGTTGTTCTGCTGAGAGAACAGGACATTTCACCTAATCCCAACAGAAACAGGATATGATTACCTGCAGTTACCTATAGATGAGTTTTCCAGGAATATTCTATTCAGTAAGTGACATTTGGCACTACCTCTTTCTGATTTTATGTTTTGTCAGGCTTTTCTATTTTAATCACTGTCAGTGCATATGAAAATGTATGCCTGATTTAAATATTTTACATGCTCCTTGATGATCTTGTCTGGTCTCCCAAGCAGGATAATTAGTGTGCGCCAGTGTGTGAATGGGATACCACAAGCAGTACTCAAGATCGAAGGGCATGGTGAGGCTCTGGAAATGATACTAGAAATTATGTCTTTGAGATGTCACAGACACACGAAAAAATGTTAAACAAGGTTGTCACTGAAGATTCTGCCTTGAATGTGTATCAAGGCAGTTCCAGATTATGATTCTATCGTTTTTTAGAAGCTTTCCATGAGCCAGGATTTAGGTCTTCAGAATTTTTTCCTCCATTAACCCTTTACAACTGTCAACAGGTGTAGCAATGTCAGAAGGGCTTTCTCAAACATTCTTCAATCCAGACACTGAGATACACAAGTATAACCAATTTAGACAACTGAGAAAGAATAGGTGTCAGAATGCAATTATCTAGATTGGAATTTGGTCACGGCAGCAGGGCTAATATTTTTGCTCTGTTTAACAACATTTTTCCCCTATGAAATTCATTAAAGCTACTGTAATGTTATTCATGGTATTTAGAAACATAACATTTAGTTCAACATTCCTGAGCATCATTTCCATTTAATGACAATTCTGCAACAATCAGACAGGCTATAGTAGCTCGGTCAGACAAAGCTGTTGTTTGAAATGTGGTCCCCTACACAATACAATTAATGATGTATGTGGCTTGCCTCAAATTTATCAAGAGGACTACAAAAATAAAACTAATCTGCAATTAAAATTTTGTGCTAGGAGACACATTACTAAAAAACAAAACCAACAATCTTATTATTTTTTAAATAATGGTTATATTTTCTGATGGCTTCAGTAAAATTATTGTTGTCTTTAAATATTCCTCTCATTTTTAATGTCTTAAGAAATGGGTTTGTCTGCTGTCCTTAAAGCAAATTTTAATTACATTCATCAGCCTAAAGAATAAAACACTTTCAATTTTCTCTGAAACAATGTGCGGAAACAACTGTGTAAAAACTGAACGGAAAAAAGTACAATAACTCATTATCTGAATGTGCATATCCACTCTGGTGACAAGGCTTCCTATATCCTCCATTCCCTTCTACCCATTTTTACTGCAGCTGTGCCCAATCCTTTGTGGCATTGTTCTGTTTTGTGTTCAAAGATATACTGTGAAAGTGAGTGGGCATGAATGGTTTACACATTCATCTGTGTCCACTCCTTGATTTTTAGCCATTGGCCTAAAGAAATGTTCAAGTATTACATGGATTTTATCACATAACTGTTTGATGTGAAAAACAGATCCCTGTATGTTTGATTAGATACCTTTTTAATTTCAGTATTTTTGAACATTAAAGTCATTAGATTAATAAAGCTATCATGCCATTTTAATGTAATTTTCAATGTAATTAAAGTTTCAGAAACTTCTAGAACCAGATGGCATGAAGTATAGTAGATACTTTTACTTCAGGTAAGCTTTGCAACTTTACCCCAGATGAACATCTGGTTCTTACTGAAGTTTAAAATCTGTATAAAAGATAAATATCTGATTAAAACATATTAATCTTTAAAAAATACAATAAAAAACTAATTCTAATTGAGCCTGTATCGTGCTAAATGCAGCTTTAAATTAAGGTTTTTCATACTAAAGGCATGTGGCACTGCTGAAGTCTTGTTTGAAAAAAATATCCATAAGACTTTGCCTATTGATCATTACAATATATTACTTTCAGCGATTCAGAGGTGAACTGGCTATGTGAGTTCCTTTGAACAATGCGCTGAGTTGGAAAGAATGGACTTTCTAGCAGGTTTTTTCAAACTTTTAATTCACATGTGAGAACCCCACTGGAAATTCTACCTATCTAGCATGAGGCAGTTTTTCCTATACACTTTTGTTTGACCCCAGAGGAATAAGCTACAGGCTTGGTTGAGTCCATGGATAGCATGTTGATGTCCATTGAGTCCAAGGTTATGAGGTCAGCTCACGCTTCATTCAGCTCTTGGCCTCTCTGGGAAGCCTGTCATCAAAGTTGTTGGTTTTCCAGTACAGTTTTGGTCCTGAAAAGAATTGTGCAGTTGTTTACCCTTCCACACATGAGTTGTCTTATTGGCTTCAAGCAGAAATCTGAATATGAGCAAGGCTTTTGAAAACATTTCCTTGCTTTTCTCTCCCTATAGAGCCTTCCTCCTTCAGTAGGAAATGCAAAATCAATATGAAATTTGTGTTTAACATGGGATAGTATCTTACTTGGAGTGCAAATTAATGACAGGGGCTTCATTATATTTGCTTTCTAAAGTCTTATTATGCCATAAGATAATTCTCAAACCAAGATTACAGTGGTTTAATGCTTTTTCATGGTCTGAACCAGCTGCCCACTTAACATTCTCACTTTGATGAGATTTTTCTGTTTTTTTTTTCTCTGGAATTCATTCAAGATGGGCTTATTGGTTATCAGATATTGTGAGCATCAACTTTTATATTTCTCATTTTGACAGTTGCACTATATTCATTCCAGCTTCTAAAACCCTGAAATGTCTGTTGAGTTTGAGAAAGTTAATGTTTTTTTGTTTGATCTTTTTTTTTTCTTCTTCATTAAAAAAAAACCAACAAACACAAAAACCAGCAGCCCTTGTTTTGGTTTCTTTTGTATGAATAACTGTTTAGTATATTTCAAACGTTGTCAGTCTATACCTTCTGGTGCCTGTCTGAGGCAAGAAAAAACTTAAAGAATATGATGTTATTTTCATTTTCCAGTGCATGACTATGAAGTGCTATTTACTAGATGCTCCAGTTCCATTTTCTTTTAAAGATATTTGGGTGGAAGAATTTGTCTACTGAAGACCCTTGTTCCCCACTTATCAGGACAGTGCCCTACACACAGAATGAAAGATTTCATTGTTCTGAACTTTCTAATGCCATCTCAAGGAAAATGCTTTTTCTGCCATTTAATGACAAAGAGTAGTATACATTTGAGTTAACTGTAGACCTGGTAAAGTGATTAAACACAATTTGTTGGAGAGATTCTCTATAAAATCCATCCAGAGAAACAGAATATATCACATATCATTGAGGTGTATCATAAAATGAGATGTACCTGCCCATAAGGATATCTGGCTTTTTGTTGACTGTAGAGGAGGACACAGACAACTAAGTTCCCAGCCTTTATGTGGCAATACTCGAGTGAGATGAATACTAGTAAAACTGTTTAGGAAGTCCTTTCAGTTGAGAATCTATACTTACTGATTCATTCTGTTATTGTTGCTGCTAACTACAGACAGCTTCTGAAAAATGCTCAGCTTGTCTTTGGGTTTTGAATTAATAAAATCTAATAAATAGTCATTCCTAGGTGGTGATTCCTTCCAAGTATTAGTGTGAGCTGTGATCTTAAAATATTTCTGATGCATTAAGGCAGGCTTAACCTAAATAATGACTACAAAAAGCATAACGGTATCCATAATGAATAAAAGCCAAAGGAGAGCATGGCGCAGAAGAACAAATTCCTTAAAACTGTTGATTTGAGTGTTGCACTGAATTTTTACATTGATTCATTCACCCATCTTGATGTCAACTCAGCTGTTCATTTTCCATGGACATCCATGCAGTTCCACTTTGCTAGCATGAATGCCTGCTGAAAATGAATTATACTTGCAAGGAGTTGCCATCATCATTTATATTTTCTTGCCTGCATATTGCCTATCCCACATCATACTCTTTGTTAGCTCTTCAAATTCTGAATAATATAAGCCATTTTTGCTTTTCTGATTGAGCTGTGACAGTTGCCTGAATATTTGGAACAGAATCTAGTGAAAGTTGTCATGATGTTTTATTATCTTAGAAAACTGTCAAACCTTTTATAATCACTTTCCTACATTACTAAAATATGTGTCTGGATTCTGTCATGTTCCTCTATACCTCTAATTTCTATTTATTTTTAATTGCTTCTGATTCTTCAACCTTTCTTTCAGACTGTTCACCATACTCAGAATTCTTCTTACTATATTTTAAATAAAATAAATATTTGCTTAGTATTTAGTATATTAGTATTTGCTTTCCTGATCCCCCCCCAGAAGTGTGTGCTATTCTATGCCAGTGGAATCATAGCAGTCAATTTGGCAGTTGTAGTCTCTTGAAAGGAAATTCTATTAACTTTCTCTAGCAAACTTACATATTTATCTAGTTGACTTCTTTGTTTTTACAAAGCTTTTATATTTCCACAAAACTGCACACACCACAAGTTCGTATTACTCAGGCTCTGTAAATGTAATCAGACACACAGACAAATGTAATGAAATTGTTGGTGTATTTTTTGTTTTATAATTGTGTTAACCTGCAGTGAACCATCCAGTAAACCCTGTAATCCCTTCAACAGAGAGCAGAAGACTTTTGAAGGGGACTAAGGTGCAGATAACAGGCTGTTCTGTAAGAGAAGAAACAATAGAGAAACAGTAGCTGAAGTGCAGATCAAAAATGTTTCTAACAGAAAAGCTGGATACTCAGATATAAATAAAGACAACTAATTGCATATAATTAAAGCAGGACAATGCAGCAAGGGGTATACACTAGGAACGGTTCTACAAGGTCATTTCATACCTAGGGAAATTAACCAGCAACATGCTTCATATTGTTTTAAAAGGTTCCCGATGTCTACCTGCTTTACCTTCACCCTCTACCTCAAAGGCTTTTTCCTCCCCATGTACCAGGGTCCTGATTTGGTGTGGCCAACCATATCCTGGGCTGCATCAAAAGGAGCGTGACCAGCAGGTCGGAAGAGTTGATCCTGTCCCTTTGCTCTGCTCTCGGGAGACCTCACTTGGAGTATTCCATACAGTTCTGGTGTCCTCAACATAAAAAGGACATGGAAATGTTGGAACAAGTCCAGAGGAGGGACATGAGGATGATCAGGGAACTGGAGACCTCCATATGAAGATAGGCTGAAAAAGTTGAGGCTGTTCAGCCTGGAGAAGAGAAGGCTGCGTGGAGACCTCAGAGCAACCTTCCAGAGGATGCTGAGGAGGGACTCATCATTAGGGACTGTAGCGATAGGACGAGGGGTAATGGGTTAAAGCTTAAGCAGGGGAAGTTTAGATTTGATACAAGGAAGAAGTTCTTTATTGTGAGGGTGGTGAGGCACTGGAATGGGTTGCCCAGGGAGGTTGTGAATGCTCCATCTCTGGTGGTGTTCAAGGCCAAGTTGGACAGAGCCTTGGGTGGCATGGTTTAGTGTGATTTGTCCCTGCCCATGGCAGGGGGGTTGGAACTAGATAGTTTTAAGGCCCTTTCCAACCCTAACTATTCTATGATTCAATGATTCTGTGTTTGACTTCATCAGGAGAATGCCTTGGAGAAGAGGTGTGAAGAGATACTTTCTTCAGTGCTTTGGAGAAGGGGCAGAGATACTCTCTCACTCTTTTCTTGATCTAGATTTCTCCTCAAGTTGAACTTGGACTCTGAGATTTGTCTGTTTGGTCTGCAAACTGGGAGATTAGACACTATGAAGACTTTAATGCACTTCTTATTTGTCAGCCATGCCAGCAGGATCTTTCTTCTTAATTAAAGCAAGCAAGTTCTGTAGCAAAACTACCCACACACACTGTCTGCAAAATAACCTCGTGTAGGACTTGTTTGTAAGTTCAGTGCTGTTGCTTTCATTGAAGATTCTCAGAGGGAAAGCCATTGGTTACACAGTGACCACACAGAGAAGTACAGTTTGCTAGGAAAAGCACAATGGTATAATTCATTGAGTGACTAGGGCTTAGTCAGCAGCCCGATTCCTGTACTGGAAAGCAAAATTTGCAAGAAAGCTAATTATCCCTGAAGGACTTCCATAGTTCACTTTTTTGCCAGCAGAGAAAGGTGTAAGGAAGGATCTGTGTGTGACTTCCACCACGGTTCCTGCCCTTCTCAAGATGAATTGCTCCAAAAATCTGGTTGCAATATTCCATTTTATCATTTTTGAGCTTATTTGCTGAAATCTTCATTGTCCTGTCTGTGAATCTTTTACGTTACCCACCATGCACAAGCCAGGCAGAGAGGAGAGAGGCATGAAAGTACCACATCAGGCAGTACTAAGTGGGGCACAGTTCTGCCTCTCCACCATCCATGCCCGAAGCAATATGACCTCACATCTCTCAAGATTTATTCTCTCATTTTCTCCACTGGGGCACATATATGTGAAATAGAATAGTGTGCAATGGGGAGGTATTTTCTTATATACATGCAGCTATTTTTGTATCAGCATAATCAAAGTTTCAGGCTAACTCTTATATATTATTTACCACAGTTCAAGCTCCAGAAACTGTGTAAGTATATGCTTAATTAGAGCAGAACTAATGCACGTTCTTCACATTAATCTGCGCTTGAGCAAAAATGCTGTCCTGAAAGTGAGGCAGTAATGATAAACTTTGTAAAAACAAAAGTACCTTTGCAAAGTAGCAGATTAGTATTGGAGGCAACATATAATGTTTATATAAACTGTGAGTATAAAAGAACTGTTTATGTAAAATGTGAGTTCCTGGTAGAAAGGATAGTTTCTGTGTGTTTTTTTAGTAGCAGCTCAAAGTGAAAGACATGTTGCCAGAATTTAATTACAACTCATCGTGTCACAAACAATAAGAGCAGCACCTAGCATTTAAAGAAAAGACGATTAATCAGTTTAGTCATTTTTGGCTTTTGAAGATTTGATTGTGTTCTTGTTTTGATTACTTTATTTTTCTCCCCTTCCAGGTGAATTAGGAAGTTACAGAGTTTCCTTTCATCCAGATCTAACTTGGCTAAGGGTAGCAGCATATCAGCTTCACACACTGCAGTGTTGTTTAAGCAGTGCAGTGATGACAAGAAGAAAAGAATCCCAAAAAAGCCTTTACCCAAACAACCCAATCTGAAAATCTGAAAAATAAATTGAAGGAAGAAATATCTCTGTGTTATGTCCATTCTGGAAACGTCCTATCTGTCATCCATAGTGTCCAAATTTTACACTATAAAATCTATCTATACTGGCAGCTTTTAAATCTCTGAGTAAATTGTTTAATATAGCATAGTTAATTCAAGAATATCCTGAAAATTACCTGTGATAAAGCAACATCAAAGCACATTGCCACAGCTGAAAATATGTTAAATGTCTATAAAGTCACAATTCGGCCTTCAGTGCTAGTCATTTACAGTATTAATCACGCAGATTTGCTGATCAGAAACTCAGAGCCAGTCTTGGAGTCAGGGTATGGTATGTTGTTTATTTGAAATTTGTCAGTGTTGGAGTTAATACAGGTTAGTATAGTCATCTGCCTTGTCCTGATGCCTACTATTTCAAAAAGAAAAAAGGATGGGCTTCCCCTTTGTTATTGCTGCATTTATTTCCTGTGTTGCTCAAGGAATGTTCTTTCCCTTTTTTTCCATCTATGTCATTTTTACCACCTACTACAATCCAGAAAGGTTAATATGGAGAAAAACAATCTGTCTTGTCGTCTTTTTTAAAGTGTTTGGTACAAACACTTTCCTTGTTTGGCTCACAAATGCACGGGGGCTTGTGCGTGCTTGTGTCTACCTGCATGCTTTAACAGTGTAATCGAACACCAGCAATGTGCTCAGTGTAGGATATTTATTAGCACCACGGGCCACCTTTTGGGTATTCCTGTCAAATACAGTCACCCACTGAAATTTTGAATTGGCGTTATACCTCCTCTGAGGTAGTGGGGGAGACAATATCTTTACATCTTTTACATCTTTATATCCAATGACATTTATCATTACCAAAACCATGGATAATTCATTATTTTCCTAGCTAGGAATCATACACTCTCTCATTATTAAAGCAGTAGAACTTGCTTTTGTTTCTGTGACTCCATTTCTGCAGCACACAATTATTTTATATTTTTAAACCTGAGGAATGCATGAGATGAGAGAGAGATTTTGTTTGTTGTTGCCCACCTTTGGAATCTGGGTGATATTACCCTAGATGTGCTTAGTCCTATCCCACTGATGCCAAGCCTAGTCACCTTCCTATCATTGTGTCAAACCTTAGAAACTGCTTCAAGCTACACATGAGCTATTGTCACATAGGCTTATTTCCACCTAAGTCAAACACGAGGTTTATGCTGGCTGCAGGTGATCAGGCTAGGAGGTATAGCCAGAGTCTCAGAATTATCTATGTGTTTTTGCTAAATTCTGAATTGATGTAGTAATGTAGGCTTGAGGTGGTATTCCTGATCTCTTTTGCTCTATTTCTTAACATATAGTAAGAAAAAAATTGTAGGGATTTTCCCCATTTAATTAAAAATTGAGATTTTTCTTTTTTTTTTTTGTAGTTTTTATTAATAGTTTATTTGTTATAAGTTGGGAAGGGATTCCAGGTGGCTGTGTGTTTGCTGGAGTCAGAGGAGAAGGTGGGAGAGCTGGAGGTAGGAAGAGGGAGAAGATGATCTATAGATTCATTCGAGTAAAATAGCATTGAGCACTTATCAGGCCTAGTTGCATCTGAGTTCATTTGGGCTACAGACCTATGTAGCTTATTTCCCAGTGTACCGCACTAAAGAAATGTTGCTTATGAAGAAGTTGTACTCCTTTTTAATCCCATTTCTTTCCAATGAGAAGTGAATGAGATGATTTCATTCATGATTGTCTGCAACCATGGGATGACTGGTGATGCCAGTTAACCTTTTCAGGATTATAATGCTCTCAAAACCAGGAGGGGATTAGAACTTGAGAATTAGTTTGATTTGATAGTGAGGATCTGCAATTGTGAGAATCCTTGACATCTCTCAGGAAAAAAGGAAGAACAGGAGAGTTACAGAGATCAAGGATGAGTGTGCAACGCTTTGTCATCAGTGAGACTGACGCCCAAAAGTCCTTTGGAAAACATCAGGCAGGACTTCAGATGCGTTGGTGGCTCAAAAAAAAAAAAAAAAAAAAAGACAAAAACCAAAAACTTGAGTTCCTGAAAATTGCAGCATAAAACTTTAAAAATATATAAGGTTACTATACTTGTGAGTTTTGAGATGAGTATCATACTGCTTCATCTGATGTATTTGCTCTTCCTAGGTTTTATACCTCATTTGATAAACATTTGAGCCTGTGAGAAGGAAACAGTGAAATGTGGGGAAAACTCAGATGTCTCAGTTAATTACTGACTTCTTCTCCTTGCTGACAGCATATGCTTCAGTCCTCTGTGTTTTACTGCGTGGGAACCAGTCCCAGAGAATGATGTGTAGGGATAATTCCCAGATGAAGAGTGTCCATATAGGTAATCAAAAATCCAGGGGAGTCAGTTGTATTTTGTTCTTCAAACTCTGTGGGATCTGGAGTATGAAACTGTGTTTAGATGGCACAATAGTAAAAAAAACCTTGCAGTCTCTTCTGAAAATCTGTCTTGTCATTTTCATAGTAACAGGGGTGAAAAGCTTAAAGGTAATAATTAAATCATCTGTGCCCATGCTTGGTCCATCTGAGATGCATTTAGTTTTTTCAGAATCTGCTGGAGAAAATCCCACTGCTAAAGAAACCACTGTTTTGTGGAAAGAAAAAGTGGACAGAAAGAGTGCTTCATTCTCCAGGGCTGTCATCATAGCATCATGTCATTTAAATTTTAATTTAAAAAAAATAAAAGTACTGCTTTTAACAGTTTTGGAACTATAGCACATAAAAATAATTTTGTATTTGTCCTGATTACATGACATTTCCAATAATTATTGTCTGTAAAAGAGAAATTGCTTTTTTTATGGAACACAAGTTAAAAAGGCCATAAGGGAAAGAGAAGATAATTAATAAAAAAAAATTCATTTGAAAATGATAGAATAGTTCTGATAGGAATTTTGTAATTCCTATTCTGTGCACATAAATTAAAAGCATACTGTTATGCCAAACTTAAACAGTAGTATAAAAATCTTTACTTTTGAAATTAGCAATTTCCTTAACCTTGTGACTAGAAAGTCTGCTCTTCTTTGGAAGACTCATCAAAGAAAAATAGGATTGGAATGACTATTTTCCTTCAAAAAGTAAAACCAGAAACAAGCAGCAGAAAGCTTCATAGTTTTGACATTTCTGTCAGAAAATAGTTTTGTTAAAAAAACAGTGATATTCAGAGAGAAAATTAACACAATGCAGTAATGAAAAAAAGTCCCATGTCACCTGAAATTAAGTAATAAGCTGTTTTTCAGAAACTCCATAATGCCATTATCTATTTAAATATATAAAGCCTTCTACTTCTTCAGTGTATGCTTTTATTTGTCTAGTATTTGTCATAGTATTTATTATATTTGTTTAGTATTGAAAATAGATAATTTAGGATATCTCAAATTTTCTATATTGATGAGACTATCAATGGTGCCTGTATCATTTTTTTTGTTGTTTTTTTTTTTTCCCCCTCTTCATGATCCTTACGGAAATTCTAAGCTCCAAAAAAAGTAAGTTATGTTCTGCCTTTTCATTTCTCCATATCTGTAGTTTTATCTTGATAAATAGTGTACCTAAATGAAAGGGTTTTGTGATACTTTGAACAATTACGGGAAAAATGGAGAATGCTGAATGATAGAAATACGGGTACCTACAACTGAAAAAAGACATGATGACATTTTCTTTCATTCATTATTTATATCAGACTGATGGTTATAGAGGATCTGCAGTTTGAACATAAGCTTCACAAAGTTTAAGAATGAGGACTTCAGGCTAGAGGGTTTCTCAGATGACTGTCTGAATTCAGTGCTTGGGCTGTTTATAAAATGCTAGAAATGAAAGGTTATAGAACTTACTGATAATATTAATGGTAACAAACCTTCAGGAACAGTTGGTATTCACCCAAGAATTCTGAAGAGTTCAGGTATAAAATCGCTGAAATATTAACTGTGCTTAAAATGTAATCAGCACCAGGGAAATGGAAGATGACAAGTTCATAACAGACTAGGGAGATACAGACCAGTAAATTTGAGTTTTGCTGAGCAAATTGGTAGTTACCTTAAGGAAGAACAGAAATAACAGGTACATGAATAATTATGTTTTTACAGGAAAAGTCATCATAGTTTTCACAGAGGTTACTCATGCCTAGGAGGTTTTTTAGAGTTCTTTGAGGAAGTCAACAAACATACAAGGAACAGTTTCCAGTTGATACATTTCCTTTAAATTTCCAAAGTGGTTATGTGCCTAAAAAAAAAAAAAAAATGGAAACAAGGTTTGCCAATTGTTAATAAGTGTCAAAAGTAGAAGCAAAGGCGGGAATACATGGTAAATGATGAACAGATACTATCATTGAAACTCCATGTAGATATTGATTTTCTTGTTTTAAATATATCCACCTGCAACTGGACAATAAGATGAAACATTTTCAATGCTGTTTAAGTATTTGGGTAGTAAAAATGACAGCTGACCATGGTGAGGTTTAAGATTAATTCTTAATACATTTAAAATCTGGATCACAAATTAAATTCAGTGCAGATCGTAAAGTAGTAAAGGGACAGCCATGACAATAAGTACATGGCAAAGGTCTGTAGAAAAATCACCGCTGAAAATTGCCAGCTGAGAATTACAGTTGACTGATTCTGTCAGCTCAGTGCTTTGTAGGAACAAAAAACCAAACTGGAATGTTATCAAGGGAATATAGAGCAGAGCAGAACAGAGCAAATGCTATATGTCATTAAGCATTGCTTAAATACCATAAAAAGTGGGACTGTCATCCATTCTTCTGAAAAGTGGTGCAGTACAATTTGAAAATATAAAAGTTGATAGCCAGAGATAATTGGGGCACTAAACAGCTTCCGTATGTGGCTGTATCAAACAAATGTTGATGTTTTAGTCAGGAAACTGGGCGAATTTTAACATGGAGAGAAAAAGTCATGGAAAAGATGAAAAAAATAAAGAATATTCATTGATTTCAACAATACAAGAATTGGAAAGAATTAAATTAAACTTGTTTAACCATATTATATGGTAAACAATTGAAAATGCTTTACCACACAGTGCATAAGTGAATTGTGGAACTCACTGCTGCAGGGTTTTAAATATAAAAGCTTTGTTCTTATGTATTAAAATAGTAATTCAACCACCCGTCCAATGACTGTTAAAATAAAACATGACATTTCTAGCTTAGGAAGTGCCTGAGCCTTAGATTTCTAAAAGTTGTGAGGATATAGCAGAAGATTCTCTATGCTTGGACTACTTTGATGTCTTGTCCCTAAGCAAGTTGCTGCTGTTGGAGATAGCATGGGGGACAAGACAGACTATGGGCTGGTTTACTTAATGTCACGGCCCTTCAGCTGTAATGTATATAAAAAATGGACCATAATAATAAAATTTGATAGGGCAAACACACAAAGGTCTCATGAAAACGTTCATTTACATAAATATTTGCATTTGCATACACTCAAATATTATGCATTAATGTGTACAGCAATATTAGCATAGTGTTAATATAGAGTAATCACTGTACTTATGATCATTATTATGTAAGCATTGATGTGATGTGGTGATTACTGATAATGATGGTTGGCACTTGGTTTCCACTGGGACTCTTTGGTTTTAGTTTGTTTCTTTTTTTAAGGTACTCTATTTTCCAAGGAAATGTTAGCCTAAAGCAGAAATCACTGGATAAAGATGTCTGTATTATAAAACAGTCCAGAACAATAGTCTCATGAGTCCTTTTTTTTTCTTTTTTATCTTTTTTTTTTTTTTCCCAGAAGTTGATGCCTCTTCTAATATTCTTTTATCTTTAAATGTAGGGAGATTCTGAACAGTAGTCACATTTACTAGAATAGCTTCTGGAAAGGAAAATAAAAGAATGATCACATGATGATGGGAAATTCAATTCAAACTAAAGTTTTCCATAAATTATTCTTACATGTGTGGACATGTCATCTGTTTTAATGTACGTATTAAGTATGCACCTAAGACAAGAGTCACAAGAGAATCAGGAATGGTGTCCGAGACAGAGCCCAGGAATCCTGACTTCTATTCCTCAGCTCAAACACCAGAAAATGGTGTCTCCCTTGTTCAAGCTTTGTGTAATTTCACAGCAGAAAGTAACAAGTAGTAAGGGGTGGAGAGATTTACTGATGCATCTGAGGAGGCAAGCTCCAAAGCCTAAGGCTTACATTGCCTTTCAAAACAATTTTGGCTATGAGTGCTTGCAAACAGATGTCAAGCTGGGGAAAAAACTGATCAGCAGTGCCACTAATTTGATGTCCTCCATGCTTCAGTAGCTGGATGATTTCCCATCCTGGATTACTGGCCCATTAAACCTGTCTTTTATTGCATAGTCATAAACCTGAATGACAGAAAATAAATAATTAAGACTAGTCAAATAGAAGGCAAAGAATCTGCATGACCCCATTTGTCTAAGAAAGTGAGGGACAAATTGGAATCCAAGGGCTAATATAAGGAAACATAAAAAGTGTTTGTTTTCTATAGCACAGACCTGAGACGTTTATAGCAATGTGGGGAAAGCAGTAGGTCCGTGGGCTGAGCTGTTATCCCAATTATCTGGTGTGCCAGGAAGGAGAAATCAAACATACTTTCTATGCTCTTAGTATTACTTTCACCTTTCTCCCAGGAAGAAGAACCTTAATAAAACTGCCTTTGAAACTGGACTTTTAGGGATGGGACATTCTTAAAAGATAAGGCTTGTGTTTACTTTAAGGAAAAAAATCACAGAATCACCAGATTGGAAAGGACCTCAAGGATCATCTGGTCCAAACTAAATAACTTTAAATCCTTAATTACTGTTGGGTATGAAGAGGTGATCGGAACTTTCAGAGCGAACATTCTTGAACTGAAAACCTTACAAGTTCAAGCTTGTACTACCCTTAATGTGGAGTACTTGACCATTATGCACAGCTAAAAATAAGTGAAGAACAGTGTCCTACTATGCTCGGTTTTTCTTTCTAATAAACTCTATACTCTTAGTCTGTATAGTATTTTTAATATTGCTACTTTCTGGAGAGCCTTCTTCAAAGACAATGAAATTCATGCAGGGCTTTCCTTTAGCTTCAGTATACTTAAAGACGGAGCTTTATCAAGTCAGAAGTGGTTTGAGTTGCTTGCTACAGCACCAGCTGTTTGGTCCTTCAATCTGGAGGAATAATTCAAAATCAGAACTGAATCTTCAGTATTGTAATGCATAGCCGTCTATACCTAGTCACCAGATTAAAAGACATAAATGTTCTATTGCCTTTAAGCTGCACCTTCAACTACAGAGACGTTGCCACTTTGTTCTCGTTTCCCAAAGCTGCAAACAACACCACTGAATCTGATTGTTCACGAAGAGTCTGTATGATTTGAGTCATTAATCTGGTGTGAAATACTGCATTTTTAAAAGCAGAGTAGTTTTGCTGAATCAATACTAATATTTCAGGCAAAGCTGAGACGGTTATTCTACTATGGCTACCTATTTTTCTACATAATTTCTGTTCCTAATACTTATCATCCCATAAACTTTTTATCAGATAAAATCCAGATATATATTACAGCATTTATTTGGTTATAGAAATCCAACACAAATTTTGGAAGTTGCTAGTTATGCTAAATAATTGCAGGTGTTCACAAGATGTACCGTCATATATATATAATATATTCTATCTCACAATTTTTGCTTTATCTGTCCAAAATAAAGACTGGAAATCTAGATTAAAAATGATGATTTAGGCCTAAAAAAGTAAGTCTAATCTAGTTTCATTGAATTTTAATGACCTATGAATTTAATGCTGTTTCTGAATCTCTGTGTTCTGAGATCAGTCTTTCATAAAGTGCTTCTGTGATACCTATATCAGAATGGTCTTCTGGTCAATACAAATGAGGTGCCTATGAACTGACAATATAACTGTTTGTAACGTTGCCTTCTCCTCCACATATCTCAGGAGTGAACCGGTTTTCTTTGAATTCACTCATATTTTGGATCCCATGTGAGAATTGCACCTATAACCCCATTTTCTGGGTCTCACATGTTTTGGAAAAAGTAGGAATCTGTACAACTTGGTTCAAAAGAAATCATGAGGTACACCATTCATACAACTCCGGAAAGCCTTCCTTCCTAAGAAGGTGTTTCTTTCAAGTATTAGGTGTCACTCCAGATTAGTCCAGGCTTTTTTGGAGGGTTATTTTATTTTAGTCTCTTAATTCTTGCCAAAATGATGAACTGGAAACTGTCAGATGTCAGTAATAACTAATGCATGCTCTTTTACATTGGTTGTGTTGGAGTCTCTTGCTTGGCTGTTGCCCAAGTCCTGGTTTACTCAGACATGTGGGTAGTGTGGATTTTTCCATGACTTAGCCACAGATTTTGGTTTTGTGGCCTGTGTTCTAATAAATTCTGTTAAGAGTCAATAAATAACTGTGGGCATTTCACTTGAAAAGATACACTTAAAAAAGCCTTCAGCAACAATAAACCGTTTATGTGGAAACTGATAAAACTTGTCTGTAATTTCTGTTAACAAGTTTCTAGTTCTTCCTGTCTTTTCTTTTCATTTAATTCTTCTACTTTGAGTTTTCTCTTATGTTTGCTTCACAGAAGCATCATTAACAAGCAAAGCCTGGAAAAAATCTGATTATTTATCTTCAATAGCAAAGATTAATTTGTTGTGCTGAAGACAAAATAACATTTTAATGATAATCAGGGGTATTTAAATAGTTTTCAGTAAGAAAGATTAATGCAGTTTTGATAACTATTATAGCAGTCTATTGAGGGCAAACGGCTAATACACTGGCATCACTGATTTTATGAACTCATTTTATTTTAATTCCTGCTGTCATACAATGCAGTATCTTTGCATGTTGCAGAAGCATATATAAATATAATTTTCTACACCAGATAGCATGGTTAGGAATATGCAGTGAAAAATGTCTGAACAATTATGTAAAGTTGTTGTGATTCTTGGAAAGCAGAGTCTAGCAAGCATTTGAGTTCTAATGTGATATTTTTATTATTATTATTTCACATTTAACAAAAGCTATTTTGTGTGTGGGTGAACAAGAAGATTATATTGTACCTAGCAAGAATGTTAATATATTATTTTTTATACACTGCATTAATAAAACAAGTGTAATGAGCCATAGTGGTGTGCAATATCAGGTCAATGTGAGAATTAAGCTGCAAGTAATTATACTAAGATTGGTTGTATTCTAATTATCCTATAGCTAATAATACAGAGATGATTGGCTGAAACCAAAATTATTTGTTCTGGTAGACTTTTAGTATAGTCTATAACTGTTACATTGTCATTGTGCTTCCATGAAACAGTATGTTCATTTGTATTTCAGTAAAAGACCGTACCCCTCAAAGAGGCAGTTAGTAAACTAACTTCGAAATTGAAATAAAAAAATGTTGCTAGATTGTCAAAAGCAATGACACAGAGTCCCTGCATTTATTCTAGGTTTTATAGTGTGAGTGATGTTAAGCAAATTTGGATTCCGCGTATCTCATAATGCAAGAATGACTGAAAAAATGATCCCTATGAAACTAGTTATTACCAGGGAGAAACAGTGGATGGATACAGTTATAGTCTGAGTGCAAACTGGACACTAGTCTTCAGTGCAAACTTACTTCGTGTGCAAGCTGTTTGAATGCAAGCTTATTCTCAGCTGTGAAGTTTAGGAAAAATTCCAGGTACACACAAGAAACAACGGGGAAAGATCTGGGGTTTGTTACATTAGCACATCAACACCAATATAAAAGGCACTGTTATGAGTATACCCTTGTTGGGTAGGATTCTCCTCATCTTGTTGTTCAAGAGAAGAAACAAATGTTCTGTGCAATCAGTTAATCATCTTTCTGTGGGATGTGGTAAATGCCTATCTGGTACTAATAATTTCATTCTGATGATTCTAAACCATTTATGACTGGTTTTGTCTCAAAGGCCTTTAAACACTTTATATAATACATCTTCCTGTATGGAATATCACATGTTTAAGATGAGGCAGAAAGGTTACCCACTCGGCTCATCACTGGTATATGACAAAATCATGGGTTATAAGAGTCAAAAGAATTAGTAAGAAGACTCCTTCATATGGTTCTTTAGATGAGAATATCCAGATTACACCAAGCTGTAATGAGCCTGCATTTGGCATCCAAATATAAAAAAAACAGGCTGGCAAATCATACTGGACTTCAATTTTCTTTCTGGCTTATGATGTTGGAAATAGAATCATAGAATAGTTAGGGTTGGAAAGGACCTTAAGATCATCTAGTTCCAACCCCCCTGACGTGGGCAGGTGACAAATCACACTAAACCATGCCACCCAAGGCTTTGCCCAACCTGGCCTTGAGCACCACCACGGATGGAGCATTCACAACTTCCCTGGGCAACCCATTCCAGTGCCTCACCACCCTAACAGGAAAGAATTTCCTCCTTATATCCAATCATAACTTCCCCTGTTTAAGTTTTAACCCGTTACCCCTTGTCCTTTCACTACAGTCCCTAATGAATAGTCCATCCCCAGCTTCCCTACAGCCCCCCTTCAGATACTGGAAGGCTGCTATGAGGTCTCCACACAGCCTTCTCCAGGCTGAACAGCCCCAACTTTCTCAGCCTGTCTTCATAGGGGAGGTGCTCCAGTCCCCTGATCATCCTTGTGGCCCTCCTCTGGGCTTGTTCCAACATTTCCATGTTCTTTTTATGTTGAGGACACCAGAACTGCACACAATACTCCAAGTGAGGTCTCACAAGAGCAGAGTAGAAGGGCAGGATCACCTCCTTCAACCTGCTTGTCACCTCCTTTTGATGCAGCCCAGGATACGGTTGGCTTTCTGGGCTTCCAGCGCACACTGAAGTTGGCTCATGTTAAGTTTCTTATCAACCAACACCCCCAAGTCCTTCTCCACAGAGCTGCTCTGAATCTAACATTACCAATGCAGGAGAAATTATATCAAACTAAAAATATTTATGGAACACAAGTCTGTTCTATCTGTTATTAGCTATGGAGGGGTTCCGATATTTGAGAGCATTGTGTGTTCTGCAAATTATATAGGTTTAGTGGACAAAACAGTTTGTTTTGGGGGAAATTTTGCCCAAAGGAAATGGTTCCTAAAGGGACCATTCTGCAGAGATCCCTGCCCCATCCACAAGCAGAAACTAACAGAGACTGTCTTTGTAGTTAATTGTGATTTTGACTCAGAATGTAAATTTATTTAATATATAAATTTTACAACAAAAAATATTCTCAAGCAGTTTTTATCAACAGTGTAGTTTTCAGCAAATTTATCCCTCTTTCTCGTTGTTTACCAGTGAACATGCTTTTCCTTGCATGAATCTGTTTATTATTCAAAATCTTCATAAAGATAAGAATACTGTTTATCTTAAAGATTGTCCATCAATTTTGCTCCAATACTATTACAATGAATACTGGCTCATCATAATTTTCAATGCATGCTGCTTAATGGATTGCATCATTCACAAGTTTCTGGGTTTGCTTCTTGTTTATTTCTCTATTAAGAGACCTATAAGCATGAGCTGAAGCAGAATCAGACATACATGTCCTCACTTCTGGGACCTAGGGAGATACTGTCCTTCTGGGCTCCTATCTCATTTTGAGAAGCCTCACAGTGGAGATTACCAGCAAATTCTCCTCATTTTCCTAAGCTGATGAGGATCCAGGTAATAAGTTTTCTACAAGCAAGGAAACTATTCAACCATGCAGAAATTCTTGTTACTGAAGTAAATGAAAGATCATTATGTGCATCGCTGAGTTCAGTGTAAAAAACAGCACTGTGCTAGTTAACTGGTGTAACTGCTGGAGAGCAGGATGGGCTGGTGTCGTGGTTTAAACCCAGTCAGATAATTCGTTCGCTCACTTCCCCCCCCTTTTCTTGCCCTCCCCCTGCTCTCGGAGGGACGGAGAGGAGAATCTAAAAGAATGCAACTCCCACGGGTTGAGATAAGAACAGTTTAGTAACTAAGGTACAACACAAATCACTGCTGCTACCACCAATGATAATAATGATAAAGGAAATAACAAGGGAAGAGAACACATCATCTCACCACCAGCTGACCGATAACTCACCCCCCAAAGCCCGACCAAGCTCTGCAGTCTCCCAGCCCTTCCGGCTAACTCCCAGTTACCTCCTGGGCGTGACGTGCTGTGGTATGGAATACCTCTTTGGTCAGTTTGGGTCAGGTGTCCTGTCTCTGCTTCCTCCTGGCCTCCCCTCCTCCCTGGCAGAGCATGAGGCTCACAAAGTCCTTGGCCAAACCAAAACATCGCTATCAGTTCTGTTCCCAGGCCGAAAGTCAAAACACTGCACTGCACCAGCTACCAAGAAGGAGAAACATGACTGCTACTGCTGAACCCAGGACATTATCCACCCCTTATTCCATACCATTCACGTCATGCTCAGATCCCACATTTTCAATATACTCTTATCTTAGTGCATAGACAGTCCCTATAAAGCTGCTGAGTCCATCTGGTCCATGATGTCAGGCTCCATCTCTTGTAACAGAACAGGAGAGACTGTGTGCAGTGTTCACACTCGTGAATAACCTGGGCTATAGTGTCCATTATTAAGTCCACCCCTCGATCATAAGTCCATCTCTATGTTGCATCTCTGCTCTGATGGCCTGAAGTGCCATGGGCCCACCAGGCTTAAAATAATTCACTGTCCCCTTAAACAGTTTCTGCAGCTTGTTGCTGGGGACTCCATACAGCTGCCTTCCATCTCCGATGCTTCCAAAGCACTGGAGGGGCCCAGTGGACTAGATCCTTGCCCATACTGTCCCACACACCCTGCCACTCATGACTGTCCAGCCTTGGAGAAAACCTTTTGGTCCCCCTATATCCTCGTCTAACCCCAGACAAGACCCAAACCTGACTCTGCTTAACTTTTGAGATCAGACAAGATGATTGTGGGTAGAACACAGTCTGTGTGTGTGCCAACATGCTGATCCCCATCACAATCATCAGGCAGGTCCCAAGGATACCCAAAGGCCATTCAAAACCTTCAGAACTCTCAGTTGATGCTGCTGTACTTGTCACTGGGGCTGGTGTAGCTGCTGTACTTGTCACTGGGGCTGGTGTAGCTGCTGTGCTTGCCGGCTCTCCCACAACCAGCTTCTCTTTTCCCGAGTCCAGCTCTTCCTCCTCTGCCTTGCTGGGAAATGCTGCGTGGTCTCCTGCATCCTCCTGGGGCTCGGCGGGTGGCTTCCAGGGGATGCTCTCGGCCGTCGCGGGGCTCGGCTCGGCCACGGGGCTGGGCTCCTCCGCGGGGCTGGGCTCCTCCGCGGGGCTCGGCTCTTCCGCGGGGCTCGGCTCTTCCGCGGGGCTCGGCTCTTCCGCGGGGCTCGGCTCCTCCGCCGCCTTCTCCCGCTGCTCGGCAGCCGCCTCCTTCCTCTCCTCGACCGCCCCGACCTCCTCCACCCGCAGCCGTCCCCTCGCGGCCTCCGGCCCCGCTGCCGCCGCCGCTTGGTCCCCGGGGCCGCTCTCCCGGGCCGGTTCGGCTGCCGCCGGCTCCTGGGGCCGCTCCCCCTTGGCTCCCCGCGGCCTCACGAAGATGGAGAGTAGGGTGAGGGCCAGGACGGTGAAGAGCAGCCGGACGGCCAGGTGCAAGTCCACGGCCACGTCCGTCCCGCCCTGCTGCTGGAGCCCGCCCGTATTACAAGCCATTGCCATAAAGCACAGTGAGACAAGAACCTTAGCCCAAGCCCCACATTTGATAAACACTAACACAGCAAATACCGGCTCTAAGTAAGTTACAACATTCTGAAGCTGTGAGATCAACAAGAACAGCTCTGAGAGCCAATAAATCAGCATTGTGACGAATGACTATTAATCCAGTCAAATCTGTCGTTATTTCAACCCTTCGTGCCCCACGTTGGGCGCCAAAAAGAACTGTCGTGGTTTAAACACAGTCAGGTAATTCGTTCGCTCACTTCCCCCCTCTTTTCTTGCCCTCCCCCTGCTCTCGGAGGGACGGAGAGGAGAATTGAAAAGAATGCAACTCCCACGGGTTGAGATAAGAACAGTTTAGTAACTAAGGTATAACACAGATCACTACTGCTACCACCAATGATAATAATGATAAAGGAAATAACAAGGGAAGAGAATACATCATCTCACCACCAGCCGACCGATAACTCGCCCCCCCCAGCCCGACCAAGCTCTGCAGTCTCCCAGCCCTTCCGGCTAACTCCCAATTACCTCCTGGGCATGACGTGCTGTGGTATGGAATACCTCTTTGGTCAGTTTGGGTCAGGTGTCCTGTCTCTGCTTCCTCCTGGCCTCCCCTCCTCCCTGGCAGAGCATGAGGCTCACAAAGTCCTTGGCCAAACCAAAACATCGCTATCAGTTCTGTTCCCAGGCCGAAAGTCAAAACACTGCACTGCACCAGCTACCAAGAAGGAGAAACATGACTGCTACTGCTGAACCCAGGACAGCTGGCTGCTCTGTAAGTGCAGGGGAACCAGGAGTTAGGAATTGGGAGCATTGTAAACATGGCATCTGGCTTTGTCAACCCATACACAGCACCTGGGTGAAGTGAGCAGAGTATATCCAGGTATGGGCATCAGGGTTGGCTGAATACAGATCCTCAAATGAGTTGTGGTGAAGAGGCAAAGCCAAGGAGAAGAAGCCAGGAATAGGAACTGCAAAATCAGGGTCAGGATGAGGTCTGGTGACGACAGTCAGCATCAGCCACAGCCCTGGGATCATCAGATGAGGTATGGGATATAAATCGGATATATTAGATATGCTATCTATATTAGATATAGATATATAGATTAGATATTAGGGAGAAATTCTTCCCTGTGAAGGTGCTGAGGCACTGGCACAGGGTGCCCAGAGAAGCTGTGGCTGCCTCATCCCTGCAGTGTTCAAGCCCAGGTTGGACGGGGCTTAGAGCAACCTGCTCTAGTGGAAGGTGTCCCTGCCTGTGGCAGGGGTTGAAACTGGATGAGGTTTAAGGTCCCTTCCAACCCAAACCAGTCTGGGATTCTGTGATCAGGCAAGTCCATAAAGATGAAGCCTTTTCATATATGAAATTATCTAGCAAAACTTGCATCAACAACTGATGGTTAAGTTATAGGGAAAACCGTGTTCAGAGGATAAATAATTTCAACCCTTTCATTCTGATCAATCCCTTAAATTCTCGAGGTCTTTGAAGAATCTGAACTTTGTGGTAGATCTTAGAACCTTAACATACCTGCATTCAATTTATGAAAGTTTCTAATGTGTAGGTGGTGTGAGTAAGGAAACTTCTCAGAGCCCTTTGTAACCAGCAGGGTTGCAGTCAGATTTCATAAAAGGTTATAGAAACTGGGAAAAGGATCTTAGACATGTGAAGTTAAATCATCTTTCTCTCCTCTGTTTTCAAAACTATTTGATATACTAGAATGTGAATGATACAAGTTATTACATTACATTACAATAAACTGCCATCTAGACTGTGCCTGTGGGGCACTGGGTTGAATACTAAGCAAGTCTGTGGAAGACAGACATTTGTTTAGGGTTATGCTTTGCACATTTGTAGTGGGTTTGATTGTTTCCATTTTTAATGGCACTTAATACCTACATCTGAATCAAAATCTGTGCAAAGAAGCTGTAGCTTCTGTTACATATATCATGATCTTAATTTAATTCTGCTATATACTGTGAGAGTGATAGTGTAACTTTGCTGGACCTGTGAAAAAACATTCAGAGGGATTTTTTCCTCTTTTTCTCCTCAAGTTTCCTTCACAGTTCTGTCCTGTTGATTAACACAATACAAACATAATATTTATATTTTAAAGACAGCTATTGAGATCTATGTGTCTGTGGCTCAATAATATGTAGATTGGGGGGGGGGGTAGGACAGTAGAAATGGAATTTAGAAACAGATCTGAATTAATAATTATTAACACTGTCTATGCAATTTCATTGCTTTGCAATTACCTTAGAAGGGAGTCCATTAGACTTGTAGGTACATCCTGTATAACATAGGCTCAGAGGAATACAGTTTTTTTTCCACAGGAAAGTCACTTTTCGTATCATTTAAGGATTAAAACGAAGGACAAAAATTATGAAGAAAATCCTGCAGTCTGTATTGCAGATTTAGGGTTTTTCACCCCAGTAGAACTAGTAGTTTGTTCCATAAAATTCAATTCAGGTTTGTGAAATTAGTATTACAGATCTTCCACCAGGAAATTAGTAACAAGGAGCCATTTACTTTTATTAAAGACACAGAAGATCTTTGCTTTTTCAACAGGAAAAGGATTTCAAGGATTTTCAAGGATTGCTTTTCCCGAGCTCAAGATCGGAGCATTTCGACACGTAGGAAGTCAAGGAAGAGGGCCAGGAGACCTGCGTGGCTAAATAGGGAATTGCTGGGTATGCTCAAGTGGAAGAGGAGAGTTTACAGGTCATGGAAGGAGGGGCTGGCCACTTGGGAGGAATATAAGGCTGCTGCTAGAGGATGTAGGAAGGCAGCTAGGATGACTAAGGCCTCCTTAGAATTAAACCTGGCGAGAAGGGTCAAGGACAGCAAAAAGAGCTTTTTCAAATACATGGCAGATAAAACTAACACCAGAGGCAATGTAGGCCCACTGATGAACGGGATGGGTGCCCTGGTGACAGAAGATACAGAGATGGCAGAGTTACTGAATGCCTTCTTTGTCTCTGTCTACTCTGCTGCAGGCAGTCCTGAAGAGCCCTCTACCCCTGAGACCTTAGATGAAGCCAGGTCAACGGAGCGGTTTGCCTTAGTCGATAAGGAATGGGTTAGAGACCAGTTGAGCAATCTGGACATCCATAAAGCCATGGGTCCAGGTGGGATGCGCCCGCGGGTGCTGAGGGAACTGGCGGAAGTCATTGCTAGACCACTCTCCATCATCTTTGCCAAGTCTTGGGAAACGGGAGAGGTGCCTGAGGACTGGAGGAAAGCAAATATCACTCCAGTCTTCAAAAAGGGCAAGAAGGAGGACCCGGGTAACTATAGACCGGTCAGCCTCACCTCCATCCCTGGGAAAGTGATGGAACACCTTATCCTTGGTGCCATCTTAAGGCATATCAAGGATAAGAGGGTTATGAGGGGCAGTCAACATGGCTTCACCAAGGGGAAGTCATGCTTGACCAATCTCTTAGCCTTTTATGAGGAAATAACACGGTGGATGGATGATGGCAGAGCGGTGGATGTGGTCTACCTTGACTTCAGCAAAGCATTTGACACAGTCTCCCACAGCATCCTCACAGCTAAATTGAGGAAGTGTGGTCTGGATGATCAGGTAGTGAGGTGGACTGCGAACTGGCTGAAGGAGAGAAGCCAGAGAGTTGTAGTCTATGGGGCAGAGTCTAGTTGGAGGCCTGTAACTAGTGGAGTGCCTCAAGGGTCAGTGCTGGGACCAGTATTATTTAGTATATTCATCAATGATTTAGATGAGGGAATTGAGTGTACTATCGGCAAGTTTGCTGATGACACTAAGCTGGGAGGAGTGGCTGACACGCCAGAAGGCTGTGCTGCCATTCAGCGAGACCTGGACAGGCTGGAGAGTTGGGCATGGAATAACTTGATGAAATATAACAAGGGAAAGTGTAGAGTCCTGCATCTGGGCAGGAACAACCCCAGGTTCCACTATAGTTGGGGAACGACCTGTTAGAGAGCAGTGTAGGGGAGAAGGACCTGGGAGTCCTAGTGAACGACAGGATGACCATGAGCCAACACTGTGCCCTTGTGGCCAAGAAGGCCAGTGGCATCCTGGGGTGTATTAGAAGGGGGGTGGTTAGTAGGTTGAGAGAGGTCCTCCTTCCCCTCTACTCTGCCCTGGTGAGACCGCATCTGGAATATTGCGTCCAGTTCTGGGCCCCTCAGTTCAAGAAGGACAGGGACCTGCTGGAGAGAGTCCAGCGCAGGGCAACTAAGATGATTAAGGGAGTGGAGCATCTCCCTTATGAGGAAAGACTGAGGGAGCCAGGTCTCTATAGTTTAGAGAAGAGGAGACTGAGGAGTGACCTTATTAGTGTATATAAATATATAAAGGGGGAGTGTCACGAGGATGGAGCCAGGCTCTACTCAGTGGCAAACAATGATAGGACAAGGGGTAATGGGTACAAACTGGAACACAAGAGGTTCCACTTAAACTTGAGAAGGAACTTCTTCTCAGTGAGGGTGGCGGAACACTGGAACAGGCTGCCCAGGGAGGTTGTGGAGTCTCCTTCCCTGGAGACATTCAAAACCCACCTGGACACATTCCTGTGTAACATTATCTAGGTGTTCCTGCTCCGGCAGGGGTATTGGACTAGATGATTTTTCGAGGTCCCTTCCAATCTCTAGCATACTGTGATACTGTGATACTGTGAAAGGTCTGGGTCTGCTGTATAGTCTTCTCTCTTTTTTATATATCTTCTATAGAAGTGATAATCTGTAAGGCTACAATCAGCTAGAGTAATGTAATTATGTATGCATGCATATAACAAGTGTTTTTACCATTTATTGAATTATTATTAGCGATGGTTTCCCCTCTCTTCTTTTGAATGCTAATAAATTAACAGAACATGTCTAACTGTGTGGTTTCAAAGAAACTTAGCTGACTTTGCCTATTTGCAAGCTCTTGTGTGGGAATTGTATAGTTTCATCTATATGACACTGTGTCCTGCTTTGTTAACACCTATATTTAGATTCCAGGTGAATATTATTCCCTGACTACATGCATCTGGCAGCACACAGAAAGAAGCTGATGCCTACCCAAGTAGCCACATCTCCTATATTGTGCTCACAATTAAATCTTAAATTCACATCCAGTAACCTCATAAGGGTTTGGACTAAACATAATATCATATGGAATCATGGATTGGAAGGGACTTTACAGATGGTCCTTGCTGTCCTAAGGATCTCTTGAACTCCACCATTACATGGTCACTGCAGCCAAGCTGCCTTTGAGCTTCACAGCAAGACCGAGTGGATGAGGCCCTCTAGAGACAGGAGTAGCCTTGCATTCACAAGCCTTGGTCCTCATGGGGGACTTCAGCCACCCCAATATCTGTTGGAGGGACAACACAATAGGGCACAAGCAATCTGGAATGAGTTGATGATAACTTGTTTCTGCAAGGAAAGACCCATAAGGAGAGGTGCTGTGCTGTATCTTGTTTTCAACATCCCAGTGAAAATGAAATTCACAGCAGCCTATCTGTCAGAGTGTACAGGTAGAAACTGCTCTGTTATTCCTCGTGGGGTTTTGTGTTTGTTGTCCATATACACCATTTTTGGATAGTGTGTATGGAGTGTTTAAACAAAACAATTGTAAGAACACAGCACAATAACTGTTTAATCAGGAGCATCTGTAATAGAGATAAATTAGGGAGAGTCTGAGTGGTATACAGAAGCAATCTGTTAAATGTGATCAGAAACAATAAAACGATAAAGTGGAAATCCTTTGTGGTTCATTTTCTGCCAGGTGCACCTATGGTTAAAGAAGGACAGTGATGAAAATTAATTGTTTCCTACAGAACTTTCTTGAAGAGTCAATCACCATCTGGAGACGCAACTAGCTTTCAGGAAAAGTTCCACAGATGTGGATAATATTAATTGTTGGGTTATGCAGGGAGAAAATTAGAAAGGTAAAGGCACATCTGGAACTTAACCTGGCCACTGCCATAACGTACAATGAATAATATTTTTACAAACATATTAGCAGTAAAAGGAGGGCCAAGGGGAGCCTCCATCCTTTACTGGGTACTACAGAAAACTTAGTAAGCAAGGATGAAGAAAAGGCTGAGCTACTTAATGCTGCCTTTGCCTCAGTCTCTGATAGTCACACCAGCCATCCTTAGCTGTACACTCAGGGTACTCAGCTCCCTGAGTTGGATTGGAGAGATGGGGAGATGATTGAAGTAACTATAATTCAGGAAGAAATAGCAAACGGGATCCTGCTCCACTTAGACATACACAGGTTTATGGAGCTGGATGGGTTCCACCCAAAAGTGCTGAAGGAGCTGGCAGAGAGGAGCTTGCCAAGCCACTCTCCATCATCTATCAGCAGTCCTGGTCTAGTGGGCAACCAGACAAGCGATCTCTGTCACATTCTCCTTTCAGGTAGTTGTAGAGAGTGATAAGGTCCCCCTTGAGAAGGATGGAGCAAGGAGGCGTCTGGTCCCTTCTCCCATGTAGCGAGTACATGTGCAGGTGAAATGGCCTGACGTTGTGACAGGTGAGGTTTAGACTGGATAGCAGGAAAAATTTCTTCACTGAAAGGGTGGTCAGGCATTTGAACAGGCTGCCCAGGGCTCTGGTGGAGTCACCATCCCTGGAAGTATTATAAGAAACATGTAGATGAGGCCCTCAGTGATGTGGTTTAGTGGTGGAATTGGCAGTGCTGGGGTAACAATTGGGTAATTGGCAGTCCTGGGGTAACTGATGGTCTTAAAGATCTTTTCCAACCTAGCTGATTCAATGATTCCATGATTCTATTAATAAGAACATTGCGTACTTACACTGAGTCTAATATTTGGAACTCAGGAGCAGTTCATAAATACAGTGAAGATTCTCAAAATCAAAACTATAGTAAGGTAGTTGTCTAATAGAACTAGGAAATCCTGTGGGACAAGCAGAAAAAACATTATGCTTCTCTCTTTTATTTAAAGTGACCCTTGAACTGTCTTGAGTTTTCCATGGGATTCTGATCAGATGGGTCTAGTGAGAGAGAACCTTGATCCAGTTTTCTCTTCTCTGAACTGCTTTTGGTGTTGTGCAAGATAGCCTTTTATTCAGTGTCCAAAGCGAAGGTGAATGAATTATTTAGAATGACTCAAAATCAATGCATTTATTAAAGATTATATCAAACTGAAAGTGTACATGAAATGACACATTCTGACCAAAGTGAAAAGTGTTTTACGGCACTTCCAAAAACTTTGAAGGTACAGAGATATCAGAGTTGTATGAACCTCCTGTTTACCCCTTTGTTGCTAGTAGTCCTTGTAGGATTACTATATGAAATACGGATGATCTATATGCAGGTTCTTTTTCTTTTCTCTCAATTCAGAAGAAGACCTCAAAATTTCAGTTTTCACAGGGCAAAATGGTTACAGGGTTTGATCTACTACCAAGATATATTGTGAGCCTTGAGATGAGTCTCAGAGTAATTATTGTAGGAATCTGAAGCTGCATGTACTCTTTAATAATCATAGGAAATGGGTTATTCCATAGTAATTTATTGATTTAATATATTAAGTTATTTCATTTTCCTCCTTTCCAAGTACATATTTATATGAGTTACTGATGTATTGTCTGAGTGGTTTCCTGTAGTACAATAAGCAAAATGTTCACCATCTGTCGTACATGGCTCACCCTTAGCATAGGAGGAGTGATATATGATCAGCTAAGTGTTTTGTTTTGTCAATGTTCTGCTTTGTTTGATTTTTTAAATACATTCTGCTGTATATTTATCTTAGAAAAAGTAGTTTAAAGAAAAATAATCTTGGACTTGAATGAAACGAGATTTCACTTTTAGATCCTTAAGAAAAAGTTATTTCTATAGTTGGTTTTAAGAAAGCTTTGGATAAAGATTCATTGTTGCTAGAGAGGATCTTAATGGTGGTTTAAAAATCCTTATTGCATTTGAAAAGTAAAGTTATCAACTATAGTCTTTATTCAGGCACTTCAAGTAATGCTGAAGATATTATACCCAAGGTGTTTAATTTATTATATTTAATTTAGATATTATTCCAATGTGTTTAATGTGGGTCATTAAACACTTTGAATATAATATCAGAGATTGTGAGTATCTCTGACAAGGTGATGTCATGTGCTAGGAACCAGATCTAATGTAATCCTTGAGCAAGATGCATACCTATCAGAACATGATGTTTGATGTCTTCATGCCAGAGTTTACTGCACCATAAGCAGGAAGTGGGAGCATGAGTTTCAGCTATAAAAACCCATCCCTGATTTTCTCAATGAGTACTGTGCATGGTCCATCAGAAATTGCACAGGTTTGTATAACAGGTAGTCTGATCTTTTAAATTTAGCATACAAGATGGGCTGTGAAGCCTTTGAAGGGCAGCTGTTACAGACGACTCTACACTTAGTGGGTCATCACGTAAGTCTTGAATAGACAAGTCCCTTAGATTTTAGCTGTAGATAGTTATTCTTGAACATCTGGTTAGGTGAGTGTTAAAAAATGAGCTGCATGCATTCATCAGTAGGAAGCTAAATAAGCATAATGCTTCTGCAGCCGTACTGTCCCTGGCATCCATACTGTCCCTGTGAGGCTTTGACATCAGCCATACGTATTTACCAGGTTTCTCAGAAAAATCTCAATACTGAGAGAGCCAAACATCAAACCTAGCTGCCTAAAAGACACAGGGAAAGCTTGGGATTCCTTCAGGCTCAAAAAGGAGCCACAGAGATTGCTCGGAGGGAGAGAGAAACATTCCTAATTAAAAAAATAATACAGAAATGAGAATCTATTCTGGAATCAGTGAGAAGAGGCCAAGAAGCAAATAGCGGGATAATCACCAAAAGCTGTATTTGTTAGATCTTAAAAAAAGAAATAAAAGTAAATAGGAAAAAAATACAAACCCAAGATAAATGACAGGAGAATGTGAAAGGATGAAGGGGATCAACTATTCACAGAGGCTGTGTTGGACACAATATGCTGTTGAATTGTGGTCCTGAAGTTAAACTTGTGTCTTGTTTATGTTTTAAAGGAGATTGTGTTGAAAATGAGCAATAGCAAGGTTTTTGCAGGAGGTAATGGAGTAGAAGTGAAAGTTGTTATAGTCTTAAATCTTAAAAAAATAAAATATCCTTAAATCAGAAGAATTGGACAATGTACATCCTAGAATTCATAATGAAATGGAAGATAGAATTACAGGTTTGGTGCAAAGGGGGTTATAGTAAATATCTTGAAAAAGATAAACATGGTGTCTATGCTTAAGAAAAAAGACAAAGGAGAAGGTTCTGTACGCTTGAAGAATAACAGTATATAACGGAAAACAATAATTTGAACAAGTTCTGTAAGTGAATTAACTGAAGCAATACTATTTGACTATCTGGAAAACACAGTTGGCTTCAATTCTTTTTCTGTTTTGTAAAACAAAGTATCTTAGCTGTTTTACATACCAAAGAAGCAAGGTGCCTTTTTTGTTTTCCTTTTTTTTTTTTTTTTTTTTTATTCTTTACATAAAACTCCCTCCAGGACCACTGGGAGATCAAGATCATGTCATGTAGTTCTGGCAATGAGATTTCCTTATTCTTTCACTAAGGTTTTAATTTTCACAAATTAATAGAATCTTACAATGTTTTAAGTGGTATTAATTCACCATCATTTAATCATAGAATCATAGAACAGTTAGGGTTGGAAAAGACTTTAAGATCATCAAGTTCCAAGCCCCCTGACATGGCCAGGGCCACCTCACATTAAACCATGCCACCCAAGACTCCATCCAACTTGGCCATGAACACTGCACAGGTTCCCTGGGCAACCCATTCCAGTGCCTCACCACCCTCACAGTAAAGAACTTCCTCCTTATATCCATTCTAACTTCCCATGTTTAAGTTTGAACCTGTTACCCCTTGTCCTACCACTACAGTCCCTAGTTTAATATCCACCCTCATCCGGATACTCTTTCTTTATTTAAAATGTAAAGTATTTCAGGTTTTATCAGTCAGTCCTATAGACAGAGTTTAATTTTAAAGCTTTCCCCCCCCTCAACCAGCTCATGAAGTTAATATTTCTCACAAAAGAACTAATTTCTCAAAACCCCACTCACATTCAGTTAGCTAGTCATAATAAAATTATCTGCTGTGTGTGGCCACTGTGAATATTGTTTGTTGCAACTACAGAATGATGCTTCCAGAACATGCTGTCTATGTCCACTGTACAAGTACATGTCAGAGATCACTTATAAGTGCATGAGTTTAAGCTAGCATAACCATGGACTCAGTGCAACATGGAACCAAGATAATCACCTGGGTTTTGCAAGGCATGTTGCTTAGTTTTCAGGGAATGGGATGACTAAATCAGGCAGAGACCATGGACATGTAACCCCACTTTTTTTTGGTTTTGTGACAAATGGTAAACACATTCTGGGCTCTATTGCACATGGCAGATGTTTTCACACCAACAGTCAGTGCCACTAGTATTACTACGTAACAATAATCAAATTGGCACAATATCATCTTTTGCTTGTATATAGCCTTTCCGTGTCTTGCTCATTTTACAATCAACTTTTGCTTCATTGATCACTGTGCTACAGGACTCCCATATAAATGGAAGATGACTATGTGTAAATACAAATGGCTAATTAAGATGCCAGTTCAGGGAGCTCAGTAGCACAGTATGCATCTAGTGTTTTACAGAAAAATAAAACTTTTCACATTCCAAATGTGCTTTTTGAATTCCTTTTTCATCTGTAGTTGTTTAGATATTCCAGACCTCCTATGGAGTCAAGTGAAAGGGTAATGCATCGCTGGAAAGATAGAATCATAGAATCATAGAATCACAGAATAGGTAGGGTTGGAAACGACTTTAAGATCATCTGGTTCCAACCCCTCTACCATGGGCAGGGGACACCTCACACTAAACCATGTCACCCAAGACTGTCCAGCCTGGTCTTGAACACTGCCAGGGATGGAGCATTCACAACTTCCTTGGGCAGCGCATTCCAGTACCTCACCACCCTTACAGTAAAGAACTTCTTCCTTATATCCAATCTAAACTTCCCCAGTTTACGTTTGAACCCCAAATGGGATAAGTTTTCAATTAGCAATAATCAAATCTCAGATTAACCTCATTGGCTATGATGCTACCACTGAGCAAAGCTGTGATGTGACAAAGATGTGAAAAAACACTCTCCTAAGAAGTACCAACATATCCTCTGACTCAGAGGATGCGTTTTACCCTTCGTTGTCACTTTTTGCCATATGTAGACAACATTTGTCAACTCCACCCTGTGACACTCTGTTCCCTGATCCTCATAAAGCAGGCACTAACAGCACCGTTAACTGCCACATTTCTAAATAACTGAACTTTGATGAATAGGCTTAGCTTTCTGGATAATGATACGGGTTCACTCTCCTAAAATCTTTAGGAAGATTCTAACTACTCTTCTGTTTGAAAGAAAAATAATAGAAAAGTGCAGAAAAATGTGAAAAAAAAGATTTTCCTTCTCTTAGGAATATAATCAGTATACACAGCGCAAAATAAATTCCAACTACTCCATTAATGATAACAGTAGAAAGGCTTAAATAATTAAATGATTATTGTATACAGGGATTTCAATGGTATTTGTAATTCACAAAAGTTTTTCAATTATTTAGATTCCTAAAGTGGAAAAAGAAAAAATGAAAAGGAAATTGAAAATCCCATTAACCGTTTCTACTAGCTGTGCACCTACACAGACACGTCTGGTTCCCTTTGCAACTCCAGGTGGTTTAAGACAAAGGGTGTCTTTAGGGAGTGACAGCCAGAAAAACACAATTGGTTTAGAAAGAAGGAATATCTATTCACATAGTATAGGCCAGAGAATAAGTGAAAAGCTCAGAGATCATTTTAAAAGCTATCTAACCCCATAACAAATGTTCTCTTGGATATTAATAGTTCATTTGGGACCATGTCCTGCCAATATGCTTATTTGATAGTTTGCTGCCTGTCACAATGAGCAAGTATCATTGATACATTTCTGCTTGAGCTGGATTTTTTTACTTTCACCGAGGTTTCAACTAGCTTCTTTTAAACTGTTCATTTCCTTTCACAATATTGTTACTTACAAAATTGTACATCAAAATGTGAAAAAAAATCTATTTATATTATTTTGATAAATTGGATTTTCTACAAACAGCTTTTACCAAAAAACATTGCTCTTGAAACTTATTTGGAAACAAAGTCATATTTTCTGATTGACTGTAGCTATGTCTAAGTTATGTAATTTCAAACACTGTAAATATTATGAACTTGACAGAAAGCTCATGAAAGTAAATGAAAGGAATTCCACTGACTTTCGTCATACCCTGTGTCTTGTAGTAAACAGCTTCACAGTCAAGCTCAAATATGTTACAACAATTAGTTAATTGTACCATGGTCATGTTTGCTGTTTCCATGTCTGTCGAGCTATGATACTCGTTGTGATTAGCTGGATTTTTTTTAAACCATCCCAGGTTTAGACTGAAATCTATAATGATGTCCTTTCAAAGTACTTCAATATATGTAGGCTTTTCTAATCAACACATTTTTGCTCATCTGTTGCTGCAGTAGCAGTGAACATTTCCTCTGTGTACTGTGGACATCAGATGAGATCTCACACATTTTGGTATGCTGTTAGCTGTATATACTTTAACAGGTGCAATGCCTGTGTCTGTGTGTAACTACGGCAAAAAACAAAAGTGAAAACAAAAAACCAAACAAAAAAAAGGCCCTAAAAACCCCCAAAATAGCATTTAAAAATTTGAAATTATATCCCACTTAATAAAAAAAAAAAGAATTAAAAGAAAATAGCATAGGATGCTTAGAGATCACTGAAATCTGTAATCCCACAGAAAAGAATTTGATGGTGCATCATTAACTAATATGAAATGGGATGATAGTACCATCAAAGTTTTAAGGGAGAGTCCCTTTTAACAGGTTGGCTGTATAGAAATCATTCTTGCAAGCTCACTTGTCTTCAGAGAATCCAAAAGGCCAGATAAACAAAGAGGGAAGTAAACAGCAAGGTCAGGGCAGCCATTCACTACCTTATAGCTCTGAAACAGTGATGTAAGGCAGCAAGAGGAAATTTTCCCTGGATATGCTATAATGGCATAAAAAATGAAGGGCCTGATTCTTCCTCTGGAAAGTCTTGGGAGCACTTCCATTGCCTTCAATGGAAGAACTGCTGATGGGGGGCAGTTACAGAAAAAGGAAAATCAGATTCCAGTCTTGTCAACCTGACAGCCTTCATTGTCACTTTAACTTTGAAAAAGTGCAAAAACAAGAGGCTCCTTTAAAAAGAGTAAAATGAGCTGCTCAAAGAACCTAAAGGCTGTTACTGAAGTTTCATCTGAAACCATCATATAGAAGAAAAACAACCATCTGTTTTGTAGCTTTACAAAAATGGTATCTTGGATGATTGAGTTTTATGATGACTTGAGTTTGCTTCTTTCAGTTATAACACTAATTACAATTTGGAGAGGGACATTGATTAGATGATGCCACCCAAGTGCTAGTTCTTAATGATGCAAAACGGGAGCTTCAAAACTAAATTGTGTTTTTAAAAATTGTTGTGCTCATAGGGCCTGTATATATCCCTGTCTTTTGCAGCTTGAGGCCAGCAATAATGTTGCTTCATTATTGTAATATGAAGGAAAGAAGGGAGAGAAAAACAAGAAACTATTCTGGCTGTATTTAGAAAAAGAGACTGTACAGGCAATTCAGTGAAGATAAGCACAAGAGGAAAATATTAAATTTAAAACCGTAATATTTTGATTACATGATTAGGGAGCATTATTTATTCTCATTTCTACCACTTAACCTGTTCATCAGCCATAGATAATTTGTTTTTCTCCATCATACAACTTTGAAAGTATGTATAATAATTCTTTGTTTCACTGCATGTTAAACAATAGGAATTGAAATAGCATACACAGCTTGGCATACTATATGTGCTTAAAGGGCCCAAGGTAAAAAAAAACTTTTGCTTCGGTTGGGCCCAGAAGATGCTATCGCACTGCTGTTTCCTTATTAGAATAGACTGGCTGTTCTCCAGTTCTTTCATTCAGTGTGGGTTTATTTTCTTCAGGGTGCTTTTAACTCAGTGTATTTGGTAGAAACATAATTCTCACTCATTGGAGAGGATTTGTACATGCTAAGAAAGAGCTACCAATGCTTTGGTTTGAAAACTACAGCTTCAGGGAAAGTCTGACTTCTTAGAGAAAGGAGTAGAGATCTACCACACTGCTCAGGATACCTTTTAAACATTAGAGAAGCAGAACTCACAAGAATAAATATGTTCTTTCTTCTTCTTCAGTTCAGAACCATTTCTTTTTTTCTTCAGAGTGAGAAGTTACAATAGTCCGTATCATCTTGCTTTGAAATGCAAAATAAAGGAGCCTTCCTCTAAGGAAATGTTGCAGCAAAGTATGCTCTACTTCTCCATAGTATTTTTTCAGTAACTGATATATTTTGGTCACCTTCACTTCTTGTTCATCTAGAGTCACAAAACAAAAAATGAAACTACAGAATTACAGTTACAGCTTGTCACAAGATATTGCCAAATTCATTATTAAGTGTCCTATTATAAACATCTTTGTTTCCTTTATGAAGAATTAAAGAATCCAGAAAGTAAAAGTGAGTGTACTTCCAAATCATAACTAGCTCCTTAATTGGAAGAGAGGTGATTTTTAGATCATGCCTGCCTAGGTCAAATGAATTATTAAATAAATATTAATTGATTGATAAAAAGAAATCTTTCAACAAAGGAAACAAAAAACTATCACATGAATAAATCTATTGCCTGAAACTGAAGCTTAGTAGAAAACAATTTACAGAAAATCCATTTCCTAAAAAATTATTACTTTGGTTGCTCAGCCAGTCTGTTAAAAAGAAATGAATGCCAATTTCATTGACATGAAAGGGATCCATTCTTGGTTTGATAAATAGTTTGACTGATGCTGCAAATATGAAAGAACTTCAGAAAAATGTTTTATATATAAAGATGACAGTTTTACTTAATGCAGTTTGGAAAGTTGCCTGAAGAGGAATAAATGCAAGATAATGTTAAGTGCACATATAAAGTAAAATACAGAGAAATGCAATTTTAAATTTATTCCTTCTTCATTTTTTTCAATCAGTGATAGAAAAATACAAAAAATAGAAGTCATAAGAAGGATACTGTATGTATCTCTACATATCGTAATATAGAGATCTCAGACCTGACACAAAATAAACAAAATTGTGCAGATGAGAAATACAGAGATAATTTGTAGGCCAGAAAAGGTTTAGCCTCTCCTCTAAGACTAAGCAGTTCAAAGCACTGAGTAGTCTTGCTTATTTAGACTTCATTCTTAACTGCATTGGTACAGCCATGTTGTTTCCAGTTCTGGAGCTAGCTTCTAGGGTCTGTGATGGGTGTTTTCATTGCAAGGCACATGTCTTATTTTTAAACAGTGTCAGCTGTTTCTCTTTGTGACAAAGCGCCAGTGATGTGGCTTTGTGAAGCAGATCACGTTCCTCCAGCCTTTGGTCCTTGACCGTGCCCACCAGGACAGCCAAGGGAGGTCAGGAAAACAGATAATGACCTTTTCTTTAGGACACAGTCTAAGCCCCAAGCAGCTTCTGGCCTAAAAGCTTCTTGAGCCAGAGGTGAAATTTTTGTGCTTACTAGTCCTGAGTGAATTTTTCTCCTAGGAACATACTCAGTGTCTTTGTAGGCTAAAGTAAGCTTTTTAACATTTGATGTTCAGTTGTACCACATAGTAAGAATCTTTGTTTATTTTGTAATATAAAGTTAGGAATAAAAGTTAGATAACCATATCTAGAAGAGAAGTTATATAAAGTAAAAAATAAACCAAACACTCCCCACCCCAAAAAAACAAACAAACCCCCAAGTTTTCTGGTGAACTGTGTCAGGAAAATCTAGAAAAAAATTCTGGTAATAAATGTAGTATTTAATGACAGAATACTCTGTCCCAGTGTTCTGTTTCATAGTCAAGAAACAGAGTAATTAAAAATCATGTATTCCTTGCTGTTACAGAGATGAGATGAATTTTACAATCTGAAATAGTAACTACTGGGCTGTATGTCACCAGAGTCCTTTTTTATCTTCTGAATATTCCATCTTTCCAGTTCCTCTTTGCTTTCCGGCTTTTTTTTTTTTTTTTTTTAATTCATAAGTGCTTTTGTGTGAACTCTGCTCCAACCACATTTTCCCATGGTTTCCCACCTCCATCATATATTTTCATTATTATTTATCATTTTTACTAGTAAATCTTAATCTCTTTTCATTCTTCTTATTGCTGCTTTACTGTCCACCTTTTCCTTCCCTTTTTTTATGTACTGCTTCCTCTGCCATCTACTTTTCTTCTTTTTTTTTATTCTTATGTCCATACTCTTTCCCAGCTAAGGACTCCTGTTAAACTGGATGTGAAAGCGGTTTGCTTTGCTCCTCTGAGAACTTCAGCTCTCCAGAGAATGGGAGACTTTTTCCTGTGGTTTTCCTTCAGAAGTTTCTTATACATATCACAATAGATACCAAATCACTTTCATTCTCTCCTGACAAGTGACTAGCCAGGGAATAGATCTCATTACTGACACCATACAAGAGAACAGAATGACATACATTGTGAGAGAAAATGATCCTCAATGTAAGATTATCTCACTTTCATTCAGAATAATGGGATACTGGTCCATTTACTTGAAAACGCATTTTAACTCAAATCTGTAAACACATGTTTCTGTGTAACAATGTAAGGCATTCATTCTAGCATTCCATGGAGATCAAAATGTTATTGGTTACTTGTATTATTAACATTTTAATGTACTACATGTCACAAAAGGTTCCCTTTTCGTTTCATATTGTCCTTCATATTATGTAGTACTTCATCACACAATGTGCTGTCAACAGACACAGTAACAAAGAAAAGCTGATGTGGTGTGACAAGATGGGCAGAGGTCACTTTGATACTACATGATGTAGTTTTCCAGAACATGTCAGCAATGTCATATTCTTAATATTTTTATTAAGGTTTTTATTAAAAGCTGTCTGCGTTTATATATTTTTTATGTAGTTGAGCCACCATTCTACTCTATTCTCCTGAGATTTCTAAGATATTTAGGCTTCTTATTTATAAAAATCAAGGTGCATAAGCCCCTCCATTCACTTGAGACTCCCCAAGAGAGTCTTGAAATACTGGAAACAGCAAAGGTTTCAGAATCAGCCTTCTTTCAACAGTATCCTGCATGGCTTCTTGCAAATATGCAGAGAATTTGCATTACTCATATCTGTTGATTTCCAGCTTTCTTTCCCATCATCTGCCCAAGAATTAAAACTGCATTAATCTTTGGATGTGGCTATAGGCACGTGGATCACGGCACCGTCTCTTTGAAAATGGGATTAATTAATTCCTTTCATTTTCTTATTACTTTGCAGTTCATCATTAAATATGTCATGTTTTGTACCTATAGTGTTTCCATAATGGGGAGGAGTTATCTGTTTGTGACAGCTAAGCAGGTTTCTTTAAAGGAGAAATAGCTATTAGGCAGTGGTTCAGTTATGCATCCAAATTCAATGGAAGTGTGGATTATTATTCTTCTGTTCCACGGAAATAGGTATGAGCTGAGTAGACACTTTCAAAAGTTTCTTTTTGTTCGTTTGTAGCTGCTGCTTTCTAGTCATGCTGCTGGAGAGGTACTTGAGAGAAAAGAAGATAAACAAAATCAAGAACCACTACCAAGAATAATGCCAAGGAGAAGCATCTGTTTTCAGCTGCGTGATCATTACTTGAATGGGTTAATTCTCAGATAGTTTTTCTTCTTCTAGTTGCAATCTATGTCAAACGAATAGATGAATTTGTCCCATTTTCACTTCTCATTACAAGGCTTGTCATGAAAAGTGAGTTATCACAGGATTTTATTGCCTGATGTATTTGGTGAATTATGACAGTGTGCAGAGGACATTTACCCTCTTTTAGTATTGTATGGCTTGATTGACTGACTGTTCCTGGGCATCGAAAGTAGTACATGGAAATTCAGTGCCTTATTCTTTGCATGCAAAGTCAAAGATGACTCTTTTCAACAAAGCAAGGAATAAAATTGGATCACATTTAAGTGCACATCAGGATCAGGCAATGTTATCCCTGTGCAGCAATCCTGTAAAATTAAAGAAAAACTAAGGCCACAAGCCATGGTAGCAGAAGGGCTTAGCATAGTTAAAACTTTTGGCCTGTAAAATCATTTGCTTTTATGTTGCCTGAGTTCTGAGCTCCAGGATGTTGTTTCTCTGCAGTGCATTTGGTCCTTTATCTCTGTGTTGAAAATAGTAACAAGTATTATTCTTGGTGAGAAACACTGTCATTTGATGGTTTTCTAATGAGATCACATGTCAAGAGGACCATTACATTCTATTTTTCTGATACTACCAGGATACATCCCAGAGCCTTACCCAATTACAATAACTAGGAAAGAAGGTCAACAGAAAGCAGAACATTTTAAGAGCCTGTATATTATGATTTTCTCCTATCATTCGCCTGCAGCTAGGATTACTATATTTAATACATGAGGAGTGGGGAAAGAAGGATAGATTTTAAGTTATAGATATTCAGGGAACACACAGTTCTTTATGTCACACATTACATATACAGTCATATTACAGGAAATTCCTTCCTATGATATTACCACTAATGATAATAATGGCCATTACATTAAGATTCTCTACTTAATATACATGTAAGTCATAGATACATATTGCTCATAACCAAGCTACAGGACAGATGGGAAGCAAGCTGTCCTGATACAAATGAAGACACTGTAAAGTTGCAGTCTTAGAAGTGTAATAGAAGTGCACTATACCAGTCAGGGCTAACAGCAGAAGTTGAAGCCGTGTTGGCTCCTCAGCAAACCCACATAGAATCATGGAATGGCTTGTGTTAGGAGGGACTTTAAAGCTCATCCAGTTCCAACCCCTTGCCACAGGCAGGGACACGTCCTGCTAGACAGGTTGCTCCAAGCCCCGTCCAACCTGGCCTTGAGGGTCAGGGGTGGAGCATTCACAGCTTCCTAGGGCAACCTGTAATAGGAAGGTGTGGAACTTTGTTATTTATGCAGAATCTACCAATGCTTGGAGGATAGCAGGTAATATCACCTTAACGTGGCTTTGCAAGTCCATATGAAAGACAATGCATAAGCTCCCTGTCTGTCTGAGGAACTGCTAGAGGTTTCAGCTGCTATTCAAACATAACACACATATGTGAAATTCAAGGTGAAGTAAGTATATAGTGGAATGCATATACATACATATATACATATGTAATTTTAATTAATAAATTTAGTGGAGGCCATGATCTGATCCCTGGCTTTGAGGCCAACTGGCATGCAAACTTGTTTTACTCAAGAAGGGCTTCATCTGAAGAATTGATCGGTTCTGACTGAGCTAATGCACTGGAGAATCTTGCAGGCACTGTGAGGACTGTTTAACTTCATGAGGAGTAGCAAACAAAGAGGATTTTTTCCTTAAAGAGTTGCAGATCCTTTGTTGAAGTATATAAAGGATGTCAAATGCGTATATTGCTCAGACACAAAACTTTGTCAGTTTTTGACTGCAGAGAGTAAATTGATGGATAAGCTACCAGAAGCTGTTCATGGGAATAGTTCTGTAGGCTTTGTGGGGCTAAGTTCTGCTTTACTGAGTAAAAGTTGAAGGACTGAACTCCATAAACTTGTCAGTCAGTTTCATGAATATGGCTGTTCCAAAGAGAACCACCAGCAACTAGTCATGCAGCCCTACCCAAGAAAGCACATCATAATCTCTTTAATCAATCCCCAACAAGGAAATAGCATAGGCAGAAAGTTTAATGCATTTTAATCAAGCGCCACAATCATCTGAATCTAATGTTATGAAGATACTATCATTTACCAACAATACTGCCTGCCACTGTGTGCTGTGTAGAGGTACAAACAAATCATGCATAAAGTCTATTAACATATTTATCATTAAATGAGGTCTAATACCAGATTTATGTCTAGCCAAAACATTATTCCTTACAATACAATCCATTAGCTGTGCATAAACATGTTGAAGCAATTTAGGTAATGTGGGTAATGGTGGAACAGACGATAGCACTACCCCAGGGTAAAATGATTCAGATTGGTGTCACTCCAAGCTTCGTGTCCAGAAGTAAACTGACTATTCATAATAGCAGATTAATCATGGGAAAGCAAAAGGATGGGAGAGACAGCAATCAAAGGTGTTGTCATACTCTGAAGTCCAGATTCATGCATTCTGACCAGTCTTCAACAATCCTGATTAGTGAAAAATACGCCCAAAAAGATGGGAGGAGGGAGATAATGTTTTTTGCCTTTTTTGATATTAGACATTGTAACCCTTAGTTCATAACACTTATACAGGCAACTGATCTTGATTAAGTTTTTCAAACCACAATGGGTTATAAGCACCAACTTGAACAAGGAATATGCGATTGGTATACACCTAAAGAATCAGGGTACTATGCTCTTGGCATCCAGAAGAATGAGCTTTAAGCAGTATTAGCGGTAGAATTGTAACTTGATTAATTCTACTGTTTGTGGTTAATATTAGAATAGGTAAAAGTCTAAAAATTAATTTTTGAGGGAATGAAGAAGTTGCACATTCTTTTAATTTAGACTTTGAAATCATCTAAGCACCTTTCAAGACAGTGTACATGAATTGATTTTAGGAAGGTCTGCCACACGTGTTGCCATATTCCTACAACAGTAAGTCTGTTGTCTTTCTCTTTGTAGGGAAGAGATTCTTAATCCAATTTTATATTACCAAAATCATAGTACTTTTGCATGATTACTTTTGGATTCTATTTTTTTATTCTGACCATCCACACACTTAGGAGTGGATCCTACTCAGGTTCACAAGGACTAGTTAAATTTTGCCTTTATAAAAACCCATGTGCTGCCTGTAGAAACCATGTCCCAGGGATAATTTTCACCAACATTCTTTGACTGCCAGAGGAGTGATGTGTACGTGTGAAAATGCAGTAAATGCAGTTTGTATTATACAGCTGACTGACTGCTGCCTCAGTGAATGTAAATTAAACTGCAAAAATTAGAAATCAGGAACAGTTTCTGTAATACAAAGTACAACTCTGAAAGCCTGCTCATGACTGATATGCTAGCAGTGATCAGAGAATGAAACTAAGTTATTTTTTGCAGTTGGGTCTTCATTAAGGGACAGATTCAAGACTGCTTGGATTCAGTAGAAGAATTCCTTTCTTACCTTCATCAGATATTTCATTGTACTCTTGTTTAGGCCTCAAGAATTGTATATCCATCATCAGGAGGTACAGCATCTCAGCAAAAGCTCTCAAGCTTAGTGCCTTGCTTTCCTCTTTTCAGTTCAATGGCACAGAAACAAAACTGTGATTTGATTCTGATCCGAAATAGCTCAGTGGAGCACGTTTATTTTCTCAAGCACCATGCAAGTATCATAGGGGTTCTTCAGGAATGGTGGCAATCCATATACCAACAAAAAAAAAAAGAGGAGCCAACAAGGAGAGGTGCCATGCTTGACCTCGTGCTCACCAACAGGGAAGGACTTGTTGGAAATGTGACGCTCCGGGGCAGCCTTAGATGCAGCGATCATGAGATGGTGGAATTTGAGATCCTCAGGACAGTGAGAAGAGCGTGCAGCAAGCTCACTGCCCTGGACTTCAAAAGAGCAGACTTTGGCCTCTTCAGGAACCTGCTTAGTAAGGTTCCATGGGATATAGCCCTAGAGGGCAGGAGGACCCAAGACTCTTGGTTGATATTGAAAGATCACCTACTACAAGCTCAGGAGTGTTGCATCCCAACTAGAAGGAAGTGCAGCAGGAGGGCCAGGAGACCTCCTTGGATGGATAAGGAGCTCCTGAGGAAGCTTAGAGGGAAAAAAGGCTTATAAAAGGTGGGAGCAAGGACAGGCGGCATAGGAAGAGTACAGGGATGTTGTCCGGGAAGCTAGGGACCAGGTTAGGAAAGCTAAGGCCCAGTTAGAATTAAACTTAGCTAGAGGTATTAAAGATAACAGGAAGGGATTCTACAGGTACATAGCAAATAAAAAACAGACTAGGGAGAATGTAGGCCCCCTCAGGAAGCTATCAGGAGAACTAGCTACACAGAATTTGAAGAAGGCTGAGGTTCTGAATGACTTCTTTGCCTCGGTCTTCACTGGCAAAGGCTCTGACCAAACCACCCAAGTCTTGGAAGGCAGATGCAGGGACTGTGAGAATGAAGAGCTTGCGCCCACTGTAGGAGAGGATCTGGTTCGAGACCATCTTAAAAATCTGAACGTGCACAAGTCCATGGGTCCTGATGAAATCCATTTGTGGATCCTGAAGGAGCTGGCGAATGAAGTTGCTAAGCCACTATCCATCATATTTGAAAAATCCTCGCAGTCAGGTGAAGTTGCTGACGACTGGAAAAAGGGAAATTTTGGCTTCAATTTTGGCATGACTTCACTAAGGGGAAATCCTGCCTGACCAATTTGGTGGCCTTCTATGATGGGGCTACGGAACTGATGGACAGGGGCGAAGCAGTTGATGTCATCTGCCTGGACTTGTGCAAACCGTTCGACACTGTCCCAGAGAACATCCTTGTCTCTAAATTGGAGAGACATCAATTTGATGGATGGACCAGTCGGTGGATAAAGAACTGGCTGGATGGCTGCACACAAAGATTTGTGGTCAATACTCAATGTCCAGCTGGAGACCATTAACAAGCTGTGTCCCTCAGGGGCCGGTGTTGGGACCAGTCTTGTGTAACATCTTTGTCGCTGGCATGGACAGTGGGATTGAATGTGCCCTCAGCAAGTTTGCCGATGACACCAAGCTGTGTGGTTTGGTTGATACACTGGAGGGAAGGAATGCCATCCAGAGGACCTCGACACGCTTGTGAGGTTAACCATGAAGTTTAACCATGCCGAGTGCAAGGTCCTGCACCTAATTCGGAGGAATCCCAGGCACAGATACAGGATGGGCAAAGAAGAGATTCAGAACAGCCCTGCAGAGAAAGACTTGGGGGTGTTGGTTGATGAGAAAATGAACATGAGCCAGCAGTGTGCACTTGCAGCCAAGAAAGCCAACCGTATCCAGGCGGCATCAAAAGGAGCGTGACCATCAGGTCAAAGGAGGTGATCCTGCTCTTTTACTCTGCTGTTGTGAGACCTCACCTGGATTATTGTGTGCAGTTCTGGTGTCCTCAACATAAAAAGGACATGGAACTGTTGGAACAAGTCCAGAGGATGGCCATGAGGATGATCAGGGGACTGGAGCACTTCCCGTATGAAGACAGGCTGAGAAAGTTGGGGCTGTTCAGGCTGGAGGAGAGAAGGCTGTGTGGAGACCTCAGAGCAGTCTTCAAGTATCTGAAGGGGAACTATAGGATTGCTGGGGAGGGACTCTTCATTAGGGACTGTAGTGATAGGACCAGGGGTAACAGGTTAAAACTTAACCAGGGGAAGTTTAGATTGGATATAAGGAGGAAGTTCTTTACTGTGAGGGTTGTGAGGCACTGGAATGGGTTGCCCAGGGAAGCTGTGAATGCTCCATCCCTGGCAGTGTTCAAGACCGGGTTGGACAAGGCCTTGAGTGATATGGTTTAGTTTGAGGTGTCCCCTGGCCATGGCAGGGGGGTTGGTACTTGATGATCTTAAGGTCCTTTCCAACCCTAACTATTCTATGATTCTATAAAACGGAATTATACTGAAGCTGATCATTAAGCAGACACATTATGTCCAGGTCATTAAACTCAGTTGTATACAAAGGATTTAAAATAGAATAGCGATGTAGTATATTGTGGAAACTACTTAAATCCCAAACTTGTGTGAATCACGGTTTGTGTATTGTTTTTTTAAAATCAAAAAGTAGCTTATTTACCCCTGCTTCTCAGACAATTGTATGCTAGACCATACTGTTTATTGATCACCATTCTTTTATCACTTTCCATTGACCATTTGTGTCTGTAGTTATTCATAAGGACTATTGATTGGGTAGTAATTACCCTCTAATGTAGGTCACCTAAGGTCACTGGTACAAACTTGCCCTTCTTGATTTTTGTTAATTTAGTTTATTGGGATTTTGTTTTTTCTCATTTTCAGTTTTGGAATCGATTTCCTTTTTTTGTGCCTTTTTACAGGCCATGCAATATTTAGGTTGTTTGCGAGCTGCGAAGAACCTTCAACTTTATCAGTTGTCTAAGGAATATTTATTTCTGCTGCTACTATATGCTAGTCTTTAAGAATATGATGTGCATTTTCTGCATAAAATATAAAGTGGGAATAATTAGTGTGAAAAAATGCAACATACTCAGAAAGATTTTTTTTATTTTTTTTTCCTTTGGGACACTGGTGGACTGTTACTTGGATTGCATCTCCTCTTCAGGATGCATAATGAATTTACCTTGTAGAAGTTGCTGGCATGTGAGTAGTGTGGAAGTATGTTTGAAGACATGGCGCAGAACTTTAATTCTGGTCTTACAGTCACAGTAGCTGAGACAGCACAGGGAGTGGGAGTATTAATTTACTACTGAAGTCTGGGTCCACAAGGAATTATTGCACTCTGCTAGCAGATAATTAGAGATAAATCTGTGAGATGGGGCTGTTGTTTGATATACTTGTCTGCTATGTCTGAAATCAAATCTTGAGTTGTTCCATGGAGAGGTCATATCTCCAAATCCCCTTTCACAGAGCCTAGCACACCAAGGGTCTGATCATCACAGAGTCTGTCTTTGATATGACACAGTCTCAGAAGTTATGATAATTTAGCATAAGGTGTCCCTGCCCACGGCAGGGGTGTTGGAACTAGATGATCTTAAGGTCCTTTCCAGCCCTAACTATTCTATGATTCTATAAGCAGTAATAGGGTTTATTCGGTCATCAAATTGCAACAAATGTGGGTGACATTCAAGCAGACAGTTTTGGAGGCAGTAAAGCTAATCAGCTAGTATTTTGTTTTTTTTATAGACTTCTGTGTTTAAATCTATTTTCATGCTTGCACTTACAAAAGACATTAGCATTTCATGGCACATACATATCTGAAAATTCACCCAAACCTGCTTGCATCACCCCAAACTGTTTGGGTTTTATTTTTTTTTTTTTCTTTTTTCTTCTCTGGGTTGCCTTTTATCTAGATGCATGCTCTGAATCTGTTCACATAAGTTTTGAAACAAATGGAATTTTAATTGTCTCCTTCCCCAGGCAGTTCATAGCAATAATATTGATGGCTTAATGAGTGACTAAGCAGTTAGGACATGTTTGTGGGAACATTGAATCCATCTCTGTAAATTAGGAGATACACTTCTATAATTATCCATTGTAAAAGATATCTGCCTGCCACATAGAGGAAAATAAAACATATAATTTTGTTAGTAAGTATGCTTTGATCTAAAATGCTGTTAGTGATGCAAACTCAGAAGGTTTGGAGAAAATGTGTTGAAACATATTAGACACCCGATTCTTTGCTAAGTATAAAATGAGTTTCAGAAAGTGTTTTGTTCATTTCAGGCTTTACAGACTTCACAGCTACTGGCCATGCCTCTTTGTCTTTGGAATTCTGAAATTCCCCATGGCTGTTGTTCACACTGACCTTTACACTGACTTGTTGTCCATACTTGACATGGATCAGGCAGACAAAAGCTGCTTTCCTCTTGTCCATCAAACTGAGCTCTTTCTAATTTGTCCTTTAAGGCCATGTCATGCCTTCTGTGCATCTTTTGGACATGACAAATCACAGGAGAAGCCATTTCCTCGGGAAGGCCAGAATGTCTTAGTCTGTTACCAAAGCTATGAAAGTGACTTCAAGTATTTACTGCTGCTACTATGTACAAAACAAAGAAAAACAAATCATGATGCATTAGAGGTTCATACAGACGAGTTATTCTAGTCCTAAGAAGAAACTGTGCTATTTGATCTGCCTGTGATTTACTTATCTACAAATAGTTGTGCCATGAAGCAGCTATGCATGAGGAGACACTTTCCTGATCCTCTGGGACGTAGCTACAGTACCAGAGAGAGGCAGATGATTTTAGCTGGTAAAGAACAAGCCAGCTCCTCTTCAAAGAGCACATTAACTTGAAATATTGCCCACAGCTACATGTTTTCCAGACCAGAACTGATGAGAACCTTGGTATTTCAAAGAAAGGGCATGACTCCTTTCATTAACTGCCTATCTGAATATGCTGCTGTCATGTAATATTCTCCTGTGAAGAAAATCCCAAAATGCCTATGGAATGTTTTGCAGAAAATGAAATTATTTCTGGTGTTAAATACATGAGCCAGAGCTAACACATGGTTTAGTGTGACATGGCAGGATGACACTTTTCCATTTTGCCCAATAGTCAGATGCCACTACTTGAGTTTTAGTTTAAGGTCTTGATGAGCTCTAATGAAAGCGATATGAATCCTCAAAAGAAAGGAAGAAAGCAGAAATTTCAGAAACGTAGGTAAAAAAGTGTAAAAATTTGGCATAGATGAACAAGTGCATTCTAACAGGGCCACTCAAGAGAAGAAAATGTCTAAAGTAAAAGAGGTTTTATTACACTGAAAATGTCTTTCAGTTACTGTGCTTGTATATGATGTCAGCTGACACCCTGACTGTAGAAATTTTTGAAAAGTGCTGCGAATCAGCCAATGTGGCTGAGGTCAGCAGTCAGTAACTTCTCTTAGGATTAGGGCTGAGCTACAAAGTGGAATGTGTCTCAGGTCTTTAAGTGGTTTTGAAAAAAAAACAACAAACCAGCTTACAGTGGTGACCAGCTCTTTGGGTATTTGCAAAATGCAGTTTCACCACATGGTTTTTCATTAGTTAAATTAGTTTATACTTCTGTCATATCAAGAAAGCAATTTTAAAATGCTCTAGGTGGGATTCATCCTGCTACACATAAGAATGTTAAAAATAAGTTTTTAAACAAATGTTGTTTTCAGACTTTTTCTGTAATCAATAAAAATATTCAGAGAACAGCCCAACCATTCCCAAAATAGAAATCCAAGGCAGGTGGTAGCCCAGCAGTATTTACTTCTTTTCTTGAGTATAAAAAAAGGCTAGAGAATGAGCTGAGAATTGATTCCTAACTTGCAGGTGGTTAGACTTAAGAGACATTATTCAATCTGTGATGTATTTTTTAAATACTCACCCCTTTTTGCCCCTTTTGTCCCCAGCTGAACTGATTTCATGCTATCTCTTATTGCAGTTGTGAAATAGAGTCCTGTTCCTTTAAGGATTTTCTATCAGACTGCAATAATCACACTTCTGAAAATCAAGATTTTGATTAGTAAATATATCTGTTCAGTCTAACTGTGAATTTCATACATTTAAGTACTAAAGAGTCTGATAAAACTGCCATTGATTTTAAGCATTCTTAAAAATGAAGCATCAGACCCTACATTAGGGCTACTAAGTTCTGCTTAGCTGAAAGGCATTTTGCCTGATCTCTCCCTATAATTCTTCTTCTAGTTGTGTTTACTGATGGAATAAGGACAGCTAGAGGACTCTTACCTGATCAGCTCATTCAGCAATATTAAGTGAACTTTGTTTTATGTTCAGACAGTTTAGCAATGATGCCTTTTATATGACTAATTTATGTCACACATGTCAAGAGTGTTTTTTCAGATGTACTGCATCCAATATAGCATCAGATAGCTGCTGTTCAATACATAGCTGCATACCTAAGTGAGCAAAGTAGTAAACATATCTATCAGGCCTAAGGCATTCTTACTAAGAAAATCCACTAGAAGGAAAGACATGCAGGACCTCAATGTACAAAGTGGATTTTCTTGAGAACTTGCTATAATTTCCTGTTTTTCAGCATCCCTTATCGCAGTTTTATTTTATGGGCAAAGGCATATAATTTAATTTTTTGTCCCATTCCAGTAGGGAAAAGACAAAACCCAGTGAGAATTTGTAATGTAGCATGAAAAGAATGTGTGGCATTTATAGGGTAATTCATGAGGCATTTATAATATTGTGATCATTGTCAAGAAGTTTGGTGTTGTATCCCAATAAGGTATTAATTACTCAGGTGTGAATTATTTCACTATTATTTCACTAGGGCTGTCCCTGGGTTTTTAGACATTGTTAATATTTGCAAGAACACTGAAGGGACCTAAATGCTTCAGCACTATTTGTAAAAACTTACCATACAGCAAGATTCAGGCTCCCAGCTCAGGTTTTTGCAAAGGGTAGCAGTTATTTAAAAGTATCAAAAAATGCATATTTTTTAAAATATCAGATTGTGTTAGGTGCTAAATTTGCACCAAGATGCCTGTCTACCCCTCATTGACAATGGAAGGATCATTTCCATAATACAGGGGATGAAGAAGTTTATCTTTTTAGCTATCCTGATACCTTTATAAAACAATGGAAGAATTTATTGTCAGTGTAGTCTTAGGTACCAAAGCACGTAATAAAACCATGCCATTGAAAACAGTTTGAGGAATACTAGGTCAGTTTGTAGTGCAATGCCTCTGAGACTTCCCTTATGTTTGAAGCACCACATCATTCTCCAAAATCATATTCTCTTCTAGATACTTCTCTAATGAATAGATGGGTATCTTCAACACTGGCTTCAGGTTGTGTGTTTGCTACTGTACTCTTTAGGTCATATTCAATAAATACAACATTAAAATAAGCTACCTCTCTTCAAAATTGAATAAAATATTTCTCTGCAATGTGGCTTTAGCTGTTATGATATTGAACAAAACACATAAGTGTAGGTTATGTATTAGCCCTATCATGATTCCTCAAGATTGGAAAGGTTTCAGATTCAAAAAGATTGAAACAAGACAGACATTTTCATGTTCATCAGCCTTGATAAGTACTATTGATCCTAATTACCTACCTCAGATTCAGACACTAAATTAGGAACCTGATATTCTGAAACTAGTAATTTTTCATCTTAGTGTATCGGGGAAAAAAAAAATGCTTTTGAAGGGAATTCCAGCTCCTTTTGAATCAGATTCCGTACCAAAATTAGCTGTAGGGATGCTAACCTGGCTGTTTTCAGCAATAACAGTTTGAAGAAAACAACACTAAGAAATTTAACGTGAGCGCTTAAACCCAAAGTTTGATTAGAAATACTGTTATCTTCTATCCTTTCTCTATACCTGTAAAACATATCAGGATAAAAGAAAAAAGTCGGAAAAAGAGCCTGAGTGAAAAATTTCAGCAAAAAATAAACGGCAAAATATTTTCACTTTCAAGTCATACTATTCGTTTTATGGTTGAAGGAGACTGATCAAGCTCCATGTCCTATCAAGGCAGTCACTGAGAAACAGTAGGAATTTCTTTTATGTCTCTACAGCACAAAGCAAGTAGAGCTCAATTACTCCTTTTCCAGATAGCACAAAGACTTGTATAAGGAATAGGCTAGAAATAAGTTTAAAACTAATCTATGTCTCTGCAATTCGAAGTAAAGAACTGGAGTTGCAGTGCATGTGTGGGAAACGTAAAGCAATTTAATATTGTTGTAGATGACCATCAAATTACCGCCCCTGAAAGCAAAGAAGAAATAGAAAAGGCGATATGATTTAGGTGTGGTATGGTACTTCCTGGGGCTACTACTAGCTAACTTCCACTCATACATCAACCCTTGCTTTTGGCTGTATATGAAGGGAGAACAACAAGATACTGAAAGCTGAATTCATAGGGAGAAATCCTAGCCTCACTGAAGTCAGTGAAGAGTCCCACTGACTCAAGTTGAACCTATATTTCACACCTGGCATTTGAACAGTGTGACACGAAGTATCTGTTCCAAATATTTCATGGCTTAAAATAACACTGACAGCCTATCAAAGCAAAGATGTACCTTATTCATAAAAATGGCAACATTGTAATTATGTGATGTTCTTAAAGAGGTTATTTTAGAGGAAAAAAAAAAAAAGTCCTGTGTAGCTTTTTCATTTACTAAAAAAAAATAAAAAAGATGAAGAGTAGACTTAGCAAGAGGTTAGCCTCAGAAAGTAATTTAACATGAATGTAATTATTAAAATTCCACTGCTTCAAACCATATTTTTTCAGATTAATAAATCTGCTGAGATATAAAATTATCTGATTTATATCTGTGTATTAGTAGATCTGAAATGTCAGTTATTATCTGCCTACTTCATGCTTAGATTATTATATAATTTTATGCAGCTTCTATAATAGGAGCGAAAGGAACAGAGATAAAGATTTTCTGGACGCCATTTCAATTACATTACCAGACCAGAGAATAGCACTCAAGGTTAACTTTTCTCTGATTAACATAATCTAAAATAAGATATCATAGTGTTAGTTAGTAATTGGTATGGTAAATAGTTTCATTTACAAGAGTAATTTCTTGTTTAATGGAAATCCAGGAACTGGGTACATCAGAAATAATTTATAATACAAATACTTTGTTTCAGCAGGAGTTTTAGTCATTGTAGTGCATACTCTTCTAATAAATGAACTGAAAACTGCCCATATAAGAGCACAAAGATGCTAATCCTAAAGGCTATACAGTAAGTAAAAATACTTTGTGGATAACAGCAAAATCTTGACCTGATGCTAGGCAATGAGAACAAAATCACTGGCAGTGCTTTTTTTGTAGTGATGGATGATGGGGTTAGTAATTACTGGAGCATACAGCATGAGAATCTTCATACAGCATGAAAGTCAGGAAGCCTGCCTCTTATTCCTAGAGATTCTTTGATACTGAGAATGAGCAGAAAAAGCTCTGCTCTGCTGGTTAATACATAATTTACAAAATTTGGCAACTGACTTCATTGGAGCTCTGAATTTATCCTGTTCTTGACATAACACTTTCTTTTAGACCTCATTTCCTTTAGTGAAAATATTCTCATTCAATACCTGTCCTGCTTTGCTCTAAAATATAGTGTGCTGGGAATACAGCTCGTGTGCAGAAAATGCATTAATTCCTAATGGGATTTCTATGTGTAAATTTATTAGATAAGCAGAAAATGATTCTGCTAACCATGTTCACTGCTGAAGACTATTTTCTCCCATATCAACACCACTGTTTTTTTTTAAATCCAGTTCAAGATACAGAGGGTATGTGGCTTCTTTATCCTATAGTCCTTAAGGACACAGGGCATAACCTGATGGAAAACACCCTGAAATATGTTTTTTAAAACCCTTCCCACCTTACACACAAAGAAGTAAAGTTTCCTTTAAATAAGGATTTTAATTTTGAAGAAAAAGCTTATTATCAAAATAAGCCTATCTCTAGAAGAATAGCACGTCCATACTGCTGTTGCAGTTAGCAAAATCAGCTGTGGAGCTAGCAGGAACTTGCATTTAGCTGAGAAGCCAGCATCTGGCAATGACTGATAAAAAAAGCCTAGTGCTCACTTTACATTGTGTCAGTTGCTTTTGCTTTTTTTAGTAGCTGCATGGTATTAACACAGTTAGGAAAACATAAATCGCAGTGCTTAATGTTGCATTACCTCCCTCACTCCATGTGCATCAGTAGAGTCAAACTACATAGAAGCTTCTCTGTAGCTGTTAAACCCAGGGACAATAACTAACTTTGCTCCTAATTCAGGCTCCATTTTAGATCACTGAGTCATCAAACAGAGAATCCACTAGTTTGGGGTTCAAGCTCAACATAAGGTATGTAATTGGAAATGTTCTGCTCATACATAGTTCATTTTACATCTTCAACAATAACGCTAGTGAAAAACTTTTCAATTGCTGCTACTACTGTTTTCTCAGGTACGGCTAGAGCTATTTTTGTTCTATTTAGAATCATAGAATCATACAGTCACAGAATGGTTAGGGTTGGAAAGGACCTTAAGATCATCGTTAAAGCCCCCCTGCCATTGGTGGCGATGCCTCACATTAGACCATGTCACCCAAGGCTCTGATTTATATCACATCCTTTTTATATTAATATTCTGCTGGAAAGTATCTTCTATTGCCTCCCAAAATATCGTTACTCTGTCTGCATCAGGCACAGGGTGCCACATCTGAACCCCCAAGTCTTGGAGCTGAGCCATAAAAAACTGTTTGGATGTCCAAGCCAAAAGAGTGGTAGTGAATGGAATTAAATCCTTTTGGCAGCTGGTCACAAGTGGTGTTCCCCAGGGCACAGTACTAGGGCCGGTTCTGTTCATCAGTAATCTGGATGACGGGATTGAGTGCACCTTCAGACTGCAGACAACACCAATTTGAGCAGTGGGAGTGCTGATCTTCTTGCTTTGGAGTAGTAAGAATCTACAGAGGGATCTGGACAGGCTGGATTGATGGCCTGAGGCTGATTGCATGAAGTTCAAACAAGGCAAAGTACCAGGTCCTTTAACTTAGATCACAACAACCCTGATGAACACTGAAGGCTTGGGGAAGAGCGGATAGAAAGCTGCTCATGGAAAATGACCTGGGGGTGCTGACTGATGCAGCTGAACATGAGCAGTTTGTGCCCAGGCAGCCAAGAAGCCAAAAGTATCCTGGCCTGTATCAGCACCAGTGTGACAGCAGGGCCAGGGCAGTGATCATCCCCCCTGCACTGGCCACTGTTGAAGCTGCACCTCAAATCCTGTGTTCAGCACTGGGCCTCTCACTACAAGAGAGACATTGAGGTGCTGGAGCAGGTCCAGAGAAGGGCAATGGAACTGGTGAAGGGCTTGGAGCCCAACTGTGATGATGAGCAGCTGAGGGACCTGGGGGGTTCAGTCTGGGGAAGAGAAGGCTCAGGGGGGACCTTATTGCTCTCTACAACTGCCTGACAGGAGGAAGGAGCCAGGAGATGGCTGGTCTATTCTGCATAACAAGTGATAGAAGAAGAAGAAATGTGGTGGGGGGCAGGGGTTAGATTGGATATTGTGAAAAATTTCTTCACCAAAATGGTACGCAGGCTTGGAACAGGCTGCCCAGGGCAGTGGTGGAGTCACCATCCCTGGAATCATTTAAAAGTTGTGTAGATGTGGTGCTTCAGTGGTGGACTGAGCAGTGCTTGATTATCGGTTGGACTCACTGATCTTAAAGGTTTTTCCAACCTGGCTGTTTCTATGATTCTGTGATTTTCTTTATACTGGAACTTTTCTGGGGTTTAGGTTGCTTCATTGCTGAATGAAGTCTACAAAAAAATTATTTAAATTCATCTTTCGAATGTTTTAATATAAGAGTTTCATATCTGTAAAATAATTTGGACTAGGACATAAAAAAATCCCTCAGAACTTTCACTCATTCATCCTCATATGTAACAGTCTTCAGAATACTCAAGTCTTCTGTCCACATAAGGATGCTGCTTACTAAAGAAAGAGCCACTTTTGGAACTGCAAATTAAAAATAATCTAAAAAATCTGGGTTTTGGTATCTTAGGACTTGCTTGTTAGTTGCACTTCTGGAAAATGCACAAGAAAACCAGTTATGACTATGATTTCACCTAGTTTTTCAATGCAGCAAAAGTTGTGTCATTTGGCTAAAGCATTCCCCTTCTCAACAGGGATTTAGAATAACTTGCAGCAAAATCAGAAGCCATATTAAACGGGTACTAATATTGCAATTGGACAACAGGCTCCAGTTAATCTTCCCTAAAAAGTAGATGACACATAATTCCTCACATAAAGCTAATTCTGTGGTTTCTTGGTTCCTGTGGGCTGTACTAGCAGATGGTATCAGCAGCATCCCTTCAGCTTTGGCTAAGAGTCAGCTTTTCATTTCAATTTTTCTCTTTTTAATTTCAACCCTGGGCACTATACACAGTAACTGCTCAAGTTAGTCAAATAATTATTGCAAAATACCATTTGTGGTGGAAATTAATGTCTACCTACTAAACAACAACTTGCAGATAACAGTTTTTTTCTCAGCAACCAGCTACAGAGACAATTCAAATGAACTTTCTTTAAAAACTGCTCAAGGCAGATCCATGTACTGTCACAGAGTGTTCATCCTTCCTAAAATTTTGGGTGTCTTTTGCTGTGATATCTTTCAAGTGCTTTTCCATTTTAGTCATGGGTTCAAAGGGCAATGCAAAGATCCTTCAATCCTCTTCCAAGTCAGGGACTGAAGAAGTAAAGTTTAAAGATGGCCTTTTATGTCCTCACTGATAGAAATGATTCCCAAGGAGATATGTCTCCCTCCAACAACCTAACTTCACACAGCCATGGCCCTATTTTCCTCTACCCTGGAGACCAATCTGGCTGTCCTCAAAAACAGAAACCATACCTCTGTCAATTGTGATGAGTCTCCTGGGCACATTCCCTTTCCTAGCTTGCTCACTGTTGAAAGCAAGTAGAGGAGTCAAAATAAATGGCATAACATTCCTGGGCAGGTTTCCTTTCTTCATACAGAATAAGGATCATTGTCAGTAGCCACCCTCTCTGTTTTTTATGGATGATGCAAGAGAGGATCAGACAAGTAAGGATGACAGAGGAGATCTTCTGTCTTGACTGTTAGATGGAGAACCCTAGAATTCAATGCCACAAGTGGTGGGAATGTAAAGCTAAAAAAAGAGTGATTGAACACAAGTACAGGCATCATTAAAGCAAAGTCAAGTATGCTTAGTAAAAGTTTAGATGGTCTAGCTAAGAAAATACTACTGATTTCTATAGTAAGATTGCACAGATGATCAGAATTAAGATTGCATGGAGAATATGATACATATAAATATAATCAAAAGTGAACGTATGAGAGCAAGCTTTTTATCAGTGGTGATTTTTTACGTAAGAATATTCTTTGTAATTTCTTTGTATTAGATACATAAAATCAAATGTAATTCATGGTCAGAGATGGTGTGAAAGGGGACTGTTAAACCTGGTGGGATATATGAATATATGTTGTAATGTAAGGATAACAATTTGTATCTTTTATTTTATTGAGCCTTAACTTTATCTGGATTTTACTGTATCCACTCTTTTTTATTATTATTTTACTGATTTATTGTAATCTTATAGTTATTTTAAAAATTATTTTTATCTACAAATAATGATTGTTGCTAGCAAGTGAAAAGATCCATTATTTACATATCAGAGCCATAATTTGCTGCAGAGGAAAAAGGTTATTTCTAGATGACAAAAAAAAATCTAAATTTTTTGGCTATTGCTGTTTTTCACCAGGACAGTAACATTCTGTTAGTATAATTCTGCCTCTACACTTCTGAAAAACATAATGCCATGCAAACCTTTTATCCTGAAATTATGAAGAGTATCTATTACCTCAGCCATTTTAAATTGCATAAAGTGTCCAGTGAGATAAAAATAACAGCATTTTCCTTCCTAAAGTAACAGCATGAATTTAGTTGTGTGTGACTGTCTCTGAAAACATTCTCTAGGGTACTCCTAAGGACATTTTAAGAAATAGAAGCTTGGTGCTTAGGAAAGCAAAAAAAAATCCTACAAGTTTCTTTTATTAATTTTAAAGTTCTTAGAGATGTAACTCTGCCGTTATCTTGATGACATTCATGAAATATTTACCAAATGTGTTCTTCTGCATCATCTTAGTATGTAACTGATCAAACATTTAAAAGCTGTCAACAGTGGTATATTTACAAGTTTGATTGCAAAGTCCTTACATTGTGTACAAATCTTGCCATTGAGCAAAAACCATTCCTATGCAAGAGAAAAAGAGGCAAAGGTCCTTCTGGCATTTTCTGGACAGTATTCTGGGTTGTTGAAATAAAATTTCAACAATTTCACACGTATCAGGTCTCTTCTCCACCCACTATTGGGTATTGGGGTGTTGCTGGGGAATACTGGTTGGGAGGCTTGTTTGCATTGTGTGATTCCTGACACTTGCTTTAGTACTCTAATGGTGATGGTATGATGTCCTGGGTTCAGCAGTAGCAGTCATGTTTCTCCTTCGTGGTAGCTGGTGCAGTGCTGTGGTTTGACTTCCAGCCTGGGTCAGGCGCCCTGTCTCTGCTTCCTCACGGCTTCCGCTCCTCCCTGGCAGAGCTTGAGCCTCACAAAGTCCTTGGTCAGGGTAAACATCACTGACAAAAGTATGTCCTTAATATTAAAGTGAACATCACAATACTTAACGTCTCTTAATATTAAGGAATATAAAGAGTATTCCTTAATATTCAGCACTGTTTATCTGCTTTACTGAAGCAGAACTATAGTTGTCATCTATGCACACATTAGAAGCATAAGGAAGGAGAATTGGTTAGGTCAGTAGGAGGACAATTATGGGGCAGTGATCAGCTGTGAACATGGATGATGCATTTAAAGCAGGCAGATAGAAAAGAATAAAAAGAGTTAATAAGTTGGAGGATGAAACAGATAAAAAGCAAGACTCAACAGCAAGAATAAAGTTCCTAGAACTAAAGTCTATTAGTATATGAAATTATCTGCTGTAGTGAATGACAGATATTCTGGTTTTTGACTCACTGCACAGTAGATGGGATAAGGTATTCACAAGCAGACAATAGGAGGAGAAAAAAATCCTGTTCTCACAAGCAGCAACACGACAAAGTAACCTTAACACAGCATTCAATTTTGTAATTTCCTTGGTACTGTTTACATGACTTAGTGGCAGATACTGCAGATCAGTAAGTCTGTCTGAGATTTTTAATAGGTTGTTTTAATAAGCCTTTCTTGTGATTTGTGTTTCTGATACGAACAGCAATTACCCAGGCAAGTAATGAGACTCTAATGAACGTGTCTTTCCTAGATTACTTTAGAAGTTCATCAGAGAAGCCTGATAGCATTGTAAAACTAAAATCTCTCTTTTTTTCCCTGTCAGGACACATCTGATTGTTCTACTAAGTACTGTCTACATGAGTAATTGAGAGATAAAAAGTAAATATATATGGGGTGTGTGTTTATATGGGTGTGAACATGAAATATATGCTTTTTATTTACCACTATTTTTATTACAGTATGATATAGAACAATAACAAAAAAAAAACCAAAATCAGTTTCTGCATTAAGTCTGATCTAGATCTGTTCATTAATATATTTGTTTTCACCACAGGTTTTGTGCCAAATTGTGTCAGAACCCCTTTTTGCAGGAGGGAGCTTCAGAAATTTTAGTTACTTGGCATTTCTTAAGGAACCCCAACCAATCAATAAAACCTTCCAAAAACCAAAACAAAACCCAAAATTAGAGGACTGAAACAAGTCTAAAAACTTCAGTTCAATGTAGTGCTATAACAAATAGTACTATACAACAAAGAAAGGAAAAGTGAGATGATGACTTTACCTCTGCTTGCAATAGGAATGAACAATAATCTTGACTTATTTGACTACATATCAAAATTGCTGTACAATCAAGCATTGCCAATTACATAACCCAGATAACTTAGGGGGTTAAAAAGTTAGGGGGAATTTTTAAAGTAGTTTATTGGCAAAAAAAGGACAGTATTGCGCATCCTTTTACTTAACTGTTTTAGACATTTCTCTTATGATGGGTTAAAACCCATCCTAGAAGGGCGTATTTCTCTCTTCTAATAGACAAGGAGTCCTAGAAGACACATTTTGATGTTGAGGTCCTCGTTAGAGAGATTAACTTTGATCAAAATAATCCCACCACAAACTGTAGTTCACGAGTGATGTGACTCAAAAAATTTCATGGTAACAAGTCTTTGAGCTTTGAGACAAGACTTTCTTTTATAGCACAATTAATGTATGCTTTGGGTATGCAGCATACATACCTCATGACTTTTAACTGCTCAAGGTTGACCTTTAGTCATGTAACAAAATAATACTGTGAATTGTTTTACTGGAACAAAAATGAAAAACAATTTAAATCATTTTGATAAGGTTTTATTTTTTGCCAGATGATTTATTTACTTACAAATTTGGTTGTTTGGGGTTTTTGGTGTATCTTTTCCTCTGACAATGTGGCCAAAAAAAAGGGGGAAGAAAACAGAATAGAATCATCGAATCATAGAATATTTAGGGTTGGAAAGAGAAAGTTGATGCCATTTTCATCATATCTACATGCTCTTCAAACAGGTCTTCTGTACAGAAAATTACTTGATAGCAGTATGGTCAGAATTTAACACTGTTTCAGTCACATGAGCTGCTCATATTAAATGATGGTCTGAACTCCAGGTATATGAATCCCTGGCTTAGGAATTTCAATTCCAGTTTTAGGCTTTAAAAGTTTTTAAGTTCAAAACCAAAAGCATTAATGTTCAAAACCCAATTTTTAGAGGTTTTTTTTCTGCAGATATAGAAAACCAGGTACTGTTAATTCACCTGACACTGCTCAAATAAAAATCACTGATACCTTGTCTCAAACAATATTCAGTATAACAGATGTTCAGCCAAGGTGATTTGACTAAGGAGAAAGGTAAATAGCAGCAGCAAACTCTCTCCTTATCCCAGAAAGGGACCTGAGAACTAGATTCCTAGGCCAAGGCCCCACAACTTTTCTTCCTGGAACTCAATTACTTTCCTTTGAGTTAGAAATTACACTCCTTGAATTCAAAGTATGTAACTGCTGAGATAAACAATTCAGGAGCAAACCTTACCTTGCAAATTGACGGCTGCAGATTGCTGGTGTACAATGACAAATGATGACTCTGCTCGGCATGTGCTTGCAAGCAGAGGACAGACTACGTGCCTCAAACACTTAAATTGCATTGAATAATGTGACTGGTTGTAGTCAATAGTAAGTAGAAAACATTAGAAAAAGGAGCCAGTGGTTTCACAGAATGAATAGTACAGTATAAGAGAAAAACAGACTGTAAGGCTTGGGAGTGTATGTGCAGAGAGAAAAGTTTGAAGCATTTGCAGAACAAAAAGAACAGCAAGAAATGTACAACATAGGAGATGGAAGAGTGTAATAACTGTTAATGCGATGTTACTTGAATTCTATCTTCACAGCATGAAAATGATGCTCACCAAAATAGCATAGGCCAAAGCATCTTATTTCAGAAAATGGGGCTCATTCGCAAAGATGTGCTGCCAGCCAGTTAAATCTTGCAAGAAAAGCACATGTTGGACTTGAAATTTGAGCTTGGAATCAGATAACTTAAATTAGTATCCTCCATCACTTAGCATCTCCACTTATGATTGTGCAACTTCAAATGCCCACATAGAGCCAGACTCACCAGTGATATCAGCTACTCACAACTTTTAGGGGAACAGCGAGGGGAATCATAAATAAAAATACATTTTTTACAGCTAAATAAGTGTATCTTTTCATAAATGCTTTTTGACCAAAGTATTTTTTTTCATAAAGGAGATACTCTCCTGTTTTGATTTATTATATTTGATAACTAAATGTACTTTTCAGATAGTTCTAAAAAATAGTTGACAGACTTATTTATCTTTCTCTTCTACATGTAGCTCGTGTAGGACCAGCTACTTTGTAAGTACTTAAAAACACTAAACAATGGTAATTTTACAAAATAAGGCTTGAAACCATTCTTGTAATATCCTGACATTTCTGTTTTGCTTCACAAAAAACAAATGACAAGAAAATTGGGGTTACTAGCAAACAGTGCTGAAGACTGCTGAGCTAATATAAACCCCTCATTTACATAAAATAAAGGGTGAAGAGAGATTTAGTAAGTGAACTCAGAACCAATACATAAGAGAAAACAGGTTTCAGAATTGACCTGAATGAGATAAACTGTGGCATTACTCACACAGGGAAATGGATTATCTAAGAGAAAATCAATAACAAAGATATTCTTATTGAATAAAATTTCCATGTTCACCTCTGTATTTTTCTACTCAATGACAATAACAAGAACAGGAAAGCTTATGCAGTAGACCTTTGCAAAAGTCACTTAGTAGAGCATTTCCCTAATCTCATTTCTTTACTTACTTTCATTCCTGCATTTGCTCTGTGTAAATTCTCTGTGTGGCCCACACAGGGTAGAAAACTCAGTCAAATAGTGCATCTGCACAACTGCTAACTGCTGTGTTATACACTGTCAATTATCATAGCCATTTGAAAGATTTGAAAGACAAACCTTTTCATTTCAGAGACATTTTTTGGTATATTCTTGTTCTGTTACTTGAATTGAGGTCACTAGGCTTTTTCTGCAATGTTGCACATATGTTGCTGGAAACAAGGACATAGCTCTTCAGGTCTTGTATAATTTGACTTGTCTGTAATTTGTGTACTTGCATGACTGCCATGTTTAACTCACTGTTTATATCTGAACTACTTTTTTGTTTTATACAGGCAAATTAAATTGGATATGTCAAAGCCGTACATCCCTATAATCTCTGTAGAAATGAATCGAGGTGCATGATGCTTGCTACTGCAGTAAATTAACAAGATTAGCAGGAGATTTCTTCTTACCTTGTTGTCCTGGGTTCAGCAGTAGCAGTCATTTTTCCTCTTCTTGGTAGCTGGTGCAGTGCAGTCTTTTGACTTTCAGCTCTGGAACAGAGCTGATAACAAGGATGTTTTGGTTTGGCCAAGGACTTTGTGAGCCTCATGCTCTGCCAGGGAGGAGGGGAAGCCGGGAGGAAGCAGAGACAGGACACCTGACCCAAACTGACCAAAGAGGTATTCCATACCACAGCACGTCATGCCCAGGAGGTAACTGGGAGTTAGCCGGAAGGGCTGGGAGACTGCAGGGTTGGAGGAGGTATCGGTCGGAGCTTGGTCGGGCTGGGGGGGCGAGTTATTGGTCGGCTGGTGCTGAGGTGTTGTATTCTCTTCCCTTGTTATTTCCTTTATCATTATTATCATTGGTGGTAGCAGTAGTGATTTGTGTTATACCTTAGTTACTAAACTGTTCTTATCTCAACCTGTGGGAGTTGCATTCTTTTCGATTCTCCTCTCCGTCCCTCCGGGAGCAGGGGGAGGGCAAGAAAGCGGGGGGAAGTGAGCGAACGAATTACCTGATTGGGTTTAAACCACGACACCTGTGAACCCAAGAAATCCATCTCTTTGTTCACACCAGATTAATTTTACTCTTTGCAAGTAGCCCATTCCTAACTTTACATTCTTTGAAGATTATGAATGATACCAGACTGTAAATTTCCAATGCAGCAGATCAGTGGGATGCCCTCTGGGATTTTGTTTTCAAGTCTACCTTCAGACTTGAAGAGCTGTTTTCATCCAGATACGTACTGGTCTCTTGTTCTGTCTATACTTAACTTTTGTCTTCAGATGCAAAGCAGATTTACATGGTGCAAAAAATCCCCACACAGATAAACTCAGAACATGGGAACCACTGTAATCCAGGAGGTTTGAGTCTTGTTATGGTGAAAAAAACATTTGACTTCTCTGTGTCCAGATACAACTTAAACAAATTGTTCTCAGCTGAAATTGTTATGGAGAAGTTTGTCTTTTTGCAAATTAGCCTTGCAATGATTTACCATTATGACTTATGACTTATTACCATTATGACTTAGGCATGTGAAATTTTATTGCAGCACTATGAGCTGCTATAAAATATATTTTTCTAAACAACTGACCAATTTAATTAAATTTTAGTCGTAGAATCATAAAATCACAGATAAAGACTACTTGAGGCTTGGTGGCACCTCTGGAAACGGCCAAGTCCAACATCTTCAAAGCAGAGTCAAGCAGAGCAGTTTGCATGGGGTTGTGTCCAGTTTTGAATGTCTCTGAGGACAGAGTCCACAGTTTATTGGCAATTTACTCCACTGGAACATAGGAATTCCCCTTTTCAGATACTGATCTGAGAAATGTATAGCCACTTATGACCTAAATGAAGACATTTTATTTTGGCTTATGACTCAAGCTTTCTATTTCTCGTTGCTGATTACCTCATTTGTAAAAAAACTCCAAATACCTGGTCACAATGTTTCAAGCAATTTTAGAAAAGAATTAGAGGAATACTTTAGAAGGTGACTTTTTCACACACCATGAAAGTAAAGAAATTCATCTGAAATCTCTTTAAAACCATCATAATTCATTCTCCAAAATCTATAGAAAACCATCTGTATGTATCATCTGATATTCAGGATTTATGATAGCAATTCAGAGGCTGTGTGTCCAAATTTTGTAATATAATCTCATGACAGTAGCTATTTTCATGAGTATTCAGAAAGATGTAAATAAAGATGAGCTTCAGTCTAGAATAGATCATTTTTTAGGTAATTAAAATATTAAGGATGAAGTCATTGTGGCTTCCTCACCACTAGAGGGAAAGCTTATGTTCTTTGAAGAGCTGCTCAGATGTTAGGAGAACTGTTACCTGTTTTTAGCTGTACAGGCAGCAAGAGGTGATTATGCCATTAACCTAATTAAGGACTTAAAGGTCATAGAATGAGAACAGCTTTTTGTATTCAGGATGTATTCTGAATCAAGTATATTCTCAGTTTTGTGTCCCCAGCTAAGACATAATATATTCTCTTTTTCAGAAGATCTCTGAGGTTCAATTTGTGATGAACTCTAAATCATAGAAAAAAACCTCACATACTCTAAGACAGAAATACAGAAGTTCAAACATAAAATGAAAATGACATCTTATGCAAAAAAACAGAGGAAAACAAAGCAATTGCATCAATTAAAATTAAAATTTAAATACAAGGCTAAGGATTCAGATATTGGAATTGTTTTTTTTTTCTTTACCATCTAAGCATTTTTTACTCTATATGTTAAATTACATGTAGTCAGAGCTACCTGAGCTCTTACTTTCTAGCAAAGCTCTAGCCATATTTTTTTGCTATTTTTTTTCTCCTTTCTGCTGTACTGCAGTCTTGAAGACAATAGATAATATGTTCTTAGATCACTTTTATCCTGCAGAGAAGAGAATTGGTATAATAGCATTACACCCCAAACTGGTCCCAAGCCTGTAATAAGATTCTAATTTTGTTGTTGTGCTTTCAGGTCATAGAGTTTTCTGGTAAGGGTAAATTGTCAGCATCATCTTGTACTTTGGGAAACCCAATTTTTCTTCAGTGTGGTTTGGAAATTACCACTAAACAAGATAGAAGAAAAGCTATTTTTTATATGCTACTTAGATACTATGGAACTAATCAAGAGATACAAACTTCCAACAATAATTCCAACTTCCGACATTAGCAAGGTCCAAATTGCTTTCTTTTTGGTTACTTTTTCACAGATTTAGTTTTTTTCCTTGCCTTGCTTTTCATCTTTTTATTCTCCTTCCTTCCCTCTCTCTCTCTCTCCAGAAAAGAAGTGAAATCCTTATAAAATTGTGTGTTTGTGTATAAACATGTTTGAAAAACACCAGCGGATTGCATTTTTGTACTAAAGATATTTGAAGAATTCTTAGAGAATGCTGCAGGTTATATTTAAATGACCTATTTAAGAATTTTAATATTTGAATTATTGTCTATGTAATCCAAAACAGAGCCTAAATTTACATCTTTCTTGACATTCTTCATGTAATTTAGTTATTTTAATCATTTTCCTCACTATTATTTAGCTAATAAAAACTATACAGTTTGATTAGGTGTCTGGAAAAAGATTCTTGCTCTGGCTTACTATAGCTTTTAGGGGTAAAAGTATTTATGGACATGTTAAAGAAAAGAAAAAACGCAAAAAATTTGTGTGAACCAAATAATTTTTTTTCTGATCTTGAGGAAAATGTTTAATATTGCTTCCCAAGCACTGTGCAAACCCAAAGGGAATGGGCAAGCATCAGTCACCCAGTGGGAATACATTGAAATGGGGGCAGTTTCATGGCGCACAGAAGAGTCTGAGGTGGCTTCTGCATATTGAAGCATTCAGATATCTTTAGGCTACACAGGTGCTCACTTTATCCAGCTCAACGCTGCCAGCAGTCATCTGCTGACTCATCTCTACATAACTTTTTGTGGCTATATAGCATAAGATTTTAATACCACTTTTGACATTAGACACATTCACCTTGAACTTGAACTTTAAGCTGATATTTGTCCATCCACATTAATTTTATCCCTAACAAGCAAAGCACATTCTGAATCATGGTATTGCTGCAGCATATGTTTTCCTAGGAGAAAACATCAAGGTACTGTATTTTCACAACATATAATTTGTAAAGTGCTTGACAGTTATTTCTCCCATTATTATTTATCATGTTTTATACCTCATAAAGTGGAAAAAAAGGTTTATTTTCTGGTTAACAAGGTCTAATAAGAAGATGTCTCTAGATAAATGACAGGATATGAATCAGGGTATATCACACATTGTGAAAGATTTTCCCGTAGTAAAGGAGCAACAAATAATAATTCTATCAGCTTTATTGGATATTGGTTGTTACTAGAGTTGCTCAGACTCATATGTTAAATGGATATCTTACAGCACCCATCAAATCCAGTATAGCTGTAAAATACACATCCCTAAGCCTTCAGCACCTGTTTTTATATGAGATGGTAAGAATAAGACAGAATTGCATTGTAAGAAGGCCAAGCAGGGTAAACAGCTGATACAGCAGAGAGGAATGAGGAAAAATGCTCTAGACCTAAAGCAAGGATACGCTTTAGAATTGCAAATACCAGGAAAAAAAACTTCCTTTGCAGAAACAAAAGTCCATGGTAGTGTCCACACTTAAGTCCACAAAAGCGATTGCCTCTCTGCTTTTAGCTAGAGTAATGCTTTTAACTAGAGTAAATGAGTAGCAATAATGACAGTAATAGCAATAATAGCAACGAATACTAGGTCTCTAGAGTGGAAGACACTCTTGGGAAATGCTCAGAGATCTCTGCATGGACTAACAAGTGAGTTTGCACATTATGATGTGTCGTCCCTGTGTCTGCATCTCTCCTTTGCCCTCTCTCCCCTGGTAGCAGTCCTGAACAGCAAGTATAGTAGCTAAAGAAAGTCCACCCAGACATCTGCCACAACAATCCAAGGTGTTCCATGGGACACATCACACTTGGTCATTCATCCTATGTGTAGTGCGATAACCAAAGCAGCCTCAGACTCTTCACACTTGGGGAAGGCATCTCCAGGGGGTGGTTTAACACTGTGTCTACTAATTGTAGCACAATCCTGGAGTAATTAAGTCCATATTTCAGGTGTCTCTGGATACAAGTTTGTGTGAACCCACTTTATTAAACAAAGTGTGTCTCAGATAAGCCTAATGATGCAGAGATTGGTCTAAGACCTCTTCTGACTACAGTTAGGCCCAAGGAGTGGGCTCAAGCACTGATCTGTACTTATTTGTGCTGTTTAATAGTCAGGATACTCACTCAGAGGTATTGGTTTATGGGAAGTAGCAGCTCCCTGTATGGTGTCTCCAGGTGATTTGGAGGGCGGTAAAGCTACAAGCTATTTTTGCTAGGCAGTATAGGCAAGGGGACTTTTCCTTGGGATACGGAGTTTAGCTGTATAGATTTGCTTGCTAATCACCCTTAGAAAGAGTATGTTGACAGGTAGCTTACAAAACAAATATTACTCTTAATTATGTTTGCTGGGAAAAAGTGAATTACTTTTTTACCTTCCAGCTGTTTTTCCATACCCATATAGTAGAGCACAATTTGGGGAGGAGATTAAAGGCAGTAAAGAACCAGTATAGGTGTCAAGAGCAATTTGTATATTACATAGTACATAGAAAAAAATAACAAAAAAAAAGCCCCTCCAACAGCATGATTTAATTCATCAAGCCTGTTCAATGTAGGGATTCCAAGCCCTCTTCTGATAGTGGCTGGCTACACTGCAGAGAAGATACTGACCTTTTTGAGAAAGGAGAGTCAATCACCACTGCTCTTTCTGTGCTGTCCTTATTTGTGCTTCAGAAACATATCAGGAGTGTGTTCAAAACCAGTCAAAGGGTGCAGCTATCAGGGTAAAATCAGATATATTCACCAGAAAAAGCCAAAGGGCTATACACCAACAGACTGACTGAGCAGAAGAGATCTTTTTCTCAGGCATCAGTGTTTATAGAACACATAAATTTATTTAAAGCAAAAGGGAAGCAAGAGAGACAATCCACAAGGAGTCAGGAGTCAGCCCTCTTTTAGACCTTTCATGTGAGTAAGCAAGATCACACAAAAGACTTTTATGTATTATTACAGCTCACCTCTCTTTTCATGGATCTCTGTAGACTAAGCTCACCAATCCCTAGGCTGTGTCTGATTGTGGAGTATGTAATCTAGCTCAACACTGTCTACAGTCTCTAGATACTGCTATAATAAAAAAACCACCCATTTTCACATTGTGCTTTACTTTAGAATCAAGCTGTCTTTAGTCCAGTTTTCCTGTACTACTCCGTCCCTGTTTTTCTGACTGTTAGAACAACTTCTGTATCACACTGCTATTGAACCAGAGTGGATAAAAAAAAAAACAACTCTTTTTCATTTCATAAAATATATATTATTGCAGGGATGAGGCCTTTTAGGACAGTCATTACTGTGAAAGACTTAAAGAGCTCAGTCTGTTTGCCTTAGTAACAGGCGGTTGAGAGGCGACTTGATTGTAGAGTTTAAATACCCCAGAGGGGATAGAGATGGGGGCAAAATTCATTCTAATGTTTACTGTGAAACAAGCAGCCATGGCTGGGAGCTAAATTCAATTTCAGTTAAAGCCTGTTTATATTTTCAGCAATGCTTCACCATTACAGCATGCCATCCCAAAAGCTTCTCCTTCTCGTCTCCCTCCTAGCAAGGTTAGATACCTCCCTTTTCAGATGATTTTTAACACAAGGTACTAATACAAGTGAAACTCTATAGCCTTTGTTACTGTTGAGGAGGTCTGATTAGTTAATCCTACCATGAAGTCTATAAATATTGCATATTATGTCTACGTATGATATGCATTTTAGACTGTGGTAATGAGAAAAATACAGAAGCAGATTATATGCTTCTTGGCGCCTCTATCCTTAATCTTTGAATAGAGGCACCCACAATAAATAAATAGCTACAATATGAGGTTTAATGAGGCCAAAACTTTGTGAAGTGTGGCAGTGGAAGAGTCTGCTTACTGGTATCATTAGAGCTATTGATGCAAGTACAGTCCTAGAAGTCAAAATTCACCACATTTGCTTTGTGGGAAAGAGGCTTTTGCTTTGAGGGAGCTATCTGCAAGTCTTAGAAAGCAGATCTACAGGCTGTGAAGACACTTATTATAACTAGTTTTGTAAAATGGGTGATTGTCAATTTCTTCCAGTGACAAAGCAGCAGCTTGCTTTGTAAAAGCAGAATGGTTCATAAAACACCTTTTGATGACTGTGTTATGTGTTATCCTAAAACCACAATTACTTATAATGGGAAATGGAGGGGAACATGTTTTTATGTTAAGACAGCTCACCAGATCCGGAGATGATTTGCATTACCTCTAAAATACTTTACTTTTCTTTCTTTTCTTGTGCTACATGCTTCTATCTGAAAAGATGGGGGGGGGGGGGGGGGGGGGCAGGGAGGGAGAATAAGCAACTGAAAACACTTCTGCAGAATGCATTACAAAGAATGCACAAAATGAAAAGAAAATATGGCAAAGGTGAAATCTGATAAAAGATTTAATTGGGCTACCTAATTGCCTCTGTCAGGTTTTGGGTTGGGGTTTTTTTAACAATATGGATGACACCACATGGAAATGGCCAGATACAAGTGAGTGTCTTTTTGACCTTTGTTTGGTTGATTAGGTTTTCTTTGGGTGACTGATGACTGTCATTGATTTTAAAGTGACTCTGATGATGATGTATGAGTGATATGTGGGCTTGATTTTCAAAAGCACTTCTTCTGGGCCTCACTCTAAGTATCATAGGTCAGTAATATAATTGTAGTGAAAGCAAAGTTAAGCTATTGATGAGTAAATGAAAGAAAAAAAGTATATGTACAGTAGATTTTGGGATTTTTTTTCAGGGAATATTTAGAAAGCATCTCTTATTTAGAAAAGACTGTATAACCTGACCTTTGAAAATTAGGACAAATTTGCAGTTCTCTAACCATAAACTAAACAAAAGCTTCCTCAAAATAGATAGCTACTTTTGAAAGCATTGACAAGACATGGAGATCAAAGAAAAAGGAAGATAACACTCTCAAAATATATGTTAAATTTTGCTTCAGTAATGAATGGGCATTGCAGCTATATGCTCACAGATCTGAATTCACCTTTCATAAACGTGAGTGAAAGTAGGTTATGGTATTCTCAAGGATGGCTAGACTTGCTAAGTATTTCAACAACCTGCTACTTTCTAGTACAAAATTAAAGAAATTATATTAATGAGACTGTATTAGGCAGACTGGTCAGTCAGTACATTTACGAATCCCTGAGCACTGTGGAAGAGCGCTGCATAGTGAGGACTGCCAAAGAAATTATATTGCCTGGGTAATTACTTAATTGTTTTTAAACTTATCTTTCAAAAGATGTGAGCACATTTAGGCATCATGGAGGTACTGAAACTCACTGGAATGTCTGTACTGAAGAATTGTTTGGAGAAATGCTGTGAAAACATCCCAACATAGAACCTTGCCAGTTTAATTCAGATCCATCCTCATTATAACGTCTAGGTTTTTTCCAGCAAAAACTGTCCAAGTCTGCCAGATTCTGACAATACATGGGTTTTTCACTGTACAGACTCAGACAAGATGCCAAGCTTATTTCTGTGTGGCACCCATATGAAATGAAGTTTGAATGAAAAGACAATACTCCAACAACCCCCTTAGTACATGGTATGGTAGATAAACTATCCACCCCATAGACTAAATAAAAATAATGAGAAATCTATTCACTCTACAGGTAAACAAGTGTGACATTATACTGTGCTTTATATTCAATTCAATGCAGCTTATTAATTATTTTAAGGATGACAGTACAGATCGAAAAATATTTTATTTCCTTCCATCTATTCCTCATTATCCAAATCTGCTTTGGATACCTATCACTGGATTTGACAGGTATTGTAAGATTATATCATATAGCAGATTGATATAAAATTTAATTGGATATCTGAAGAGTGCTTTGAACTTGAAAGAAGATATGCTATATACATATACTAGGTGGTATATAGAAGTATTATGGAATTATAGAAAAGGTACAGATTTGCTCACAAATTCTTGTCTCTTCATCCAAAAGCAGTCTGTGCATACTTAATTTTACCTTTTTAATACAAAAAAAAAGTGAGCACTTAGTTTAAAAAAACACAAAATCACACACCATTTATGTGTCTCATCTCTTAGAAAAAAAAGTATAGCCCAGTAGTGGATTCAATAGGGCTGATACAGATGATAAATAGAAATAGAATATTTTAAAATGACTTAATTATTTTTAGTTATATCTGCTTTTTTTTCTTCTGCCATTTTTTGTTTTGTCTGTTGTATAATGGAATTCAACATACTCTCTTGAGAATGACGTTACAACTGTGTTGCCAGAGGCTAACAAACAAGGTACAGATGCTTAAGGGAGATTAAAAAAATAAAATAATATTTTACTGATGATAAAAAACCACCAGTAATGTCAGGGCAGCATCCATGTTCAGTGCTTTTTTTTCTGTGTTAAAAGAAGAGCTCTCCCATATATGGGGCAGTTGCAGTTTTAAACACATAGATTTTTGTTCTGCAGGTTTTAGTATTGGGGAATGTGATAAAGCAGTTTCTGACAGATTGCCCTGAGCATATATATGATCTTTCCAACTGCTGCCTCCACGGTTCACTGAGAGGAGATCAGAAGGCCTGAGGTTGGCAGGTGGCAATGCAAAGCACACAAACGAAAGGGTTGTCTTTCGCGGCTTTTCTCTTTTTTTTTTTTTTTTTTGTTTTCCTCTTTTTCCCCCTCCTTATCACTGGATTTTAACAGTTTGGCCTGTACAAATCCCCATCTGCTCTATCACTGTCTCCAAAATATGGCACTTAGAAGCAAGCCTGTGCAGTTAATTCATACAGAAGCCTCGAGGCATTGGATTATTGGAATTAGAACTGTGCCGCTGACCATCGTGGGTCATGAACCAAGCTCCCCCATTGCACTTGGAGCTGTACAAAGGACTATTCGTAGAGTGGGGTGTCTGGAGCAGCACAGCTTCATGGCTCCTTGCCATGGAGTGTTTAGTGTCTGTCAGCCCAGTATTTCCACATGGAAATTGACAGTTTTCACCCAATATAGCTGAGAAGTCATAATCACACATTAATAAAAATAGGGACAATCATCCAGCATTTCATAAATCAGCCTTTTCTCCACTGTGTTCTGTATACCCTCAACAGATGGGTTCATTGAGATGGGCCAACAGAGATGGGTGATTTACTGGCAAAAAAATTATGACAGCTGGATTCCACACACATACAACCACACACACACTTAAATTTAAGTAATTTTTTAGAAAAGAAGGGTTTGGTTCTGACCCCACCAGGCAACAGCAGTTGGAACAGCATCAACTTCCTAAGAATATTAGGTATTACCTTTCCATGTGCTGATCTTTAACATTTTCATTAATGACCTAGGCATAAAAATGCAGGAGTATACTAACACAGTTTGCTGATAACACAAAGTGGGAACATTTTCTACCTACAAGAAACAGGATTATTGTGGAGGAAAACCCTATGACCCAGAGGAGTGATAGAAGTGAAATTAAATGAAATTGTAAAAAGTGCAAGGCCATGCCCTTAAGGACTAATACCAAGGCAGTTTACTATAACACATCAGCTGGACGACAGGAGAGAAAATCCTGGATATATCAGCCACTTGTAGGGTGATTATAAGCCACAAATGTCATGCAACTGTGCATAAAATAAATGTGACTTCAAGAGGTATTCAGAGTAATATGTTTATCAATGTCATGGAAACATCGAAGATATTATAAAAGTGTAAGTAAATCTTTGTAAAGATTACCTGTAGTTGTTTATTGATGATGATGACAAATTCAAATTCGGATAGGTGCAGAAAATGTGTATCAATTTGGTCCTATCAGAGGAAATTAAAGGCAGCTTAATTGCTCTAGCCTGAGTAAATGAAAGTAGATAAGTACCAGGCTATGTTGATAAGGAGCAAATGGACATTGTGAGAAATTTTGAGGAAGGGCCATTTAAAGTAAAGAAAAATGATGGGAGAACATCTAATGGGTATTATTAAGTGTCAAGGAACGCATTCTGCCTATAAGTTAGGTGATTGTTACTGATCATTTCTTGACAGTGCAAAAGCTCCCTCCCCTCCCTTCCCCTCCATTTCCTTTTCTTCCTCTCCCTTCTCCTCCCCTCCCTCTTTTGAATGGGGTACACAGTGTCATTGCCAGAAACGCTGAGAACTGAAATAATCACAAGGATCACTTAAAGGTCTGTGTCAGTCTCCTGAGTATCCTCCGCAGGTGCTATGGTACTTATTTATCTGTAGAGTGTGAATAATTGATTTTGTTAAGTTAAAATTAGAGCAGTTGCCCTTAATCAGCTTCAGACCCACAACCCAGATTGTACAGCTTAATGTTTCCTTGTACAGCTTAATGTTTCCCTATGTTTTCCCTTTTTTTCTTTTTTTCTCAGTTATATCAATTGATTTGACAGATAAAATCCTACATCTCGATTTGTTCTTGGACTGTACCAGGGGGTGTTAAAATAGAGTTCTAAATATAGCTTTTCATATACCCATAACTACCAGCCCTTGTAGGGTTATCTTCAAAAGATAATTCTCTTCAGTAAGTATATTTGGGGTTTATTCATGTTATTTTCTAATAGGTTTGTCTTTATTCATGTTATTTTCTAATAGGTTTGTCTTCTAATTTTTTTTGGCAAACTTTCAGAAAAACTTCTAAAACACTTGAAATTGTTGCTCTAGAATGATTAAGCTACAAACTTATGTAACGAAGAGAAAGGTAGGAAGAGATGCTATATTTCGTATACTTCACTTGAATACTTTAATTTGGTATTGAAAATACCTATAAATTCGGGGTTGTTAATGTTTTATCTGTAACTATGTGCTACTCCAACTGTAATCTCTCAAGTCCATCTCTTTGCTCACACAAGAGCCCAGTACTTTCAGGCAGGTGGAATGCCACTGGGATACATCTTATGGTCTCCTGTTAGTAATGCACTCAACCTGCTGACACCCAGCTCAGCAAACTTTTGTTTTGGTTGTACCCAAGAAATATGGAGGAACAAACATCCTTACGCAAGCCAAGAGAACTGTTACAACTCATGGACAGTTAAATAATTGTATTTTCTAAGAGTAACCCTGTAGATTTCACAGGATTACATGATTTACCAATGCACCAAACACTAGTAACAGAAATGAAAGTGAGTCAATATTGTACACTTTATCCCTAAAAGACCAAAGAAATTGAAAACTGTTAAACCCTATTGTGGATGAGCTATAGTGTAATTTTCATTTAAGCTATTTACTCATCCCATCGGTACGGTTTTTATGCAGTCTGAAGTGTGCCTCACCATCAGATTATGAAGTGCAAAGTTCAGCATGTGTTCCAGATTGAAAGCAGTATTGAATAGCAGATATAGATCAAAACAGCTCATCTGTCACTAGAGACATCATAGAAAAATAACCATTGCCATAAATATCAAGTCTATATAAGAAAACAACACAAACCATCTTTTTCATGGATAGGTCTCGGTGTCCAGAGCTGTATATGAAAAGATGCAGCAATTCTGGATTAAAAACAATATTCTCTTGGATCATTTTAAGCCATCTGTGGTTTAAGCTGTTCCCTTCTTTCACTGCCCTCTTTTCCCCAGTTTTTATTTTGTGTAGTCAGGTGTACCACCTGGTCAGAGATGGATGACTGCTTTTTTCCAGACTGTTTCATTAAGGCCTGAAACGAGGTGTAATAGGAATTTTTTTCATTTACTTCAGTAATTCTGTTTCATTTGCTCAACCCTCTTGCCCATATGGCATGAGAATTGAATACTTCTACTCCATTTTTCACTGCGTAGCCTGTAAGGCTGTATGCTGCTGTCTTTGATAATATGTGGTGTACTTTCATTTTGCACTTTTTTTGAGTATCAGTAAAAGAAAGAAAAATTGTCAGAAGTATCTAATCGAGCTTTTCAAACATGAAACAAAAACCAAAAACAGGCAAAGGCAGAAAAAACGTTGCGACCCCAAATCTGTAATTATCAAAAATCTCCACCTGTCTATACTTACGTGGTACAGAGTTATATTTTATTATGTTTATCTCAACTCAGAAATTACATTTTCATTTAGATTCTTTGAATAGCTTCGGAAGAAGCTTCAGTGAGGCTGAAATAAAAGGGGGCTCAGTTGCTGAGCGTACACTCCAGTTCCTGGATCGGACTGTAGAGCCTTTGCTGATGTCTTTATTTGTAAGTATCAACACCTGAGATAAGAAATTCAAAGCTAAATCAATTGTGTCACTAAATTTTTTAAATCTCAGCCATTTTAAAAAATGGATGATTAGTTTATGAAGCAAATCATCCTAAAAAGCCATGCCCTGGCACATGGAAGATAAGAATGTGCCCAGGAACAGCTAGCATAGATTTACCAATAGCATATAATGAATCACAAGATGACTGAGTTCTGTAGTGGCTTTCAGAAGACTGAATTCTGTGGAAAATTACATTTACCTTGACTCTTAAAAAGCTTTCAGCTCAGTCTCCTGTACTGTACTTGTAGCCAAACAACTGAGACACGGTTTGGATAAATAGATTACAAAGTGGAGGGGAATTAGCTGGACCACCAAGGTCAAAGGTCTGTGATGAGAAGTACAAAGTCCCCCTAACAGCAAATTACTAGTAACATTCCTCAGATGTTGATTGCAAGGCAGTATTCTGAATATCCACTAACAAGTAGATTCTCGGATGGAAGGTATCTTCATGAGAGGTACTTACTTGAATGGTGTGGTTGATACACCGTCAGGGAGGACATTGCCAGACTGGGGAAATGGTCTAGCAGGAACTGCATGAAGCTCATCAAAAGCAAATGCTAAGCATGCACCTGGGATGGACAACATCATGCAGCAGTACCACTTGAGAGAAAGGAAGAAGACAGGGAAGTTGTGGATGAGTTGACATGAACCAGCAAAGTGCCTTTACAGTGAAGGTGGCCAGACACGTTCTGAGTTGTATTAGTAAAAGTGTAGCTAGCAGGTCCAAGAAAGTGATCCTTGGACTTTTATTCAGCACTTTTGGGAATTTATCTAGAATTTTGAGTCTATTTTGGGCTTCACATTTCAAGAAATAACTTGCTGTGCTGAAGGGAATTCAGCAGAAATCCCCAAAGAAGTCTTGGGGATAGAGGACAAAAAGTAACAGGAGAGGTTGAGAGACCTGAAATTGTGATTTTTTTTCAGCCTGATGAATCATCTCGCTGTCTTCAGCCACCTAATAATCAATAGATTGAAGAGAAAAACAGATTTTTCTTGGAGGTGTACAATGAAAAGATGAGGAGAAAAGAAAAAAGTATTGCAGCACAAGAAAATCATATTAACAATGAGGGATTTTTCTACAACATAAGAGTGGTTTAACAGTGGAACAAATGCCTAGAGATGCTGTGAGATTTCTTTCCTTGGAAGTGGTCAAAACTCTACTGAACATATTAGTAATCTGCTCTAGGTGGAACCACTCTTCCATCCTGAAGCATGCTATGAATATTCGATTTTTATTTATCTCTTAGTAGAATATATTGAATTCCAGGCTGAAAATAATTGTCAGCCATAGCAATTCCCTCTTCTCTCTGAAATGTGATATACATTTATTTTTCCAAATCCTTTTCTCAAAGGTACCATACTTACCCTCTTGTTAATATTCCTTCCATGGAGTACAACAAAACTTTACCACAGGCAGCTGTAATTTTCTAAACCATTTAATAACACTCATTTTATTTCCGAGGGTAAAAAAATAATGGGGTGATAACATGTCCTGAATTGCTAGTGACAGTAACTGTTAAGGCTTCAAGCACTTACTGCTTTTCACCAGATGTTGCTTTTAGTACCAGCAATTTTATTCCTCAAACCTAGGCTTAGTTATATATTTAAGAAATGCACATTCACACATGCCCTAGGTAAAATGAGCCACAGCTTTATCAGTGGTGGACTGAAAAGTTTATTACCCTGGATTAGAATATAAATTTATGGCCATAGTTATGATTTGGGATCCCAAGGTGTATTAATACAGCATGTTTTACACATCAAAAGAGTATCTGCATAATTGGATGGATACATGATGGACAGAGGAGGTTAAACAGATGCTTCAAGCAAGGAGTTTCTGCCATTCTGTTAAAAGTCTGTTGTCTCGTTCTGTCCCCAAGATAGCACAATAAAGATCTAATCTATCTTCCTCCCCTCCTCTACCCTTCCACCTTCACCCTTCTGCTTCTACTTCCTTTCTCTTCACTATATCCTTTCCTTTGTGGCAATAGACAAGAATGAGCATCCCAGCTAACCTCACTGTCCTCAGTCAAAAATTCAGGTTCTGTTAAAAAGCCTACTAATTAATCCTTGAGCATCATCATTGCTTAAGTTTATCAGGGGACTGGAGCACCTCCTGTATGAAGACAGGCTGAGGAAGTTGGAGCTGTTCAGCCTGGAGAAGAGAAGGCTGCGTGGAGACCTCATAGCAGCCTTCCAGTATCTGAAGGGGGCCTATAGGGATGCTGGAGAGGGACTCTTCATTAGAGACTGTAGTAACAGGACAAGGGGTAACAGGTTCAAACTTAAACAGGGGAAGTTTAGGGTGTTTATAAGAAGGAAATTCTTTCCTGTTAGGGTGGTGAGGCACTGGAATGGGTTGCCCAGGGAGGTTGGGAATGCTCCATGCCTGGCAGTGTTCAAGGCCAGGTCGGACGAGGCCTTGGATGATATGATTTAGCGTAGGGTGTCCCTGCCCATGGCAGGGGGTTGGAACTAGATGATCTTAAGGTCCTTTCCAACCCTAACGATTCTATGATTCTAAGTTTCTGTTAGCAAAGTATCCAAAATGTCCTGGAGATGTATGCAAGAAAGTTTGGGGCTATATTCAACAAAGTTAAGATTCTGTCAGCTGTTAGCTATTGCTTTTGTTTACTTTAAGGTGCTCAGTCTTCTGAGTAAAAATCAAAGCCCACAGGCAGCAAATGCAGAAGGGTTATCCAAAGATACTGCCTGCCGAACAGGGAGCTTTGCCAGCAGGGCCTGCTAACCACATATGTATGAGCAAGTTACCACGGAAACTATCCAAGTGCATGTTCTTAGCCTGCAGCAAAAGTGAGGTAATTTGAGTGAGGTTAGCAGGCAATAAGAGAGCTTGTTATGTCTAATTAGCTAAATGCATTCTTACAGCTCTTCCTACCCACTGGCCATTTAAAATTTTTAATTTTTCTCCCTCAGCACATTCATTTCTCGTTGTTATCCCCTTCACATGCAGTTCTTCAGACTCAGTATTTTATTATGCACTGTCCACACTGGTGGATGACAACACACGATGGAGCTAAGTAGATGCTCCTTATGCAGCTGTCATTCCTGTTTTAATGTTCCTATGTCATGGGCCTCTCTCTTTCAGTGCTCCTCTGACAAAGAAAAGACTCTTTGCTCACCCATGAGCTCTCCTTTCAGCACGTTAGAGAGGAGCTGAAAAAGAAAACTTCAGTGAAGATCCCATGATTTTTTCAGTCAATTCATATTCTATAAAAGTGTAACATTTTGCCTGATTGATAATGATTGCCTAATATTGATATGGGGAAGATCAATGCCTTTAGTTTAATAAAGATACTATGTAAGTATTTCCCATAATAAGATTGTTTGACAAACTTTCCCAATAAACTTCAAAATTATTAAACCCTCAAAATTAATTACGTTTTCCAGGAAAAAAAACGCACAACCCAGCTCACCACTCCCATTTCCTGATATAACATCCCTGTCTCATTGCATTGAGAAACTTTTTGTTTGAAAAGCAACCCAAGTAGTGAGTGGAAAAGTGAAACATTCTGTAAATTGTGCAAAAAGCGCTTTAGTACGTCATACACTTCAACATGTGCTTGCTTCAGTAAACTTCCAAAAAAACCCCAAAACCCTAAATTATTCTGTTGCAGTCCAAATCTCTATAAATCCATTATATATTCTCCCTCTGCCTCACTCCTTTTGAATACCCAGTTCAGCAGCATGGACAGAATCCCTGAATCCCTGCAGATGACAAATGCTTGGAGATGAAAGGAGGAGGGAGAGATTTGTTGCAATTTTCTTTTTACTGCCAGGAGTCTAGCATGACGTTCTCTGTCTGCCTGCAAGCTTTGTCTGGAAATATGTTTAAATGTGAAAACAGTATGCTAGAATATATGTGTATTGCACTCCTCATGGTGTGAAGCAGTGTGTGGTGTCAGGACACACAGGACTGTTGAATTTGGAACAGACATTTTTTGTGACATTTTTATTCCAGTGTTGGAAACTCGCATTCAGGTTAAGCAAAGGGGGAACTTCCAGAGCTTAATTCCAGTAGTGTATTATATGGATAAAAATGAGACATTTAACTGAACACAAACTTAGGCTCAAAAGGCTATTTCAGTTCTGTGAATCACCAGTATTTTTATTTGGTTGTGTGTGGGTTTTTTACTTACATTTGCAGTTCTTTGTGGCTATACATAAAAACATATACAAATAAATGTACAGCTGGTTTTGCCTCTTTCTTGTTTCTATTTTGATCTTTGGATTTCCTTCTGTTTTCCTTCAGATTTCTTGAATGACATTTCCCAGTGTACAGCAGACAACTAGAAAATAGGACACTGGAAACAGAGACTGACTTCTACCCTCTTTTCTTATCTCCTCATGTCAGTGGAGTGTTTTCAGGACAAAATATTGCTGTTAAGAGGCTGTGTTACATCTTCAAAGTAATATAATGACACAGACAATTGCACAGGTTACCAGGTATCAAGTGGATTTACTTAGTACCCAGTCTGCATAATGCCTGAGTCTAATGAAGATCTTAATTCAATTGACGAGTGGAATTTTAATTTCTAACACGTAAATCAAAATAGGCTACATCAGTCTACATATAGATAAAAGATATGGGGGGTGGCTGTCCTGATAGTTAACTTGTGCTCACAAAACCATAGAAATCACTTGCGTTGTTAAGAGTTCAACCTACTAACTTTCTATCTGCTTAAAAAAAAAAGGCTGAAAGGCACATTTGCAGCTTCTTTCACATGGAAACCTTTTAATAAGCATCTGTTGTTAGCAGATTATAATTGTTTTTTTTGTTGATGTTGTTGCTTATGAAAAATTGAAAAGATTTTTCTTTCTTGTGAACCTAAAATTGTAATTCTTATTTTTTTTTTCCATAAAAAAGTCCGTATTCTTCATTTAGGTATTCCAAGCTGAACTGACGTAGAAACTGCTTTTTGCAACTATCTTATAGCCATCTATAGCAGAGCGTTGCAATCAAAGTACCTTTAAAGATGATGGACAATTTAGAAAATTGTCAGATCTCTGAAAAATGCTTTGAGCAATTGACCCATACTTGTTCATCTTGAAGACTGATGCTAAGGATTTAACACTTCCACATTCTCTTCAAATTAGACCCAGAGCTATTGCTGACTGATGCAAGATCATGTGGCTCTGAGTATCCAATTCAGTCAGATCCTGAGGCCATCACTCTAGGAGCATTTCCTGGTATAAAGATGCTTTTACCCACTCATCAGTCTTGCTTTTGACAAAGTAAAGCCAAGAGTGCAGTCTGTAGCAGAGAACAAGTTCAGAGTCTAACCTGCAGACAGCACCCTGACTCCATGGTGTTTTTTGCATGAAATGAGACATTGTTTTAAGTATTTGGCATTACATCTGTGAAATAATGAAGTAACATTAGCAGACGTTGGAAACAATAGATCTAGGAGCATCGTGTTTTGCTTGCTTTGCAATTAGCAGCTGCATGGAGAATGTTTCTCTTTACTCAAAACATTTCCCCCAAGCAGAAATGAAATTTCCTGGAGGCATAGATCGTGTGTTACAAGGATATTGTGGATCCAAAGTTTGAAGAAAATAAAAAGATCCAAAAGGGAGAGAAAGACTAGGCAGAAATCAGTGCTGAGCAGTAATATCTATCTCAAAAGATGCTAAAAACCTCCAGTAATTATTATTCAGTATGAATCAGCCTTGCATTAAGATTTTTTCACAAGAAAAAGAGTGAGACAAATGTATTTCACAGAATAGCTAGTAATAGAGTTTTCATATAAGAATATAGCAATGACCTTAGCAGGTCAGAGAAAATGTCACTCTAATCTAACAGTGGTCAATGGTGAAAAGCATAAGAACAAGTGTTTGTTGATGCTTCATGAGATTACTTTCCCAGCCCCTAACGATTTGCAGTTCCCTAGGATCAAATGAGAGTATCATTCTTCCTGGCTCAGAACAGAAAGTTTAAGCTGTGTTTTGTATCCTGCCTCACTGATTAACCAGGCAAGAACTGCATAATCTGGGACAGAAAAATCATTTTTATTTTCCTAGATTTTTTTTTTCTTAAGACTATTGTATAGTTTCCTTTAAAAATAGCAAATTAGTTTTATAATTCCACAATCTCCATTCTCCATCCCCTAAAAATAATACACAAAGCTCATCATAGAAACTCCAGGCAAGCCTATTATTTTCTGCATTGCTGAAACTGCATTTTCCTTCCTGTCCAAATACAAAGGCCAGGTTATGAGGGGAAGGGAAAGAATATCTTAGCCTCTGTAATGTAGAGGTTGGAACAGCTTTGAGGTGTGTAGTACTGGGCCATGACATTTTCATGACAACCAGTTTGTCAGGGTGTAAATTCACACAGCAAAACCACATCTTCTCCATGGCCCAGTCTGCTAATCCTATCTATACCCACGGCTAGACTCCATTCTGCTCACCAACAATTCTTAAGAGTGAAACCAGCAAAAAGTATCACAGAGTGGCAAGGCAGGAAGGAAAACATGGAAAACCCTTATAATACCCCCAAAACAGTGATTAGTTGTATGGCAGCTTTTACCTCATCTAGCCTTGTAATTTGGAAAGCCAGCAAAGCTGAGCCTGCAAAATTGCTTGCCATGAAGTCACAGTAAGGTTTGTTCAACTAATTACTTCTGAAGACTTCCAAATGGTTTTAAGAGTAATGGTGCTGACATGAAATTATCTTCTCACATTTCTGCAGCACATTGCTCATTTACTGCTCAGGCTGCTGAAAAGAGGTGTCTGCTTCTCCAGGGCTGAGATAAAACATAAGGTGCACATGTTTGGTTGAATGAAAAATGCTGGTTTATGTCAGCAGAAACCAGTTGTGAATTCTAGTGGAATCTTGGCCAGATTGAGTTGGTAGCTATAATGTGTACATTTGAGAATGGGATCATACATAATGGCTAAAATATTTATGTTTGCAGAAAGAAAAGTTTCAACATTATGTTTTTAAGAAATAATTTACTTCAAAATTAGTTTAAAATTCTGAAACAAAGCAGAATATTTGTGTTGAAAGAGATGGAAATGAGGTTTTAACACCAAGGATTTTTGTTTTACTTTGGCATTTACTATGCATTTGTTTAGACTTAAAGCATAGTCATATTGAATGTCTGGCCATAGAGGAAACACTGGCTCCTCTCAAAGTCTAGTATTCAACATTTCTTTCCACCTGAATTGATTTCCACTTGATCTTGTTTTTTCTCCTCCTTTCAGGGATGTCATTGCTTAGTGGCAAGACTATGATGGGCAGTTTATAAATGTAAATATCTGGGGAAAGAGAGAAAGGGTAGATGGACTTAGAACATTTTTCTCTTTTAAAAACATATTCCATGACAAATATAATGTGAACAAATAAGAACAGTGGTGCTTGTCTTAAAAAGACAGAAAGATTGATTTTTCTGTTTTATCTGGTTCTGCTCAGGTTTTTAACCCCAGCCACTGCCGTAATATCCAAGTATTTGAGCCGTAATATCCAAGTATTTGAGCTTTGACCTGAACAATAGCATTTCACACTTGGAAAGATCGTTATACCAGCCTCTAGAAAGTCTCTGCCAACATGCCTGTTGATACAACACTTGCCCAAGGAAAAAATTAATAACTGTCAAAAATGACATAGGTATAATAGACCTGTTTTCAGTTTAGTGGATTGGATTGCATATTTCTCAACATGGGAATCAAATGCTTACAGTGAAAGCCTTTGGCTCTAAGAAAGGCAGGTGGCAATATAGGAACACAGCTCAGTGTTCAGTAGCCCTAGTCCCATCTATCAAATTACAGAGCTTGTCCTTGTCCAGATTACTGTATAGGTCCCTGATGCTTGTCAGTGCTGGGTGGCCAGGGACCACCTAATTTATTTCTGCTACCTTAGACATGGAGTGGTGAACTAAGACTAGTGACAGTTGGCCAGTCCAGGTTGTTATTCATGAATAAGAAAACCCTCAGGTGCTGTGAGGAAATGCATTCAGCAGAAATCCAGTGGTCAGTGCTGGGATTTAAAAAGAAATATCTTTCATGTCATACAGGCAATAGCCACTTTTGGCTATTTTCCAGAATGGCATTCACTTTCTTGACCTATGAGATGACTTTTCTGTTTTTCACTTGGGAGGTTTGATTATAAGAGAATGAGGAAGTTGTGAATACCTTTGATCTCTTTAGTTTTTTCCTGTAGCATATTATAGGTTTGCATCTGTACCAAGAGCTTATTATGTTTGTTGTGATACCCTGCAGGAATGGACTGTGATGGGAAGAGACCCAAACACTTGTGTGTATTCTTATGGATTGCCTGCATGTCTCTAAACTGATATCCAGGTGTTAATACACAACGTGGCATCTGGTTCTTGTTTTCTGAATGGGGCCTGTTGGGAAACATCAAAAACCCAGAAGAGTTGGAGGGAAAGGACATGGAACTTTCCGACACATTATTCAGAGTACACATGGCTTTTCCTACTCCTTTTATTATTTACTGTGGTGCTGGTCAAACAAGGCTGCTCAAAGTACTGCTTCCCTCCCCATGTTCTTAAACAGCTATCTTTTGTTTACAGCTGACATAAATTATTGCCTGTCAAAAATACAAAACTTGATTAGAAACCCCTGGAATTCCTCCTGTTAGCCTCAGTAGGTTTTAGATGAGCACTCTGCAGAACGATATGTGTCCCCTTCTGTCTCTGATTAGTGATCAAGATCTGTCTTCAACAAAGATAATTCACAAAATGAAGCTTTTGGATCTATAATTATCACTCTGTTTGCCATTTCAAAATTAATGACGAAAGGGTAGACATCTCTATCAAAAATTTAGGAGGATCCTTGCAACCTTGCACTCTACCTGCAGGCTCCAGGCCTCTTCATGGCAAACTGCAGTTCCCAATCACAGGGGAGAAACTACAAAAAGCCATCTCAAATAGACCATGCTGTTGCAGGGAGGAGTGGCACAAGAGGAAATGCATTGCTTTTCTGCATGGGGACTACCATACTCACCTTGGATAATGCTGTTGAGTCAGAATCATAGAATCGTAGAATAAACTAGTTTGGAGGATACCTTTTAAGATCATCAAGTCCAATCATTACCCAGCTCTGCCAAGACCACCATTAACCCATGTCACTAAGGGCCCCAACTACACTGTTAGTGAACACTTCCAGGGACAGTAACTCCACCACTGCCCTGGGCAGCCTGTTCCAATGCCCGAGCACCCTTTGTGGAAGGAATTGTTCCAGTGTAAATCTCCCTGGCATTCTCTTTTTTATCACTTGTTACTTGGGAAAAGAGTCTGACCCCGCCTCAGTACAGCCTCCTGTCAGGCAGTTGTAGAGAGTGATAAGGTCCTCAGCCTTCTCTTCTCCAGACGAACCCCCCCAGGTCCCTCAGCCGCTCTTCATCACACTTGTGCTCCAGGCCCTTCACCAGCTCTGTTGCCCTTCTGTGGACCCTCTCAAGCACTTCAATGTCTCTCTTGTAGTGAGGGCACCAGAACTACCCAGTCGGCTAGTATCATCTCTGTAGATGAAGTCTACTTTGGGATGCTTCTGTTGCTGCCTAGACCAAAGGAGAGACAAAGCTGTACAGAAAATAGTCTGATCTTGATGGAGATTTTTCAGCTAATGACAATCCAAGGAGGTAGACTATTGATCTGTTTACTTTATTTGCACTTTGTTTCTCAGATACAGATATTTTCATGTTCTGCCCATAGGGTCCAGTGATTGCCAGTGCCTCCCCACCCACCATCCAGCACAACTGGTTTTGTGCTCTCCTTTTGGTTGTACAGGAACTGACCTTAGTGGAGAACTGGCTGTCTTAAAGGTGGCAGCTCATTCATCACAGCTTTCACAGGCTGTCAGCATTGCATTTAATCTCAGCTGTAATTTTCCAAGGGAGGTTTGCAAAAGCCACAAACAGAATCTTAATGCTATAAAATGCGGTTTGTAGACAGTGAATACTTCCTGTCTGTATGAAGCTTTGCTGCATTCCAACTGCCCTGAACTATCCTGACATGAAAAACTCCCAAATTCAGCCTGAAGTCCCATGGTCCACATACTGCTGTAACTGGTATGTCTTTCCTCTCAACATGTATGTGCTTAAATGGGCCTTCAGAACCATGCACTTTGCAACGAAGATGTCAAGAGACTGTTTTCCTGGTGCTCACATATCATGTCCATGATGTTTCTTTGCCCATTTTATGGACTTTTCTTGCTCTTTTGTTGTACAGCAAACTTCACGCCCTGCTTCTATAAGACCTGATCCAAACTCTGCTGAGACAATCAGAGTTTTTAAAGCTTGGATCAAACTCAGGAAGCTTCTGCCAGCTCTCAAATTTTCATTTTTCATTATCTTCACTGCACCAGTCTTCTACCTTCATTCCCTTCTTAAGCTTTACCTGCAAAGGAACGATCTAAATTGGAATCAATATATCCAGAATTATACTCTGGGAAACAATGCCAGATTCAATCATGGAGAGTTACTCTGAATATGAGATATAAAGCTCTGCTTCCTAGATATATATTCAATAGAATGACTTCGCTGCCTGACCTGTCTGTCCATGTCATGCTGACAGACAGATCATATCTTCTGCTGATACAGACCCATGGAAGCTGCAATTTGTCAGCACGTCACTGAGCTGTGCGGATCTGGGATGGATTTCTGTGATAGAGTTTCTCTTCTGGCAATAAGATGGGAACAAGGTAAATCCCCGGAATTATGTGGGTGTCAGCGACCTCATCAAGGGTTTTATCCCTTGTTTTTCATTCCATAGGTGTCTAGCCTTTTGACTGGATTATGAGTAAAAAGCAAAATGTGTATTTTTCCTCAAGACATTCCTCTATATTTAGAGTTCCTTCAGCATGAAGATTAATTAAATTACCATAGCTATATTTTCATTGGTGCTGGAAGCAGTAATGGTAATTATGACAACATTAGATTTCAGAGAAGCCTGTTTTCAGCCTTGAAGCTGAAACGCTTCAGCTAAACATCCTGAAATTGTTTGTGCCAGGTGTCTTCCACATGCTGAATTAGTTAAGAAAATTTCCCCAAAGCAGTTAATCAGTTCCTTAGGGTAAGATTTAAGAACAATACCATCCTTTGAAACAAGCTATTGCCATTAATAACTTTAATGTTGTCTCCGTAATATGGAAGGAATCCAGAGTCCAAAACCAAACTTTTTGCTGCTTTTTATAGAAATCCAGCCAAGTTACAAGCCTCCAGCCACACAGAGGCTGGGAGGAAGTTTTCCTGCACAATTTATTTCCCCTGAGTATTCTCCACTTCTTACAGCTCTTCGCAGTCTTGTTTCATTACGAAGTGCAGCATGTCTTCCCTGCAGTTGTTCTTCCTTGCAGGTGGAATAAAACAGTTTTGATCCTAAAAAAGACAAAAAATAAAATAAAAAGTTGAATAAAGGAGGAATTACATGGCCATAGACTAGATAGTCACTGAGCAAAAGGAATGGCAATATTTTATATTTGGGTATTGCTGTGCTTGCACCCTAATTGCATTTATGAACTTAAAATTCGTTAACATAAGGATATTTCAATTTATGTGTTTTGTTTTTTTTTTTTCCTTTAGGTAATGAATGTATGAAATCTTCGCTGAAACTGCAGCTCTGTGTAATCATTTGCACAGAACTGCAGTGTCTTTAGCAAAATAAAATAAAAAAAAAATCATCCTTCAACTCAAACAAGGCATAGCAAGGAAAAACTGATTATAAAGTCCAAAATAGACCAAAATAGTCTTCTATCCAGACAATCAATTTTTCAATGGTGCCCAACAGACATTGAATCACACATTTTGCTTACACAGCTGCCCAGAGAAAAACATGGACCATATTGCTACCCTTCTCCTTTTTGCTAAAGGTTGGCAATTATAGCAGTTGTAAAGTAGTAATTTTTCATTGTGTCAGAGAGTACTGTTCAGGATGCCATACAACCTCCCTGCTTACCCTTACAATATTCTTAATTAAGATTATACCTGTAACATAGAGGAATAATCCTAGTAATGTTACAACATTTGTGATTCAATGCAAAGGGTGATGGGGAGGGATTTTGTGGTCTGTGTTACGCAGGTACTTGTTTGGTTCAGATTTATCTCCAGGCTGGAATGAACTGACTTTCTGTTTCATCCCAAGTCCTGTTTATCAGTGTGTCCAGCTTTACAGATAGATGCCAAAAGTGCAGTGAGGTGATGTCACAACTTTAACATAAAGGGCATTTTGCTCATGTTTGTATTTTAACACCAGCGTTTGCTTCCCTAATAAATATAAATGGCACTTTGTATGCATGCCGGTTGGGTGCATGCCGGTTGAAATATGAAAAACAACCAAGATCAGTCTTGTGGTAGTAGAAATTAAGACTTTTCATAGCTGATTTTGCTGATTCTGCTGATTTTGTAGCCTTTCACAAGGCTGTCTAAAAGTAACTTTTTGCCTTTTTGCCCAATGGTTGGAAAGTTACTTGAATAAATCATGATATCCAAATACAAATAAAAAGAAAAGCTGGAATTTCTGATCTAGAATTTGAATATACACCATGCCTGTCATTCATACGGTTCATTCACTTAGTTTGTTGTTCAAATACTGAAAACAAATGATAGTCTATTAGCTGGAAAACTAGCTTAACATTTAGAAGCGCATAGGGTTTGCTCATTGTTTTCCTGCTGACTTGTTACATTACTGGAAGAGCTCTCAAAGTGAAAGAGTACTTGAAGTTGTAGCCAGTGGCAGTCCTTACGGTAAACATTTAATGTCTGTTTGAACCACACATTGGTCAGTATGCTGAACAGCCTTCCATTTAGCAGGTAGGTCAAATGCCAAGAGGTAACCAGTATAGAAATTTTAGGAGGAAGATGCCTGTTTCAAAATCCAAGCAAATTAGAAAAAGATTTACTTTGGTCCCCTCTAGATTGATAATGATTCCACCCCTTACAGTTTGTCAAAATACAGACACATTTCTTCATGTTCTCTGAGAACAGTAAGTACCTGAGGTCACTTAAAGAAGATGAACTGAAAAACAAATAGGCTTTGGATCTTTACAGCCCAGGCATTAGCTCTGTGACAGGATTACAGGCCTACCAAGACCAAAACACTTAAAGGCACTCTCAGAAATTAATGTGACTGAGAAATCTGGAGGTATGAAAGCTGATGTGCTTGAGTCAACTTGCCTTCAGGATTAGGTTAATACTGAATAGGGATTTTCTATGTAAGTCTTTCTGGCCATCTGTTCCAGTCTGTGCAATTAAGGTACCAGCATTATCAAACTACAGGATTACTGCACTAAAAAGAGGAAATACATGGAAAAAAGTGATGCATTAGAATTAGGGGAATAACATACCTGAGCACATGAATACTGTCAATATATTCTGTTCAAACATCTTATGTCATTCTGATCCTTTCGCTCTTGAATCTTCTCTCTTGGAATATTTTTCCTTTAAAATTAAAAGTTTGTGATTTTTAAGATCCAGAAAGTCAGACTATGTCTACTGTAATGTTCTCATGTTGCTTCATGCTCTGTGCATTAGGCAGTACTTATGGACTTTTCTCTCTAGGTCTCGACTGAAGAAGGAATGAGCTTAGCCAGAGAGTACTCCTGCTCCTTTTTCGAGACTTCAGCTGCCCTCCGCTTCTACATCGATGATGTCTTTCATGGACTAGTGAGGGAAATACGAAGGAAAGAGTTCTCACTGGTGGAGAAGAGGATAAGGAGGAAGGATAGTCTGTGGCGGAAACTGAAAGGATCCCTGAAGAAAAAAAAGGGAAGTACAACCTGATGGCAGTTCCCTGTGAGCCACCCATCGGGAGCTGACCACAGTGACCCAGAACAGTTCAAAAAGGCATCATTGACATAGCATCTTCCAAAGTAGGTCCTGGAGCATTTTCCCTTCAGCCTTCATGCAGATGTAGCTCCTTGAAGGCCCAATTCATGGTTGCCTGTGGCTCCTCTGTATTATAAAGTCACTTAGCATACCCTTTCATCTCTTCTCTGCAAAACTGAGTGAAGAAAATGTGGTTTTTTACTTGTGATCCCTGGCTGGTCTTCACATGGTAGGAGTTAAGCTAGTGTACAAGGCAGGACCAGCTTCCACCAGCTCTAGGAGAAGGGGTTGCACTTACTGCCTCCTCTCTACATGCTTTTCACTCTCCCAAAAATTAATAACATTGATTTCAGTGGACTTTTTGAGTATTTAAGGACTTTAAGAGTTGACCTCCAGCTTTGCATTCTAATATAGGTTTAGGGTTAGACTGTGCTCAGCCCATGTCTTTGTGAATGTGTATGTGTAAAGCAGGCCCAGGGGAATGCTAATGGCTTCAGATTTTTGCCCAGTAGATCCCTATGCTCATTGTGTCCTTATCATTTAGCATGAAGGGTTGGCAAGCATAGCACAAGTAACACACACCAGCTGTCCAGAGGCTGCGGGGCTACTGCTCTGTCTCCTCTGCACATTACTCACCAGGACTGGCTAGCAGATGTGAAGATGTCCTGGAGACATGCAGTGCATTAGAACCATAGAATAGTTTGGGTTGGAAGGGACTTTTAAAGGTCATCTGGTCCAAACCTGTGCAGTCAGCAAGGACATCATTAACTAGATCAGGTTGTCAGAGCTCTGTCCAGCCTGACCTTGAATGTTCCCAGGGATGGGCCATCCACTGCCTCTCTGGGCATCCTGTGCCAGTCCCTCACCATTGGACACACTCCTACATCCCACCAGGAGCACAAAAAAGCACTGTCTGATTTTTCTCACAGCCTTTCCTAGAGCAATGCAGCTTTGTCACAGAGTGTAAAAACATTTGCGATGTACCATTCAGCCCTTGACTTACTCGAGAACTCCGTAAGGTCAGTTGCCATCTTTCACAGCCCTTGACCGTCCAAGTGAATCATTTGGTTGATCAGTTGGATAGGTCTTTTAAATATTCCTTTTTTAAAGCTAGCATGAAGTATAGTCTCATTGACCCATTCTCTTCCCAAACTTATTTTACTATTCACTTTATTTATAGATTTTACAATTAAAACATGCATACATTTTGTCAAGAAATAAAGATTGTGATTTCCATGAAACGATACTAGTAATGTCATTTGTACTGGAGTAATAAATGGTATCATTAGAAAAATACATATAAGTAAATGTTATTTTTTCACATATGTCCTGGGTTCAGCAGTAGCAGTCATTTTTCTCCTTCTTGGTAGCTGGTGCAGTGCAGTGTTTTGACTTTTGGCCTGGGAACAGAGCTGATAACAATGATGTTTTGGTTTGGCCAAAGACTTTGTGAGCCTCATGCTCTGCCAGGGAGGAGGGGAAGCCGGGAGGAAGCAGAGACAGGACACCTGACCCAGGCTAGCCAAAGAGGTATTCCATACCACAGCACACCATGCCCAGGATGTAACTGGGAGTTAACCAGAGGGCTGGTAGACTGCAGGGTTGGAGGAGGTATCGGTCAGAGCTTGGTCGGGCTGGGGGGGGTGGCGAGTTATCGGTCGGCTGGTGGTGAGATGTATTCTCTTCCCTTGTTATTCCTTTATCATTGTTATTATTGGTGGTAGCAGCAGTGATTTGCGTTATACCTTAGTTACTAAACTGTTCTTATCTCAACCCGTGGGAGTTGCATTCTTTTCAATTCTCCTCTCCGTCCCTCCGGGAATAGGGGGAGTGCAAGAAGGGGGGGAAGTGAGTGAAAGAGTTGTCTGACTGGGTTTAAACCACGACAACATTTGTTTTTGACTATTTTATGGGGTTTCAGTTATATTTTGGATGATATGGGGGAGCAGTTAATTTGCTTTGCTCTGTTAAGCTTGAGAAGGTTATGGTTTTATGAAGAATTTTGAAGAATTTTGGTTCATTCAAGCCATTCATCTGATGATTTGTTCTCTGCTTTTCCTTCCTTTCAAGAAAAACCTCTAATATGTTTTGACTTGTCAAAAATTCTCCATCAAAAGTACTATTTTGCTGTATATAGTTAGGTAATATGTAGCTATATGCTATGTATTTTATATAATACAATATTGCATACTGTATTGCACACAAACACATTCATGCATTTAAGATGCATTTTCTGCTTCGTGCCTCCAACAGCTGAAGTCTGCATTTATACTATTGCAATTACTATTATTATTTTACCTGTATTGCCACAGAGGCTTTAGGCTGAACATCCTAGAGAAAAAGAGATGTGCTTGTTCAAAGAGTTCATGTGCTAAGTATTGGTGGAGAGACAACAGGAGGCTGCACTGAACCGACGGCAGCTGTGAGACAATAAATAACAATGGGAAACATCTGTGACTGTTCCAGTACTGCACACGGCAAAGGGGGGAATGAAACAGTTGTTCATGTGTAAGAGGCCATAGTAATTACTATCCTGAGAAACCTTGGGGGATGTTCATTGGTCTTTTTCAGGCAGATGCCTAAGCTTTGAGTCAATTGAAAACCATTTAGTATTGCCTATTATGTCATTTAACCCACCCTAATGAGGGACATACTATATCAAGACTGGCTTGGCTTTTAGGGGTACCTTGTTCAAGTCTTGTTTGCAATACAGCAGATGTTGCAGAAGAGGACACAGGCAAAGTCTAAGATTCATCCTTGAATGGATTCATATTTTAAACACGCCCATCCTCTGACATTAAAGTCATCTGGCATGGAGCAACATCTTCCCATACCATTAAGCTCTCTTAGTCTTCACAGCAGGGTTACCACACACTAACTGCTGTTGAAAGTGGTCCCCGGACTATGCTAGGTTCTGCATCATGCGCAGCAACTGATTACAAAAGTGCAGGCCTGCCATGGTCAGAAACAAAGGGATCATTTAAAAAAATTAACAGTATGGGTGACTCCCTTGGTATGTTCAAACTGCTAGTGCAGACACAGATACATAGCCATATTTTTAGATTTACCAAGCCGATGAAATCTCCAGGTTCTGATTTGTGTCTATACTCCGCACCTACATGACACATTTTGAAAGATATTTGGTGCTAGGTTAGTGCCTTCAAGAAGAATGAGGCATCATACCCTCTGTAGGTCTTCTGCTACATCTTCCATGAGCAGTTTCAGGTATCTGAATATGTACTGGACATAGGGCTCTCTCCACTTTGATCATATACAGCTTGATCATGACACCTAGTCATTCATTCCTTCTTTGACTAATGAGGAGGGAGAGGTTCCTCTGCTTGATTATTTGTCCTGTCTGGCTTGTATGGTGTCCTAGTTTCAGCTCGGATAGAGTTAATTTTCTTCCTAGCAGCTGGTGCAATCCTGTGTTCTGGCTTGAGTTTGAGAACAATGCTGGTAACACACTGACGTTTTAGTTGTTGCTCAGTAGCATTTACCCTGGTCAAGGATTTTTCAGTCTCATGCTCTGCCAATGAGTAGGGGCATGGGAAGCAGGGAGGAAACAGAGACAGAACACCTGACCCAAACTAGCCAAAGGGGTATTCCATACCACAGCACATCATGCCCAGTATATAAACTGGGGGGAGTTACCCAGAAGGGACCGACTGCTGCTTGGGAATGAGCTGGATATCGGTCAATACGTGATGAGCTATTGTACTAGTTTGGTTTTTTTTAATATTTTCCTTGGGGTCTATTTGACTCTCTCTCTTGCTCCTTTTAATTACTATTATTATTATTATTATTATTATTATTATTAAATTGACATATGCTAAACACCATCTTTAATAATTGTTGCATCCAATATCTATAGCAGAGAATTGTGTTTTAAATACTTGGCATTGGATCTCATCTCTAAAACACCTGGCCATCCTTTATTTTTAAATTGGAAAAGTCATTCAGATTTATCATCAGCCAATCCTTCAATAATCTGTAATGCTTAACCTCAGTTAATTGAGCAGAGCTGATGGAGGTTATAGTCTGTGAGGATAACGTAAGTCATAACTGCGCAAAAAGCTGGGTGCAGCTGCTTTACTTAATTAATCATTATGATTCCATCGCAGAGTATTGTATTTAGCTGTCAAACCTAACTGACAGAATTAAAAACCAGCAGATCTGTGTCTAAAGACTTTTCCATCTCTAACTAGTCTCTCACCTAATCAAGTCTGGAAGATTTGAGGGAAGAAACTGATCACCTTATTTTGCTGTGTTGCCTATAGTCCATGAAGATGGCAGCTATAACTTACTCCACTGTCAGACTGTGTTGCAGCTGGGCCATAATTCAGTTTCCTCCAGGATTATAATTAAAGACAGCTAATAAATAAAATAATAGAACTTTGAAAATGTATCCATGGTGTTTCTCCCAAATTTATAATATATGGCAGTTAATTACCTTTCTTCCCTGTTATGGCAGATCACATGTTTTATCCAGTTGAAAAGTAATCAGGGGAAGGCTGTAAGTCTAAATGGAATACTACAGTTCTTCAGTTTTCCTTTTTCATGCGTTTTGCATACAGGCTTTAGAACTTAAACTCAGAAAACTAAGGTCATGAACTAAGTTAACAGTCTGATGTTTTCACAAATGGTTGAAAATAATTTCTTTAAACACACAAAAAATGTATCTGCTGAGACTGAATTGTAAGAAGCCATAGCTGGAATGAAAAAGACTCCTAATTTTGTCCATTACATATATTATATACACACAATATATATAAATAACACACATAAAACAATAACATATGTAGTTTCTATATGTTTCCCATTCTTAGCCTAAGTTATTTGAGCCCTCCCTATATCATGACAGATAGAAAAGAACATACTCAACAAGCAAAAGATGGGTTTTTCAACAGTTTAGTGTCTGATAGTGATGATTTGCACCCTATAACTGTGTCAAAATCTTCTCCCAAGGTGAACGTTACTGTCTGAGGGCCAGAGTGTGGTATTTGTGATAAGCAAAATAACTGTCAGTGGGCCTTCTTGTAGAGACAGCAAGTGAAGTTGAAGGTAGCTGCTGCAGCCACCTCCGAAGGAAACACTGTGACCATGAGTTTGACTGTTAAAAATTAAACTGAAAACCATCAATTCATTTTATACAAAACACACAATGTTTACAGTTAGCTACGGGAATGCACCGGTGTTTGCCTGAATTTGTACTAGCAATGGAAAGATGTATGTCTAACATAGACAATTATGTTAATATAATTCAATTAAGTATACTTAGAGTAGTTAGCCATATTTAGACATCCCCCTCAGGGACTCCATTCAAGTGTGCATCATGCACACTGCTTATTGTTTATAACCCTGAAAAAAATCACTGTAAGTTAGCAGTGGAAAGACAAAATTACATAAAGTGACTTTAATACAGTATTGGAATCTCTGTTCTCAGAAAATCGTATGTCAATTGAATAGAATAGTGAGTTGCACCAGTTCTGATCAGCATCCTTTTTAGCACTGCTTCCAGCTTCATCCGTCCCTTCAAGTACTTGGAGCTCCTTAGGATGCCTGCCTGGCGAAATGATTTGTAAAGGGGTTGGCATTGTCTCACAGATGCTGTGAAAGTCACCCCAAGCAGCATTGCCCTGCACCTCTAGCCTGATTTATCACTCCCTGATGCTCCTGGTTCTAAGCCTTCTCAATTTGAGCTCTCCAATTTTTGTTACATCGTGCTGAATTATGAGGCTGTTTTGTGATGAGGACAAATGTCCACTCAAGAGCACCAAACTCATTTCATGATCTGAACTTTCCCCCCAAGAGGTAATAAAGACAAGAACATCCAAAGCCATTGCATCACCTACTGTATATCTTCTGTCAATAGATAATTAATGTGACAATGAGACTTTCCCATTTTCACACTTCGTCATGCATCATTTTTTTACAGTGCTTTTAGACTTAACAACTGTTTCACAACTATACAGCCAAGTGAAAAAGCCATTATTTTTCATGGCAGCAGTTGGAACAGAATTCCAGTTAAATAATGATTTTAGTAGGGTAAAGTAAAGCAAGATTTTTATATTATTAGTATTATTATATTACTTTTATCTGTTTTAAAGAAAACAATACCCTTTTACATTTATGGTTTAAGTATAACTAGTAGAAGAAGAAGGCAGTCTATTTCACACCTACGAAATTCAGTGGACAAAAGTTTTATATTTGTCTGCTCTTGCCTCATTCTGCAAATGATATAGTTTAGAATTCCTGGTCCTGGAAAGAATAAATCTGGATTGAAGTAGTAGATTCAAGTTTTGTTTCGTAAATAGTGGTCTAGACTTCATTCAGCCTCTTCCAGCACCGTAGCCTGACAAAGATTCCTTGGCAGCTCCTTCCGTTAGTTTCTGTGCCATCCCCAAATATCCAGGCTAACCTCTTCATCTAGATAAACTCACTCTTTTTAATTTTTTGTTTCACTTTTTCTATTGCATTACTCTCAACAATGTAAAAGATGCCCCTGGGTGCTTTTCACAAACTAAAAACACTGCATCTTCTGCCTTCTTCATAAATTTAATTGAATGTTCATACTGAGTAGAATGAGTAATATCTTTAACGATAAAGTTTTGCAGAGTCACTCAGTTTTCTGAATAAGAAGCTGACAGTTCCTGCAAATTGACTTTGCCTCCACTGCTAGGCACTGCTGACTAATCACAGATGCCTCCTTATCTAGGACATTGAATGAATAAGCTTGAACAATTAAGTTATTCAGTTGGTTTAAGTGGGCAGCTTTTCTGAAAGCAATGGAAAATCTTCCAGTTGATTCACATCCGTCTCCAAAAAAGAATTACATACTATCGCATGATGATGAATATACTTTATCACACAGAAGAAGATGAGGTTTCTGTCCCTGAAAAATTACGAAAACCATAACCCAAAGTAAAAGACTATTTAAGGAAAACAGAATAAAGACTACTAGTAATGGCAAGGATAGGCATGAAGAAGTGGTAATGAGCAAATGTATGAAAAGCAAGTGAACTTGGAATGTCTTACACCATTCTCACTTTAGATGTGTCTTCATGCCTTCTAGAAAGGGAAAAAGAGCAGATATAATGACAAAAAATATAATATAATATAAAAAAAGCCCAGAGATTTGGTTCAAGTGCACACACCATAGGCATTTGATGGAGGCTATTAAGACAAGACAGGTGATGCTAAGAGCAATAGAAGTTGATGATGGTTCGTTTCACTCTGTGGATGATACAATTTGGTTGGCCTAGAAAATAAATGGAAGAGGTCAGAGTGAACATGCAATGTGTTTTAATGAAGAAAATATGGAAGCACAGAGTGGAAAAATAAAAAGAAACACCATCAAAACTTAGTTAAGTCAATGGGAAGTTTGGATTTTCTTCCCTGCAGAATGGAGCAGGTTTCTAATGAGACTTTGAGGTTAGGTGACTGTGGAATAAGTTGCCCCTTCACTGAAGTTTCTTTGGATGCTTGTGAGAACAAATCTCTCTGTGGTGGCTGCTGGCTCCCTACACTGCGTAGGTTTCAGAAAATAACAGCAGCTGGTTTCAGCTGAACAGTTGGGGAAAAAGTAGGATGTTCAGCTCTGTCGTTTTGGAAGGATAGTAGCAAAACTCTCATTTACATGCCTCAGAACTAACATAAAAGATGGTATGATAGCTCCCTGCTGAAGATTTTAAATGGTACTTCAACTAGGTGGTTTCATCTGGGAGTGCAGCTACCAGTTTGCAACCAGTGCACGCAGATCATTTGCTGCTGGCTTTTTCCCTCCCACTGTTCCGAAAACAGATGTTAGTGAAAAATGTAGGAATCTTTTTCTGCTCTCCTGTTTAGTTAACAAGGTGCTCACCAAATACTCCTAAGTCTTCATCTAGCAAAACTGGATGAAATCCAAGTTATCAGAGAATACGGCAGGGATATCTTTAAGGAGGCAGATGTTCAAAGGCGTACTTTTCAGAGTTCTTTGACCTGTGTGGAGTTGATTACCATGATGTGAGAAGAAGATGAGAAGAAAAAGAGATGAAACCACAAAGCCTATGAGAATATGCTATACCTGCCAACAATAAACTTCAGAAAGACCCAAGTTATAGAAGCTGTAAAATATTTCTGTGATAAAACTTCTGAGCCAGGACAGACCTCCAGGGACTGCTGAGAAATTTGAGGTCAGTTCTTTCACCTGACAGAGACTTTTCAGCCCACTTGCTGCTGAGTAGTAAAAATCCTTACAGGGAATCACAGTGACTCAAACAGATAGAAGAGGAAAAGACATATTATGACACAAAAGGTCCTTCACTTTAAATGGATAATAAGGCCTGACAGGTTTGCACACTGCCCACCTTGTGTGAAATTTTGTAAATTAAGAATCCGTTATATGGATGTAAATCAGCATCAGTAATTTCACTAATACACAAGTGTCTGTGCTGATCTTCAGGCTGAAACTGAAGTAGACTGTTCTCCTTGGGCAACACCTTCCTGATACCATATAGAAACTGCAGTGCCAGATATTTGTTTACTGCCATATGCATCACCAGAAACATTGCGTAGATGCTGAGTGCTGAACATCAGGCTGTGCCTTACAAACCTGCTGTTGCACCCACAGTCACCTGCGGGTCTCAGGGGGCTGAGCCTATCAGGGCTGGAGCCTGGAGGAAGAATTTGTTTAATCCATCGCAGCCCTCTGGGCTGCAGCTGGTCCTTTCCCCTGGGGTGATTTTGAGATATGAGCAGGAGCAGGATCATCATCCTCTGGGAAGGCATTTGAAGGCAGATGCACTTTCCCAACCATTCTTCAGCTGTGCTGATCAAACAGTAGGAAAATGACAGCTCCTCTTGACACACTTTTTTCCTGAAAAATAAAATGTCAAAATACTAGAGTTAAATAAAATATTTTTTTTTTTCCATTTTGGAGTTATGCACAGTCTTTTCGTTGTGAACAGCAGGGCAGGCAGTATGTGACTGCTTTGTCACTGGAAAATATATACTCTATACATGCTAAATAATCTCAGAGACACACATGTATAATCATACAAACACACACTGTGTTCAAACTCCAGAATGTCACCTGTACCCACCTTGCCGCCTGTATCTGAAGTAATGCTAGGGTGCTAAAAAAAAAAACAACTCTTTTCTCCACATCTTTCTGCCACAAGAGGAGAGTGAGAGACTTTGTAGTGTTTCTGATAATACCCACGGCATGTATTTTCTATGTGTATGGCTCATGAGTCAGTTACTGTTCTCCTAAGCATACAAACCAATATACTCTAACTGTAAAGAAAGCCAGGAAAATTAGGTTAAATAAAATATATAATTTTATACACCCATATTTACATAAAAGAAGCATTGAACATATGCAAATGCATCAGATCGTAATAATTCAGTGAGGATGAGTGGGCTTTTTGGCACTTGGTGGAGTACTTGCATATGATTTATATAGAGTTCTAATGTCTAATAAAAGTTGGCCAAAAAGAGAGAGAGAGGAATCTGCTGGGATGAGTTTGTGCATGTATATTAATCAGTAGTAATAGAAAAATGTAAATACAAGTTCAGTGTTTGGCTAAATTCAAACTGGTGAGATGCATTTGATGATAAGCAAGGCTTCCAAGGGAACGAATAAAGGCTTTTACATTTAGGTCACCTACTTTTTCACCAGACAAGATAAAGCACTGTGTCTTGTCCTGCTAAGAACTGCCCCATCTTAATAGATCATTTTTCTCTCCATCTTTCACATTTCTACAGGGGGTTGCTGTGCTGCAACTACAAAACAACGCCTGGATTTGAAAGAAGTATGAGTATTATTTACCTAAAAAGAAAATTAATTTATCTCTAGAAAATTATATGCTGAAAGGGATAGGGATCTACTTCATTCTGATAGATTCAAAATATTTTCTTCTAGGTTATTACTTGGTTAGGTTTGTGAATTGTTTCTTCTTGCACTAGGAAATGTTCTCAGTAGATTGTTGTTTTGGTATACTTCCTATTGTTTTGTTTTAATTAAAGTTTTACAACACAGAAAATTGTATGTTTTATACTGCAGAAAACAAAATACCTGTTTCCAGCTGAGGCAGAAGCAGAATCCCAGGAAAAAAGATTAAAACATATTCACATATGTTGTGTATGCTCTCTCAAAAAATGTTAATCAGAAACTTGCTGAGTCTGAAGTTCTTTCTGTAAATACAGTGATCCTCAATCAGACCTCTTTCATAAATTTGTTCTGGAAACCTTTTCTGGGTCTGTAGGTTTTGAATCCAAAACATTGAGGCCAAGTTGCACGACACCTCCCTGAGAAACCTGGAGAAGCATAAATTATTTTCCTTTTCCACTGATAGAAAGGGTTTTCTGTAAGTATAAAAATTAACAGAATTTCTCTGGATATTATCTGTAGAAAACAACATTAGGACTGGTAGGTTTTGATTTCATTAGGTAAATACATGCTTTTCCCGCCTCTTGAGTGACCCAAAAGCATTTGCAGCACCCACAGAGCTGGCAAACATCAGATGAAAAAGAGACCCAGTCTTTCTGTAGCAGTGGGTAGAAATCCTGCAGTACACCCTGGAACATCCCAGTGGCATGAGAGGACTCCTTGTTTAGGTAGGTATTAATGAGAATACAGAAGGCAAACACAACTTCACTATAAGATTGTGTTTTATTGGGAGTTACTTGAATAGGATGATTCCTGACCCATGCCAATGTCCAAATGGAGCCAAGACATTGTTTCTGAGGAGCTGGGTTTGCCCTGAAGGAAAACTGGGCCAGGTAACACCCTCATTAGTCTGAGATATATTAAATACATACATTCTACAGATAGGTTCGTATGTATTTGCTTCAGTCTGTGACTCTGAGCCACATACACAAAATTACAAGATTTCCCTCTGAAGTAATCACTATAGAAAGATCTGTAATTCTCCACTACAAGAAGAGCAATCACTATAGAAAGGCCTGTAATTCTTCACTGCAAGAAGAGCAAGTACTATAGAAAGACTGTAATTCTCTCCTGCAAGAAGAGCAAGCTACTTCATGTTTTGCACAGCATCTCCTTGAATGAACTTTGAGTGCCATGAGTGACACAGCAAAGTGGCACAGGACCACCACAGCCAACAAAATTATTATTGGTTTATTTTCAAGTTGCTAGACTATGTTATAGATGTTTATGTGTGTGTTGTTGTCTGTAAATGTAAAAACAAGTTCAGAACAACTGTGCCAGCTGCTCTGCCACATGTGATAGAAATCCAGGTTCTATGAGCCATGAGGAAGAAATATGAGTAACCGCTGAGTTTGCAGTGAAAACAAGTGCTATAGAGCCTAGAAGCAGCAATGCATTGAGCAAGCTCATTGTTTTGAAAAACAAAAAAAAGCCATCTGCCAATAAACCAAAAATGTTTAAAGCAGTTATTAATTTACTTGAATGGATCTTGAGCTTTTAAGAAGGATGTCCTTTTGTTCCACACTGATATCTGTGTCACTCTGCGTGCTTTTCTCCACTTACATTTATTTTACTTTATTTTCCTCATGTGGATGTGAGCATAGAAATTAAAAATGAAGCATTGCCTGTGTGAGTTGTGTAAACTAAGCTTATAGAGTATTTCTGAAATCTTCTCTAAACCATACTTTCTAGGGATTTCTTGAAGTAATTTAAAAATTATCAGGAAATTCATTGAACCAATCACTTAGAGGTAAAGCTGATAGTCTAGTAAGGTTACCTACTAAGTAATTTTGATAAGGATACTTTATGCTATGGCCCCCACACTCCCCCCAAAATCCCACAAACATGTACACAAACCAAACACAAAACAGTATTATAACACAGCAAGAAGCTGTTTTTCACAGAATGAGAATTAATCTGGAATATTCAGGTTTAAACTATTTTTGATGAATTATGAACCATTTCATTAAGGAAACCCTTTGTGAAAAGAAAAAGGAGGATTTTTAAAAGCAGTAAAATGGTTTCTTAAAGGCTTCCCATAGCTATGCGATTTTCAGAGAGGCTCTTTGTCTGTTTAAACATAGCCCTAGAGTGCCTTATTTCTGCTATCTGATGTATATAAATTTAAGAATATAAATATTTTTGCAGCTCGTATATAAAAATGACAAACATGTCAGGCTATTTACATACAAAATTGATACAGTAACTAAAAATCTGTAAGATCTTGACAGAAAATATTAGCTTTTATTATTAAAAGACGTTTCACTTCTTTTCCTTATTTCCAGTTTAAGTTTTATGTAGTAAACCCTGATGAATTGTTTTTTTTGTTTTCTTGTTTACCCTTGAAGGTAGCCTTAATGGAAAGCTTTAAAAAAAAAAATCAAAACCAACATACCAGAATTTAAGGGTTTTGAAAAAAATTTTTTTTTTTTATTTTCCTTTCTTCTTTCTTCTTTCTTCTTTTTTTCTTTTTTTTTTTCTTCTAGTTCTTAAAATCTGAGCCCGTTGGTGGTTGCCAGGGGTTCAGCAAAATCTGTCTTCATATTTTGTCCAGACAATCTTTCTTTATCCAAGTGACATTCCCCATGTTCCTACATGACCAGGTAGGGTTTAAAGGAATGACATTGCTTCTTGCTTTGTGCAGAGCTAATACTCAGTAACCCTCTTTGTGAAGTAGTCCACATCAGCTAAACCTGTGGAGCAGAAATGTCACTCAGCAAAACAAGAGCAAGAAAATGATGAATTTTCTGCCAGTTTAGCACTTGAAACGTGGCAGCACAAGGAGGAGGGCAGGGCTATGGCAGTTTTAACTTGATTGCCTCCAACTGTTTTAGAAGTGCAGCCTTAGGCCCTAAGTAATTCTGTTCTTGGCAAATGTGTTTAAACATTGTAAAAAAATGAAGATATTATAAAGGGGTTTTTAACAGAAATAATTTCCTTTAATTAAGCTGATCAAAAATTTGGCTTAAAATATTGTTCGATGGCAATTGAAATGCAAAAGACTGGCAGAAAAATATTATGAAACTCTTTTTCCATCCTTGATGTTATGTATCTTACATTTTTATGCCACTTTCCATGAGGAGAGCGCCACTCCTGTTCCACAGAAACAGAGAATCACAAAACGGTCCTTTAGAAAGGACCTTCAAAGGTCCAACCCCTCTGCAATGAGCAGGGACATCTTCAGCTAGATAAGATTGCATGTCCAGGCTGGCCCTGAATGTGTCCAGGGATGGCTTATCCACCACCTCTCTGGGCAACTCATGAAAATGTTTTACTGCCCTCTTTGTAAAAAAATTTTTCCCCATATTCAGCCTGAATCCCCCTCTTTTAGTTTAAACCCATCACGCCTTGTCCTATCACAACAGCCCCTGATAAAAAAATCTCTCCCTGTCCTTCTTATAGGTATTATGTCGCTGTTTTTTCCCACCAAGTTTCAGCTATCAAATATGGAGTATAACTGAATTTATAAGGGCTCTTCCAGTGACATAGGTACAATGTGAGACTCTTAACATTGAAAGTAAAAACAGATAATAAAGCTAAAGTTGTCCAAAATGCATTCATCTTTACATAACTTTAGTTCAAAACTTGTATGGAGGCATTCAAATGACTTTTTGTAGGAGAAACCTGCAAAAAGATGAGTGTAGACAGCTACAATGAGAAGGGTATCATAAAATCCATGGAACTCCTACTATTTCCAGAAAGACAGTTGCACTTCTGTACCAAGTAAGACAACGTCCCCCCCCATCCCACAATGCTGTCTCTAAGAACACAAGATATTTTCTTAAGCACTAACAGAAAGAGTATATCTATAGAAAGTTTGCTTGCCCCTGCTTGAAAATGCCTGTAGGAGCCTTCTGCTTACACCAGATAACACTTTTGTGTCTTGTTTGTTGTTTTAGGTTGTTTTTTTTTGTTAAGTACACAAATATATTTCTATATTATTTGATCATAGAATCATAGAATCATAGAATAGTTAGGGTTGGAAATGACCTTAAGATCATCAAGTTCCAGCCCCCGTGCCATGCGCATGGACACCTCACACTAAACCATCTCACCCAAGGCTCTGTACAACCTGGCCTTGAACACTGCCAGGCATGGAGCATTCACTACTTCCCTGGGCAACCCATTCCAGTGCTTCGCCACCCTAACAGGAAAGAGCTTCCTTCTTATATCCAATCTAAACTTCCCCTGTTTAAGTTTTAACCCATTACCCCTTGTCCTATCACTACAGTCCCTAATGAAGAGTCCCGCCCTAGCACCCTAAAGGCCCCCTTCAGATACTGGAAGGCTGCTATGAGGTTTCCACGCAGCCTTCTCTTCTCCAGGCTGAACAGCCCCAACTTTCTCAGCCTGTCTTCATAGGGGAGGTGCTCCAGTCCCCTGATCATCCTCATGGTCTCCTCAGGACTTGTTCCAACAGTTCCATGTCCTTTTTATGTTGAGGACACCAGAACTGCACACAATACTCCAAGTGAGGTCTCATGAGAGCAGAGTAGAGGGGCAGGTTCACCTCCTTGGACCTGCTGGTCACGCTTCTTTTGATGCAGCCCAGGCTTTCTGGGCTGTGAGCGCACACATATCAAGTTTCTTATCAACCAACACCCCCAAGTTCTTCTCCGCAGGGCTGCTCTGAATCTCTTCTCTGCCCAACCTGTAGCTGTGCCTGGGATTGCACCGACCCAGGTGTAGGACCTTGGTTAAAATTCATCAGGTTGGCATCAGTCCACGTCACAGGCATGTCGAGGTCCCTCTGGATGGCATTCCTTCCCTCCAGGGTATCAACCAAACCACACAGCTTGGTGTCATCGGCAGCCTTGTTGAGGGTGCACTCAGTCCCAGAGATATTGAACAAAGATGTTGAACAAGACTGGTCCCAACACTGATCCCTGAGGGACAACACTCATTGCTGGTCTCTAGCTGAACAATGAGCCATTGACCACAACTCTTTGCATGCAGCCATCCAGCCAGTTCTTTATCCACTGAGTGGTTCATCTATCAAATTGATTTCTTTCCAATTTAGAGACAAGGATGTCATGCAGGACAGTGTCGAACACACTGTTAAAGAATGTGGCATCTGTTAAAGAAAATTACAACCCAGATTTTATGCAATTTATGAAATATTTTCATTTTATCACAAAAAATAAATTTGTTATAGAAAAGGCCGCTTAAATTATCTTTGTTTTTACTTATTTTCCACAATATCTCATACATCCTAGTTAAAAAGAAGTGAACTAAAAAAATGCATTTGTAGGCATACAATTTCTACAAGTCCAGATAGCTCATGGAGGTGAGCAACTTTAGAAAAAATACATATGCATATCCCTGAACACTTCACATCTGCTCTCAGGGCATATAATCAAAGGCTTAAGAGCAAACTAGACTTCATGTGAGAACTTCTTCCTCCCAGTCTGCTAAATCAGGTGCCCAAAGTGGGTTTCTAAATTCTTTAATTAAAGTATAAGCAGTGATCAGAGATGAACAATGGGATTTAAAGACCGGCATTGATAAATAATTGAGCTAGTCAGCAGGAAGCGGTATGCAAGGGGAGTGTATGAGATCTGCTGATTTCGCGATTTAGTGGCCTGCCAAAAACTCTTGAGTTCAACTCCTGTTGCAGAGGGTGTCTTTTCCTGCATTGGAGCACCTGTTTATTCTTTCTTGAAAGTTACTGAGAAAAACAGATTAGGATAGTAAATGAACATCACTCTGAATTCTGGATTCAGGTCTGTGAGGCAGAGAATTCACCCATCCATAGGCTAGAATTTACACGTCTGAGATGTGTCTAGGTGTTTGTTGTCCTAGAACATACACTGGGTGTACGCTGCATTAAGACAGATATGAAAATCGTCAACATGTAGAATGGAACAAAGGTGTTTGGGAGATATTTTAGTATGTGAGTTCAGATTTCTAAATTTCATATTAGAAGCAGAATATTGTTACCCTCCATGCCACATGTCTTGATTTGGGTGTGTTATTTCTGTTGCACAGTTTCTGTCAGGGTCTCAAAATGCATTATCTGGATGAGAAACTTCCTAAAGACGGCACCATGAACAATTAGATGTGCAGAGGAAGATTAGGAGTTCTTTGTACAGACGCTGCTGTCAGCTCTAAAAATGTGCTTCATTTTTATCACGTCTCTGCTGCAATTAAGGGGCTGACCAGTACCAGCAGTTACATAAAACCATTATCTTACTGGAGCAGTAGAAATTGTGTTGCCAAGGTAATTCTGCTTTTTTGTGATATTCTAAACATATGGTGAGACAAAACCCGTATAACTCAAAAGCTTAAATCTTGCTGGGCATAAAGGCTACACTTCAGCTCTCAACTGAGAAACTGGGACTTTCATTACTATGATAATTTCAGGTAAAAGGGCCAAAAAGGGCTGCTTTTTCTATAGACTCTAAACCAAAAATGCTTGTACAGCCTGGAATATCTTAGCACAGCAGCAGTCTTTTATGAAGATAGTGCTAGTTAACGCATTTGCATTACTGTATGTTTCAGTTTTTTAAAAAAATATTCTAAGTTGTGTTGGATCCAGATCAAATCATCCAGGCAAGCTTCCAGAGAGTGGGCTGTTTCCCAAATGACAATAATTTCATTAGTATACTTCCTGCAGCTCAGCCAACATGCTAAACCAAGCGCTTGGTAAGTAGATGATGTTGACTAAATATTTTGTGCTCCTATTATGAGGGTTTGATAAGTGGTTTAACTCAGTTTTCACTAAACTAAATAGGTGATTTGCTATTGACATCAGTATAAAAGGAAGCAAGCTAAATGCCTTAGGCAACTGCACTTTATAAAGTTCTCTTTTGACTTGGTATATTTTGTCTAATTATCACCTGCCTTTGAAGTGGCAGAGATCGGCCACAAGTGGACCCTGGACAGAGATGACGCAGTTTAAATTAGTAAAAACTTTTTCTAAGAATCACAGTTTTCATTTAGGGACCACAGAAAATATTGACTATATTAAGGAAATTATGTGGGGAAGATTCACTGGAGTCTTGACATGTTTCCCATACCTCTGCATTGTGTGCAGCTCCTTACAGGTGTGTTACATCTAAACTTTGTGCCTGTAAAGTCTCCAGCATAGAAAATCCTTAGTTTTCTTCTCTATTTCAGCCTCAAATCTTTATCACAAGTTCAGTCTTTCTTTCTAAATTTACCAGTTCTGTCCTCAAGTCATTTTTCCTCTTCCTTTTTTACACGAGTAAATCCTAAGGAAGCACATCAGGACTTCACTGTTAGAAGTGATTATTATTTCCTTTACATTTTCATGTGCCTATAATTATTTCTTTATCTGTTTTGGTTTTTTTTGGCGGGGGGGAGACGAGTTGTTGGTGGTAATAAACCATTATTTACAAATCCTGTCTCTAGCCTGCTCAGATGGCTATGGAACTGTTCCACTGTCTGTCCGTCCGTTCATCCGAATTACGGTAAGTGCTTAAATGTGAGAATACATGAAAGTTTTAACAGGAAAAAAAATGAGTTTCAGAACTGTGGTTTGTTTTGGTTATTTTCTTTTTTTTTTCCCCCATGGAGAGCAACCTTTCACAAATGATCTATGTGGCTTATAAACCTTAATTCTTAAATATACACTGCTAAATCTGTCCTCACATATTGTCAGATCTGGGAGCAAGAAGGCAAAATACTAATGATCTTAAGTCATAGATGCTACAGTATGAGCAGTGCAATAAATCTTTTCTAAATAGTTTTATCATTTTGCTCCACGCAGCGGTTCTGCACATTTTCTGATCAATTATTAGAGAAAATCGACATCCATTTGAAAATTCTGAGTGTCAATATGATTTATTAGAGCAAAACACCATACTAACTAACAATAAATCCAAAAATGCAGAGAAAATTCAACTTTCTCATCACTTGTCCATGCAAGCTATGATGTTATAATCCAAACCACCTTAACATATTTCATCCTCTTCCATGCTGTTACAAATAATTATACTGAGTCAGATCTCTTAGGACTTCCAAATTTCAGTTTAATTTTATTGGGTCTAAAATGTTCAATAACCTTGATTAAATGCCAGCAAGGGATCCAAGTCTGAGACATCACATAATAAAGCTGAGTCAAATATTAGTTCTGCACAATCCGGGCTCATTTTACACCACCTTTGGGAATGCTATATTACCCAGTGATTTCAACAGCATTACTAAGACCACTCTGCTAACATATTTCTAACACTGGATTCACAGGATTGCGGAGAACGTGCAAAAGTTCCCGATTTACATTTTATTTTCAGGAGGACAGTCCAGCTTCATTTACACAGAGTTTATATTCTGAGTATGTCTGGTCATAATCCGTGATAGTTATTTTTTTCCCATCAGCAAACCCAGACTTCAAAAGAGGGAAAGAAAAAGCAATCACCCTTTCCATGAAGGATTGTCATGGTAGTGGTAGGAATGTAAACATCTTTCTTGATTTTCTAACAGCTGTTGTTTTTTTCTCCATCTTTCTATTTTGCTCTTTTTCATTGAGTCTAACAAAACCAGTCAAAAGCAAGCAAATCACCATTAGCATAAATAAATGTTAGATTAATTTTAAAGTAGTTTAATATGCTGTGTCTTTGTGAGTAACAAAAATTGAGATGAGCTAGGAAATGTTAATAGCCACTGGAATTTTACATGTTATACTGCTAATTTACTAGCTTGTTCCAAGAAGCACTTTCCCTAAATAATTCTTGGACATTATTTGGTAAATGGAATAGTTGAAGGACCTTTCCCTCTGATCAATTAATATGCAGACTCCCTGCTGTTAAAGTTTGATCCATTTCCTGACATAGGCATAGAGTATTTTATTCATGTCCTAAAATATTCCCACACGTTCACTTAGTTTATTGGCATTGAATTCACCTCAAATTCCCTTATTCTGGATCCTTCTTGACTTCAATTCTTCATGTCAATTTACAGAGCAAAACAAAACAACTATGAGTAAGGATTAGAGCTAAGTGATCTTCCTTTCTTGTAGGTTTTACTTTCTGGCATTTTTAGTGTTGGCAATTAATTTCTTCATTTCTTCCATTCCAAAAATGAATGAATGAATTAAAAATTTTCTTGCATACAGATAATGTTTTAGGACTTTTCTGGTGCCAATAAAAATGTAAAACTCACAGTGTAGCCTGAACCTCAGCTGGGATACTGGCAGGTTTTCTCTTTTGTCCCTGCACACCTTTTCTGATGAACCTTGTTAAAACTTTATGTATCTAAGGTGCCCACTAGTTTGTCAAAAATTGTTAAGATTTGTCAAAGTAATTTATAAGTTATTAAAGTGGGTCGTAAACCAACAAACACGTGCGCAGTTGTGCAGAGCTGTACCACACAAGCCCTGTTTCTTTAGGAAATCCAAACAATGACAGCTCTTACTATTTTTACTATCTAGAGGCAGCTAGCTTATTCAGTCTTTTATTCCAAGATGATAAAACTAAGGATTTCATAAAATATTTAAAAAAAATATCATGTTACTGGTGAATTATGAGGTCCATTAGTAGTCTGTGGTACATGAAGCAAAAATAATAATAAAAAAAACTATTAAAATACCTCACACTCATATATTTTCCATTTCCATATATTTCCTCCTTTATTTTCCATATATTTTACGTGAAATCATATGGAAAGTTTTCCATTTTCTGTTGGTCCACAATTGAAGCTCATAAACATCTTTGACTTCAGGTCCTGGATAGTGTCAGTTATGAAGTTTAACGAGGTATAGAATATAGTGTAGTGAAACAAATAATTTCATTACACCATCATATTATTAACATCCTATTAAAGCTCTGTATTTGTTATGCTTTGGGACTGCACTGTTAGCATGAGTAATTTCAGCTTTTTGAAATCACTTCTTCTGGTACCCTCTTAACTGGGATGAAATCATATGTAAAGATGCCAAAATCAGATGATGCACCAGCATTTCTGTTCCAGATTAAAATTTTAGAAGTTTCCTGAGATTATGCACAAAGAGCAGCAGTGGTAAATTAATAAGAGTAATCCCCATCATCACTTGGATTTATAGCTGGTATAACTCTGGAAACCCAAGGATTGTAAAGTATTTTATAAACATTTATTAATCATATCTCACTGCAATAGCTCTGTGGAGCAAGTATGAATTATTAACCTTAGGTTTACACGTGGGTGAACATGCACTGTAATTTTTCCCTCCATAACTATACATATACTTGTGTTCTGAGTTTATTCTGATCTACCCGAAAGGCTGCAAACTATTTAATGTGTTTTCTTTTTGTTTGGTTGTTTTTTTCACAATAAGAAGCAACCACCCCCCCCCCACCCCGCACCCCCCCCCCCCCCCCCCCCAGTAGCTCTTTATGAACTGTCAAAGGGAGCTTTAGCCAAGTCTTTCAAGGTCACTGTCAGGTATGTCCTTTCTGGGGACTGTGCATGTGGCTTCCAAATATCTCTTGACTCAAAGTGCCATTTTTAATCCCAGAAAGAAATGTGTGCTCAGTCATGGGATGCTCAGTGAGTCCAGTGGTTTTCAGCTGTGATACACTTACTGCCTGCATCTTCTCCTTCTGTTCAGTCAACCCAACACACCCATGATGCACAGATCGTTTGTTCTGTAAGTCTGACATTGCCCAGATGTGTCAGGCTAACTGTGAATGTGCAGAGCTGTTTTTCACACATGCTGTTCATATGTCCCAGATTTCTGTGTATCTGGCAGATTCAGTGAATAATTTTTTCCCTCCCAGGGATTTTTCCTCCCAGGGAAAAATCTAGCCAAGCAGTAGAATATGTCCAATCATGATTTTCAGGTAGAGAATTAAAAATAGCTCAGGCATAAGATTGTGCTAATAAGAAATTCCCATCCCTACTCCCTACCTGATACTCCCAGAGATCCTAAAAGCTTCTGGAGCCCATTGGTCAACACTGCTGTTTAGGAAAACATGGTCCTGTGCTCCTTCCTCCTCAGTCTTAAACTTTGCAGAGTGGATAAACAAATGCCTCCTTTTAAAATTTTTATTTGAACATTTTACAAAAAGGAGAGTCTTAGAAAGGAGTGTAATGAATGTCACTCTGTCCTTTATCCCAGGTGTGGATGAACTGAGATGTTCTGGGACTAATCATTAATATGCCCTGGAAAACAAACTACGTGATGCCAAACTGTGAGCAAAACCCAAGCAGATCTGCTCATATCACCCAGTATGCTGCCAGTATGTATTAATCATTGAAATGGTCCACAAAATCTTGACCAAGGCACCTCAGGGGGACTTGTGACAATAACTGATATTTATGTCTGACCTCTATCTGTTCTTTTAAACTTGAAATTTTAAAGACTTTCAGCCTTGCTTACTAGGAGTTGATGTGATCGACATGCAATGGTGACTTTCTGCACCAGTGGATCAAAAGCGTTCTGACATAGCAGTATACTTACAGCTTTCTGCTAGGTAACTTCTATCCAAAGTCCTAACGTGTCTCCACTTTGTCATTTTCTATGATGAGGTTGAATCTGAGCAATTTTCAAACCCCGATGGAACGGCCATAATGAAGAGCACTGCCTGTTTGATTACGCTTTTTTTGGCACACATGCTGTGCCAGCATTAAACAATTCTGAAAAATATGCACTATAGACTTGACAATTATTGTATCTCAGCATGCGGCTGTCTGTGGTTTTGATGGTTTTCAAACAATGGTATATGAGCCAGATTGCATGAACAGGCTTGTATTGTTGAACAGCAGTCATGAGGATGTCAGATGAGAATTTTAAATGAGCTTTCCTTAGTCATTTAAAGGATTTATGGATGTATCTGGTCATTTGTCAATTTCATATTACATGAGAAGAGCAACCCATATTTTTCTACTCATGGATATACTTGCATGTTTAAACAGAGGTGGAAGGAGAAAGTCCTGCAGAGTCTCAGCTATGCTCTCCTTAAAGCTAGTGTCGTAAACAAAAATAACAAAATAACATCGATTCACTTATGGATAAGGGAATAACTGTACCTAAAATGACTTGGTTCCCATCCACAATTATCTAAATTTCGTGTACTCTGTGCTCCACTACTGCTGCTGCAGTAACTATAAAGCAATAAAACTCCCAGTGTAGCATCTAATCATATATACCACAAGCCACGGTAGTGCGTATTTACAAGTGCAGTAAGTGCTGAGTCCAAAACACGAGTAGCGCTTTGCTTTGGAAAAGATGTTTGTTTAGAGGTTTTTATTTATTCAGCCAAATGAGATGTTGCTGAGTGCAAAATACTCCATACAGTCACAAGCCAAAGGCATGTTCTTTAAAGGTTTCATACAACTCACACCTGCAGTTAACAAAACTGAGTCAGAACCCAGGGACCAGAAAAATATAGGATTAGAAAAGGGGGAAACAGCAATAAGGGAGAGGTATAGAGGAAATTAAATTGCTGTCTTTAACAATTTGATTCTCTGAACACGCTATAGCACTAAACAGGCTTCAGCGAACCACTTTTTGGTTAGCCACAGGGGAATAAAAAGTATTCCAAAATGTATTATTTAACTTTTTTTTTTTTTTTTTTTGCTTGTAAAGGTAGTTTTAAAGCAAGTAATTTGTTTGTCCTCTACACAGTTTCCACAGTCAGATACCATGTCTTCCTCTCATAGAGACTAGAAAGGATGTGAGGAGTTGGTCTATGTTCCCCACCAGGAAGTTTGTGAGGATACAGTTTGAGCATTTGCATACTCAATGGAGCAAGTTCTGCTCTATGACTTTGGAGTCTTTTGTATGGATGGTAACAAATCTCTGAAACTTTCATTTCTTACTCTAATGCCTGTGATTTCACCATGACCAAATAAAAGGTATATACAGAGAGTTACAGTGAAAACCCATGAGAGAAAGACAAGTGAACACCAAAAAGCACCATTGCACATAAAATATTATCTTTGTTTTCTTTCTTCTCTTTTCAAGGTAAGAAGTAGGAAAGGGAGTTTTTCTGAATAAAAAGATGTATTTCAAAATTTCTTCAAAGTTAATCCAGAACAGGTAATTTCTAAAAACATTTCTTGTTTTCTTCTTGTTCTAAAAAATATAAATAGATTCCCGTTTCCTAACTATGATATAGTTATTATCACCAACTTCTGATGCAAAACCGAAGCACAGAGACATTATATTTGTAGGCCAATGTCATGAAGAGGATTTCTTTCTTAGCAGATGCTCTCTCAGAAAAAGATTGTAAAGACCTTCACTGTGGCCATGAGAATAGATCAGACAACCTTCTGATGGCTTTGTCCTTGTGTCTCTCTCTTTCTTGGTATAAAAAATGGGGTCAGCCTGACATGCAGATCTTTAAAATGCCTCCAGTATATTTCCCCACCTGCAGGCATTATGAGGTCAGGGGACTGAGGTTATATTTATCACTATTTCTGGATACTGGCATTACACACTTTAAATATTTTAGGAATGATCTCACAGGAATCTGAATAACATAATGAAGTGATTTTCTCTTTAAATATTGATGAAAAAAGAAAGCTGAAGGAAACAATGCTGCATAAAAATCATAGGCTATGTAAAAGGGACTCTATTAATATGCACCTGTGCTCCTGTGGCTGGTATAGACATAATCCCATGTTTAGAAAACATTAAAACATGACCCATAGGAGCAATCTATCCAGCAAGAAGCCTGGCTTCAAAAAGACTGATTCTGTAGCCACATCACAAACTTGGCTTTGATTGGCTTTAATCTCACTTAAAACGGGGATTTTATTTCATTTCTTTATAGCAAACATTGCTTTTATTATAGTGTCTTTTTTGTTTGGTTTTGTTTTCTCCCTCCACTTGGTGTAAGTTAGAGTCAGTCCCTGTAAGTAAAGTTTTCTGTTGTGTTCTGAGTTCAATATGTGGAAATTAATGAGTTGGATATAAATAAAGCAAGTATTAAAAATATATTTGAGAAAAAATGTGTTAATTTACTTGAAAGGCTTTCTGCTCTGCGATAGGAAGTACAGAACACCATTTGGAAGAGTTATGTGGAAATGCATTTCCCATCCAGTGATTCCCCCCCCCCCCCCCCCAGTCTGGCTCAGGACTGTTTGAAGAGCTGTCAAATTTGCCATAAAAAATAAGGGTGAAAGACCTGAATCTACCCGTAGCAGCTAATAGCTGAACCGTCATCTGCCATGTCAGAGAGCTATTTTGCATTTCTTTTCTGCTTTTTACAGATCAAAGCCTTGAACCTTCTGAAGTGTGGTATCAACACCTAAATATGCACTTCAGAAGAAAGAGGTTTTTGACTCTCTCATATGAAATGTTCCCAGTTTGTACAAACAGTTAAATACTAATTAAAAATGGAAATTAATCCCAGATCTCCATGTGAGTTGAGTTTTTAAAGCAATTTCGAGGCAATCTTTGGCATATTTTAGCTCGATTCCATTCTGGACTCCAAATTACAGACTGGAAAATATATTCCCCCAAAGTACTTGGTGTTTTACAGCCCATAGTTCTGACATTTTTATGTGTGTGTGCCTGTATGAATATGAGTAAACATCCTTAGAATGTGTTCTGACAAGGTAGATATGCATGCTTTGCCCATTTTGAGCCAGTTAAAAATAACCCTTGTTCTGTTTCAAATGTCCCAAGGTGAAGTACCCTCCTGGAGATTCAGCTTCAATAATGTTCAGCTGAAGAGGGCCATCTGCCTCAACTCTATGATGCGCAGCACCAGAAGGAAAAAGGATGTCAGGAACCAATAAACTTACTATTTTCAGAATGCAATGAAAAATATTACTGAATTTTCCACCTCCAGTCTTGAGACAGATTATTGGGTGTTTATTTCGAAAAAAGAAACTTGGGTCAGCAAAACTATATTTTTTGTTGAATTTTTCCATGAGCCTTTTCATAGGCAGAGGTTAGAAAACATACTGTGTACTGAGAGGTTTTTATGGGGTCACATTTCCATCTGGAGCCATAAAAATGCCCTCTTAATCTAACACAAGGGCTACAGCACAGAACAAACTGTGCCTTAGTGTATTTTTTTAGTGGGAATCAACCTGGCTCTTTTATTCTGCTTTTTGTTTTCCTAGGCCTAAAAGCACCAGCAGTGGAAAAAGAAGCATTTCCCAGCACACGGGGGCTGCAAATCTTAAACTCCTTCTGGCAAAAAATGACTTAAATTGACTTAATTATTTAACATCCCCTTGCTGACACGGGATAGTAAAAAGATCAGCATGCTAATGCTCCTTTCTAGCACTTTCTTTCCCAAAGCCTTTAAGAAACTCATGAATATTTAATGCCCCTCAGTCAGTGCCGAGGAGATGGTACCATTAAGGGTGAAACCAAACGCCAGTAGCTGTGTGTGCATCCCAGAGCTGCCCGGAACCTTGCAGTGAAATCTACTCAAATGGCTCTGCCCTTGCAGCTAAGCCTTTACAACCAAGCACGAACAGGTTTTCTTTGCCTTCTCTTTTCCTTTTTCACCCTTGTTTTTTCCCTGTTGAAGAAGAAAATGGATCACTTGATGGAAGAACCAACCTGCGGCCTTGTGTATTTATTTTATCTGTTCAAAACTGCATAAATGGGCCCATGTTAATGTATAAGAAGTACAAGAAGTACTTGGACTTAAACACAGAGAAATTTTGTTCAGTCACCAGGGAACAGCAAATCTATCTGATTTTTTTGCACGTACATTAGAAAAAAATCCACCACCATCTTTTTGCTTGGCACTGCATGAATTTGCTAAAGTGGGAGTGTTTGACTTTTGATATGTCTGTGGTTAATGCACACTGTAATGTATGAGTTTTAAATTTTGCTTTTCTTGTCTGTCACTTAAAATGAAATAAGCAGAATAATCCACCATACCCATATGCTTAAGAGGATCAACGTTTGCTGTAAAGTAATAAGTGTTCATGTAAGGTTCTGTAACAAAACGCCTATCGCTATGTTTTTTTATGGAAAACGATTTTTTTCATGAAGCTGGTTTTTCTGTTAAAAATATTCATGATGAAAAAATATAATTTTACGAAGTCAACTTATTTAAAATAAACATCTAATGATCTGTCTGAAGGCTGAAGGTGTCAAATTTAATCAGATTTTGCACTGCATTCTGGAAATGATGGTTTTGTTGTTTCCTGTCCTCCCACGTCATCTTGAGAGTTCAGTCTGTACTGTGCTCAAGGAAACACAATCTCTAATCTACTGTTGCTTTCCTCACTTTTCTAAGGGTGTAAAATAATGAAAATCATTATTTCTTAAGACAGCCTGGCACATAAATGTGATACAAGCATAAAAAATCCAAACTACATTAGGTTGTACAGAACACTTAAGAAAATTAAGATAACAGCATTTTTAAATACCTGACAAAATCTACTTTTTTTTTTTTTTTTTAAGGTTAATCCAAACAGGTTAATCCAAAACTTATTTGAAGATGAATCAACATTATTGTGTGTTTCCTTATTTTTTCATTAAAATATTAAGGGGCTTTTAATCTGTAAATCCAGATGTTAATTGAGAAATGTTGTCAAAAAGATGATTGATAGATTGTCTTTTTAATCTTTCCTTTCAATTCTAACTAATTCTTACAGAGGGTAGAACCCAGGTGAGTTATTTTTTCTCAAGAAAATGTGAAAGACTGACGTTTGCAAAAGACGCTGCTGTAAGAATACAAAAAGACAAGCTGCCTTCTAGTGACGTTCCCATGAAAACACTTTTTCTGGCTCTGCTTTTGAATTTATCAGACAAACAATATCTTGACAGACAACTACTAGTATTCCATAGGCAATATGGAATACTATTTGCTAGACAACTAATATTATAAACAATAATCTCCAAAGTTCAGTACTTGTGAAAGACAGGATGGCAGCACAGTTAGGTCCCCAAGCCACAATGCTGGAAAGTGGACACTGCTGCAATTTATGAAACAACACTCAAGTTACTTGATGTATTGCATGACAGTTTTCTACTTGAAATATTCACAGTACCATCAAATTTTATGGTAAGATTAAATAAATTGAAGGCTGTCAGGAGTTTAGATACAGCAAAGTAGATGAAGTACCTATTTTCTTCTTTTCAACAAAAAGTAAAATGCAATAAAATAAATGTGCAACAAATAAAAGCAGGATGCAATTCAAGAATGTCTGCTGTGGAAAGAATGCCAGCTACAAAAGAATGTGATCATAGAATCATAGATCATAGAATGGTTTGGGTTGGAAGAGACCTTAAAGCTCATCCAGTCCCAAACCCCCTAGAAGAATATTCTTCATTTCCAACAGCTTAGTGCATCTTCCCACAGTGCCTTCATAACCCATGTGAACAGGACCACTGGCACTGCCTCCTGGATCCTGGGGGATGCTTTTGATCTAACAAGGCATTCCCATTAGTAGGAAGGCTGTAGTTTAACTACAACATCATTGCTTTCTGTCAATTTAGTTTTGCATGAACCACTTGGCTCGTGACACTCTAAATTTAATATTGTGCTACAGATAAACTAGAAAGAGAATAAATACTGTTAGAACAAAGCTGTCACAGAAACACACTCTGTGTTTTGACCCCATTCAAAGGCCCTTCACTGTAACTGTCTCTGACAGAAGGCTCCTGTACAGTAAGTACTTTAGTTGCCAGTGACCTTAAGCATGATTATCATTAGCCGCCTTGTAATATTGCCTCTCCCTTGAACTCAAATTACTGTGCTTCTCAGACAGTTTTGTAAGGAGAGTTCAGTGTTGTAGTTAGCATAATTCAAGCTGCTTTAATCAATGCTGCGTCCTTTGTAAATAAAGCTGAGTTCTGAAATACATGTTGTAATAATTACATCCATAATCTGTTATATTTGAGATAATTTTGACTACAGTGATTTGAATTGCTGTCACAAAAAAGCAATAAGGAAATAAGCAGGTAATAATTAGTACATATATTAGTTCCAAGGCTAAAGTTGGGTTTTAAGCCAAACATCTGAGTACTTAAACCATGTTTCAGAGGCAGTAAACTTACCTTAACTTGAGAGCAAAACTCACGCAGAGCCACTAAACCTTTCTAACATGAGTCTTTTTCTTGCCTTCACTAAAAGTACCCAAAGCTGATGGCTTGTGCTGACCAGCACACAGTGAAAGTGTACAGAGCCCATCAGCCATCGGATGGGTTCATGGACATTCATTTCCAGCAGTGGCTGAGGCAGGTTGGTTGCTATGGGGAAGCTCTTGTGGTGTAAATCAGTGAGTAAAAGTCTTCGAGAAATAGGCTTCTTTAGACACATTTTAGAATTTAGTAATTGCAAGACACAGAAGCATTAAGAATAATGAGAGAGAAGAAAGGATTGTTATAAATCAGTTTTTCAGCAGCCATCTCATATAATCCTTTTTATAATCCAGCCCCCTCTTAAATGGGATTATCTTCTGTTCTTTGATCCTAAAATGAACAACCGTGTCCTGAATCTCACTGGTTTTCTTCCTAGAAACATTTTCATTTTCAGCCTAAATATGTTATTTATTATTATTTATTTTCAGCTTATCATTGTCCTTTTACATGAACCTTTCTCCCTTCCTGGTATATCTTAAAGTACAGTTTTCATGACCCTGATCCAGAGGTGATAAAAGTTAAATTTAAGATCAGCAGGAACTTTATTAAACAATTTCCTTAGAGAATGAATTCTTATTAACACATTAATTAGTGCTTATTGCAAAAGTAATTTTACTCTTAAAAAAAGATTTCTATAGGTTACACTTCTCTGTTACTAGAAAATAATTGCAAAATATGTTTACCTCTATTTAACTAAACTTAGTCATATATTGTTAATTTGACTTATTTTATACCAAAGTCATTTATAAAAATAAAAATCCACAGCAATCCCTGTCCTGATTGGTCTTGGAGAAACACCATTAATAACTCTTCTCCAGTAATGCAGTTCGGTTTTCAAAAAGCTAATGGATGCCTAGGTAGCCAGCTCCTTATTCATCATGCAATTATCATATTCATCCTTTCTTCTCAAATACCACTGGCTTTTCCTATGTGCACCATAAAAAATGTTTTACTGAAGCCCAAACAAATGAGATCTAACATATTCCCCATAGGAAATCAATTAATCTTCTCAGTGACAGATACCCAGTTAGTTCAACTTCGTTCAAATCTAATGTTAAATACAATAACAAGGTTTCTTTCTGTGCTCCTATTTGTAAAATCTCTGAGGGTGAATTACCAGCCCTATAGCCTGTTTTAAGAAATTGAACTCTTTCTTTTTTCTTAGATATGGTACTGTGTATTCTGTGCAAGGAATGAAGCATCTTTATATTAGTAAGGCATTTCACTTCTCTTTCACATTTATACAGAGAAATATATGCAAAAGATTGACCTTTGCTACTGCTAGCCTCACTTGCATGGTGATTTAGTTCCTTAGATGCCATCAGCAATAGTTTTAATGGAGATAGAAAGTGGTTTTGTTTCATATTAACAGGCTAGGCATGGATTTCATGGGTGGACCACCAGGAGGACAAAGAATCGGCTGGATGGTTGCACTCAAAGAGTTGCAGTTAATGGCTCGATGCCCAAGTAGGGATCACAAATGAGTGGTATCCCACAGGGGCTGCTGCTGGGACCGATCCTGTTCAACATCTTTGCCAATGACATATGCAGTTGGATTGAGTGCGCTTTCAGCAAGCTTGCTTGCAACACAAAGCTGTGTGGGGTGGTTGACATGCTGGAGAGAAGGGATGAGATCCAGAGGGACCTTGACATGCTTGAGGCTCCCATGTGAACCTCATGAAGTTCAATCAGGCCAAGTGCAAGGTGGTGCACCTGGGTCAGGGCAATACCAAGCACAAACACAGGCTAGACAGTGAATGGATTGAGAGCAGCCCTGAGGAGAAGGACTTGTGAGTGCTGATTGACAAGGAGCTCAACACAGACCAGCAGTGTGTGCTTTCAGCCTAGAACTCCCCCATATGCTGGGCTGCATCCCCAGAGTGTGAGCAGCAGGTTGAGGAAGGGGATCTTGCCCCTCTGCTGTGCTCTGGGGAGAACCCCCTGCAGTCCTGATCCAGCTCTGGGGCAACAGCACAGGAGGGACCTAGAGCTGTTGTAGCGACTCCAGAGGAGGCCACAGAGATGCTGCGAGGGCTGGAGCAGCTCTGCTCTGGAGCCAGGCTGAGAGAGCTGGGCTGGTTCAGCCTGGAAAAGAGAAGGCTCCTTAATGGAAGACTTTAGAGCAGCTCCAGTGCCTAAAGGGGCTACAGGAAACCTGGACAGGGGCTTTGGCCAAGGGATGTAGGGACAGGACAAGGGAAAATGGCATTAACCTGCCAGAGGGGAGACTGAGATGAGCTCTTAGGCAGAAGTTATTCCCTGTGAGGGTGTTGAGACGTTGGCACAGGATCCCCAGATGTCGTGGTTTAAGCCCAGCCAGCAACCCAGAACCATGCAGCCGCTCGCTCACTTCCCCATTTTCCTCCCCCTGCTCCCAGAGGGATGGGGAGAAGAATCAAAAGAATGTAACTCACACAGGTTGGGATAGGAACAACCCAGTAAGTAAGGTATAACACAAACCACTACTGCTATCACCAATAATAATAATTATAAGGGAAATAAAAAGGGAAGAGAATACAACTGCTCACCATCTGCTGACTGATACCCAGCCAGACCTGAGCAGTGATCTAACCCTTCTGGGTAACTGCCCCCAGTTTTTATCGTGGGCATGGCGTGTTGTGGTATGGAATACCTCTTCGGCTAGCCTGGGTCAGGTGTCCTGTCTCTGCTTCCCCTCCTCCTTGGCAGAGCACGAGACTCAGAAAGTCCTTGGTCAGAGTAAACATTACTGAGCAACAACTAAAAACATTCGGGTTATCAGCGCTGTTCCCAGGCTGGAAGTCAAAACACAATGCTGCACCAGCTACTAAGAAGGAGAAAAATGACTGTTACTGATGAACCCAGGACACGAGAGAAGCTGTGGCTGCCCCATCCGTGGCAGTGTTCAAGGCGAGGTTGGATGGGGCTTGGAACAATCTGCTCTAGTGGAAGAGGTCCCTGCACATGGCAGGGGGTTGGAAGTAGATGGTCTTTAAAGATAAGTTTCAGCTCTAACAATTCTGGGATTATATGATTTTTCTCACTAAAAATTAAGTTATAATTTACATGGGAGTTAATTCAGGGGATGTCTATAGTCCCTGTTAGTACAAGAGGGTTAAAACAAATGATTATAATTTTCTGTATCTATAAATTGTTAATCTGGCTTTTTAGTTTTTCCTGTAGCTATTAAGGTTTTGACTGTATCAGAATGCAGGCAGGAACATCCAATATTAAAAAAAAAAAAGATACCTGATAATGTTTCAAGTAAGACATCCAAAACCTGTAGTTTCTTTGGTTGGGTTTTTGGTTTTGTTTCTGGGATAAAGAACTCCCTGATTACTTACCTGCATGGTCTTTATATTTAAAATATTGTGGAAACACAATTTCCATACTTTATTCTCAGTGCTACAAAATCACAAAAGCCAAAATCCACCAGTGGGACCTATAATAAATGCCTGGAGCAATGTATAGATACCCCAGCTGCTCCAGCCAATGAGCAGGCTTCAGTTGGAGCTAGGCTCAGATGCCGCTATAAAAACTTCCGCAGCATGGGGAACAAACAAGAGGAATTACAGATGTGTGCACGTCTATGGGGATATGATATAATAGGCATCACAGAAACATGTTGGGATGGCTCCTATGACTGGAGTGTTGGAATGGAAGGTTACAGGCTCTCTCAGGAAAGACAGGCCTGGCAGGTGGGGAGGGAGAGTTGCCCTTTACGTTAGGGACAGGCAGGAGAGTATACAACTCTGTCTGGGGACAGGTGAGCAGTCCACAGAGAGTTTGTGGGTCAGGGTTAAAGGGAATATAGCTATGGGAGACATTACTGTGGGGATCTGTTACAGACCACCTGATCAAGGAGAACCTGATGAAGCACTCTATAGACAGATAGGTAAAGCCTCACACTCGCAGACCCTTGTTCTCATGGGTGACTTCAACCACCCTGACATCTGTTGGAAGGACGGTACGGCCCGGCACAAGCAATCCAGGAAGTTCCTCGATTGCGTAGAAGACAACTTCCTTCTGCAAGTAATAGAGGAGCCGACAAGGAGAGGTGCCATGCTCACCAGCAGGGAATGACTCATTGGAAATGTGACTCTCCAGGGCAGCCTTGGATGCAGCGATCATGAGATGGTGGAATTTGAGATCCTCAGGACAGTGAGAAGAGCATGCAGCAAGCTCACTGCCCTGGACTTCAAAAGAGCAGACTTTGGCCTCTTCAGGAACCTGCTTCAGAAGGTTCCATGGGATACAGCCCTAGAGGGCAGAGGGGCCCAAGACTGTTGGTTGATATTCAAGGATCACCTACTACAAGCTCAGGAGTGTTGCATGGCAACCAGAAGGAAGTGCAGCAGGAGGGCCAGGAGACCTCCTTGGATGGATAAGGAGCTCCTGAGGAAAACACAAATGAAAAAAAGAGGCTTATAATAAGTGGAAGCAAGGACAGGTGGCATGGGAAGAGTACAGGGATGTTGTCCGAGAAGCTAGGGACCAGGTTAGGAACGCTAAGGCCCAGTTAGGATTAAACTTAGCTAGAGGTATTAAAGATAACAGGAAGGGATTCTACAGGTACATAGCAAATAAAAAACAGACTAGAGAGAATGTAGGCCCCCTCAGGAAGCTCTCAGGAGAACTGGCTACACAGGATTTGGAGAAGGCTGAGGTTCTGAATGACTTCTTTGCTTCAGTCTTCACTGGCAAAGGCTCTGACCAAACCACCCAAGTCTTGGAAGGCAGATGCAGGGACTGTGAGAATGAAGACCTTGCGTCCACTGAAGGAGAGGAACTGGTTCGAGACCATCTTAAAAATCTGAATGTGCACAAGTCCATGGGTCCTGATGAAATTCATCTGCAGGTCCTGAAGGAGGTGGCAAATGAAGTTGCGAAGCCGCTGGCCATCATATTTGAAAAATCGTGGCAGTCAGGTGAAGTTCCCCATGACTGGCAAAAGGGAAATATAACCCCCATTTCCAAGACGGGGAAAACGGATGACCTGGGGAATTACAGACCAGTCAGTCTCACCTCTGTGCCTGGCAAAATCTTGGAGCAGATTCTCCTGGATGGCATGCTAAGGCACATGAAAATCAAAAAGGTGGTTGGTGACAGCCAGCATGGCTTCACTAAGGGGAAATCCTGCCTGACCAATTTGGTGGCCTTCTATGATGAGGCTACGGAACTGATGGACAGGGGTAGAGCAGTTGATGTCATCTACCTGGACTTGTGCAAAGTGTTCGACACTGTCCTGCACAACATCCTTGGGTCTAAATTGGAGAGGCATCAATTTGATGGATGGAACTTGGTGGATAAGGAACTGGCTAGATGGCCGCACACAAAGAGTTGTGGTCAATGGCTCAATGTCCAGCTGGAGACCAGTAACGAGTGGTGTCCCTCAGGGTTCGGTGTTGGGACCGGTCTTGTTTAACATCTTCGTCGCTGACATGGACAGTGGGATTGAGTGCGCCCTCAGCAAGTTTACCAGTGACACCAAGCTGTGTGGTTCAGTTGGTACGCTGGAGGGAAGGAATGCCATCCAGAGGGACCTTGACACGCTTGTGAGGTGGGCTGATGCCAACCTCATGAAGTTTAACCATGCCAAGTCCAAGGTCCTACACCTGGGTTGGAGCAATCCCAGGCACAGCTACAGGCTGGGCAGAGAAGAGATTCAGAGCAGCCCAAGGAGAAGGACTTGGGGGTGCTGGTCAATGAGAAAATATGAGCTGGCTTCAGTGTGTGCTTGCAGCCCCAAAAGCCAACCGTATCCTGAGCTGCATCAAAAGGAGCATGACCAGCAGGTTGAAGGAGGTGATCCTGCCCCTCTACTCTGCTCTTGTGAGACCTCACCTGGTGTATTGTGTGCAGTTCTGGTGTCCTCAATGTAAAAAGGACATGGAACTGTTGGTACAAGTCCAGAGAAATGCCACAAGGATGATCAGGGGACTGGAGCACTTCCCGTATGAAGACAGGCTGAGGAAGTTGGGGCTGTTCGGCCTGGAGAAGAGAAGGCTGCATGGAGACCTCATAGCAGCCTTCCAGTATCTGAAGGGGGCCTATAGGGATGCTGGAGAGGGACTCTTCATTAGTGACCATAGTGATAGGACAAGGGGTAATGGGTTAAAACTTAAACAGGGGAAGTTTAGATTGGATGTAAGAAGGAAATTCTTTCCTGTTAGGATGGTGAGGCTCTGGAACAGGTTGCCCAGGGATGTTGTGAATGCTCCATCCCTGGCAGTGTTCAAGACCAGGCTGGACAAGGCCTTGGGTGATATGATTTAGCATAAGGTCTCCCTGCCCACGGCAGGGGGGTTGGAGCTAGATGATCTTAAGGTCCTTTCCAGCCCTAACGATTCTATGATTCTATGATTCTATGTTCTCTAAGGAGAAGGCTCACCAAACTTCTAAATGGAGAGTAGTGCAGCATTACTTACTGTCTTATTTTTTAATTCATCTCCTTTTCCACCACTTAATAAATTTAGAAGCAGACTTGATTGAAGCATTTCCAGACAAAAAAAATATCCAAATGTTACTTGTGGAGGGCAAACTTCAGATCTCAGGCCTTTGCCATCTAAGCATGAGGCAATCTAATGATAAAAGTCCCCTTCTATCATTTACCTGAACATGGGTAATGCCATGTAGCCTACTGAAGCATTCAGTTTGCATCGAGACAGCCAAAAAGCCTGAGAAATGAAACGGTTGAGCAGTAATTTTGTTTTATTAGGCAGCTTTGTTCTCCTCCCAGGTCTCACTGGTGTGACTTAATGTCTTCTCACCATGAAGCTGATAGGTGGTACTTAGCTCGTAAAGGGAGCAGAAAGGGGAATTTGCTTATAATGAGGCTTGTGATCCAAACAACAACAACAACAAAAGAAAATCACCAATAGCTGTAAAACAGCAGGCACTAAAATTTAGAATGTCTGGACTTGTAATTTTACTCACTTCCCTACAGTGAAAGTTCCTTCCTTCCTACCACTTTCTCAGAGGTTCAGTGTCCTGGGTTTGCTCCCTGGAGTAAGAGAAAGGCCATGAGGTTTCTTAGCAATGCACGAGTCTATATCAGCTTTCTTTACAGAGAAAAAAAAGCCCCAAACAACCCAAAACCAACAAAAAACAAATACAAAGCTTACCAGAACAGGGGATGATGCAGTCTTTCATTGCATCTTCCTCAAACTGAAGAATATCACGGAGAAGCAGAAAAAGCCTAAAGCGTTGTCATTGCATATGATCCTCCTACAGTAATTCTATGCCTTTCCAGCAGTGATTTAAGACCACACTGCCTGACAAAAATGCAAGAAGAGAAAATAATTTCTTTTTTAAAAGCGTAATATACGTATGCTTTCTATCGTAAGGGGGGATAAAAACTTTTCTGCCTACAGATAGTGGGAAATTCCTCGCATGGAAACAGCAGGCTCTTCTGTTTTCCTAGCTTTGGAGTCATGGGGACTTCAGGATATATTACAAGACTTCCATGTTTCCCTATTCCACCATTAGGTCATACTGTTAGTTACAGCCTCAGGTGGCCTCATCTGTACACATTAAAATGTAAATGTTAGGGTTGTCATGCTTTCAGACTTTAATCATCTGACTTCCCGTCCTGTGGAGCAACGAGCGATCACTAACAACCTTTCCTCTGGTGTATTCTATATGGAGACCAGGAGTCAGTGTCTTTTTCTAAGACTAAGGCACCCTTTCCTTCCTAGCCTTTAAATGTAGAGTGATAACATGGACACATCTCCCAAGAATCTTTAATTAAACAGAACAGATCAGGGGAAACAAGCATTTTTACCTCTCATGCTACAGCCCAAAATCACTTCTAACCTTGAAGACACTGCTTTAACTTGACATCAGAAAACCTCCACAAATTGTGTCTCTGACAATTACAGGAACCCCCAGGAGCTAAGGAGGGAGAAAAGAGCACCAGAAGGAAACTGTGTTGCAAATATGCCACTGCCCAGCACAGGAAATAGATGCAAGAGCCTGATAACTCTAACGTGAAAAGTAGGTCTGGGGAAGCATGGTGGAGCACAGAGAGCAATTAGAGGGGGTCATTTCTACCAATATTTGCATTTTTTCTTACTCTGACCTTATTGGAAGTTAATGGGAGTGCCTTCAAATAGTATATGTAAAATGGTACAATGCCGAATTGCAGAAAATATATTATTATGCTTATTATGATGATCATCATCATAATTACTGTTGTTTAAAGTGTGGAAAAAGAGAGAGAAATCTGCCCCAAAACCTTAAACGCCATCCACTGAGCAAAAGGACACTAGTGGTTAGCTTCACTCAGCACTGTTCAAGAGTTATAGCAGTTGTCTCACTGTGCAGCTGTTAAAATCCTCTCAGATTTCTACATCAGGGTGAGTTTAAAGGTGGTTTCAAGAAGGTTAATGAAGTGTCTCAGCAAATATTCATTATGTCTAGCTTTTCCATTGCATGCAAGGCAGCATCAGAAAAAAACCAAAATTGCTTATTGAAAACATTAGAAAGTACAAATGTAC